>NC_143013.1:189265702-189865702 GCF_055824585.1 Amblyomma mixtum
TAACATTGCCCTGGCCTGCTACTCCACACAGGGGGAAGGGAAGAGGAGGAAAAGGAAAGTGCGAATGAAGGCTGATGATGGCATAATACAATGACTTTCACGGGTGATGTCTCTACACACACACACACACACACACACACACACACACACACACACACACACACACACACACACACACACACGCACGCACGCACGCACGCGCACACACACACACACACACACACACACACACGCGCGCGCACACACACACACACACACACACAAAACACTGGCTGGCACTCGCATCGCGGTGAGTAGACGCACATAAAACTGGTGCCTGCAACACAAACACCGACACATGTCATTAACCATGTAGGCTGTACACAGGCGGTCACAGACGAGTATCCAGGCCTGTTTCACACAAAAAGTTGAGCACGGCCTTTATCACACGCCACTAATCAGAACGTCTCGTCCTGGCGCCCAGAAGAGTTTCCTCAGAGAGAGGGCGAGAGTCCAGTTGTTTCACGGTCGCCTCCAATGTTCTTCTTGCAGCAGTCTGTCTGTCTCTCTCTCATGCTCTCATTATTTCATTACTATGCACGGTGCATAATGCACAACGCGGGTGCCGACACGTGTGCGCCGCGGGAGACACGACCGCCACATCCGGACGATATTAAGCACGCCTTCTCCTGCCGTTGCCCTCCACTACGGGGAACAGAGGTGGGTGTCTAACACTGTTCACACGTTTTACGGATCGATTTACTGGTGGGGAACGCAGGCGTCGTGCGTACTGAACAAATCGATTAACGCGAAATGAGGAGATGCAGTAGCTCTGAGGGGTGCCTCCCAGCCTTCGGAATGAAGCTAACGCCAGTGGAGCCTTCCCTGTCAGGCCGTCATATTTTGAATCAAATCATATTTCGTTTGTCATCGTGCAAAGCAGGATGGAGCGGCCACACAAATACTGCTTTCAGGTTCACATATACGTAATTAAACGCTCGTCGAGCTGGCCAAACTCATTCCTTACTCATTAATTATAAGGTAATGATAAAAATCACTATGTTGTGGTAGTAACTAAAAAAATGGCGGAGAATTTTTGCCCAAATTCTATAAACGTGCGAAAGCAGAATTGCGTGAACGCTAACGGCGGCGATAAAGACAGAGAATTCTCTGTCTGTGTCCTCGCGCTGTAGACACAAGTTAAAGACGACGACGATGTGCAAAGCAGAGCGCGAGAATGTGTTGCAGTTTAACAGGAGCCCATCGTCATCATCATCACCAGGAGGCGTGTGGGGCTGCGGCGATAGCCTAGTGCGTACATTCCTGCAAGTCAATTTAGTCCACGTTTTAGTGAACCTCATGGTGCCTTCTAATGTTTCTGATCACCCGTGTTTGTGGGGCTTCATGCATGAGGTGCATTTGCGGTTTCTTTACTATCTGTTCATTTCGCCCCGAGTTCCTGTTTTCATTGTGGATGAAACTGTTGTAAAAGGATTTAATTTTTGTGCTCTTCCCTCCGCCCAAGTGCCGCTCTGTGTATTTTGGTTTGCCGGGACGCACTCAAAAAAGTACGTAAAATGCCCCTCTCGTACAAAATATTTTTCTTTAACCTACATAGCGAGACATTGCCTGTTAATACGTAGTTAGAAAAAAAAGGGGGCATTTTTGTGTGCATGGTAAATTACCGCCTTTGTGATGTTCCACAAGAGATTGAGCATTGATTCATCATTTGCAAAGATGCAATATTCTTTTGAGATATCTTGCAACGGACATTGAAAAAAAGAATTCATTTGACACATAATTCTCTACGATACCTCACTGCATTGTCATTTGTTGACAATGCATTTGACTCTTTTCTTGTTGAATCTTTCTTTCCGCACACCATAAATGAATGGAATAAGCTGCCTCATAGTATTGTTCAATGCCAGTCCGAAAAAAAGTTCCGAGCACTGTTGTCAGAACTGTGATGTAAACCCATGTTCATCTGCTGTTTTCCTGCTTTTCCTCTTCCTGTCCTTTCCCGACCAATTGACTGATGTGAACGCTGTGTTTAAACCTCTTTTCATCCTCTGCCCTATCCTGTACAAAAAGTTGGCACATGCTGTACGAATGAATGTTTGCATGTATTCCCCCCTGCAATTATATGCATTCATGGCGCTGCAGAAATGTAAATAAATAAATAAAAAAATAAATAAATTTCTTGTTTATTTTTATTCACTTCACTTAGCACAAACCGATAAACACTACAAGATACTTGGCACAGGCTGATAAACATCGCAAAATCTTGATCGGGGTTTTACACACCGGAATAGTGCTTTCTCACTACTAAGAAAAGCATGACGATTCAACAGCGCAAACAAACAGGACAGAGTAAAAAAAGGCACGCACAGGTTTACTGGAAGTGTGCACGTCAATTTACACAAGAAGAAACTGCGCACATGCGCCATGTCAAAAACAGACGCTTTAATAAAAAGAAAACCGGCTTCGAAAGCACGTGTACATGCTGCCGAACCCAGTACGGATGCCGTGGAACCTCCTACCCCACTACTATGTTACAATGACATACTTCAGCACTTAAAGGGACCATGAAAAGAATTAAAAGCCGCTTGTAAATGTTAGAAGTGATGCTCAGAAGCATTGACACCAAGTATCTTCGGAACTGAGCCGGCAATTTATTATGAATTTTTAAAAATTGTGTTTTTTTTAAATTCGCGGGCCGCTTGGTGTCTTCGTAGGGAGCAATTCTGAAACCAAAATCGGGAAAACAGACGTCACTAGTCCCATGACGTCGGCAGGCCACCACACGCTGTCATTCGCTAGAGCCGCGGCAGCTTCGACGTCACGGGCACACTTCCGGTAGCGGTGAAAATCGTCTGCTCGAGCTGCCGCGCGACCCCCTCGGGCAAGCGCGAGCGAGGGCATTGCCTTCGCGCATATGGTTTTAATTTACCTCTGCCGCCTCTTTCTGTCGCGAGTTCGGGAGCCACTCGCAGTGCCTTTTTCGACCGCCCAAGATGAATACGCCTTGCTGTGTCGTCGGCTGCAAACCCAGTGACTGGCGAGGTGTTGAACTCAGGCATGTTATTCCTAGAGACGTGCGTGAGCGAGCAGACACTAGATAAAGGTTTGGTTTGGTTTGGTTTGGTTCGGTTTATGGAGTTTAACGTCCCAAAGCGACTAAGGCTATCAGAGACGCCGTAGTGGAGGGCTCCGGAAATTTTGACCACCTGGGGTTCTTTAACGTGCACTGACATCGCACAGTACACGGGCCTCTAGAATTTCTCCTCCAAATAAATTCAACCACCGCGGCCGGGATCGAACCCGCGTCTTTCGGGTCAGCAGCCGAGGACCATAATCACTGAGCCACCGCGGCGGCACTAGATAAAGGGGAGGAACATCACCTCCGAAAGCTACAGACCAACACTTGCAACAACCCACGAAGACTACACGCAATAGACCCGAAGTCATTTGACTCACACTGCAAATTCTGCGGGGAGAAGGCGGACCTGTACCATATGGAATGGGCCTGCCAACGAAATCAGGTGGTCACTGTTAATAACCAGCCAACGCAGGAGAGGTGGGAGGCAGCTCTGACCGGTCAGCTCGGACGAAACGACTCAAAAGCAACTCATCGAAAGAGCGCGGACAGCAGCCTACGCCAATGGGGTCCCGGTCTGAGATCTCCACCCGCCGCTACAACCTCCAAAACAATTTCATTAAAATATTTTCACCACCACTCGTTATCCACTATGAAGCATGTTCATCTCCCGAGAACATAGAGTTTCTTACCATTACCTAGAGGGAAAGCTGGCAGCCCGTCTATGGGAGTTTGCATGGGGGCCCATCGAGACCACTTCAGCCACCATGGGCGCTCAAAGCATCATGGGGCGGTGAGCTACCGACTGCAGAACCACAACTTTTGGCCAAAAAATAATAGAAAAATAAAGCTGTTAGATAACTACGAATGTCCTAACATTCAATATCCTGCCTGTAAATTGCAACAAACGAGCAGAAAAGCACGTAAATGCAAAGTTTGCCCAAAATATGAGATGGCTAGCTTTCCTATTGGCCAGGTAATGAACACTACAAAAGCTAATATTTCGTAATTAACAGGCGCACTTTTAAAAGTAAATATGTTTTCAAAAAAATGTTGTTGCTTAGATACTTTAAGAGGTTTTTTAATGAATTTCGGAAGAATAAAACTTTTATTGGCGTCGTGTGTAGTCGCGTTTTCACTACTATGGCTTTTGCACACTGCGTTCGCGCGAAAGTCGTCTGCGCAAACACGGACAGCGTTTTTGGAATGAAACATCTTAGTAATAACACTCCGTGTTCCCGAAAAACTACGACTGTTCCGCAACAAGTAGCTCACCGCCCCATGATGCTTTGAGCGTCCATGGTGGCTGAAGTGCAGCGCCGCCAGCTTTCCCTCTAGGTAATAGTAAGAAACTATGGCCGAGAAGACAGCATCACAGATGGCATGCTATACGAGCCACGCACCGTCGAAACTGCGCCGCGTTCGCGTAATTCTACCCAGCGCCTGCTTTCGCCGACGACGCTGCGAGAGCGCACTACGAAGCAAACAGGGAGCGCGTCAAAACTGTTGCTCTTTGGACATAGCTGCGACTTAAGCCGCTTGCATAAGAAATAGAAAGAGAGTAATCGTCAGCCGCGCGGTCATATAGACGTCTGCAAGGTCGGCTGCATGAGGGAAAAACACGCGGCGTATAATATTTGTAGCAAGAGGCAAATAAAGAAACAAAGCCACCAGCGCTTCCAACACCCCCTGGCATTCCAGGTATATAACCTCCAATATTTCAGGCGGACGCGTATCGGAAAGCGTGCCGACCACACTCCAAGCAGCAAAAGTCCACACTGCTCGGAGAGCCGGGAAACGTCGCGGCTGCATGCCTCGTCGGCGGCGGCGTCTGATCCGGCGTGCCGATGAATAAGAACCGATGTTTCCGGTTTTGAAAAGTGGGATCGACGAAAACACGCGTGTCGCCAGCATACATAAGCGCTTACGAGAACGATTCTCTTTAGCGCCCAGCCGTGCTCCGCATATCTAAACGTCTCGCTCGACTGGAACTACCTCCGAACACCCAAGGGCCGTCTTACTGCTGCTACTGTTCTTCCTGCTCAAATAATGCGGGGAAAAAATAAACGCTGCACAACGAGAGAACGCCAGTGCTCATAGCGAAAACAGGAATTGGTGAGGGTGAGAAAGGCTCGCGCACCCAATATCGCCGCTCACGCGTACGCGTTAACGGGCCACTGCCCCGATTTTGCCCCGGATATGGCGCCATAATCTCCCTAGCCCCACCGAGACCCGGCCTCATTCCACACCGCGTTTCCGCGCGCGGGCGGAAGGCATCGAGGTATACGCGTTCGTGGGCTGAGCGAATAAGCATAGTGAATGCAGCAGTTGCCATCGGGATATAGGCACGCTCGGCGCTCCAACCCTCAGGACCTCTACTTTCATGAACGCATTCCGATGGAGGGCGATTTATATAAGAAGTTTATTTAGACAGGTACAAGTGTCTGGGAGAATGGCGAAAAGGCAGTGAGATGCCTGACAAAGCGCCATCCCCCCCATCCCTCCAACTCCCAGAAGTTGACACTTGTTCAGACAATGCAGTAAGAGCAGCGGCACAGCACACAGAGAAAACTTCAGAGACAACTTTAACATCTTACTTAAAGAGCACATTATACAAGTGAAAAGGCATTCTGAAAAAAAAAAAAAAGGAAAACTTCTTTAACATGTTTCTTAAAACGGCATAAAGCACAAGTCTGAGAACTTAAAAGACAAGCAAATATGCACAACAGAATTTAAATCCTTCAAAAAACGCTATTAGTCTAAGTTTCCAATGACAGTAAATAATCAAGGAGAGTGTTCTTAAAAAGTAATGGTTGCAGTATTCTCTTCTAGCATTCGTCTTATAAAAGGATGTTTGAGATAAGATCTCTTAGTGCGTGGCTGGTCGATGTCTTAGATTTACTGAATATTTTCATACACACCGTTGCCAGATGACGTAAAAAAAGGGAGTTGCATTCGCTTTGATGAAGGAAAAATATATTTATATTCGAACACAAAAAATCTTCATCACGCTGCTTTCACCAACATTGGTTACGAAAAACTGGGAATCTATTATTACGAGGAGATGCCTGAAAATGTACAGCGCCTACCTATCATTGCTCCAGTGCGCGCCCAGTTATTTAGGCCGACTTTTCACGTTTTTTTCCCTTTTCACAGAATTTCGCAATAAATAGCGAACAGATTTTTGTTTTGCTAAATATGGATAGATCTCTTTATTGTAAACCAATAAATAAGCTATAATTACGAAAGTTTAACGCCGAGTCCTGGACAGATTTACTAATTAAATAAAACAAAGTTATTTGAGATATCTTAACGGACGGGGAAATAATAATGCGCAAAAATTCAAGAAACCCCAGAAGCACAAGAACTCGGGATGGTGATTAAAAGGACGTTTTTTATATATTTTCATGTTCAGTCCAGATATTGTACAGTATACAGGTATTCGTTGCATAATTAATACTGCTGGTGTAGCAGCCACAGGAGCTCTAACGCGGCTTTTCCCCGTCAAAAGAGCACCTTCCAGCCAATGGCGTCGGGCAATTCATATGACCTTCGGCTACCGTGACAATGCCGGGAGGGGATTGTCCCCCTAGCAGGGTCATGAGAATTGAACGACGCCATTGGCTGGAAGGTGCTCTTTTGACGGGGAAAAGCCGCAGCCTTCTTAACTTGTATCCGACTATATAACTGGTTGCATTTAGGGTAAACAGAAATGACCCATCAAAATTTTCCGGCACTGCCTTGCAAGCTCTTTCAAGTTTTTCGTAACTAAAGTTGGCGAAACTGCAGTGCGCGTAAAAAAGCCTCTTTAGACGTGCTGTACCGATCACATCAGCAGTATTACACAACGTGTTTTTAGTGGTCATGAATATTCATACAGTGTACACCCAGTCGAAAAAATACAACAAAGCCGGCCCTAAAATACAAGGAACTTTGTCGTCCTGTGGTTGCGGCACATTTTTCTGCAGTGTTGTCAAGTTGTCTGCTGATGCGACAGAACTCGCTTTGTCTGTAGCATCGTGTAGCTACAGCGAGCAACACGATGCTACAGAAAATCTTGTTGTCATGACAAGAATTTCTGTCGTCAGGTCACAAAATAATACAGGAAAATCTGTTCTCACAACAAAACATTTTTTCTTGTGCTTTTTCATGAGGAATATCTGGCTGAATACAAAGCAGAGCAATTTTTTTTTATTCGCTCTAACCACCGGCCACTGTGGCTTAGTGCTTGGCACATCCGCCTCATATTCGGAAGGTGCGGGAGGTACTACAGGTTCGTACGTCCGAGGTGTATTTTTACCGCTGGTAGCTCGAAGTAGCAGTTTTGCTCATGAATGCCCAGCAGTGGGCTTGCGGACGCCGACGCCAACGGCTTGAAACTGGGGAAAGAGCCAACAACCACTAACGCTGTAACCACTGGCCACCGCAGAGGCGGCCTAGGGGGTTAGGGCATCGGCATCGTACTCGGGAGGTGTAGGAGGTGCTATAGGTGAGAGATGCTGAGCTCGTAGCAGCGAAATGCATTTTTATAGGTAGATCGGTGACTGCATGAGTATCCACCGGAGGGCGATCACTAAGGATGCGGAGGGCTATGCGGACGGCGCCGCCGCCAGGCTTTGAAGGAACGAGCTGATAACAGTTAGCGCTGTAAAAGAACATTCACTGAACAACTTCATGACGTCGCAAGGGAACAGCAGAGGATAGTGACCGGGCATAGAGCGGTCAGCAAAATCGCTGTCAGAACCGTAACTGCCTACAGCAATGCGGCTGCCACCTGGCAGGTAGCGTGGTTGGGAAGAAAAGCGACAAGCGACCAAGATTCGCGAAGTCGGTTTTTGCCGGGTGGGTCAGCCTTCGGGACAGGAGTCGAACTTCAGCACCAACACTGAGTTGAACACGGACAGAAGAAGCGTGGAGAGCTCTGAAAGGTACCGCGGAACTAGAGGGGTTACCACCATTCCAACGGTGAAAGTCCGCACCGGCTACGTGATGGGTAGTTGACAACATAATGAATAAAGTAGTAAACAAACATACAACCGAAAAGGAAGCAAGAATTCCGCCTCATTAGGTGATGAAATCTGCTTGGATACTACTGCTTGTTGCAGGCAAAAGGCAGGGGGGGAGGGGGGGAGCCCCCCCCCCCCCCCCCCCCTGAAATCAACCCCGCCTCCGGATTCTCTTGTCAGTGCTCTATTTGGACATGTACCGCCCCTCCACCCCCTTTTGATAGAAATGATTACCTTGGGCCCCACTCGAAAAACATTTCTGGCTACGTTCCTCGTTTGAAGTAACATTTCGCTCTTGCCGCTTATATAGCGATTCTTTTTGAGGCTGTCTTTCTTGCTCGAACTATACATTTCACTCTGACTACACTTGCCTTCTGCATAACGCTCTCCTGCTGGATTATCTACTCGTAGAAATCACCGCATTTTACAGGCGGAAGTTTGGCTTCTATCTCAGCCAAAAGCACCTCCGAATTCTCCCGTCTGGCCTTAAGCTTTTCACAACAGAAAACAATACTCTCACGATGACATTGGCGGGTGGTACAGAAACGACAAAGTTTAACTATACCTGTGCAGCTCCAATGGTACACGGTTGTTCTGCATGCACGAGTGCTGCGCTCTGACTGTTGACGAATCTCGCCAGACGCAAACTTAAATCGGGACAAATGCGGGTCTCCACATGGCTAAGCTAGGGCTACAAATCCCTCTGACCCAAACTTGGGACGAGCCCGTGAAACTCGGGATGGGACGATCGAAGAGCTTGGATCATCCGACCTGGGGCTGATCCAGTCTCTTCGCTCTTGCCACTGCAAACAACAAGAGATCGAACGCGACACGCATACTCCTGGGGAGGTTCAGCGTAGAATGCAGCGCTGCGGCACGGGCCCCGTCAAGCCCCGGCGACGCAATGTGCGCAGGCGAAATACATGTATATCCGCCTTAGCAGCACCGCGCGACTTGTCTTTCGACTGCAGCCGCCGATATCCCACGGTCTTTATGCGCTTGTGGCGTGCTACAATCGATAGAAACGGCGAGGCCATCGGATGGGTGGATATGGATATTTCCTGCGTTCCGGCTCCCTGAATACCGTAAACACGATGGAGCTAGACTCTCAAACCAATGGGAACTGTAGGCCCGTGCATACAAAGGGACCTCAAAGAAAGCGAAAAGCAAGAAAAAGAGATGGCACCGACAATCGGAGACTCTCTGAAAGCCTCGCTGAAAACTATCATTACTACGTGCTGCATCCTGCACGGCTTCCGCTATACCCTGAACACAGCCCTAGATGGAGCGAGACGTCGACGAATGCCGCAAACCGAACGGATAAAAGTTCCGCATGGAGCCAGCTACCGCTACAGTAGAGGCAAAGAGGTCCAGAAAAGCCCAGGGGAAAAAAAAAAGAAAAGGACATCAAACTAAATCCACAAGCACAAGGCAGAGCGCAGTAGATAAAATGAGGAGAAAAAGGCACGCGCAAGAATCTAGGAAGTCAAAGGCGCTGGCCACATGAGACCCCCTGAAAGTGAACAAAGCTCTTTCTCCTGCAGTCTGATCAAGGGGACCGGAACACACCGGCAAAGAACTGCGGGCAATTCCCGATGAAACGACCGTCCGGACGGTCTTGCTGTAGCCATAAGGGGACCAGGAGGGATATGGCGCGGGAAGCCAATTGAGCAGACTGGTCAGGGTCGCGCAGTGCCGTATGTCATTCGGAATGCGTATAACTGGGAGGGGCGGGGGGGGAGTTGAGGGGAGGATTTCAAACAGAATTACAGTCTGCCGATTTCTCACATAGATTCGATTTTCTTTTTGATAACGTTATATAGCTCCGAAAACCAGAGTGCTTACAGGCAAGCCGCCTCTAAAGGGGCTCTGAAATACCTTCTGAGGAGAGTACATAAACTCGCCTTATCACTAAATTCTGTCGTCCTGATCCCGTGAGCCAAATAATATACTTCTACGCGTAGCAGAGAACCCACAATCGCGCAAGGAAGTTGGAGAGTCCTCTCCGGCGACTTTTTCACGCTCGAGCTCTCCTCTGTCGCACGCTGCTGCGTAATTAGGTTCAGAGATGGTTATTCGGTGGATTCTTTTAAGCACTAGGCAGCTACCACGGCGGCGACCAGTCAGCGGCGTCGCTCCGGCGCGTCAGGAAGCTCCGCCCCCCGGGGAATTCCCTCTATGGGGCCGGCGGAGGAGCGCCGACCTTTGAGCGTGCAAAAAAGTGACGAGGAGGAGAGGGAAAGACGCGAAGAGGCTTAAACTGAAATTTTGACTGCATGATAACTCAGCGTCTGCAAAACGCATCAACAAAATTCTTGCCGGAGGATGTTCGTGAAGCGGTGTCATTTAACATCACAGGCATACCGCAATTTTACTGAGAGCACTTACGAGAGCCCCTTTAAAACACAGTCCAACTCACGTGAACGAACGAACAGCGCAGCGAGCCAGAATGAAAGGAAAATGATAATGGTAACTTTAAGACACAGCGAGAGAGCAAAGAGTCAAAGAATAAACGCGGATTAATGAAATTCTATTTGAAATCAAAGACAAACTGACTTGGGCAGGGCTTGCAATGCGAAGACAAGATAATCGATGGTCCCTTATACCGGGTCGCGGAGTAGGTTCCAAGAAAGGGCAAACGTAGCAGGGGACGGCAGACTGAGGTCATCATCATCATCAACTAAACTACGCCCACGGCAAGGCGAAGGTCTCTGCCACATCCCTCCAATTAGGTGAGCCTCTCCTGTGCCAGTTGCGGACAACTTGTCCCAGCAAACTTTCTAATCTCGTCCAACCATCTGACTCGCTGCCGCCCCGTGATACCCTGATACGTTCGCCTTTTCCTAAAAACCTCTCCGTTACCTTTAAGGGCTCCGTTATCCGAAAGAGAGGTGGGAGGGGGGGATCATATCAGGTAGTTCGTGAGGGGGATAGGGTTCCCGCCGCTGGTGCAGTACAAGGCGAATCAGAGATCATTGCGAGAGGTGTCTGTCCCACAGTGGACGTAATCGAAATGATGATGGTACAAAAGTTTCTGACCCCCCCCCTCCCCCCCCCAAAAAAAAAATAAAAAAAACCTGCGGAATATCGTGCGCATCGCTGCGTAAAATTGCTCGCCACAATTCTGCCGCGACGCGCACTGTCTGAGGGTGGCTCACACGCCTTCAACGTGGCGGCCTGTAAGCTCCGTCGCACGCATTATTCCTCCGTGGTCGCACGTACACTCTTCCCGGGAAGCACGCACTGAACTCTATGAGTCATATAGGGCTCTCCTTCAATCTCAGCTGCGGGCGGGGTTCTTTTAACTAGACTTGTTGTGGAGCTATAGACGGCTGCAGTCCAAGGGAACCATAACGAAACACTTTTGTCTTGTTTTCTTTTCGAACTCGAATGAACCGATATGGAACGAATGCGAGAACTGTTTCTCCGCGTCTGTGCCGTTCCCCCACCCTTTGCCCCCTTTTTTTCTTTTTCATTTATACAATACCACTGACGCCACAAATGTGGCACCTGTCACCCCCATTGACTGTATCTATACCGTCGAACGTCCACCGTCAACGATTGCCCCAATTTCCTGCGCACAACAGCCAGTCGTCGTCAAAGTCCGAAGGCCGCGGCGCTGTGCGAAGCAAACCAGCGGGCAAACAGGGCCCTTCGCTCCCCTTCGGTCCGGCAGTGGAGAGTGGCGGCCGTAGTCCACTCCTATCCGCCCTCTCACAGGGCACGACAGACCGCCATTCCTTTCGTCGCAATCTCCTCTCCCGCTCAGCAGCGCGTTCGGTGAGCGCCATCTTTCGGCCGCCGCAGGCGCCGAGCGTCGAACAAAAGGCCAAGCCTAGCAAACAGGACGTCCAGTATCGCGTACAGCTACAGAACGCGATGCCCGAGTCCGCCACTGACCGGGCCGGATGCCCACAGTCACGCAAGAGGCTTTCTCCGAAACACAGTGAACAAAAAAAAGTGCGAAACGCAGCCGCTGGGGCTTGCTGCGGCAGGCGCGATAAAGAGCGGACATTCTGTGCCGATTCCCTGCGTACGAATCCATTTTATTTTACTTTTTCGTCGCTGGCCGCCACGGCCTCCGACACCAAACCCGCAGACGCCCATTGACGCGCCGGCTAATACCCTCGAGAAGCTAAAGTAACAAAACTAGGCAAAAAAAAAAAAAACACGGTCCCGCTAAGCTCCCTGAAAGCCGGAATGCCAGCGGCAGGAGTTCCGGCTCTTTCTTCTGCGCCAAGACTACCGGTTGGAATTAGGGAGGTGAAGCCGTAAACGACTGACTCGCTGCTTCCGCCAATGGCGACTAGAGAAAGGCGAGCAATACAGGGGGGGGGGGGTGGGGGGGGGGGGGATGATTTCGGCAACACGCAGCTGCAGCGTCGATTTTCCCCTCGCGTGAACAGCCCGCCAGCGATAGGGCGTGGGTATTCCCCACCGGGACCGTTATGGCCGGGATTGACCAGAGGTATTGAAGGACTCTCGTTATGGTCGCGACAATGCAGTGTTTTTTTGTTGTTGTTTTTTTTTTTCGAAACGACGCCTCCATGCACGCTAACGACTGGCGGGGAAGAAAACAGAGGAAGGGCGGCCATAGTTGTTTTGGGCTCACCGCAGGATGATTAGGGAACAGCTGTACAAACTAGAGGGGAAAATACGGCGCCACCAGACTTCCGAAGTGTTCCCTAAATATAGCTGGCGCATCAAGAAGGCGAGCAACACTTCCTTTCTTTCTTTTTTTTTTCAAACAGGTTGCGCGCTGCTGAAGCCTCGACTGCCGCCCATCGATTATACTGGTACACGGCTTATGCGAGAACTAGTAAGTGGTATATAGCATGGTTCTGGCTCGTTACGCTCCCGTGTGCAAACTCAACGCAAGGCGGGCGCTCTGTTTCGAAGCCCCGGTCTGTTTCCCACGGCAGACGCGGCGCTCATTAGTCCGCACTCATTACAGTCTAGTTTATTACCGTTCTCTCTCTCTCTCTCTATCTCTCTGTGGTGCATCCTACCGTCAACGTACCATGGCGGGAAGACAGCGCTGAAGACGGCGCAGGAATCTGGGGGAAGGGATTTTCCTGGCACCCGCGGTAGCAGAAAACTTCCTCACCGCCGTGCGGCATCGGCGTGCGGGCTCTCGAGCTACGGGACGCAGAAGAGGAGGAGGCGGATGCGTAATGACGCTTGCAGCCGCGCACGCGATCTTCGTCACGCGATAGCTTCGCGGCACTGCACAGACGCAACGCCACGCAACGGAGGAAGGAAGGAAGGGCAGGCCGAGGGGCGTCTCGCCTGAGCCCATTCATGCCGTTCGCACGGCATCGCCTCGTCTCACTGCAGGTCCGCGCACAGCGAGGCGCCGGAAAGTGCGTGTCGAATAAAATGTACTCGCGTGCAGTGAGTATACACACGAGCAGTGCCGAAAGGAAAATAAACGCTCTTTTACGAAGTAGCTAGCTGGGCCTTCGGGCTGGCATTTCGAAGGCGTACTGCTCTGACACACTGAGACCTACAACTCGTGATTGCCACCGTAATAGCCCGGAGCACGGTCCGGCGATCAAACTGCGTTCACGCTGCTGAAACCGCTACTGCAGTCTCGCAAAGAAAGGGACCGTTTCTATCGCCTTTACGTAGAGCATAAGGAGGCTCGCACGGTATAGTTCAGGCCGCGACTGTGCAGCATCTTTTCGCTATTTAAAAAAAATGTTGCCGGTATGCGACTCGCCGTGCTGGCTCAGTATACGTGGCTTTGCCCTGAGCTCCGTCGGAGCTCAGGCCGATTCACACGACGGTCCGTTCGCCCGCGCACTACGTGTTCATGCGTCAGCACTTTGAGAGGCGCGCTGTCGGCCGCCAGCAACCCATCCATCCAGCGCGCCTCTCAATGTGCTGACGCATGAACACGTAGTGCGCGGGCCGCGTGCGAACGGACCGTCGTGTGAATCGGCCTTTATCGACTCCCGGCTTCAGTGGCCGCGTTTCGATGAAGGCAAAACTCGCCGAGACACGTGTGCTGTGCGATGTCAGTGAACGCCAAAGCGCCCCAAATGGTCGAAACTAGACCTCAACTACGGCCCCTTTTTCTCTCACCCTTTTTCTCTCCCGCCTTCATCCCTCCTCCCTCATGTCACGGTTGCAGTGTCCATCGAGAAGTGAGACAGTTACCTTCCTTTCCTCGCAACACATTTGCATTCTGACTCTCTGCACACATTGCTCCCAGTACCGTGCTGTTTGCTTTCAGCTGATGTCACTTGTACACGGTACACAGATACACGCAACGCAGGTTTCGAGGTTCTGTCAAATGTGATCATTCACTTCAAACTCTCCTCGTGTTATCGCAAACGACAGCACGCTTCGGTGCTCAGGGAAACCCTGCCCGGCCGCCTTCCCTGATGGCCTCGCAGAAACCGTAGCTGCCGTGCTTCGCAACGAGCGCACAAGTACTCGAGTCGAGACGCTGTGCGCAATACTGCGACCGTGGCCAAGCTGAAACCCCGCATTAGCCGGAAGTGTGGACATTAATTTCCTGGGCGAAACGCACGTCAGACCGGGCGCGCCAGGCGCGCTCAGAACCGGCTTCGGTGAGAGCGAAAGCAGCGGACATTTGTTCTCCGAGAGAACGCGCGTGATGCGTAAGCGCAACTCCAGCGACGCCTTCACGCCACGTGTTCCCGGCCTTCGTTTTTATTGCGAAAGCAATACTACTTGCACTTTCACGCCTTTGCCGTGCCGCGGCGGTGATCACCAAAGCAATACTACTTGCACTTTCACGCCTTTGCCGTGCCGCGGCGGTGATCACCAAAGCAATACTACTTGCACTTTCACGCCTTTGCCGTGCCGCGGCGGTGATCACCAAAGCAATACTACTTGCACTTTCACGCCTTTGCCGTGCCGCGGCCGGTGGCCACCATCGCGCCGCGGCGGTGACCATCATTGACCTTCATTTGACCTTGATTGCATTAGATTGGATTATATTGTCACGGCTTGACGTACAGGCCGGCGGCGAGAACGGGTGAATACAGGGAGCACAGAAAAACAGGGAGGTCCACCAGCAGCAACGTCGTCGTCGGCGCGCGGCAAACACTCCTCGTCTTTTTCTTCCACTCGCGACACTACCGTTCTCGCCGCCGGTCTGTACGTCAAGCCGTGACATTTCAACGAGTCATGGATACTGTGCTAGCCGGTCTGAAGTGGCAGACATGTCTCGTGTATCTGGATGACGTTGTCATCTTCTCAAGCACTTTCAGAGACCATCTGGTGCGTCTTGAAGCAGTTCTTCAAGCTCTTCTGAACGCCGGACTTACGCTCAAGCCTTCGAAGTGCCGCTTCGCACACAGTCCACCGTCGGACAAGAAGACCGTCAGAAGCTTTCTCGGTCTTTGCGCATACTTCAGGCGTTTCGTTCGAAACTTTGCCCAGATCGCGGCGCCACTTTACCGCCTTACGAAGGATAGCGTTGCCTTTGAGTGGAACGAGGAGCAACAATCAGCATTCCGCCAATTAAAACACGCCCTTGCAACATCCCCCATACTAGGCCATTTTGATCAAGACGCCGACACTGAGCTCCACACGGACGCCAGCAACAAAGGACTAGGAGCAGTGCTTGTGCAATTCCAGGATGGCGCTGAGAGGGTTATTGCGTATGCCAGCCGAGCTCTTTCGCAGGCGGAGGGAAATTACTCGACAACTGAAAAAGAGTGCCTCGCTGTCATCTGGGCCATCACCAAATTCCGGCCCTATCTGTACGGTCGCCCTTTTCGTGTCGTCACCGACCACCATTCGCTGTGCTGGCTCGCCAATATTAAGGATCCCGCAGGCCGCCTTGCTCGGTGGAGCCTTCGGCTACAGGAGTACGACGTCACCATCACCTACAAGTCCGGCCGCAAACACTCCTCGTCTTTTTCTTCCACTCGCGACAATATTGTATTGGACTGGATTGGATTAGATTACATTGAATTGGACTGGATTAGATTACATTAGATTGGAGTGGATTGAATTGGATTGGAGTGGATTGAATTGTATTGGGTTGTATAACCGATGCATCACCACAAGTCTAACCACAAGCATCACCACCAGCTACACTACCAGCTGTACCATGGCGTACGTACGGATATTGCTTTCGCAATTACCGGGCTTAACCAAGCTAAGCCACAGATTTTTTTCCTGCATTTTTCTTCTTTTACAGAAGCAGACGCGTGGGTGTCGTCGTCGTCCGCAAACGCCGCACCTCCACTCCTCGGTATCATGCAGTCTGCACTGTAGTCCCACTAGACCGCAAGGTCAGCCTGGGTTGCAGCACCCACTTTTTCTTCATAAAAATCTAAAACCGCAAACCCACACCCTTTGATAGCTCATTGCACCCGGTACTCCAACACTGTCAATGTCGCACTCCCACAACCGCCTTACGGTTTACGGATGGATGAGCGGCCGTGCATGACACAAGGGCGACGCATGACTACCGTACATACCACTTTCGCACCCCAAACCCCTGCTCAGCCTTCGCTGAAATTCGCATTGCCAAAGGGGCAAACGTCCGTTTTGTAACGGCCTTTAAAGCATGAAATGCTTTTAGCTCCCGTTGTCGGCAGTGTGGTGACGTCACGCCGAGACCGAGAGCCAACATCCGGGCACTGAATTCCACTCATCCGGGCACTGAAACGAGAGCATCCGGGCACCGTACGAGATTTAACGAGACAAGACGAGAGCAAGAGGGGAGCTCCAGGGCGAGAAGGGCTTTTGGCTGAGAAACTGCTTCCGCGCCATCCCCAAGGATGGCGCTGCGGTCCCACACTCGCGCATGTAAAAGACCGGCCGCTGGGCCTTCAGACGCGCTGCACATACATTCTTGTCAGGCCTGCGTCTCATCGTGTCCGCGTACGCTTCTGCATCGCCCTGCATTCCACTACCACCACCGTCACAGCTGCTTGATTAAGCCGAGCAATGGAGCCCGATGAAAGGAGAGGTAGGAAGCGTCTAGCGGAGAGCGATCGCTTTGCGAGTGATACGCCACAGCAGAAGACTGCTCGCCCCTGCCGATAACGCCATGATTATGCGGCCGCTCCCGAAAGCGACAAGGCCGCCACGGTTCGCGGCTGCCTACCTAAGCCCGCTCGATTGCAGGCGATCGCTTCGACGCAACAAGAAGAGTGAGGTGTGGTGTGTTGAACACTAGACCCATTTCAAGATTTTGACTAGTACCATCTACAACCAATGTGTTATGCCCGTAAACATTTCATGCTTACTCTACTCTCGGTTACGGGATAGGCAGAGATTTTTTGTAGCACTGCAGTGCAAGCTACGCGCTGGAGAGTATACGGCTTCGACAACCGTGCTGTTCCTGCACCACAGGACCAATGGTTTGCTTGTCAGCTGACAACTCGCGCTCTTAGCGCAGTTAAATAACTATAGTCGGATACAATTTAACAAAGCAGCGGCTTTTCCAGGTCAACGAATCCCCTTCCAGCCGATGGCGTAGGCAGATCCTCGTGACGCTGCTAGTGTGACAAAGCAGGGAGTGGTAGGGAAAAGGGGATAATCCCTTCCCCCTATAATCGGGGATAGACCACTTTCTCCATAGTGGCGCCGCTCCCTGCATTGTCACACTAGCAGGGTCGTGAGAATCGGCCAACGCCATTGGCTGGAGGCGGATCCGTTGACGGGGAAAAGCCGCTGCGTTCTTCAGTTGCATCCGACTACAGTTCGTAGTGACACGTGCGCCAAGCGTAACCCTGAGCTAGAACGGCTAATTGGGCAAGTTGGTATGGATTGTTGTTGTTGCTGTTGCGACTGAGAGAAGGAAGAAAAGGAAATTGCACGGGCCTGCCTACTGGCTCCAGCCGAGCCACCATCGCTGCCACGTGCAGATAGAGGAGAGTTGAAAGATAAGAGGACAGAGTAAAAGGAAAGAAAAGACGCGCGTCGCAGCAACAACCGCGTCCACCGAAGCGGACGCTGGCTGAAAAAAACAGATAAGCGGCCGTAGCCGCAGTTCGTCACCACCTCCGGTATGGACTCATTGCTGCATGGGGAGCAGCGCGTATACAACGACGACAGACAAGAAGGGACAGGACACACGTAGCAATGAAGTGTAACCCCTGAGCGTCCTCACGGAGATGCATCCGGAGTGGTTCATCATTAATATTCTCTCTTCTGGCTCCGCGGAACATTTACACGGCGTGCCGCTGCCGATGTATGAAGTTTAACATATCGGTGGTTCAACGGTCTCACTCCATATTACTGTACAGCGAAGCAGTTATGGCTCGTTTGTGGCGTCGGCGCCCAGCGCCCGCGTAAAACACATCGCGCGACTCAACGTTACTAGATTACTTTGACCAGGTAATCTAGTAACGTTGGCGCGACTAGCGCGGCTCACGTGAACGTGACGTAATGAGACCGGTGAGGTCACATGACACCACCGGCAGCGAGGGACCGCCCGAGCGCTCTCCGCAGAGGTGCTAGTGCGTTTTTTTTTTTTTTCGCTTAGTCGCAAAGGCAGAAACAGCTGCGCTCGTCAAACACATCTCAGAAAGGATACTAATACAGGCATTTTTTTTAATATTCGCAAAAAACGAGCAGACACCGGGAAGGAGACCTCGGCCAGACTGCGCATGCACGTGTCGCACGGCCACTACGACACGCGGGAAGGGGCCCGTCCCGTGACGCTGAAACGGACGGTTTCACAACGATTTGAGTCAGCGGGGAAATGCGTGCCCGGCTACATGGAGAAACCCGTTTCGTTTGATTTCCAAGCTTTCCCCTTGCAATGTTTCCAGCATTGCACGTACTTTCCGATGGCGTTCGCTTTGCACTCGTACCCTTTGCCTTTCGCCCAAGTCTACCGCCCTTCTAAGTTGAAATCCTTCTGAACAACACTCTGGATAGAAAGGAGTAACGACGGAGTAAACTGTCCTCTAGCACAACCCATTTTATAAAAGTGTGCACTAGAGGAGAGCTTACTCCCTCCCCCACATAGTGGTATTCCTGTTTCCAGTGAAGAGGAGGTGGGCGCGGTAGAGGGCGGGAGTACCTCTAATCACTCGATACTGGAAAAGGCAGATCAGGAAGGAATCGTTCTATGATAACTCAAGAGGCAGTACCCTACTCTTTGAAGCTAGGTCAGGGTGTCTTAGAACGCGCAGCTACAAAAAGAAATTTAACGAAGAAGACGGCACATGTGCTATATGTGGTAAATCTGTGGAAACATACACCTCATACTCAAGTGTGATGGTATCCATCCAGATGCCGATGCAGGCACGGTCACTCTCCCTGAAGGCCTAGGCTTTAGTGATAACAATGGTCATATACATAAGTCTGCGGTGGAAGTTTGCAAAATGCGATTGGAAGACTGGTGGCTCGAAATCAGAAAGATGACTTAAGGTTGGAGAGAGAGAGAGGGAAAGGCAGGCATGTTAACCAGAAAGGATTCCGGTAGGCTACCCTGCACAGGGGAAGGGAATGAGGGGAATTAAAGAGGAAAGAGAGAAGGAACGGGAAATAATCACAGTCTGTCAATTAAGGCAGTCGCTCTCAAAAAGCGAAAGAGTGCCTTGTAAGCCTTGATGGCAGTTGACTGTTGTGGCCACGGACCGAGGTTGGAAGTGTAGGAAAACGTATATAAGGAAAATGGCGAATTTGAGACCAATTTACGCCAGAGTTAAACCAAACTATAGAAAAAAATCCCAGCATCGTGGCCACAACTGCCGCCACCCCGTTTCAAAGGGGACGCTCCTACCTTCCATAAATCCATGCACTACGGCGTCCCGACGGTGAAAGGCGCACAATTCCCACGGACGACGGTTTAAAATGAACTCTTCTGACGAGGGAATAGGCCCAAATGAAACGAGGGCGGTTATCGATCGCTCGGGCGGCTTGACGGATGAGGGACAATTTCCGCGAAAGGTTTCATCATTCACCCCGGAACTGGGAGCGGCGGCAGCGACAGCTGAGCCAGTATAAACTTTCTTCTTGGAAGGCTTGTTCGCCGAGTGGCCCTTTCGACGGCGGCAAGCCGAGCACGAAATGCAATAAACTCCGTTTCACTCGGAGGGGGCCAATTTGTACGTCCGTCCTACCAATGAACCCGCGCGCATGCCAGGAAAGCGAAATGAGCGCGCAGTGGGCACCCTGCCACGGGAAGCGAGCTGGGTTTGAGAAAAGGACACGCGGAGCAGGTTATTAAGAGGGCGGCGTAGCATCGGGTGCAGAGGAAGCCTGCTGAGAGAGGGTGGCTGCATCTGCAGGGGTCCAGGACGGGGACCAATAGAGGTCAATGGCACTGGGTCCCTTGTTCTGCGGTGCACTATACCGAGGCTAACATTTGGCGCATTATTGCTCGCATTCCGCCTGCTTCTACACGGGCTAAATACTGCAACGTAAGCCGCCGTGGTGGCTCAGTGGTTACGGTGCTCGGCTGCAAACACCACATGAACGTTCCGACGTAGAGTGGGACCGTGCGGTGGTCCAGGGACCCAAGGGGGGTCTAAACACACTTGCCATAATAAAGTTTTTATCTCTCTCTCTCTCGGCTGCTAAGCCGAAAGACGCGGGTTCGATCCCGGCCGCGGCGGTTGAATTTCTTTGGAGGTGAAATTCTAGAGACAACCCGTGTGCTGTGCGATGTCAGTGCACGTTAAAGAACCCCAGGTGGTCGAAATTTCCGGGGCCCTTCACTACGGTGTCTCTCATAGCCTGAGTTGCTTTGGGACGTTAAACCCCAATAAACCATAAATAATACAACGTCTTCGCAAGAAAACTATTTTCCCGACGAAGAGAGCAGTACACATTGCTTTGACTCGCAGGGTTTCCAACGGACAGCGCTTCACCTGTGCGCGATGGGGCTATTACCCCATCTCATTGGTGACAGAATGCTCCTAGGACATATGCCTCTCCGTAAGGATGGGCGAGGGGGCGACATTCATGGCATGTAGAGCCTATTTGAGCCTTCTGAGCAGCAGGGAACAACAGTGAAAAAAAATTTTGTGGCCCGCTCCCTAATGCCTATTGGCGGAAGCCACTGCTCTCGCTACCCCCCCTCTGGGCACGTCTATGCCTAAGACAAGGTCATATTTCCTGGGAGTGGGCACTTCTACTCTGCGATAGAGCGGTGTACTGAGGTTTTTATCGCCTGCTGCACATGGTGCTGATGGCGAAAGCCGGTGTAAGGTGCTGTCATAATTGAGGAGTAACGGGAGTTTTCGTCGGGATTTTCGAGACTCCCCTCACCGGACTCTCCCGGCATGCATTCGCAAAGCTCCTCTTTGGCATCCGCTGTCCGATGCTGTCTGTCATGGCTGCGCTGTCATGTCTGTCATGGCGAAAGCAGCGGTATACGTTGGCCGAGTCGGCCTTCGGGTCACCGAACGGGATGATGCTACGCAAGGTCACGCTGAGCGAGGCTGCTAATTGAAAGACGCTGTGTCGAAGGGGTCTCGTGCTTCGGCCATCCGGCGGGGGAGTTCGAGAAGGTTCAACCACCTGCGAGGAGACTGCGGGATTCTGCTTTCCCACGGAGGCAACGCACAGAAAACTTGCGGCAGTGGTCAAGGTGACGCACCTGTGTTTGATGACTGTCTTCCCCTTCTCATCCCCCAAGCTGTGAGAGAGCGAGAGAGCTTCAGCACCGCCCCGTGCCGTGGGTGGTACCGCCAGCGTCATCAATGGCCCATCCGATTGGACAACGTTATTCGAACCAAGTTCCCCAGTCAGGGATCTGGGGAACGCGAACCGTATTTAACGGGATGTTGTTGTGTGATCGGGACATTGCATTGGATTGCATTCGATTCGATTCTCATCTGTAAATATGTAGAATAAACCCTTCTGTACAGTTTCCTCGATAACGCAGTCCGACATCGTCATTCGGAGCCGGTACCTGCGGGGCTAAACGAGTTAGCCATCTCCAGGACCCCTCCGTCTTCAACTCTGGTTCCGGCGGTGGGATAGAAGCCCCATCTTTAACACTGGTTGGCAGCAGCTGGGATGGACCGTGCGACATCGTACTTTCTCCACGGGTGAGCGTTTTGGTTTTGCTATGGAATTCGCCAGGCTTTAAGATTCAGAGAATAATCTTGACTGGGAATCAGGGCTTTGTCGTTTGAGAGGGGTTATTCTCAAGGCATTGTTGTGTTAGCAGAGCCAAAGCGGAGAAAGCGTTGTCATGGACCTAATGAGGTTGTAGAAGTCGGACTTGCTGTTGATATGCGAGGAACTGTCGGTTGAAGTGCCTAGCAAACTAACCAAAATTGAATTGGGCGAATTCATTCTTAAACAAGTCAAGCATAACGATCAGTTGCTGGTAGATACGTGGAATTTGGTACAAGGGGAAAAAGCCCGCAAAGTAAAAGCCGACCAGGAGGCTAAAGAGAAAGCCGACCAGGAGGCTAAAGAGAAAGCCGACCAGGAGGCTAAAGAGAAAGCCGAACAGGAGGAAAAAGCCCGTAAAGAAAAAGCGCGCACAGAGGAAAAAGCGCGTAAAGAGGAAGCTGATCGGGAGTGGGAAAAAGAGAAGGAACGGCAACGGCAACAGTGGAAGGTTGAAATTGAAACAACGAAACTAAAGATATTAGAAGTTCAAAACGAAATACGAAGAAAGGGCGGTAGTGTGAGAGCCGGAACTCCTGAAAGAGCAAGCGATGCTTATGAAATAGGTCCGCAGGCAAGACCCGCAAAGTCTGTGACCGTAGCCGAGTTGGTAAATCGCGACACCACGAGGGAAGTGGCAGAGAACGTGTGCAACTGGTACGGTGGTCCAAGGGAAGCCGCAGAATCCGAGACCGTGTCCAGTGTAGTTGGACGTAATGCCAAGAAAGAGCATTCCGAGATAGCGTCTCAACGACACGAGTGCGAGGATTCTCCTCCAAGTGAGGTAGCAGTGGCAACGGACAACTTTGTCGGGACAGTTGCGAGCGCGACCCTTTCAGTAGAGTCGATACAGGCGTCAAACCGGCAGAACCGCGAAAAGGGAGATTTTCCTAGCGAGAAAGGTTTCGAAGTTGAAACAGCGGAAACCCCTTTTGAGAGTAACAACCGCGGTAAGGGCGAGTTGGGATGTCACAGTGGCTTCAGTGACAAAGGCTCCGGAGAGGCTACCTTGGTAATACTGGCACAAGAAGAGTGCAAGGCTGCCGGGGAAAAGGATAGCCATAAGAGCCAGGCGGGCTCAGTTGTAGCTGAGCACTGCAGTAGAGAGAATGGCGCGCAGAGCGACAGCCAGGCGGGCTCAGTTGTAGCTGAGCACTGCAGTAGAGAGAATGGCGCGCAGAGCGACAGCCAAGCGGGCTCAGTTGTAGCTGAGCACTGCAGTAGAGAGAATGGCGCGCAGAGCGACAGCCAAGCAGCGGGCTCAGTTGTAGCTGAGCACTGCAGTACAGAGAATGGCGCGCAGAGCGACAGCCAGGCGGGCTCAGTTGTAGCTGGGCACTGCAATGTAGAGAATGGCGCGCAGAGCGACAGCCAGGCGGGCTCAGTTGTGGCTGAGCACTGCAATGCAGAGAATAGAGCGCAAAGCGACAGGCACGCGGTAGAGGACAACTCCCTAAGGAATGAACCAGGGATCTCAGGGGCAGTTTCATGTCCGTCTGTCAGCTGCGTGGAGCTGGCACTCTGCTGCGAAGGCACAGAGGCCAGTTTGGAATTTCATGAAAATTTCCGAGGTGCGACGGAAAAACTAGAGATAGCTAGTTGTCATCAGGAGACGCACGCGACACAGTCTAGGCGCAGAAAAAGAACAAGGGCAAGAACCAAGAAAAAACGAATCAAATTCAAAGCCCTAAATTCGGTTGCGCGGACAGGTGCGAAAAAAAGAAATGCGGTGGAAGGAAGGGCGAAGCCTTCCCGCGTTGCGCCTCGTAAACTTGCAGCTGCAGTTGATGATCTCGCGACGCGTGCAGCTCGTTCGAAGGCTGACTGCAGTAATGAAAAGGGAAGAGCGCGTTTTCCAAGCAAAACTGGCGCGAAGTGCATAAAGGGGCATCGGCCTGCAAGAAAGACTAGACCGCGCCGTCCGGACAAAAAGCCAGTTAGGAAAAAGGCAAAGCGGCCCAAGAGATCAGAAACCGCAAGGTTGCGCGGCACTCAGCGCATGCGAACGCAGGCGTCGAACAACCGAGACGACACATGCAGGCGTGTTCGGCGGGCGCACTTGAAAAGGAATCGTCCTTCACATTTGGCACCGCCTTCTAGGAAGCGCGCATGGCGAATGGGTAGCCGAGCTTCCTGCTTGGGGCGAGAGAAAGAGGTACCTTCTCGCGCTGGTCACTGCTCGTCGTCCAGAGCCAGAGTCGGTTATCGACATTGTAGGCACGACCAAGGTTTTCGGAGAGCCTCGAGGGGGCGCGGAAACGACAGTGAGAGTCGGGGATCGTTTTTTTCTGCAGCCTTTTGTCACGAGTTGACCGCAGTACAATCAGTCAAAGCGCGACCCCGGCGGGCACGTCTGAAAGACTAATCCTTTCAACTCGGCGGCGGGGAGTCAGCTTTCCCCCCCGCGTGGCGATTCGAAGTAGCTGTTTCTTTTTTTATTCCTCTTTTTTTTTGTGTGTGTTTATGAAATCAGGCAGGGAAAGGCTGCTTTTTGAGTTAAAACGAGTTGATCGGAGGTTAGTTTTTTTCCTTACCTTAGACAAAGGCTATGGTGTCACTGAGTTAGAAATCACAGGCGTCGATTTCCCATGCTACCAAGAGATAAGGGCACTTACAGGAGTGCAGCTCGAGTAGAACTACGCTTAACGTCGCGTAGACGGAGCGTAGATCCCTTGATTGACTGACACCTTGCGAAAAGGGAGCCTCACTGACGTACACTGAGATGACCTAAGAGAAAACTCTTGAAGGAGCCGAAAGGATGCGCGCGTGTCCCGACCTTTGCTTCGGACCGCTGCCTATGGTAAAGAGTTTAAGTCCAGTGTGACGCCAGTGATAGATAGAGGACTGGGTGCTATTTTAAGTCAAGTTGGCGACGGCCACGAAGAGCACCATGTTCAGTACATCAGCCGCAGGCTGACATGTAGAGAAGCGTTAAGCGCTTTAGACAAAGAGCGCGTGTTTGGTTTAGGCGGCACAGATGTTGTCGGGTTACCAGAGCTACTTGAACGGCGCAAAGTTCATATTTGAGACTGACCATCGTCTCAAACGTGCTTATGACAGTTTTGTCCCCCCAAAAATGGTCGCTTGCTTAGACGGAGTCCTGCTCTCCAAAAACAATTTCTCGATGCGTTTCAGGAACGGAAAACCGCACGGAAATGCTGATGGATTCAGCCGATTGTTGTAGACAGGAGTACTTGGTAGGACCACCTACTGTGTGTGGGTTATTGTTTTTAACCTTGGTCCAAGCAGTCCGTCTTTGGCGATTTCAATCGGGATATTTTGCGCTTTCTCGGCACCAAAATTGCGCCAAAATCCAATCATGTTTTAGTAAACATTTGTTGTCATTGTGGAAAGCCTGGTGGGTCTTTGGCAAATTCCGAGCGCTTGCTTGTGGGTCAGTGCCCTGTCTCGTGGAACAGTCCACTGATGCCATTCTTTGTTGAATGTTCGAGCTTGGATGCCATTTCTGGAAACCAGCCCTTCCACCCGACTCCGGCCTCATCTCTTCCTGCCCAGCGGTCGTGAACGCTGGCCATTCGAGATTTTTCGGGCCGCGGACGAGCTGTTAAGAGTGGGCAACGTGGTCCTAGGAGCCGGGTGTGACTCATCGCAAAGCAAGGGATATGACGAGGCCTGGCGCCGGCGGCAGAAGCATTGACGACGACGGACGGGGTTGTTCCACTCCAAATCACCGAACCTCCTAACCGATCGAAGGACGCTGTCTCCCACGGGCCTGGGAGAAATTACTGTCAGACGAGTGTCGTCGTTAGGCAAAGATGCGGCGAGAACTTGTGACAGCAGCAGCAACGCTGGAAGCAGAGATGCACAGGAAGCACGGCGAAAGCAGCGGTATACGTTGGCCGAGTCGGCCTTCGGGTCACCGAACGGGATGATGCTACGCAAGGTCACGCTGAGCGAGGCTGCTAATTGAAAGACGCTGTGTCGAAGGGGTCTCGTGCTTCGGCCATCCGGCGGGGGAGTTCGAGAAGGTTCAACCACCTGCGAGGAGACTGCGGGATTCTGCTTTCCCACGGAGGCAACGCACAGAAAACTTGCGGCAGTGGTCAAGGTGACGCACCTGTGTTTGATGACTGTCTTCCCCTTCTCATCCCCCAAGCTGTGAGAGAGCGAGAGAGCTTCAGCACCGCCCCGTGCCGTGGGTGGTACCGCCAGCGTCATCAATGGCCCATCCGATTGGACAACGTTATTCGAACCAAGTTCCCCAGTCAGGGATCTGGGGAACGCGAACCGTATTTAACGGGATGTTGTTGTGTGATCGGGACATTGCATTGGATTGCATTCGATTCGATTCTCATCTGTAAATATGTAGAATAAACCCTTCTGTACAGTTTCCTCGATAACGCAGTCCGACATCGTCATTCGGAGCCGGTACCTGCGGGGCTAAACGAGTTAGCCATCTCCAGGACCCCTCCGTCTTCAACTCTGGTTCCGGCGGTGGGATAGAAGCCCCATCTTTAACACTGGTTCCAGCGGTGGGGTAGTGTGGCCCCACTTCTAATAATATACAGCTGAGGCATGCCAACTAGACGGCTGGTTAAATAATACTGAGCCCCGCCGAGGTGGCTCAGTGGTTATGGCGCTCGGCTGCTGACCCGAAAGACGCGGGTTCGATCCCTACCACGGCGGCTGAATTTCGATGGAGACGAAATTCTAGAGGCCCGTGTACTGTGCGATGTCAGTGCACGTGAAAGAACCCCAGGTGGTCGAAATTTCCGGAGTCCTTCACTACGGCGTCCCTCATAGCCTGAGTCGCTTTGGGACGTTAAACCCCAATAAACCAAACCAAATAATACTGAATAGTTAATTTTTTCATTATTACTGTTAGGCTCCTTAAATCTCTAGAGGAGTGTATCCATATCAGTTCTTTAGAATTTCGAAAACGCGGTTACCCTCCGCGCTGTGGCCTAAAATTTGCCTATTCGGCGAGCTAAGTGTCCTGGAAAGGTTGATTTGCCTGCAAGCTTCTCGAAACCGCATGTATTTCGGCGCGATGTATCCAAAATTTGTTGGGCCACAGCGCCGAGGGCAACCGCGTTTTAGAAATTCTAAAAGTCGATATGGATATTATTTGCGGTGGGCTACACTCCTCTCATGATTAAGGAGCCTAATAGTAATAGTTGAAAAAGTTAGTTAACCACCCTACTAGTTAGCAAGTTCTAGCTGCATTCTGATGTAGTACACCAGTGACAATGCGTTCTTCTAAGTCAAAAAGCCTTTTTTTTTTAATTTTGTAAAGTCCTAGGAGAAACACCCTGTATAACGTTTATGGCACCACGCAACTCCACGGAACTTCACGACAGCTTCATTTGAGTAGACACAGTGCGCGGCATAGAACGCGCCAGTGTTGCTGATGCCTTGAAAGGTGTCACAGCGCGCAGTTGACAAAGACTGACAGAAGCCGCGGAGAGACCGAACCAAGCACCCTGATGTCACACTTCACCGCAGCGCACCTGCCTACTGCGCTCACACGTGCGCCTCTCCACGTGCCGCGTGAAGTCGCGATGAAGACTGCCGACAGGTCACTGCGGGGACTCCTGATAGCGGTAGACATCAATCACGGCGTTTGTGGCGGCAACAGGCCACGGAACTTCGGCGAGTCCAGCGTGGACTCGGTTAATCATTTTGCCTGACGGCGCGGCAAAGACGAGAAGGACAACTCACAGGTCGTCGTTCCACTGTCCGGCCACGGTGTCGAAGTATCCCCATGAGGCGGCCGTCTGGGTGGACGTGACGGGCCTGTCCAGGCCGCACAGCATGGCCACCACCAAGTCCTGCACGGCGCCCGCCCGGTCGAAGCGCTCCAGCTCGCGCGGCCGGTGCCGCAGCAGCCAGAAGAGCGTGGCGCAGCCGTGGCCCGAGCTGAGCCGCAGGTGCGACCGGGGCCTGGGGAGGGACTCGAGGAAGCCCTCGGAGCAGCGGCCGTCCTGCCAGGTGTACAGCGGGCTCACCACGTCCACGTCGAAGCGGCCGAACGCGTTGCGCTTCCAGCCGCTGCCCTGGCGCCACAGCACCACGCCGTGCATCTGCCCCGAGACGGCGACGCGCGCCACGCGGCCCAGCTGTTCCTTGGGCAGCTGCGACAGGCAGAACTGCAGGGCGGTGCAGATCTTGTGCGCGTCTTGCTCGCTGCCCAGGGAGCCCAGGTCGCTGGCGAGCGTCGCCTTCGTCTCGCGTGACAGCGACGACACCGCGGCACGCCGGCCGTCGGCCCCTTCCGAGACCAGGCAGGCCTTGACCGTGGTCGTGCCCAGGTCGACGCCCAGGACCAAGCCACCCTTGGTCGCCGACGAAGTCATGGTGATGATCGCCTCCGCGCTGACACTCGTATCGACGGCTGCCGAGAGCTTCGCGGCTTACCACGAAGGCGCGCACAGCACGCGGGAGCGTCGTTGCGCGCACGCCGAACGCGAAGCACACTCGGTCACACTGCACGCACACGCGCGCACTGACTCAACGCACGCGTTGCCGAACTTGCAGCACACACTACCGGCGTCTGTCGGAGCGAACGGCGATCGCAGACAGTTCGTCTCGTTATCGCCGCCCCACCGCTTTCGTTTTCGCGCCCTCTCTTGCCGCTATTCGACCGACTCGGCGTGCGAGAGGAGGGCTTCGGCGAAGTGGAGAACACCGCCGTCAAAGCAGCCCTCCGGCTGCCGAATGGTCCGGCCGCGAACGCGTCGCGCCCTCGCCAGAGTACTCTGAAGGTTACAAACGCGTCTTAGTGGACCCGCTTGCCCTCACGACACGGCTCCTCAACGTTTGCCGCCAGGGAAGTCGCAGCGCTGCAAACAGAGGTGATAGTCTTTTACTTTAATATTGTTATCATTAATAAAATTCTTCAAATTTTAAAACTGTTATTGAATAATTATTGTTTTGTTTTATTTATTTGTAAAACTAATTACTTATTAGTTTTAGCGATCGTAGCGCCACAATATTAGCAGCGGTTGACTTGATTACTTTGCTGCTCTCATGCAGAGTAAGAGTGAGACTACAATGTTTTTCAGAAAACTGCCGGCCCATCGCAGCCACGTGATTGGTCCGTTCCGGGGGCTCGGCTCCTGGCCGATCATCAACTGATCGTGTGTTGGCCCGTCGCCGTTGCTTGCGCGTGTGGTGGTCCGGCGCTCGCTCGCGTGAGTAGCAGCGGCCTGCAGCCAGTGCGTGCGTGTTGAGCCGCCGGTCGGAGAGTCCCGTAGCGGTACGTGCTTTCCGGAATCAAATACGTTCAGTGACCGCGCCGGAAACGAGGTACTGCTGTGGTGGAAAAGCATTTTCCATTGACACGAGCGGCATTTTTTTTGTTTTGTGTATCGCAGGTGGTTGGTGCGGCGACGACGGGGAAGGATGGACAAGGACGGACCCAAATTTCGCAGCCCTTTTGGGAGGCCGGGCATGGCCACGAGCGGTGCCGCCCTGGCCGCGTCGTCATTTCTTCCCTCACAGAAGACTACGAAAGGAATCGTAGCAGGTAGATGCGCGGAGCGATAGACTCGTTGTGGCTCGTCCAGCACGTACCATAGCGAGACATTTCCCTTAACTAGCTCGTAGTAGCCGTAGCGAACATTGCCGTTCTTCTCAATTTTCGACGCCTATAACGTTGTCTAGTAATTGAGGAACGTTCTTGACACCTGCCTGGCGTGCATCGAGGTGGGTCATTTTTTCGCTGTCTCTTGATAGAACGTAATGACAACCTCCAATAAGCCCCGAGGAGCGCAGAACGGCAAGGAATTCCTGCCTGTCCACTGCCGTGCGGGTTCGGTGCCTTGACTTTCGCTTTATCACGTCCCGCCGTCTGGAAGCCATCGTGTTTTCGTTCAGCGTAGTATCTGTCGCAAGTCATCGTAGTTTTATCTCTGCTTGAGCTCTCCTCCACGCGATTGTGTAATCAGCTCGCCGGTCCGCGTTCGCGCGACGCCCGAAATCGCGCGCGTATGACGGTGAATTTCCAGACCTCTGGGCCTGCTGCATCTTCAGTGCGCGCGGATTATAATATGGCGTAAAGGCTCCCGCATGGTTACTAAATGACCAACGTACAAGTTTTGAACAATGAAAAAATCAACAAGGTTTGCAAAGTAGCGGCGTGCTACCGTCGTCTTGCTTTGCTCGCCCTGTGCGCAGCGTAATCTCTGCAGCTAAATTATTGTTTCGTAACAAGTTTCGCGCTCGCCGAACGTCCTTCGCACTCCAACCTTCGGCGAAGTGCAGCGACTCCTTGAGCCGAGGGCATTTTTCGGAGTGGATTTCCTTGCGAGCATTCGAGTCACCGCGTTTTATTTACTTTTTCCTTATTCCCCTCGTGTCTTATTTCATCCCCACGTTTCCGTTTGGGTTGACTTACTGCATTCTCGTATCACCACCACCTTGAGCCCGGCTCAGGCTTTACTCGCTGTTGTCGAATGCCGCCCTGTGCAGCATTCGAGGGTTTATCGCTGCCGTGCCTTGATTTCTTGATCAGTGACCAATTGCGCAAGGTGTGTGTTTTCCTTCGCGCACGTCACGACGTCGCCTGTTTGCGCTTTTGACGTCACTGGCTTGACGGAAGTCGCATGAAGTCGGATCGGGTAAAAAAAAAGCTCTCGACACCTTCGCGTACGCATGGGCACCGATTTGCCAGTGTCCGCGCGTGTGTTTATGAAAGGCAGAGTTCGGTTTCAGCTTAGATCCACCATTGTGCGCATAGCACCTGGGAACCTAGAAGCCGGTAGTAACCAAAGAACAAACGAAATGAACGCGCATATGAGCCGCTGACCCGAGTGGCTTTGACAAGTTGCATGAACTGGAGCAGCTGCAGTCGTGTGCTTTTTACTTGCGAGTTCGTTGTTTTTTTGTGCTGCTGTTTGTCAGGCAGCTGACATTTGGAAATGCGTTTCACATTACTGTGAAGCAAAACTGTGGGGTGCTAGCAGCTTGAGGTTTAGGTTTTGTGATATGCCAATGACTTTTTGACATGACTTCCTAGGAGAGCAGTGCTCTGGTGTGTGCATGTTACACACACACACATGTGTAGGTCTGTTTGTTTTTGCAGTAGTAGTTCTGTAAAGTTCATCAGTGGTGCCACAGTTGTGCAGCAGCATTTCCGGTAGTTCAAATGCAGCTTGGCACAAGCAGTCACCAAATTGCACCCTGGTGGCAATTTGGTGGCAATTGGCACGCTGGTGGCCACCGAAAGCACAAACTGCACGGAGGAATTCTGTGCAGCAAGTTGTGGCGAAGTGTTGCTATCAGCCAGCCCCGGAAATTCTTTTTCTGAACAGTCATTGCACTTATTATATGCGTAAATTTACAAATGTGCACTGAACCTGCAGGACTTAGTTGATCACGTTAACAATTCTTATGCCACAAACAGGTGTCCACCTCTTTTTTTTTTTTTTCACAAATGTACTGTCGCCATTTAATTAAGGAGGCAGTCGCTCGAATGCGGTTAAGGTGCTCGGCTACTGAACCGGAGCGATGTCAGTGCACGTTAAGATCCCCAGCAGGTCCAAATTGTTTCGGAGCCCTGCACTACGGCACCTCTTTCTCTCTTCTTTCACTACCACCTTCCTCTCTTCCCTCACAGCGTGGTTGAGGTGTCCAAGGAGATATATGAATCAGTTACACCTTTAACTTCCTCAAAAGCAATTTTCTAAGCAGGCAGTCATGTCTTCAGTGTTTTACACATGGTTATCACCAGCTTGCTGCACTTCCACCGCGGTTAGTGGACGTGTGCCCTGGAAAAACAAATACAAAAGTGCTGTACTTCTTCAGCAAGTGCAGTCTAATTGAACAGACCCCTTGTCTACTGCAAAACCACTGCAGTGCCATTAGCATGATATTGCCACTAAAATGGAAAGCTCCAGGTGACAGTGCCTATGCACAAAAACTGAAACAATCCAGGTGATTGAAGCTGTGCTCTAAGATTGACTTGCGTGGCGTCCCCAGGTGGCATCACGGGTGGCATCGAGATCTGCATCACCTTCCCAACTGAGTATGTCAAGACCCAGCTGCAGCTGGACGAGCGGTCAGCCAAGCCGCGGTACAACGGAATAGCGGACGTCGTGCGCCAGACGGTGCGCTCACATGGCGTCCAGGGACTCTACCGGGGGCTCAGCGTGCTCGTCTATGGATCCGTGCCCAAGTCGGCCGTCAGGTCAGTGCTGGGGGGAGGAGTTGTCCATTTGTTGCAGTGCTCAGCTTCACCGCCGAGCCAATGCGTCCCCTTTGTCCAAAGTTTAGAGCCCAGGAGGTTTGGTTCTGGGCCACACCGCGTGGCTTGTAATGCAACCTTAGTGATCAAAATCTTTTGAAGGGTAGAAGATTTTTGGTCCTGCCTCCTTCAGCGGGTAGGACTTCCATGAATGGTACAGAAACCCCACTACACGGCTTAGGAGCAAACCTCCTGTGCTATAAACTTTTGACAAAGACTGTACTTCATTTTAAGTGCGCTTGTGCCATCTGTTGCTACACAAAGGAACTAAACTGATTTGTATTTGTGTGCTGTATTTGTGTTGTAGCTACTGCCATACCATTTATCTGAATGTTGGCTATCCAGCACTTCAGTTCTTGCGCTATAGGGGACGGACTTAATGCTTAAGTGCAGCTTTTGAAGGCTTTCTGAGCACAGGTGGAATTTTTTTAAATTTCAGCGCAAAATTCACGCCAAGTTTCATAGATGTTTCGTGCACAGATCAGGCTACTGTAGGGGAAACGTTGCAGGATGCTACTTTAACCGAGTCAGCTTCAGGATTCACCACTAAGGCATCACTGCCGTCCGCTTTTGCAGAGTGAATTGGCGGAGTTGTGTTGCTTTAAGCATGGACTTGCAGCTCTCAGGAAGGTGATCGTGTGATACATGAACCAGTGACCATCACTCTGCTGGAACCAAGCAGGAGCTTGTTAGGACTGCCTTGTGACTTGGAGAAGGGAAATGACTTGTGGAGTGGCAGAAAAATGGCAGTGAAACCAAGAACATAACCCGCTTTACACTGCTGCTGGCTTCTGCCTGTAGCGCTCGTGTGGCAGTTGTGAAATGTCATTTTGTAAAGTCGCTGGGTGTTACCGAAATGCAGAACCTAGAAAATTCTTAAGGAACTCAAAGGCAACGGTTTTTTGGAAAACTTGGGCTAGCGTGAATGATAGTGAACCAGTTTTAAAAGAGAAGGGGCTAGAAAAGGTGAAAAATGGTTCCTGAGCCCAATTTTGCCTGGCGCTCGACAAGAAAAGTTGGCTGGGACGCACCTCTGAAAATGGTGCTAGCCAACTCTCTCTGCTGTTGTATGAGTGTGAGCTGAAGCAACAATGCACTTCATAAACCAATTCTTTCGGCTGTGGCAAAGGCTTCCGCTGCTACCACAGTTGATCGGCAAGATGGTTTGGTTTGGTTTATGGGGTTTAATGTCCCAAAGCGACTAAGGCTATGAGAGACGCCGTAGTGGAGGGCTCCGGAAATTTCGACCACCTGGGGTGATCGGCAGGACCATGACCAGCTTTCCAAGTGACGAGCAATAGTTTCAACCACAAAAGAGAGGAGTAACTGTTTCAAGGAATGCTTTGGCGCGGCAGACAAGGACAAAACGTAGAATAACACCACAGAGCGCTCTGTGGTGTTATTCTACGTTTTGTCCTTGTCTGCCGCGCCAAAGCATTCCTTGAAATATGTATGACCAACTGGCCTACAAAACAACCCTTCTCAGGAGTAACTGCTTTGCAGGCTGCAAAACATGACACAGAATCCATGCGTTTATGCAGTAGGGTAGTTTAGGTATAGCGTGGATTAGCGTGCAAATTTTTTTGTGTCCATAGAGGAGTGATGGCTGCCTGAAGTTGGCTTTGCCTCATTGTTGTGTTTATGAATGGCAATTACTATGCAGTACCCCTCTGCATCACTCTTGAATCTTGGCTAGTATTTCTGAGCAGTGCAATTCTGTTTCTGCTCTGGTCTTGTTTCTTCTGCATTTTTTTTATTGCCTCCAATATTAGCCCCCCAACGTCATCACTGGTGACGGTAGCAGCCATTAATCGATTGCAGCAGGTGCCAAAAATGGATAGCAATCAATGGAAAAGACTGAAAGACTGGTTCCTAAATACCAGCTGAGGTTTTTTCGTCTCGGCTATCTGACCTGTTGCTGTCGTGCCCCTTGCAGATTCGGGGCGTTTGAGGCCCTCAAGAAGCGCAGCGTCGACTCCCGGGGCAACCTGTCCCCGCACATGCGGTTGCTGTGTGGTCTGGGGGCGGGCGTCTCGGAGGCCATCCTGGCCGTGACCCCCATGGAGACGGTCAAGGTCAAGTTCATCAATGACCAGGCCTCCCCCAACCCCAAGTACAAGGGTTTCTTCCATGGCGTACGCGAGATCGTCAGAACCGAGGGTGAGGAGGCTTCCTTTAGTGCTGCTACCTACCAGGGTGACACCATCGCCTCGCCATTTGGGTTCTAGCCTCCAGATTGCGGGTTCGATCTTGGCCATGGCGGCCGCATTCCAGAATGGAGGCGAAATTCAAAAACGGGCATGTGCTGAACAATGTCAGTGCATGTTAAAAGAACACCAGGTGTTATAAATTAATCCATAGCCCTCCATTGCGGTGTTCTTCACAGCGCACGTGCCAATTCGGGGCATTGAACCCCACATGTACCACATTTTTATGCCTCTTTTTCTCCGCCTCCACTTATCACCCCCCCCCCCCCACTTCCCATGTGACCATTGGATTTGGCTGTCTGTTACACAGGAGAGGATTCATGGGGCCTTGTGGATATAAATTCGGGTCCCTCAACGTTTGCCATTGGGAACTGCCATCAGCTTCTGAAAGCTTCTGAGGAACCCCATGTGTATATGCTTGCCTTATTTCCTGCCTGACGTACGTGAAATAAAAAAAAAGGCATGCAGACACTTTCTAGCAGTGCATGGACACTCAAAAATTTCCCAGATTTGATTAACGACAGGCTGTGTAGTGAAACAGTCCACTATGACCAGTTATTGAATTGTTAGAACCAAAATCAAGTGTGTAAAAGGAAAGGTGAGGCTTGAGGCACGCATGGCTTTAGGTGCTCGGAGATCCCAGAAAGCACTGCGAGGAACCCGAGGCTTCCCCGAAGCCCCACTGCTCTAAGTGCTGTCGCATTTAGAGAGTGCAGTTGTAGGAGGTACGTTGTGTGCAGGCATCAAGGGCACGTACCAGGGTCTGACGGCCACCATCATGAAGCAGGGCAGCAACCAGGCCATCCGGTTCTTCGTCATGGAGACCCTCAAGGACTGGTACCGGGGCGGGGATCCCAACAAGCACGTCAACAAGCTGGTGGTCGGCATGTTCGGGGCCCTCGCGGGAGCCGCCTCCGTGTTTGGGAACACGCCCATCGACGTCGTCAAGACACGCATGCAGGCAAGTCCCCGGTCGTTCCCCAAGACCCTCCCCACCTCCTTTTCATTCCTCCTCTTTCCCCATTTCCTGCAGCGGAGTTGGAGGCCAGGGCATCATGGTGGGGTAAATAACTCCTCCGGAGGAGTAATAATCAAAAAGGAGTAACCAGGGGGAAGTAAAGAGGAATAACTCCGCTTTCCCTCTGGCTCGACTGACGTGTCCAGCTCTTGTGTGCCTTTATTTGAACCTCCACATGTAGCTGTGTAGTCCTGGCTTCTTACTGATGCAGCCTGTCAATATGTCTAGCTTTTGATGGGCCTTTTCATGAGAAATGTCTTTCACTTGCATGCCTTAGCTCTTTGAGTCACTTTAACACTACTTTCAAGTTAGGAACAAGTTGGGAGCTTTGGCAGGTACCTTCATGGTATTTGTGGCTCTGTGATATGTTGGAATTTAGTGCCACGGTGAAAGAAGACCACTGCCAGTGAAGCGCCCAAGCACTTGCACTCGGACATTCTGAATGCCATTACTGGCTAGGATGTGCACCACTCATTGAAGCCCCCTTTTGACAACAGACCAACCGTCTTTGGCTGTGTACTCATGGCTCATCTTAAGCAGAGGGAAAGCTTGTACTTTGACAGTGCTTGTGTAGAAGATGAATGGCTTTAATACTTGGACCTCTTGTGATTTTTGTCCCCCTGCTAACCCTGAAAAATTTGTCTCACAGGCATGAATTGCTTACGTACTGGAAGTGCCCTCTTAGTCAATGCATGGAGTCTTGAAGGAGATATATTTCTGATTCTTGAAAATTCACTTCCTGGACCCTGTATGTTGAGGAGGTAGCATTAAGAATAGTCTTATTTAGTTTTCTATAATGTAACATCTATACACTTAATATAACATCATCTAACCTTGTGTTTGGCACATGATAGCCACAGTTGCTTATGCGCCATAAAACCCCATATAACTAACTAACTAAATTATTTAGTTTTCTTTGTGGCTTTCTTCATGACCCTCACAGGGCAGGCATGATTATTTAGTGCTCGATGCACATTTGTTTAGTTGGTATCGGCGGCCATCACGTAAAGCAGTGCGATCAAGCTTAAGGCATCCAATTTTCTGCATGGCTGATTGGTAGGACAGAGGCCTTTTGACTAGGGCAGGGGTAGGAAATTTTGTTCGTTTTAATTGCAATTTGTCACCGTCTTTCCTTGCAGGGTCTGGAGGCACACAAGTACAAGAACACATTTGACTGCATGCTGCAGATTGCCCGGCACGAAGGATTCCCAGCGTGAGTGGCCTTCCCGATTGGCAGCGAGAGCTGTTAAGGGCATGCTGCCCAGTTCTACCATGCCTGCGGCGTTGGCGGCGTAGAACCGAGTGCAAAGAGGAAAGGGGAGGGGGAAGCGGCTGCACCATGCCACGCTCATTGCTCGAACGGAGGGCTGTCATGAGTGACAGCATACTCGTGTCATGTGCACACTAGCGTACTACAGTGTGCATGAGATTATTATACTCTCACGCATTTGCATATATTATTACAATATATTCTAAGGGTAATATATTCCGAGAGAGAATATTACATTTACCACTGCAAGCAGGTGTCACTGAATCTTGCATTACACTTTGGTAGCCATGCTTCAATTATTTTTTGCCCCTTTGGATATATTTGGGCCAGCTATGCTAGTCTGACATTCCTTGAATGGCAAGCTGGTTGAGAAGGCAACGCTGCTTTGTCATTTTTCCGCAGATAGACGTGCAAAAGTTCAGCGCTTAGCACCGTGTTAGGGTTCTAATGTCAGTGCTGCTTGAGGAATCATTAGGATCGTTTTGCTGTTTACTTAGAGCTGTGAAATAAATGTCGTGAAATAGGCCTGCTTCAGCCAGCAGAGCTAATAACGCATTGCCCTTGTGACTCTGCATCTGGTCCCATGTTGTCCTAGGTTTGCAGCAGTAGCAGATGCATAGTTAGAAATCTAAGACCAGTGTGTTCTCTGAAGGCCGCTCAAGGGTCAGTACTGGGCCTTACTTTTTGCTTTTTTTGCTGCAAACTAGTGACTGCCTTTAGCATGTTGTGCTGTTCTGCATGACATTGTTGCATTAAGGCCATCTGCAGTTGGCTGACCCAGTGTAGGTGTACAGTCGCTGACCGGTTTTTTGGAATCAGTGGCACCCAATAAATGGTTACAAAAATCCGTGAACTTCAAGATAGTCCCCTTGCTAAGAAATAAACCCGCCTAGTCACGAAGTTCATAATTTTCCATGTTTGGCTTGCATGCGACAATATCAGGTAGCTTCTGTCAATTTGAGCCAGGATCACAGTTTCGTTGTGTTCACGCTACATCTCATGTCACAGATACCAAAATGTACGGCACTGTGGCGGACACGCTGTGAGCCATGCTATTCAAACACTTCTGCATTTGCGTGCTGCAATGCGTGCGTCTCGCCGTGCACTACGTGATGCAAGGACAGAGTCTGCGTTTCCCTGGGAAACAATGGTCGCAAAGACCGGGAGAGGGAATTCGGAGAGAAGCGAGTACTTTCAACAGCCTTCCTCTGTCAACCCCGCACCGAGGGCAGCGTTGTCCGAAATGCAGCAGGCGCTGCCGCTGACCTGTTGTTAACCCTTTCAGGCGCTTTGTACACAATCGTGTACACAGCAAACTCACAGCTTTTTCTGAGAGACTGGTGCACCTAGCAGTGATTTCATTGTTTCAGCCGAATTGAGCACCCTTCTTGTCGCAAATAAGTTGGTTTTTTGTGCCATGTAGCGAACGCAGTAAATAATATTTCACTCAACAGTGAGCTAGGTAGCACTTTGTCCACCATTTTTGTGCAGGCGGATTTTGTCACAAGTGAAAACATCGATGGTTTTTGCTCAATTTCGACCGTAATGTGCATCTCTGAAACGCAAAGTGATTCCACGATCCCTAGGGTGCTTACCTGACGCATGAGAACATTTCGATGTTATTTTTAACAAATCTGACATTTTGTGCAGACTTGTGCACATCGCTGTAAAAACTTACCCGCTGGTCTTTCACGCTCAAAAACTAACAAATTCCCTTTCTTGAGGCCTGAATATATTACTTAGGTGAAAAAATAACTCATTTCTATAAAACAAAGAAAGGCGCCTGAAACGGTTAATGCGATCGTACCTGGCTCATGCGATCTTGGTAGGCCACCTCGATCGGAACGGAGGATGTGCCATTAACTCCTGTGGCAACAGTGAGGTACAGAAATGCCAAACCTATCCAAGCCAATCTATCCGACTAAATCCGTTTGAACCTGAGATGGCACCTTCCACAGCGAAGAAAAGTCTGCCGGTTGGGGCAGTGATGCTCGCTGGCATCTGTGTTAGGTCCAAAAGTTGAACTTTCGGACTCTACAGAGTCTTGTTGCCATCTCTTTTAGTCTAAAAAATTGGACTTACTTACTCCACAAGGTCCAAAATGCTGGTTGCATATCTGTACACGTTACTATTATGAGGTGCGTGATGGTTCCTCAGTAAAGTCTAAATTATTGCAGTCCGGAAATCTGGTCAGCTACTGATCAGGTCCCTTCAGTATGAAAGCAAACAACCAGTTTGCTAAAAACGTTAAGGGGGGATGAGGGGATCGAAGGTAACTTTTCTATTTTTCGACTTAGGGTGATGAAATTTGGCAGACTGGATTAAAGCTGCATCAAACAATCAGATTAAAAGTTTCACAATGACAGCTTCAGTAGGCTCCCTTTTATCATTCCTTATATGTTGTCCCCATGCTAGCATGAAAAAAAAACAGGCTACAGGTCTGTAAATGCTTTTAATATTTACTAAGAAGTGTGGTGCAAATCAAGACTCTTTATTTAAAAAAAAAATTCTCTGCTTTTTTTTTAAAAAAAAACAATATGCACCTCCCTTTATGTCTAGAACGTATCATGCTGTAATTAGCATGTACCGTATTTACTCGCGTAATGATCGCACCTCCGAATTTTGTTGGCAAAATTCAGTTTTTCTATTCCCCACGTAATGATCGCACCCGGAAATTGCCGCTGCAATTTGTCGACGATGTCGAATCTAGCCGACAGTGATCGCACTTGCCATCTGTCTGACAGATGTCACGTGCAGATGACCATCTTGCTCTGTCAGCATTGCAGCGGCAGCCGCCTGTTGGCTGACCTGCAGTCACACGGGCAGTCTAAATGCGGTTATGCTTAATCGCGGATACCAAACTTATCTGCGGTAATCTCGAAACACGGTTCGCTGTTGTCGCAAGGCTCGCCACCGTTCTGGGTCGCGGTGCAATGAAGTGACGCGGTGATCCGGCTAAGCTTTATTGTTCTCGTAAATAATAAGCTCTGGGATACGGGAACGTCAGAAATGAATCCTCCTTGAGGATCGGTGGCCTGTACCTAGTTGCTGGTAGGGGGCAATAACTGCGATACAAGCTAGTTTTATGTTCGCAGCCGCGTAGCAGCTGCCGCCGTTGCAGCGCGAGTGACCTGATCTGCTTGCACGCCAGCTCCGGGCATCGCGATCGTGGGCATCGCGATTGTGAAAAAAAGGGGGTGCTTAGAATCGAGTAAATACGGTAGGCACACTTTAGCCAGTCGATAACCAGTGCGCCTTAATCTTTCCACCTATCAAGAAAACCGCGCGAGCCGCTGCCCTGCTGCTCACGGCAGCCTCAACGGCCATTTTATCTTGTTTGTTGAAGACTAGCCCTCTGCCGGCAAAAATGTGCTGCATTTGTGTTCCGAAAAAAAAAAAAAAAAGATGACGATGAAGTTCAGATGTTAAAAAATATCACGCTTGATTTTCGATTATACGACGGTTTCGCGCGGTCCCCTGAACGTCGTATAATCGAGGTTCCACTGTACATGTATGAGGAGATATAAAACTAAACCTTACATACAGTACTTGTGTGCATTACACCTTGCATGCATTGCACTGGTAATGCTGGCAGTATTGCCTGTGGACAGGAAGCAGTGCATTTGAGCCTGCTTATGATAGCCTCGCTTATAATGAACAGTAGCATAGTACGAGCAAAGACGGCACGGCCGTCACAATTTACATTGCAGCTGTGGTGCCGAATCTCAGAACGAACGTCTGTGGATACTAAACTAGGTGGCATTGAACATGCAGGTGCTCGGAACTTGCAGTCTTGCAAAAATATCAATACGGCTTTTGCGTTTTACGTGGAGGCGATGAAAAGGGCGCGTGTTGCATGAAGAGAAGACTAAAAAAGAAAGTCCACCTTTGGTGCGCAACATCACCTTGACTGGGCTAACTGCGGGACATGCTCACTTAGGGAAACGGCCTCCATCCAGAAAGGAGCATCTCACTGGTAGGTTGTCAGTGGTGCCTGTGTTCCCCTTCAAACCCAGGACCCCCCTAATCTTTTTATGACTGGTCATAAAAAGAGGTCTTGTCATGCTTGAACTGAACAAGGGAAAGAGACTGATCTGGGCCTGCGCTGGAGTACATTCGTTGGTTGCACCATTTATCACCTGTGCGGCATTCACTGTAATCACAGATTCCTTAGATGCCAGATTAATCATTGCCAAGCTGAAAGAGCTCCAGTGCCTAATTGGTCAGATCTGTGCATATGTATGGCTCCCGGTTAAGAGCAGATAGGCGCTTGTGCCTCATGGACATCAGCTTGGCGTACGAGCTTCCTAAAGAGGCCTTTCTCTTCCGCTGTGCCGTGCTGAGCTCGCCAAATGCCTGTGCGCTTTATTTCGCCCAAAAATTGACTCTAGCTACGACTCGTATCATGAATGGCAGTTTACCAATAACTGTCAAGAGAAAAGTATACAACAGCTGTATCTTACCGGTACTCACCTATGGGGCAGAAACGTGGAGGCTAACAGAGAGGGTTCAGCGTAAGTTAAGAACAACGCAACGAGCTATGGCAAGAAAAATGATAGGTGTGACGTTAAGAGATCGGAAGCGGGCGGAGTGGGTGAGGGAACAAACGCGGGTTAATGACATCCTGGTTGGAATCAAGAGGAAGAAGTGGGCTTGGGCAGGGCATGTAATGCGAAGGCAAGATAACCGCTGGTCCTTAAGGGTAATGGAGTGGATTCCAAGAGAAGGCAAACATAGCAGGGGACGGCAGAAGGTTAGGTGGGTGGATGAGATTAAGAAATTTGCGGGAATATAGTGGCCGCGGCTGGCGCAGGACAGGGTTAATTGGAGAGACATGGGAGATCGCCTTTGCCCTGCAGTGGGCGTAGTTAGGGTGATGATGAAGACTAAGGCTTGGACGGTGTGCAGCGTAAGCGCGATCTTTTGCAAAAGGCAGTTCGTGGTTAGCGCCCTATGATGGCGGTGTTCTTAAAGAAAGAAACTGCGCTGTAGATGCAGAAATGCCCACATTTGTAAGTACAAAGTTCACATTTGACTGATATACCGGGTGCAGCAGGTAATTCAGAACAAAATGCTGTCCTAGGCAAAAAGTAACTGATAGCACAGATTGAGAATTTTTTTACCTTTCATCAGTCTGTACAGGTGCCCACATAACAGCGAATAACAACATTCAATGAAACCGCCATCAGCCACAATAACAGCCTCTACACACTGTCGAAACTCCCTCGAGGCAGAAATGAGAGGGGTCTTGGGAATGAGTTCTGCAGTGGTTTTGTGTGACTGCCTATTGGAGTCCCTTCCAACCGTGCTTGATGCATAATATAGTCCATTGGTAGAACATCTGGGAACCTAGGGGTGCTGAAGATCCTCATAAACCACACGTCGGATTGTGGCCTCATCAACCTGCAGTTCCTAACAAATGCCCTCATGGACTTCCCTGGATCCTCATAGATGTCAGTTTGGAAACTAAAAAATTTTGGTGTCCTGATAATGTCACAGCGCTGGAAATATCTCTTCCTGTGGGAAATGGTGGCCGCCTTGCCCCTGGCAGCCCTGAGTTCTCTTCGTACTTTGAAGACAAATGAGTGGGCGAGTTTCGGGAGTGCTGCTACCTCTCTGAATCAGATTAGCCTGCAGCCAAAATGACAATGGCAGCATGTATCTTCATCTTCTGGGTTAGCCTAGGTCCTGCCATTTTACTTGAAGCAGAAAAGGATGTGTAACTATGACATCCAGCATAGCATGTCCCCTATAACGTCTTGTCAAATACCTTCCGGACCTAGTGCACCCCATACTTGAAAGTGCCCTTTCATCGTGAAGTGCATTAGGCCTAAACGCGCAGTGCCGTTCACCGGGTTGATCGCAGTGCGCCAAAATGTGTCATCTTTCATGAGAACTTGGCCAGGCCAATATAACGAATGAACAGCTTGTGACAATCATGTTCGTTGTAGGTGGGCTCAACTTTATTTCACTTCACTCAGCAAATAGCTCGGACCATTAGGTGGTTCTTCATATGTTGACCACTGGCCTGATGCGGCTACTGTTTGCAATGAAACACTGACACCTGCCAGAGCACCTTTTCCTGCACATTCTGTGCTAACCTCTCCACATAATTGGTGTGAACTTGTTCTCTTTCCCATTTCTGTGCAGCTTCTACAAGGGCACCATTCCACGCCTGAGCAGGGTCTGCTTGGACGTGGCCATCACCTTCATGATCTACGACTCCTTCATGGACCTCTTCAACAAGATCTGGAAGACCAGCTAAGGCCCCCTCTCCTCAACAACCTCCTCAACAATGCAAACCTGCAAATGTCTCTTCTGGCAACCATGACACACACGCCGGAGAAGGCTCTTGCGCGACCCCTTCTTCAGTTAAACTCTGTTCTTCTTTTTTGTTTTTTGTCATGCGAGCCTAAACTGTACACCTTCATTCTATGCCCAGTCCATGTGCAGAGAGGAGGCGATGAAGCAGCGCTAAGTTTGGGGCAGCGAGCATGGGTATTGGCTGTTCTGAGTGCAACCGGTGATGAAGGGCGCGACCTTGAGTGGGGTCTTCAGAGTCGTATCCTTCCAGCGCTCGGCAGATGGTTTCCGGTGATGCACTGCCTCCTTTCCTGCTCGTATCTTATCTTTCACAGTGTTTGCACAGTACATTGCTCCTCCCAGCTGCTCCCTGTGGGTTTTTATCTGTCGTAATGGCCTTGGCAACGTCCCTGTGGTTTTCAGGTGCAGCAGTGCCAAGCCAAGGTCGTCTCTGGACGACCTTGGCATTGTGGAGTAATAATGTGGGGTTTGCTGGTTACGTTGTGGCGATAGTTGCCCCAGGAGGGTGATCGGAAAAGAAGAAAATGTCACTGGTCAAAGACTGTCCATGAAAATCTTTCCTACTAGAGAAGGAGTGCTGTGAAATTGCTAGTGCTAGTGCCACACCCAGGTCGCTCGATTGCAATAACTATTAGTTCACTTACTATCCGCTGTTATCCCTGCCTCAGTCGCTGGGGTCGGAAGGTTTCTGTTCCGATGCATCACCAGGATATTCGTTTTGCCTTGGGTGGCTGGGGGCATCTTTCCTTTTTGTCAGTGGTGTTGCTGCTGGAGTTTTTTTTTTTTTTTCCAAGGAAGGAAGTGTTAGTTAGACGTGTATTGTTCGTGTGGTGGCTTCTCGATGGCCCGAAGCCTCCAAACCTCTCTTTACATCCCCGTCTGGTGTTATTGTAGCTTTGGCTGTTGCCAGAACTGCTTGTTCTGGTGGTTGAAAGGGTACTGCTTATGAAGGATGTCCTTTAAATAGGAATGGCTTCAGTCGTGAGCCAAGTTGTCGCCTTTGGGTTCTGGCTACAGATATGTGTCGAGGTTACTTGTCTGCTGAGAAAAGAAACAATGTACACCGCTTCATTAGGGCTTGTCGTTTTTGTTTGAGTGCTGGTGCTTTTTGCAAGCGTGCTACAATTTTTTATGGCTTGATTAAGCTTATTGTAGGAGTGAATATTCAACACCTTTGGGGTTTTCTTTTTTTCGTGTACATTTTGTCAGTGTTAGGAGATCTATCTGCCCAAGTTTTGGCAAGTGTTGGGGGAAAAGTGGAGTCAGATTTAAATGACTTCCGCAGTTGTCCGGGTTCCAAGTTGGTGCATTTTATAGCGTATTTTTGGAAGTTGGTCATATCTGCTTGTTTGTGGCACTTGTTCCCATCGTGCACCGGCAGCCGTGTGAAAGGGTGTGGTGCTCGTTGCTGCTTCTTTCCGGTGAAACTTTCATCGCACCAGCTTGGTTTGCACGTGAATGCATTCATTGTTCGCAAGAATTTTTGGCTGTGTCTCAGCAAGCAAGAATGGGATTCGTTCGTTTTGGACCACTTAGCCAGGGTGCATTTTTTTCCGTCTCCTTGGTTGTTTGCATTCCTTTTGTTCTGCTTTCTTGTTTTGAGCATTTTAAGAGAATATGTGAAGCTTGTTTTTCTGTTTTTGTTCTACTTCTAACAAGCAGTATTTTTTCAGGCGCTTTTTTTTATTTTGCGGTTTGCATTCCTTTTGTTCTACTTTCTTATTTTGAGCATTTTAAGAGAATATGTGAAGCTTGTTTTTCTGTTTTTGTTCTACTTCTAACAAGCAGTATTTTTTCGGGCACCTGTTTTTATTTTGCAGCTTAGCAGCTGAGAACGCATGTCAGTAATTGTGGCCAGAGTAATAATTAATAACGGGAGTTTCCATCTCATTCTTTTCCTTCCTCTGTTTGTAATCGACTCGAGCAAAGCTATGTATGCCCCGCGTTCTTTTTCCGCCCTTGGCTCAAGCCCGGTGATGGCGGGGCACAACATTGCTTCAGCCCATCACAAAGAAACGGGAAAAACAATTGCGGAATGGAACCGGAAGGAAATTGCTATGTTATATTTGCCCAGCATTGCTGAAGTCTGTAAGCACCATATAGTTAGTTTCATCAATGATGCTGTCAGCACTGTTTTTTTTTTTTTTTTCAGTTCCAGTTGACATGGCTTTGTTTGACTTGCTTTGTGGGACCATGGCTTGTGGTTGCACATTCCTGTTTCGACCATTTTTCGCTGTTGTTTGAAAAGCTTGTTTTTCACGGTTATGAAAAGCTTGTCGACAGTATGCTCTCGAGTGACATGTTCTGCCGTGGAGAAACCAATTTATTTGTCTTTCTGTGGCATTGTGCTTTCTTGCACTTCATTTTATCAGTGCGTATGCTTCCAGCACACAGTTGATTCCGCTTGTCACGAGTCTAGAGTGAGTGCCTTCTGTGGCTATCACTGTTGTGAACTTATTCTCTCCCAATGAGCTTGAAAGAGACTATCCTGTCAGTGGCTGTGTATGCATTGCACTTGCTACAGATTAGGTTTCCTCTGTGCATGTGTGTGGAAGGTCACTTACTCGCAGTCTTGTGGCAGTGTTTTGTGCTGTGATGCAGTTTGTTTTTCTGCCTTTCTTAGTGTGCGTCCATGAATAGGGTATAAACTTCAGCAGGTGGAAGAATGGTGTCTTGAAGAAGCTGCTTGCAAATGTTAACAAGTTTCAGCGGTGAATAGTAATGCTCTGAACCCACGTATTCAGTGGTTTCTTGCGGCAAATGTGATGTGTGCGCTTGAGTGAGTTTTACGTGCCACGTTAGTGCTTTTCTCATACCAATGAATGGTGTTAGAAGTTGCGTGATGGATCGGATGCACTGCTGGGGATTCGGCCTCTGTTCCGGCTGTTGGTCATATGACTTTTGGTACTGGCTTTCGTTGGGCGTTCGATACTTGCCGACGTAGACGATTCATCCACTCACTGCCACTTGTGTGAAGTCTCGAGCAAATGCTTTTCGTTTTAACCGCGGGTTTGGGATAGGTGCTCACGTCCAGCTACTTTCTTAGGGAGCAGTGTCAAGCGGCTTGAAATGGATTTCAAGCACAGTTTTTTGTTTTTTTTCTCACTGAAGAGCTGCAGCTACTCTAGCGAAAATTGGCAAATTTGATTGGCCTAATTCACTTCTGTGTGATTGTGCCAGCCAATCAGCCAAGGCAGGTTGGCCTGTTGCCAGTACATTTTCTCAGCTGGGTTGTCAGTATGTGTTCCTTCCATCCCAGCAGTGTTGAGTACCTTGCAGCTGGGCTGAAGACGCAAGGTGCAAACACAGCGCAGTGTTGCTGTCAGCTGAGCCGTTACATTCAAGTGCCATTGGTGCGAGAAATGGTGCTTGTTGTGCTGCACTGCGTTTGACAATCTCTTCGACTGCAGTGAAGACGGCCGCCCCCTCCACATTACTCTGCATTGCAGCAGGAATGCAGGGAACTCCGGTACCAAGCTTTTTTTGGCTAACGTCTCTTTTATTCGGTGTAAACAGGACAGCGCTGAATGTTTATCCATTCTCGCATGTGGCTCTTGGCATGGAAGACCCCGTGGCCCTGAAACGTGCTCAGTGTCACGTTTGCAAGGAGGGCTTACACAGCCTCCTTTCCAAAGAGCCAGAGATGTCCCACCCACCCTCTTTGAAACTTATCTGCGGCTTTGCCCATGTTTGTATTGCCTCCGTGACGCACTTATTAAGTTTTGAGTGGAAGGCTTTTTCTTTTGGCGTCTTTGTTGGGACTCGTTTGCCCTTAACTTCACTCTATGAATCATTCCTGCCCTCTGTGCACAGATTTGAGGGAAGAACAGTGCACTTTGTGAGTTGCGATTAGTTGAGCAGATCTGCTCATTGGAACTCCCGGTGGTCGTACGTTGATTTCACGCAAGTCCGAGCTTGTCGCGAACCGTCAGTACTGTGCAGGTTTCCACAATTCCTTCCGGTGGTGAGTGAGAGTGGTCATTAGTGTTTTTTTGTATTGAAAGAAGAAATAATTATTTTCGTACTCACTTTGAGGCTTTTTTGAAGAGTTTCTGTACTACGACTTCAGTTGGGATGCGTTTGGCTGAGTGATGCTGTCTATTTTCAGTCCATTTTTTAACCGTGATGGGCAGGTAGTTTGCCCCATGTAGAACACCAGATGCGAACGATGCTGGAGCCTACCTGCTTCTAGTCATTGTGCTTAGAGGGTGATGAAATAAGTGATGGCTCCTGCACAACAGTGCCCCACTGTTACCCCCCCCCCCCCCCCCCCCCCTTTTTTTTTTTCACTTTGAAACGAATGCAAGGCGGAAGAGCGCCCCCAGAGTTCGAACTACATTATACGTCGGAGGAAAATCTGAAAACGCCTTTTTGCAGCTGTCGTACGTGCCATATCTTCGTATTGAATAGCCTTGAGCTCGGACACTGGCAAAGTTGCTTAAGCAGGGAGCAGTTACAGGAATTTAATTCTGGAAGGTGCATTCCGGCTGCCTTGCGATGTTTCCTCGTGAAGTTACCAGTTAAGTTGGTTTTCGTGCAGTTTCATGCATTGTATCGCGAAAAAAAAAAAATAGAGATGCTCCAAGATGCACAATACCATTGCATCTCTTTCAACTAAACGAATGCTTTTTGCCACAGCATTTAAATCCATGTTCCTCGGTGTTGTCGAGACCTTTGGAGCGTGTTTCTTAGCTGGTTGTGTGCATTTTTCGGAAGCAGTTTACTCGTTGTCCACTGTATCCAGCAAGTGTCTCCAATGCCCCATAGATGGCATCGCCTCTCTCTTGACAATCACTTTTCGCAGCGCGTGCCTCTGTCCAGTGCTGTTCCTACTCCTGCATTTTGCCCCCCCCCCCCCCCCCCCCCCCCATCACTTTACACCATTTTTTTTTTCCAGGCCATTAGAGGGTAGGGTCTTAGCGAAAATTCCTCAGGCCATTGTGATTGCTCCAGGTTTCTGGAGGTTACGAACTTTCTAACTCATTCCTCCGGAGCTTTTGAGCGTCACTGCTTGCCAGGAAACCTGGTAGCCCAGGAAATTTTCACTGAAACTCCTCTTCTGTTTCTTGGCAGATGTGCCACTGGTGTCGTGTAAAACTGCGCCACATTGAAGGCACGATTTCGTACCCATGGAGACATAACACGTCTACCGCTTGTATGTTTTTTTTTTCTCACTATGGTTCTTCACCGAGAGAGCCCTTTTTAGGCTCTTCTATGATTTCGGGGGGCCAATTGCCCTGATGAATCCACTTGTGGTCACTTGCGTTCGATACATTTGTGTATCAGGCGGCAGAGTTGTGCATACATGTGAAAGAGGTCTTCTATATTTTTCGGTGGCTTGATCTGACTGTTGACCTCTCCTCGAACCTTGGTTTCTTTTTTTTTTTTTTTGCCATTTTGAACTTTGGAGCCCATTTTCAATGCAACAAAATAGAGTTCGCTGTGTCCGCCCACCCATTGTCTACCCTCACATCTGCGCCCCATGTGTCGTACATGTGTCTGCCAATGAAGAATGTGCATTAGCTATTTTCGGACTCGCTAGGGACGTATATGTGAACGTGTGTTGGAAGTCCTTACCATTGTAGTTTGTGTAACTCCCAATGTTCAGATGTGCAGAAGTCATCCTTCGTTGCAAAAACTAAACTACTAGTTGGTGTTGCTTCAACAGTTAGCACTTCAATGAAGGAGGGACGTCGACTGTGCTAAAATGCTGCTTGTAGAACTGCAATAATCTTCACGGGCTTTTAGGTTTTCATCAACGTTTAGGGGACTGCATCAACTGCAGCATCTGTCGGCAATATCTTCAACTTTGTACATTTCACTTTTGGCGTTTGGGTTTCTTTCGTTCAACATTTTGTCTATGTTTTGATAACGACATTATTTTGTTGTCGTTGCTGTTGAAAGTGGGGTTCTTTACTTTTGCTGACGTCATTGTTGCATACTAAACACAAACGGAGTTGTCTGTCTCTGCTTGGGGCTGCTTGCTGGTGGCTGTAGTAATATATACACACACGCGTACGTTGTTGCCCTTTTGGCAGTAGGAAAGCTTTGCTGTATAGTGCATAGGTATATACACTGTGTCTTGCTGGAAACTGCTACTTATGGTGCGTGCATACTGTACAAAGTGCTGTGTGAGCCTGTTGTCACTTTGCTGTACAGAAAGGTATAAGAAAGAAAGCTGTATTTGAACGCTGTTGCAAGAAATAAAGGTCGTAGTTTACAAGGTCAATTCCGCTGTCACCTGAAGCACGCATCTTTCATTGATATGTATGCAGTCCTTGTGATCTTCGTTTTTTACGCTGTGCACAGTGACTTAGCCTGCATTTGCATATAAGCTTGAATGTGGTGGTCATGCAGATATTGCTAGCACTATAGTAAAGCATTCATACTGGTGAACAGCGCAAAAAAGGCGGGACAACAACAAGACAAGCGCTCAGCCAGATCCAACTCGCCCAGATCTCAGCCTTACAGTAAAGCAGTCTACACACACACAGTGCGTGCACAATTCGCTTGCCGAGTGAAGAACAGATGCCAGTGTCTGCTGACGCTGGTGAAAACGTAGTTAAGGTTCAGAAAGGGCAGACAGAAATGTAACACACCTCACCTAAAGCTCTTCAGTCCTGCCAATTCCACTATTCAAATTGGGTGGAGGAAATGGTGAGTCCTATAAATGCTGTTACTTAAAGAACTGAAATAGCCCTTGGGAAAATAAAACCACCCCTACTGACCTATTTTGTACTATTTTTTTTCGTGCTTGCCCTAGACTATCAGCTGATGTCCTATACTGTTGTATGCCTCAAAGTTTCATAACAGAACCCCATCATTTGATTATCTGTATCTTCGTTAGCATTTCTTCATAATCATTCCCCTCTGCTATGCCTGCAGGACCTAAGATGCGTTAAATATATGCAGACTAGTTTCACTCTGCAAGCATATCAGACTTCTGCTCATGTCCCCCCTGGCACAATAATGCAAATGTCAGTACCCCAGAATTTAGTCAGTCTCTGCCAGCGTGAATTTTTGCACACTTGTAAAATTTCGCGGTTTTACATGGCGAAGGTAAATAAGCAAGTGGCAACAAGTGACAACGGTTTATTCCACAAGCAGCATAACATACTTGCTCCACGTCTCAATGCAAAATACTCTCCTGTGCATACTTCTACTGCTGCAGCTTGCAAAAAGAAAGCTTTTAAATTGCAGGAATTCTTTCTAGTGTTCATTTGTAAGGTGTGCAAATTCAGCCGAAGTTCTGATAACGCAGCAGGCTTCTTAGTAGCTTTACGCAGAAGCACGAGTAACAACCATATTTCAAGCACTTGTGCAAAGGCAGTGAAGCTCTCAACTAGTACATTACACTTAAATTAGCGAGCTGCAATACACTTGAAAGCATGTCCTGAGAAACTAGCACGCGAAGCTGCCTTCCAGTGCCTTCAATGATTTCGGGACAACCTGTACCCGAAATACCCCCCCCCCCCCCCCCCCCCCCCCACTGTATTCAGATGCAATTCTGTACTTGCAGTAGACAGTCAAGCAACCTTTACCAGAGTTAAGTTCTGCTCACTGGTTAGCACTATACCGACAATTTTCAGGCATCTCTGCAGGTGTCTGTGGCACTCAAGATGACTATCTGTTCAACTATCTGTTCAACATTAGTAGCGGCTGCGCTCATAAAATGTGACAGCCAAGGAATGTAAAGGGGAGCGAACAAGGTTATCTCACAACACAGCAAAATGTAAAGCGGCGAACACTGCAATTCTAAAATTATTTTATGGCACAACACAAACCTCTCTCGTCAAACTGGTTTCTGTGTCTACTGCCTAAGAACACACTGTCGCTACTCTGTGTAGCATACTAAGAGCATATGCCAAAATCGCCCACATGTCAAAAAACTGTTGCGTAGGCAGTTGACTGAGCATAAACTTTTCCCGTGCTTTCAGTAATAAATAATAGCTGCCCCCTTGCATGCTAAGAACTGTGGAGCTGTTCCCTGGTCCAAACATAATGGACCAGTGCTGCCACACTAAGGTTGCCTTGGGCCTGAGCCCCACACTAAGATGGGAACTGCAGACCCAGCTGTAATCTGCACAGCTTTCTTAGTTAGTAGATTGCACAAGGGTAGCTGCATAGTAGCTAACTTGCGCATTCTTGTGCAAGTTATTGCCAATTAGTGGCCGCGCCTAAGCAGCTACGGATAAGCTGTTTGCCAAATCTACACTGCAGTAGACAAAAACATTGTAGGCTATGCTAAGCAGCATGATTGTCGCCTATGCCCTCTGATAACAGCTATAAAACGGTGCAAGCAGCGTACATCCCTCAAAAGGGATGCTAGCAACTTAACTAAGCCTGCACAAATCTGTCCATACTTGCTAACAGATCTAAGGTCTGCACCCTTGCACCACACACAAGGCTACACTGCAAAGCCACTGCGATCTACTGAGCAATTCTGTAAACAGTAACTTCGTGGTACACATTCTTGCGCAGCACTAGAACCTTGAACAGACAAACTGTGTTTAAGATCTGCATTTTGCACTGCACATGAACGGCTTTTGTCAAGTCCTGTACAGGTAGTACCTACCACCTGTGCCAAAGACCTGAATCATACCACACTGAAGTTCATCAGTAACATCACATCAGATCGAAACACTCGACAAGAGATGCCGTGGTGTGCAGTTCACACTGTGTGATGTTCATGATGTTCATGAGTTCATGATGTTGCCACAGCAGCTGCCACCTTTCCCTGAGGCTTCAGTTTGAAACTGAACTCCTGTGCTGAACATTCAGCGCTTTTCATGAGGCGGGATTTCTTTTGTGCGAGACAACGCCAGTGGGCAGCGAACAAACAAAGTGAAACAGATGTACAGCCCCTACAGCGGACAAATGTGAAAGTACTCCTTTTCCATGCTGTGTCAAGGAAGCCACAACGAACGCCACACACAGCTACATTAAAAATCTGTCATAACTTGAGCTACCTTAAAATAACGATGCGTGTAAGGTTATTCTTGCACTTTGCAACAGCTGGAACGCTAGATGGCCTAGAATCTGTTGCCCAACAAAGCTTCTGTTCCACAAATATGCATGTGATCTAGAAACATGCAAATGGGGCAAGCTGATATTGTTCCATGGCTTACAACAGCACACAACGGAGTAAGGCTACTAAGCATAAGTAGTGCAAGAGGTACACCATTCCTCATAAAGCCACCGGGGTAGTTCATTGGATATCGCTGACCCAAAAGCCGCAGGTTCGATACCGACCGCGCTGGTCGAATTTTGATGAAGGCGAAATTCTAGAGGCCCGTATGCTGTGCAATGTCAGCGCATGCTAAAGAACCCCAGGTGGTCGAAATTATCCGGAGCCCTCCACTACGGCGTTCCTCATAGCTCGAGTCGCTTTGGGACGTTAAATTCCCATAAACGAAACTGAACCTTTTCGCTAAGTGTAGCATGCGTAGATGCATTGTGTTCACTCACCATTTAGGGCCCCTAACTTTCTGCGGTGAAAAATTCAAAATTCTGCAGATGCAGAATAAAAAATCCACGAAGTTCCGTGGTAAGCAAAGACACATGAAACAGACAAGATTATTTTTTAAGCATCTGCCTAGCATGCTGCAAAGGTGCACCTTCTTAAGGGGGGACACGGGTCTTAGAGCATTTTTTAGAGCGCAGCTCTTTGGCGTCCGTTCCTGGGTTTCGCGTCGTCGTCGGCGTCGGCGTTGTCGTCGGCCTCGTAACCAGCTCCGCCCCCCTTTCATTCCCCCAGCGCTATCGGCGTCAGCGGCATCAGTCAGTCGCTGCTATCTCTTCCCTCCTCCCTTTATCGTGTTGTCCGCTTGCTGTGCGCGCTTCTGCCCCCATCGTTTGCCACTGGGTGTACACGCCGCCCCCCTCCCCCCTCTTCCTGCGAGTCTCCGGTTGTCAAAGCGCCGGCTCGAACTTAATTCCTTTCTTCGCTCCTCCTCCAATGCAACCCCTGTGCGGTGGCAATCAGAGAGCCAGATCGGTGGCGGCGGATCTGTATATGTGCACCGCCCGAGCCGAAATTGCGAATACGTGTGAAAAATAAAAAAAAAATTCTGTGATAGCGCATACATGTGTTGCTCGATTTCTTTGCCTCAATCTATCGAAAAGGTGAAACAGCTTATTTGCTGCGCTCAAATTTCGCATTAGGAAGTAACATAATCGTCGGTAATTTTTTTATTTACAGACCAAATACAATGAAACTGCACAAACTTATTCAGTTTTTTCTGCTGATTTCAAATATGCAATTTGTTTATTTCTAGGCCAATTAGTTCCTGAGATGATAATATATATCATGCCATTGTGTGCTCAAACAATAGAAAAAAAAATGGGCCACCAGAAATTTAATTTTAATATGTGGGTAGATACTACAATGTGTGAGCAATGCAACACTGGAAGAGTTTTTCAGTTTTTTGCCCGTGTGGACAAATGGGCTTAATAGTTAGTTTCATGTGTTTTGTGGCACCGTATGTCTGGTTAACTCACTTCAGAACTAACTATTAAGCCCATTTGATCACACGGACAAAAAACTGAAAACTTCTTCACGCATTGCATTCCTCACACATTGTAGTATGTACCCAGATAATAAAATTAAATTTCTGGTGGCCCGTTTTTTTTGTATTGTTTGAGCACACAATGGCATGATATATATTATCATCTCAGGAACTAATTGGCCTAGAAATAAACAAATTACATATTTGAAATCAGCAGAGAAAACTGAATAAGTCTGTACAGTTCCATTGCATTTGGTCTGTAAATAAAAAAAATGCTCCGAGACTCATGTCCCCCCTTAAGTTTAATGTCGCTGGTGTAACATCAAGTAATGTTTTGTGTCATCTTTACTCAAAGAATGGCGCTTATTTTATACAAGATCCCCACAGCGACTGCAATGGAAGAGTGTTGGGGGTCGCTACTACTCCAGCCCAGGTAGATGGAACATCGAAATCTTGACCTGGTTCGTCTTGCTTAGAAAAAAAAAAACTGTGCAAGATTTAAATTCTTGAACCATTTTCAGGCACACATGCCACTTGTTAGCTTGGACTAAGGATTCTTATCTAAGTCCAAGTATGCCTGCAGACTCCAACCTTTTATGGTTAGCCTGTTTTGGATTGCATTATAGAGTAATCATAACAATATATTTAAAAATTTTCTTGAGGTCTCCCCTCGTGTTGTATTCATGCAAATAAGAAAATCGGTCATTTCCCCATTGGTCTGTCGTTCCTGCTGATGTCCGTAACACTTGCATCAAGAAGTAAGAATTTGGCTGCCGGCGCAAAATTGTGTGAAAAATGCTTAAATCTCCGACTTTTCACGGAATCACACAAAACTATGGGCCTTAACCATGGTACAACTGCATGGGAAGGTGAAGAAACCTACATCATTGCCAAGAACCGAGATATCCCTAGGTTAGTGTTCCGATAAAACTGGCCTGTCTAGATGTGAGCTGTGCAACCTAAACCAGCTTTTAATTCCTTTATGTTCTGTGCTTGTTTCTAGTTCCACCATTTTATCACCCACATTAGCTCGATGTTGCCTGTAATAAATGATTTGGTTGAGGGTTAGCGCTGGTTATGTGCATTTCTTCACCTTAGTCCCTCTGCTTGTGTGCTGATGTAAGTCATGCACAAGTTCATAAATCGTAAACATCTGTAAGAGCAAACTTTGGAAGGGTAAAATCTGGAGCCAGTTTGGGCTAATTAGGGCCATTTTGATCATGTTTTGCACATTTTAATTCCGAACTTGCAGTGTGCCAGTTTCCATTTACATCTTTGACTCATGAGTCACACAATTTTGTTGCACGCGATGTCACATCCTGAAACACAGTAAAGTCATTGCAATCATGCTTTGGAACAGAAATTATCATATAGTAAACATAAAAAAAAATTGGGAACATACTGTGCACTACAGGCCTAAGTGCAATGAACTGAGCCAAATGCATAAAATACCCCTGAGTTGCATGAAATTGCAATCACTGGCATCAACTGATGCTGTGCCATCTTGGGTACACCATGGCACGTGCCAAAAAACACTGACACAGGATTTTTTAGACCACATGCTCAAGCAAACATTTCACGAGTTTCGTGGACATGGTTTTAACTGTTTCTCAGCACAGCTGCTGCTACAACAACAATGCAGTTGCAGGTTGCTTAAGATGCACTACAGCTTTCTAAGCAGCACTCTTTGCATACCTCAGGTGATAAAGGATTTGTGGATGTGCCCAGTTAATAAACTGGGCACATCTTGAATTAGTCTCAAAACCTGATACCTGAAAACGTCTTCAGTTTTACCTTCAGTTGAAATAGGCACCCCACCTTTTTCACAGCTTGGGTTAAGTTCACTGAAACACTCTGCACAGCACACTGATGGGAAATCCATAAATGAGGGCAGCACTGACACAGCAACCCTCATTTCTGGGTTCAACCATGCAATAAGCCATCACAGTTGATAAGTGCCTTTGGCCAAGCATGAACCACGCAAAAGCAGCAACAATGACTAGAAAGAAAGCGCCTTCACATCCTCCTCGATTTAGTCAACGGTGCGGTAGGAGGGGGCTGTTAGCTACAGTGCATGTGTCCAACACATTTGGAATGCAGCACAGTTCAGTAGGTATCATCACATATGAGATTCAACTGGACACACGTGCACTTCGTAGCATAGAGGGAGGCACAATAGCACCCCCACGAGGAAAGGTTGCCGAGATGTGCTGCGAAAAAGTCACACCGCGTTCAAGGCAAATCCGAATGCACGGTGTCCATGTCCCCCCCCCCCACATGCACACACACACACACAAAGCAGAGCTTGCACACTCTTGTCTGCACACATGCAGGGAAATGCACATGAGAACACAAGATGGTTCACAGCAGGTGTCCATCAACATGGGCTTTGGAAAGCCCAAGCTTTCACATGCCAACTGTAGCTTTCCTGCACTCAGGTGCCGTTCACGGTGTCCCATCACTTGCAGCACTTTCACTTGGTTGCTTTTGGAAAGCCAGAACAGCACCTCCAGCGATGCATGGAAGTCACAACAGCACCTCCAGCGATGCATGGAAGCCACAACAGCACCTCCAGCGATGCATGGTGACGATGGCACTGGGACAGTTGTCTGGTGGAAGCTGTTTGCAGGGCCACAACAATGCTTTAAAAGCTTTGTGCCCCCTACCGGCACTGGAGACATTTGTAACATCCGCGATCTGTTTGTGCAGTAGGTTTGCACTGGAAAATGGACTTAATTCACACCCTCGCTGCTAAATGTGTTGCACTAATCGACGAGCCACGTATGTTGAAAAGCATCACTGATAGGTCGTCAGTTCTCGAGGGCAGGTAGCACAGCTGTCAGCAGCTGTGCTACCTGTGCTTCCAAACCCACCTCAAACACGCAAAGCAGAGCATCATCCAGCACTGGCATATTACCAAAGCCGATTCATCAAAGCCACACTAGAGCTGGAATGGGCAAGGCAATTGGAGCACGCCCAAGCACACATGTGCTAATTGAGATAAACTTAGACAACACTTGAGGAGAGCCAGCAAGTCTCAAAAGAAATCAAATGCTGTCAACTGCAATTCTGAAAAAATGGTGCACTTTTTATCAGGTCCTGAATCAACTAGTCACCGAAAGCTGGTTGATGAAATATTTTGAATTGGTGAATGAACAGGAAAACTATTCCTGGCTGTATGCCCACTCACACAAGCGGGGCACCTCATTGTCTACAGTGATGTTGTTAGGCTGCATAAATAAATGACTGGAAACCCACCATTAGTGAATCAAGAAAGACATACCCACAGTAGACTCTCATGAAATCGAACTTCAAACGACCAGATATTTTTATCTGAATGATCAGATGTGTATCTCAATATGATCAAAGACTAAATGTGCTTTTCTCTATGGATATATCTCTGCACACAAATATTATTTCGGAACCTTTTTTCTGTGCAAACGTTGCTACAAACAAGTACAACACAAAATATGAATGGAAGGCTCTGATATGTTTACTCGACCAGCAGTCTCAAACTGGTTGTGTGGTTGAAAAACATTATTAAAATGGAACTGGTTTCCTAGTAGAGTAATACCACATTAATTGCGACCTCAAGGGACTGAAAAAAAAACGTCCAACAATGCACCAATCAGAGTCCTGAACAGCGCCCAGCTGGCCTTGGCTTGAGAGCAGCTGGTAGCAAAGCTCAGAAACCGAAACTGCGCAGCGGTGGTAAAGATTTGGATTACGCGAATAAAAACCATCGCCATTTTTATTCCCACCGAAACCAAATATTTTCCTGCCTGAATAGTATATTCAGGCCTCAAGAAAGATAATTTATAAGTTATTCGGAATAATATAACAGCTGGGAATTTTTCACAGCGATGTGCAATATTTCATAAGAAGTGTAAGATTTGATGGAAACAGCAACGTCGAAATGCCAAGACTTGTTATGTAGACACTCAATGCATCGTGGTTTCAATTTCTGATTCAAAAATTCACAGTCTGCCTTAACTTGTGAAAAAAGAAAAAAAGAAATCTGTTATTGCTGGCAGCAAAATCTGTCTCCATTAAAACGGTGGACGACGTGCTGCCCGGCTCACAGTTTCGCGAAACACTAGTTACTGAGTTTTCTACATGGCATAAAAGACCACCTCATGGCTGTGAAATTCACCTGAAACAAAGAGATCACTTCTAGGTGCAGTTCATTTTTCAGAAAAAGCTGTTCGGGACTTCGTACAAAATTGTGTACATAGCAGACTAAGAAAAACCCCGGTACGAATTAAGCAGCTCTAAAAAGCACTGAAAATATACTCGGCCAACCAAAATTTCGAAATTCATTCTAATTAGCCAAAGGTGCAAATGGTAACGTTTAGTTAACTGTAATTATTGAATTCAACTGTTATAATATTACACTTTCTTTTACTGAGAACAACTATGTCAAAGTACATGAGTCAAATACTATTCACTTTTTTGTTGTCACATTTTGGAGACAAGAACTCCATTTGTGGTTCAAGCAAACAATGCCTGGAAATGTTCTGCTCAACTATGTATGAGTCACCAGAAGTGCTGTCAGGTGATGAGAGTAGCAGTTCCGAGCTAGCTTTCCACAAACAAAGAAACGAAGCTGTTGCAGAACAGCTGCAAGATGGCACTCCCACGTGAGTGGGAATGGGTGTACACATTTCGGCCATGGATGACTGCGCTGTACCTCTAGCGTTTCCGAGCGTGCTAAGTAAACGAGATTCATCTCTAGGCCTCGACAAACGCAGATTTGTCCCAAACATCACAAATCACAACCAAACCTCACAACCAACAGGGCAAACCAAAAGTACAAGGCGCCATATTGATTTGGCTGTGGCTCCCAGCGTAATTTAAGTCCTGGTTTTACAAACGGACAGATTAAGGGGGGATGTGGGGATCAAATCGCAAAAATTGCAAAAAAAGTTGATTTTTGAAAAGTATACTTTTTGGCATCTCCAACACTGTTTCTATGTTGTACTGAAATATTTCAGCCAAAAATAAACTTCTAGTGCTCCAAAAAAATATATTTGTCATCATCTATACACAGACAGTGTGTGCTAGCTTAGAACTTTCAGGCTTGTTTTCTCGAAAGTTTGTTTTGAGCTTAATACCTTGCTCGTGGAAAGTGTAGCACAGCCATGGGTGCATGGATTTTTTACCCCGTTAGTTTTGTTGTGTGGTCTGCATCAAGACACTCTGAGATTTACCATTTAGGCTTGCATGTTTTTATTACATGGTAATTAAAGCATGATACATTCCAAACATAAAAGAAGGTGCATATTGTGTCCTTTAAAAAAAAGAGCAGAGAAATCTTTAAAAAAAAATTAAGAGAGTCTTGATTTGCACCACACTTCTTAGTAAATATTAAAAGCATTTACAGGCCTGTAGCTTGTTTCTTTGTCACGCTAGGCTTTCCACAAGCAAGCAACATGGGGACAACATATAAACAATGATAAAAGGGAAACTACTGAAGCTGTCATTGTGAAACTTTACACCTGATTGTTTGATGCTATTCTAAGCCAGTCTGCCACATTTCATCACTCTAAGTAGAAAAATAGAAAAGTTGCCTTCGATCCCCTGATCCCCCCTTAATGCTTGCAAGGAAGTGATCCCAGACAGAGATTCAGTGAATGCCAGCCCATCCAGTAGTGCAACACAGTTAGGCCTGCCTGCGATCGGTGTATTGCAATAGCACTGCCCGTACCTTGGAGGGTCAGTACAGCGTACTCAGAGGTGCCAAGTTTTCCAGTTACAAGGACAGCCAAATGCCAGAAAATTGTTAAGCTAACTGGAAGAACTGTGAGGCATTTAAGTGGTTAGTGAAGACCAGTGACCAAGTGGTCCCGGGAGCTTTGGAAGGCAGTACGAAGTCATGGCTGTGGTTCGCTCGAAAATTCGGGACCTGGTCAACGTTTGTGGAACAGTTTCGAAGCCGATCAGCCCTGACAGTAAGTACGTAAATAAAATGGAATGACGTCCCATTCGTGGGCAATGAACGGCATTTCAAGAGCAACAGCAAGAGCTGCAACAGCAGAGAACCTTCAGCACTACATTCACGTCATAGCAGAGTACTGCGGCCAACCTGGAGAGCCAATCTTGAACAATGAAAACATGGTGAGGAGACTCACGTGCCCCCAGTTTCGAGACTTCGCACTGAATGCGTACCTCCAGGGCCTACACAATGTGGCAAAAACACAAGGAACACTGATAGAGAAGGCATGACGCCGCCCCAGCTAACCTGCCACCCCTCCGAGACAAACCTCCAAGTTGTCCAGGATCTCGCATCAGTTGATCACCACGTTTTTCCAACTCAAGTAAGCAGACAAAGCTGCCAGAGAGCTGTTTGCAGAGCGCATTGCTTAACCACTGCACCACTCCAGTAAGAGTGGTATGAAGACTCCCCGGGATCTAAGAATGTAGAGTCGAGAATAACCAATTCCGCATACATGGGCAATTACACATTAACTCTATCATGTCATACCCTCAAGGCAGGGCTTAAGTCTCCCCGATAATTTTTTCCAAGAGGTGGTTACCAGCCTAAAACAGTTAGCGTAAGTAGCGTAGGCACTACAGCAGGTTACTGAGAGCTGGTGAGCAGTCATGCAGATGACTTGGACAGACACGTGTTGATTGGGTTACATGAGTACACCTTCACAGCAATGCCCGGACTAACCACCCTTGCCAAAACGAGACTTTAACAGGTGATGGCACACCAACAAACACAGCAAACTATGCCCAGTGCACATAAAGAAAAGAGAGATCACGGATAAATCCCTCCAAGAGATGCCTAGTGACGAACTCTCAGAATGCAGTATGAGCCCTTGGGCAAGTGCACCAGTTTTAGCCTTGAAGAAATCAGGTGGGCATTGCCTTATAATTGACTACTATAGAGATCCGAATGCCGCTTCATGTGTCAGTGTACTCAATGCCGAGAGCAGACTGGCTGCTTGCCCAAATCGACAGAGCACAGTCTCGAAAGTGTTGATTCATCACATGACTTCTTTCAGATTCCTGTCACATCAGAGCACGTAGAGGACATACCCAACACTGCCTTCCTGTGCTGCCCAAGAGTGTTTCAGTTTAAGCAGGTGCCGTTTGGTCTGGCTGGGACCACAGCCACTTTCCAAATGCTTAACATCAATATTAAGAAAAAAAAAAGTTTTTGCGGAGCACCTGGCAATACTGAGAACTGCTATTACAGAAAGCTGGTTTTGAAGGCAGCTTCCTGGTTTAGCACCAGCTACTTAGTGTCTTTTTACATAGAAGTGACTTTAATGGCTTGGCTGTGAAGAAAAGTTGCGTAAGAAACTGTGGTAATAGTAATGTAGAAGCCTGATATGGGGTGGTGAAGGTCATTCCTGATCTTCGTGACACATTATTACTAGCTCCCATCAGAACATCGCGCCGCCTGTTTAACCTCCTCAGCATTCAACGTATACATGGATCGACCTTGGCATTTAATAAATCTTTTCTTCCAACTGCAATAGAAAATTGGAACCTGCTACCCGACTACATTGTTAACGAGCGCGACGCTACTGAATTTCGACAGGCATTAATTAATCACTGTACTGAATAAAAGATATTGCCCATTTGTCTCAAACTTCACCCAGTTACACTTATTCTTTTTCTTGTTGTTGTTGTTGCCGCCTAATTCAGCCTTTCGCCCTTCATTATTGACCAACGTTGTATTGTGATGTATCGTTTTCCATTTTATTGTATTGCATTATGTTTTGTTGTATTAACGTATTATTCTCAGTTGCATTTGCTTTGTCCCTCCCCCCTTATGTAATGCCTCAACAGAGGCCTTTAAGGGTAAAATAAATGATGATAATGATGATGATTTGTAAGGCCTGAAATTTGTGCGATCCAAACACATAGGGGTGCCCACAGCTTTCTCATGGGGAACTTTACCATCAACGTTGATGTCAGCCGTTGTGACCTCTTTTAAGAGTCAAGTTAAAAGTTGTTTCAAGTTAACTTCTGACTTGACATGGTGGGCTGTCTTTGGTTCTTTTCAGTTTACACCCAAGAGCTGCACATTATGCATCCCCTTGTATCTGCTCTGGTAACTCTTGGAGATGTTCACCGCACTCTTCCGGGGATCCAGAGCAGACCAGCACATCGCCGAGGAAAGCCATGCAGTTCTTGTATGCTGCAGAGTACCTTCTCTTTAATTAATTAAACGCCCTTTCATCATTGTGATCAACGCCAGCAGGATTGGAACTGCAGCTACTTCACTTCGAAAAGACAAAGATGTCCTGTATCCTTCATCAGCCAGACTTTAACTGCTGCAGAAAAGAACTATGCAGTCCAACAAAAGGAATGCCTAGCTGAAGATGAGTGGCCTTTCGACAAACTCCGATGCTAAAAGAGAATTACGCTCTGCTGGCAAGCTTTTCCACCCAGCAGGCATCGAGCACAGTAAGAATTTGCGTTCTTCGATGGAAAGGTTTTCACTGCACCACTGAACACTACAGCAATAAAGCTAACATGCCAGCAAACACACAAAGTCATTTTCTCGAACGGTCAGAGAGGCCTCACAATTTGCAGCTGAGGACTTGTTCCTCATGTCGATGTCACAGCCCAGCAGTGTTGTCGATTTTCAAGAGGAGACAGCAGTGCTGTACCAACTTTTACCAACCCTGCAGGTGATGGTAGGAGAACAAATAAGAGATACACTGCTGAGGAGAATCCACAGCTACGTCGGTAACGAACACCCCACTGAGGACACTAAGACCGCCAAAATGGTCCAACGACACCTTCTGACACTTAGATGGCGACATCAAGGAGCTACGGATTCTTCAGCAGTTTCCAGCAAAGGTCCTTCACTTGGACAAGGTCCCTTTCCAAAGGTCATGGAGTTTACTTCAAGACGTACAAGTGCATCAGACAACAGCACTTTTTGCCAGGCAGGACAACTCGTGTTTCCTGTTTTGTCCATGCTTGCCAGTCGCCAGAAAGTGAAGCCAGGACATCAACAGATATGACGTGCAGCTCTTGGACAATGGGACCCATGCAAGAACTGGGTGTCAACCACATTGGAACCACATTGCACCACTACACTTTTCCACCACTGGCTTATCTTTGTCATATCAGAAAGATTCATCAGGTTTGTGAAAAAGGATTGTGCTTTTCCAAGCAAACTCAAGTTCTGAGCACCATTCTGGTGCTCCAGCCATTTCATTCAATTTATGTATGTACCACAAAAATTTTAAGAAGACGAATGCATGCTAAGAATGCCAGTTCCCTGTTCATCTAAGCTTCCTTTCCCAACGTTCAGAGGGCACAGATCCAAGAATGCAGGTAGCCTTTCAACCGTAAACATTACACGTGATAAGTGCGCTGTAATAAGGGAGTAATTACTCATTGGCATCCACCCGAGCGCAGCCACACGGCTACAAAGGAAAGCTATACAGCTTTCTCAGAACTGGTCCGGGGTTCGAACCCCGGACCAGGACGAATTTTTCTTAAACTACGAAGTTTCTGAGAAAGCTGTATAGCTTTCCTTTGTAGCCGTATGGCTGCGCTCGGGTGGATGCCAATGAGTAATTACTCCCTTATTACAAAATTACTCCACCTTGGGGGATTCCCCTAAACATTTGACCATAAGTGTGCTGCGTTAATGTGTGGACTTCTCAAGCTGCACAACTCAGCTACATAAAACAAAAGTGTAGAGCACACTAACCCATCCCAGCTGCTAGGGCCACTAGTGTATATGCATGAGCGCTGTGTGTGCATGTGTGTTGTGTGTCACACAACATTTACATTAGTTGCCCCCAAGATATACCAAAATCAAAAACTGCTGAATCCACATCGAAGGTGCATTTTTGCAAAACTTGCCTTGGCACTGTTTTTTCAGACACAATGTGGCATCCCTTTAACCTTCCCCAGAATCCCCACACTGTGCGAAGAACTGACAGTTATAAAAAGCTTGCGGTGTGCATTATGGGTTAAACCATTGTCGGTGATCTTGCTTGGAGCGAGTCCCTACCGGCCACAGCCGCAAAACTGGACGCAGCAACAAATTGGTACGCGGAATTACTATTGCTGCTAACGTGCAATTGACAATGATCCCCGTAAACCAATTTCCAAGAAGAAAAAAGGGAGTAATTCCCTACAAACAATGAATGATTCTACAGTGGACACATGGACGCGAATGATGCTTTCGCTACTACCGCACCTCATTTGCTACACCCAGTGTATCTATCCAAAGAGACTTTCGAGCAAACCAATAGAAAATTCCAGATATATACACAGCGCGGCATTTAGCCAAGAGATATATGTAGGGTTATTCGTTTTCGGGTTTTATATTTTTTCAAATTCGGGGGGTAAAAATCGGACGTTTTCTTTAGGCTTGATAATAGGGGAGAAATCGGGTTTTTCATGGGAAAACTCCGAAATTCGGGTTTTATCGGGTTAAATTGGCAAACTAATAATTTATTCGATTTGCTCTAACCGGTGTGTAACAATTAGGGCTATATTTTGGGCTGCTTTCAAGAAAGTATTGCAAAATTTGGCGTTTCTGTGTTAATTAATTGTTACTCGCAGTGAGAGGCAACGGTCAGTTTTGAGAAAAGAAGCATTTTATTCACGAGGTCTGGTCATCGACGTTCTACACGTCCTTATTAACATACGTAATCATCTGCATGCGCAACATCTCGGTTCCCATCCGAGACCTGTCCGGTCTCTGCAGGTACCTTAGCTGAGAGAATGTTCGCTCAACGTCACAGCTGCCACTAGCTAGGCACAACAATGACAACGCTGCATTTGCTAGCCTTGGGTAACGCACAGTTGCGTCGTTCCAATAGTCCATCACTTCAACACCTTCATTTGTGGGGCTTGCTTCCAGCAAGTAGTGGTTAAACTCCTCGCGAATCGAGCCTACATCGTCCATCACGGAAATAAAGAGAGGTCGGTAATCATCAAACGACTCACTCAGCAGCCGCTTCTGGGACGGATCGAGTACGGCTCCCAGTTTCCACATTGTCAACTCGTTTTCTTTTTTGTCTGAGACGTTCCGTTTCAAAGTGCAGTCCCATTTTGTTGAGATTTTGGCGCAAAACTCTGGCGCCACGGGGCCTGCAGTCAAAGATTGTCTGTCGGCCGCCTTGGCCACCTCTCGCCTGCGCGCCAATTGGAGGCACAGCAATTCCGTGGGCATAATTGTTTTAGAAATCGGGAAAAATCGGGTTTTACCCGATATTTTAGGAACACGTTCGGGGCGCAAAAATCGGGTAAAATCGGGTTTTACCCGAAAACGAACAACCCTAGATATATGCTGTCCAAAAGAAAACGTCCTCCTCCACTGTGCTGAGAGGCCACAGAAAACTGTTTCCCAATCATACAAGACCACCAACACAAATGTGCGACCTGCACTTGTGCGACATTTCAAAAATGCCGACACCTGCCGTGGAATTCTCGCAAATGCAGCAGCACAGGTAGAGATGTGGCCAGCAAATGCTGGCAGGCCAGAAGGGAAAAGTCACACGCACTACCATCCCCGCAGTGACCAGGAGAAATGCCAAAAACAATGCAAACACGCGCCGTCTAGGCACCTATCAATGCAAGCCTGCCCTTGCGGTCTACAACCAAAATTCACGAAAATGAAAAATGCTGGCGCAGGCACGCCTAGCAGCTCCGCATTTGGGCTGCAAAGGCAGTGATCAAAGCCAAAAGAAAAGGTACCCAAAATGCAGCATTTCGACCTGAACAACATTCAAGGCTTGGTCAAGAAGAAGAGATCTTCGTTCTTGCACGCAACTGCTTTGTTCTAACAGAGTGAAAATTAAACAGGAAAACAACATGACAGGACGTAGTGCTGAACTGAACAACACTGCGTCCCATTTTTTTTCTTCTCTCATTCCATCTTTCCGACTCCTTGCTAGAATGAACAGGCAGTAACTAGCTCGTCTACAAATGCTAATGCGCTACAGATGTGCACTCATCGAGTCTTGCATAGTTAGTGAGATGTTCGGCAGGCAAATCTGTTCGCCGCTGAATGCCACGAGCTCAAATTTCTCAACCCAAGCAGCCATAGAAGACGCACTGCTGTTGCAAGAGCCCCTGCACGCGGTGACCTCGGAGCAGGTCCGGATGTGCGCAAGTCCAAGGTGCGAAAATTGCTGCCGTCGCTTCCTTTCAGCGTCCTTATAAACGGTCATGGCGACATGCCACCCTTGAGCAGGCCCAGCTGCACAGCTGCGCGGTACTGGTCGGGCACCTCCATGAGCGCGTGCAAAGCGAGCGCAGCGTCGGGGTGTCGGCAGCCGCGCGTCACCTCTGCGTGCCGCACGAGCTGCAGGTTGTCGAAGCGCCGCTCGGGCAGGCCGTCGTCCCAGCACACCAGGGCCGGACAGGGGCCGTCTCCCAATGCCACCACCACCAGGGACAGCGGCGCCACCTAGGGGGAACAGACGACACCACTTCATCGGCGGAAGCAATGCACTGGGGACTAGCCAATGACAGCATGCTGCTGCCAGTTGGGATTTCCTCTTGTTCCAAGCAAAACAAAAAGAAGAAAAATTCAGGGGGGCACTTTGTTGACTTAAGTGCGGTGAGGCGAAAGCCTAAAGTGCGGTGTTGCTGCTTGTGTCACTGATGTGTGGTTAAGATGTTGAGCTTCACCTCTAAGAGTGGAAAGCGGCAGCGTCTTGCAACACTGCCAGGGAGTCCACACAACACCATCACCCGTTTGCTCGTCGGTAAATTAGTTTTCGACGATAGGAACTGTATCTGTCTCGCATGTCTCAGCGGACACCTGAACCTCCTTGAAACAAAGACACCTTATTCACTAGACACGCCTTTATTCATTCCAAACCATCCTGCTGGCATGGCGGAGTGGTTAGCATGTTTGTCTCGCACTCCGGAGATTGGGGTTCGATTCCTGAACTCGACCAATTTCCTACTCGGTTTTATTTATTTATCTGGCCTGATTAGAAAGATTAATTAGGCTAATTGGTGATTAAGCAATTAACTAAACTCATTCCCACTTACATGGAGCACCACTATATGATTCCTTTAAGTGGTTGCATGGTCTCTAGCCAAAGTACAATTGGCCCTGTTTTAAATTTGCGCACTGTGACGTCACGGCCGTTTCGACCAACTGAAAGGCGTGACATTTCTGTCGACAACTCCTGCTTAGAACGAAAGGGTTCCCAGTGAAAAAACAGCGACCTTAGAGGAAAAAGTTCACAAACAATCAATGCAATTCATGCGATGGAGTATGCGTACAAGCAAGCATTAAAATCAATGGCAGCCTGCAACCTCACCTTCACTTAAAGTGTCACAATGCCAGCTTACTTGGCATAGGCTTCGTAGTTTGTCTCCAGGGTGTGCTTTGGGTGTCTATCGAGGCTGCTGTACAATGAATACGCCTTTCATTTCCTCATAAAACATTTCTCTTCACTCAGCAGACATTGCAGGGGTTCAAGGACACGTTACAAGGACTACAGTGCGTTCTTAAAGGTGCACTGAAGAGGATTCTGAACATGTCTTTATGCCGCGGGAACTCGATCCACGCGTTCCTAGCATTCTTAGAAACAGTGACTTATTGCCCTGTGTGGCCGATTTCCCCAATTAAAACGAATTAACGTCCGGCTCCCGCCTTTATTTTTGAATTCTGCCTCGTACGGTGGGCGGAGTCGACTAACGCGTGGAGCGCCTTTCACCCAGTCCCGTGGAGGCTTTGCTTTTGCTTTATTTTGTTTTTTAGGTTTCCATGAATAAATAGTTTCATTCGCAGATAATATAGCCGCAAAATAAGCCTGAAGAAATAAAAATGCGCGCGGACTATTTGCTACTACAGACTACTACGTATTACTCCGCTGATGGCAGAGCGGCAAGCCGCCACGGGACTGGGGGAAGGGCACTCCACACGTTGGTCGACTCCGCCCACCGTACGAGGCAGAATTAAAAAAAAAAAGGCGGGAGCCGGACGTTAATTCGATTTAATTGGGGAAATCGGCCACACAGGGCAGTAAATCGCAGTTTCTAAGAAAGCTCGGAACGTGTAGATCGAGCTCCCGCAGCAAAAAGACAAGTTCAGATTCCTCTTCAGTGCACCTTTAATCTGCCATCGTTATTTCCTGCAGTTCAGCAGAGAGATAGTAACACTGTTTACGTGCAGTGCAATCTGCAGAGATTCAGTACCACTCTTCTTGAAACGCCATTATAGCTACACTGCAGGTGAACATGTTGAGAAGAACATAGCTGATACATTTTTAAAAAAATGCGGGATAAAAGTTTATTACCGTGAAATGTGACTCAAGAATGTAGCTCAAAGACAGTCTTACTGAAAAGCCAGTCAATACCAACTGATGCAACATCTGAAGAGCCTTTCTTGTGCCTGTATACATCTATCCACAATTGCACCGTCCTTAGCATAAAAGGAACTTCGCAATGTATGCCATTCGGGGACGGCAACAGCAAAAGTAGCCAAATTCATTTTGTCATTGCATACATCATTTTTCAGTACTTCACACCATCACACTTAGGCAGTGCACAAAAGAACCTGTCGCAGCTGACTGGAGCAACATTTCTGCTCAATTCACAAGCCCCCACGCTCAAGTGGCCCATATGTTAGCAAACCTTCATCACTAACTGTGTTCGACAGAGTTTGACAAAATTACAAGCATATTTACTAGGAAAGTAGCCTATATGAGAGAACATATTAATCAGAAAAAAAAACAGACTAACTCGGACATTTTTATTGCACATGATTCTGAGCTGCCAAGACAGGACAAAAGGTTCTGTTTAGACAAAGATATCCAAATAGCAGCTGTTCATTGGCAGCAGCATTCCCTCTATACTAACTATGTCTACAGCTATACTTTTATCATCACTAGCATGTTTCTATCCTCATGTGTATGTGTGCAAGTTTGCCCTGTAAATACTGTGTGTACTCGTGTAAGGGCTGTGCTTTTTTTTTCGGTATTGATGAGCTGCGGCCCTTACATGGCACCGCCATTTTTCCGCAAAATTTTTAGGACTACAGCGGAGCCCCGATTACGCATCCCCTTCTTATGCTGTGACACAAATTTTTATGATGAATAAGCGCAGCCCTGGCGAATCTTTCAAATGCATAAATCATTGAGCGCATGGATGATGCAACACACCCGACGACTGGTGTGAATTTACCACGTAAAGTAAAACAGCTTGCAAGATCAGTGTAGTGGTAAATGTAATGCGAGTCTAGGTTGTTAAGGTCTTCTGAAGATCCGGGGCACAACTGGCAGCAAGGTTCGAAGCGGCGCTCCATGCGTGCAACCAGCGCCTCCTCTATACTTTCTGTGCCTGGGAGAAGGAGAGGCGAACAATGGCAGCCCGCCGTCGGGGCTAGTACGGCCTTTCGCCGCCACGCGCCGCCACCGGAGTAGGATTACTGCCGCGCCGTTGCTCTGTCGCTCATAGAAACGCAGACCGTTCGCAGTTGTTCTGTCGCTGTTCTGTCGTTGAGTTTTCGGCTGCATTCATGTTGTTTCAAGTACAATCAAAACTTTTTTTAAAAGGGAGCTCAGAAGCACTTGTCGCTAAGGGTAACCGGACCATTTTAGTCATGTCTTTCGCGGCTACTGCTGTGGAATGCTCTCGCGCGCCATCTGCTGCGCTGATATGACAGCACGCGCCTGCTTAAATCCACGCAATTATTCTGTCACCTTAAAGTTCGCTTGTCTGAGGGTCTCTATTTGAAAGCAGTGCTTGGCAGCAGCTAATACTGAAAGCTTGGGCTCTGAAAGAACTCCGTCGCGTGCTGTTGTTTACTCATGTGAGTAGCACGTAAAGGCGCTATACTGCTTCCAAAGCGGGACCTGATCCCACGTTTCATTCGTAAAGTTTTTGAGAGTTACCATTGTCACCACCGAAGCCAGAGTTGGCGCCAGAAAATGTGCAGCTTTGTCATGTGGTTTCATCATTTGATCTGCCGCGCACTTCCTGCAAGACTGCATGGTGTCTCGAGTCGCATCGTTGACGCTAAACTTGAGCGTGTGTGGTACGGGCGAAAAATGCGCCCTGCTGTCAGTGCCACCAGCTTTGTAAGGTGGGACGCTGCATCATCTGCCTGCACATAACGCTGCGCAGATATAGAGGTTCATATATTCAATATCAGTGCGTTGTGAGCCAACACTTACTCAAACTCGAAAAAAAAAGTACTTATTGTCGAGGCTAACTTCTACACGGCAGTAAAACGTACCCCATCCTCAGAGCCTCGCGTACTTTCGCGAAAGGGGCTTTTTTGTGAAATGTTTAACTACGTCGTGCTTGTCACTGACATTGAATGCGTAGTTGCAGAGAAGCGGCCTTAGGAAATGAACCGATATAAGGTTCATGAGCTCGTTGCTGCCATCGCTCTTGCACTTCAGCAACTTCGAAGCACAAAGGGCTGGGACAGCGTGCTCTAGTAATGTAGTGATAGGCTTTTTTAAGGTCTGATCGTCCTGCAGGGCGCAGTCAGCAAAAGCTCTTAATGTGTCGAGAACGAAGAGAAGTTGATCTGACGGGTAGAGCAGCCCACCTCGGTCTTGGCTGCGGGTGAACTGAAGGAGTGGCTGGTTGCTAACCGGCTTCGAACACAAAGTAAGGCAGTTTTCGCAATCCATATGCTCGCCAACAACTCGTGCAATGTAACCACCCACATAAGCGGTAGCCGAAATCTGAAGCGACGGCAAGTGCTGTGGAAAAATTGTGGTACTAAGCCTCAGAAGCACCAATCTTGCTGTCGACAGCTTCGGCGCTGCTTGCACAGTCGACGTCAGGGGAGGCTTTGGAGCTGAAGTAGAAGTTGGTTGCGCAGAAGAAAGGACGTCAGCGGTTAGGAGTCTTGGCATCGAAGCACATTCTTTGTGGGCAATATTGAATGCTGAATTAGACACAGCGATCCCGGTCTTCAGTAGCTTTTCGAGACCTGACAATGCAGCCCGAACATCCAACATGTCATTACATCCGGATGACATTCGCAAACTACCAAACAAGGATTCAATAGGATCGCTGCTGAATTTTCGGGTGGGGACAAAAAAGAATTCTTCAGTCTGCATGCTGACTGAAGAGTTCTTTTTCGTCCCCACCCGAAAACTCAGCAGCGATCCTATTGCAGATATTTGACACACGTCACTGTAGAATAGGTAGTGATAAGAATTGCCTGATAGGTTTCGTCTGTGAGAAATTCACGGGTATGCCCAGATCTTTTTTTAGCCCTTCTAAACACATAGGGAAAGTGACTTCAAGCCATTCAAGCCGCGGATCAGCACTGTCATCGAATTGGCGAGCATCCGGAAAATGTTGGTGTATGTGCTGCGTCGTGTTGCTGACATCGTGAAGCACTAACCACCAATAAACGTTCTTCACGAACGTAATGGTTGGCCCTGCAGCTGAAAATGACACGGCAGAAGTGCACCCAGCCTGATCCTTGAAAAAGAAACAAGAATCGTAGTAAAGACCCACAGGTTCTCTATCTTCCTTCCTTGCACCAGAGGTGCCCCACCAGAGACGGTTGGTTTCAACTCGAAGACTGAAGCTTGATCTTCGCACCAGGGGTGCCCCGTCAGAGACGCTCTCGTGATGAGTTGAGACGCAGGGGTAAGGCGAATACTTGAAGTTTATGTACTACAGCTATTTACATTGCATATACAAGTTTAGGCACACTAGAGACATATTAAGAGGCAAAAGGACAAACAACAAAAAGGTGGAACTGGCTAATACTAGGGGAGGCCCCTACTCGGCGTAGCCGAAGATGCATAGCATCTCACCTTAGCGCAGAACCTCGCTTCCGGCTCCGGGGCGCAGTTTTAAAGCCCTAAAGGCCCGGCCCACATTCCATAGCACCCAATCATTCTACATTCTTCATATCATTGGCTAATCGAGAGCATGGTCAGCCCTCCAACTACCGTAGGGTAACACCCTTTCCAGAAAAACAAACGCACGGTCGTGCCAGCATGTGCGGAGTAGAACGTTCTCTCCACCGCAAAATAAAAATAAAAACAAACACAAATACACATTCGTGCCAGAACGTGCGCGAATCGGTTCCGCGGGGCGGGTGGACACCCGTACTTCCCGGCGCGTTCGCGAGCGGCCGCGTTCCAAGAAAGGAGACGCTCCGCTTTGAGTGCCCCCAGCCGCGTTCCAATGACCCCCGCGAACACTACCGATCCCTTACAATCGTACTCCGCGCGGCCGATCAGCAGTAGCCGAGCTTCTCGTATCCTCGATGAGCGCGGGCATCGAGGCACCCACCGCGCGCGACGTATTCTACTCACACAGCGCCTCCTTGCGGCAGCCGCGAGCCTCGGCGGAGCCAGCGCCCGACGGCCTGAGGAGAGCGTTCGCCCAGGCACAGAAAGTATGAAGGAGGCGCTGGTGCAACATGCAGCTGTAGGTGTGAGGTGGCCTTCAGCCTGCCTACCTTTCTGCACACTTCACTGATGAAGGCCGGGTGGAAATCAACTACATGTTCATCTTAATGTGAGGTTATTGCGTGTTGCCAAACTGGTAACAAGGTTCTAGTTTATTATAAATTGAGACTAGATTCAAAGCACTTCTGCTACAGCTTCGATGCGAAGCACGTTAGGCCTAGCAACACCGGGTGAACGGAGTACTATTGTGGTGGTCAATGTGCCAAGCCCAGCAGGCAATGCATCACTGCAACGAAACGTGCCCTAGTGTTGGAGCACCCCACTGTAGGTTTTGTCTTTTCTGGTGATAAAGCCAAGTGCGCAACACGAGTTAGCAGCATTGAAGCGCTTTGTGTTCACTGTTCCACGCAGAGTACGGCACGCAACACGACACATCCTTGGTGATACAGAGAGTTGCAGGCAGTCATCGTCTTTTAGGTCCCAGTGGAACGCACCACACCGGATGTCATGGTATTTGCGGTTGCCACGGCCAAACGGCAAGTCGCACCGTTGCTGGCAAATGAAACGCGGCAGAAGAAAAATTCAGCCACATTTTTAGTTGCGCATCACATGCCACAGTGAAGAGGCGATCAACAGCTGGTTCATTCACCCAGTGGTCTTCAATAAATAAAAACAATATTTCAGACACACTTTTCTGCATCGCAAAGACCGGAGGTGTACTTAAAAAAGAAAATGATGTACGGAACTATGCGTGGCTTTGCAGTGACAGATGGTAGCCACTGTACCTGCCAATCGCTGACAAAAAAAATAAGACAGCTTCCATCCAATTTGTTACAGGCAAGACAAGACAAAGCGAAACCCCATACCAATTTATAGCCAGCTGACGTGGCCGAAAAACGCAGTAACACTGACAATTTCACTACAAAGCAAGACGCTCCAGTTAAGAGAGCGCAGCCATGTTGGCTGTTATCTAATTGAGGTTCTTGAGCATCTGCCATGGAGCGTACGCTACGTGTGTGGCGTCACTGTCCGGTTTTTTTGACAGTTTCTGCTGCATTTGAGCTGCCTCTTCTGGCGTTTCAACCAATCAGGTGTGGCCGATTATGATGGTTTCGGTAAAGAAAAATTAGGCGTGGTTTAGATCTGGCTAAGCCTGGTCAGTTGCGTTAGCTACGACGTTTTTCGAGTAGTGCAGCACGTTCTTCTGCTGTCTCTCGAGCACGCTGTCCCTTTACAGCTTGGTTTTGTCGCCGTTGCTTCTCTTTAGCGCTCTCCATAACGACAAGATTCCACCGAGGCGAAGCGCGCATCTAGCGGGAGCCAACGACTACGAACGCGGTGCAGATGACGGCGATGCCACCTGGTGGAGCTCAGCTGAAACGGTTGCTAGGCAACGGCTGTTCAGGGCCATTTGTGCCTATCGACCACCGGCTACGTGATGAGGCGGAACCCTGGCGTAGTGTTGCTAACGCAACAAAACTCAGAATGCACAGGCCTAGGTCCCCACACCGGATGAGCCAGTGCCAGCTCCAGCAAAAATTACTTTACAAATTATGAAATTATGGGACCACAGCAGTTCTGCAAATTATCCCTGATTTCAAATTGACTGAGATCGAATTCTAGAGGTTTTAATGTACTAACAGCAGAATCCAACAGCATACCTGTGAAGCTGCCACGATGGCCTTCCTGGAAGATGCCTCACCCGCAGGGCTCAGCTGTCCGTCCGTCAGCAGCAGCAACACGTGGAATTCACGGCTGTCGACGGCAATCTGCTGCGCCTTCTGCACCAGGGGAGCAAAGCTGGTTGGGCCGGACAGCTGCACCTGTGGGGAAGACAGGGGGGGGGCACAAGGGGGTGACCCAAGAGAAAGAGCCCACAAAATGCTTTTCACGGCTACCCCACAGCACATCCCACAAGAGAAGTTCACCAAGAGAAGATCTCCAAAATGTGCTCTGTCAGTTGTTAAAGGGACACTGAGGAGAAATTGAAGTTGGCTTGTATCGACAGAATACCAGCTCCTGATTACAAAAACGCCACTCATACTGACAGCAAAGCTCTTGTAACGTAGAAAAGAGCAAGAACCAAAGTACAGGTATCGCCGCCACAGGCCAAACTCGCAAGTACAAGCTTCATCACGTCATAGGATAAAACAGTGTTGATAGAACCAATGGTTTTAGCAACACTAGGACACGAGAAGCCATGAATCACTGAGGCGCAGCCAATGCATGCGCAAATCTCCTTGACGTCGCCAGATGGCGCCACGTACCCGGCAGCTACGCACACGCCTGCAGCATCGGGACCAATCAGCGTCTGCCCACCGGCGGTAGGCGGGCTCCCGGTATTTCGCTAACGGTAACAAGGTACACGGTATGCTAAACGTGTCTATTTGCGAGAACTTCGTTGACGACTTCGAGAGCGGGATCTATCATAATGCTGGCAAAACGCCGGTGCAAACGTAAACGAAGCGACGGTAGCGACGGCCGCAATAGCCGATAGATGCCTTCAACGTGCGGCCGGCGGTAGCTTTCTTTTCGGCTGCTGCTAGGCCGCACTGCTGGCTGCCAGAAATCACGGAGTCTGCGTTAAGTCATGTGCACGTCATGTTTCACGTCACTTAGTCCTGTGTCGTCATAGGAGAATCCCAAGTTTGAATCAGAGCGGCGGGAAAAACTTTTTCAACTTCGAATCCAAATTTCTTAGAAATAAATGCATCTTTCGCTGCCGGCCAAGTGGCAACAAAGCCATGAAATGCCAACTATCGGATTTTGCTTTTAAAAAAATATTAATAGAGCTCTCCTCACTGTCTCTTTAAAATGTGCCCACAAGCAGTGGGAAGTGACTGTGCCCGTGCATCACAGAAGTGTTGCTTTTGCTCACTATTCCCACGTTCTTGCAACAAATGACTGACAGTGGTGGCTCCAATAGGCTGTGGCGTTGATGTTTAAATGCTGATGTTAAATGTTTGACGCTGAACTTTGAGTTGCCGTCAGATTAATTATGCATGTCACTGGTTGACATTGACCGCTTCCCTGCTATTGATGATGCCATGCCTGTAGTACTGAAATATAAAAATGGAAATGATGGCATGGAGATGAATGAAACACCCTAGCTGGCAAGAATAAAAGCGCAACAAGACGACACAAAGAAGGAGGAAAAACGACAGGACAGGCGCTAACTTGCAACACTTTACTGTCTTCATAAACCGCCGCACATATATCAACCACAAGGGGGGGGGTCAAGACAGATAGGGGGGAACACAGTTTAAGGCACGTGCGAAGAGACTCGAATACGACAAAACAAGAAGAGGTGAATCCGCAGAACTATGCCATATCTAAAAACTGACATTCTTTTTTACACATCATGATCGACGGGGTGCTAACACATGCACTCCCACTTTTACATATTCTGTGCGCTGTGGGAATCTGGCTTTCCGCCGTCGCCTTTGCGCGGCTGTGCCGGCCGCCCGCGTTGTTTCTCCTCTTTCCCTTGCTCCCGCCTCGGGCGGTGGAGAGGCGGCTGGGTGACTAATCACTGTCATTTAGCCACAGCTCCGCCCCGGCTCCCCAAGGGCCTTTGCCATTGGCACCTTTTGGCGGGAATCCGGGACCCGTTTTGGCGGCCGCGGATCCCGCGACCGTCCGAGCGGGGCCCAGCGAGAGAGAGATCCCTCCGAGACAGCGTAAGGTGCGTACGTTACTGTTTGTCCGTGCCGGCTTTGCCGCTCGGACCAGTGCTTACTCGAGCTCGCCCGCACGTGTCCTCTGACCTGCAGCGGCTCGAGCCTGTCCAGCGGGGTCCAGCGACCTCAGACAGGCGTACCTTGCGTTGAATGCCCACTCTCTCTCGCAACCGGCCCAACGGTCGACACGAGAGAGAGATCACAGCACTGCCGCGGGGACATTCTCCTGCAGCGGCGTGCTAGCGGCGCACATTGCTCGAGTCGCTTCGTGCGCGCAGCGGAGCCTTGCTCCTCGCGCGCCCCCGGGACGGGGTGACTATTGAGTGTTTGTGTATCTGCTAGAGGACGACGTGAATAAACGTCTCCTTTGTGAACTTGGAGGCCTATTTCTTTGCGGCGAATCGCTCTCCTCCCAGCGGAGGTTGAGTGCACCGCATCGGTGTCCCAGTGTGTGTGTGGTGACGGCTGATCGGGGCCCTTGGCTCGCGCGAAGCTCGAACCCGCGGTGGGTGGTGGCCTGTGTCCACTTAGGAACCCACAACTGGCGCCCAACGTGCTAAGTCATTGGCGCTTACGCCTTTGATGACATATTAGCCGAGCAGGTCGCCTTGCCGATCACGCTTGCGCACCATGCCTACCCCCAGCGGGGCACTCGGCAGCTACATGTCGGCTCCCTACGGAGTTGTAGCGTCGTTTGATCCGCTGGCTGCTGTTCCTTCGAATAGCCAGACACCGTGGTTGGCCGCGGCCCCCATTGGGGTTTACGGCGACACAACCCAAAATGTCGACCACGCGGCTCCCATCGGAGCTGTATCGGAAGCACCCTGCGGTGCATCCGCTGGTCACATGCCTCAGCTGTGCACGCTTTCCGCCCAGTGCGAAAGCAGTTCGTGTCACGCTGCCGCAACCGGCAGTTTCGAACAGCAGCAGCCGTGCCCCGCGAGCAGTCAATTCTGCTCTGGGAACGGCGAGGCGCTGGCCCGGTTCCCTGCGGAAACCGCGCCGCTCATCGAACTAGGAGCCTTGCCTCCCTCGTTCGTGCAGCCCGCCCAAGCCTCCACTGAGGCCGGAGCGCAGGCGCTGCTAGCCAGTGCTGCCCAGATGATCCAGTCGCTGTCAGGGGCTGTTGGGACGCTTTTGGCCACGCCGAAGTTGTCTCACCCCGCGGTCAAGTTGCCCATGCCAACATACCGCGGGTATGATGACCTACTCAGTGCCCGGGATTTCCTTGAGTCCCTCACCCATTATCAGAGAACTATGGGTCTCACTGAGCAGGTGGTGCTTGCACACATTATCCCCGCAGCGCTGACTGACACGGCAGCTCGGTGGCATCGGCTTTCCGGCCACCGGGCAGCGACTCTCGAGGAGTTCCGTGCAGCATTCCTGCGCGAATTCCTGCCCGCTGACTACGAGCGTAGGATGCGGCGAGAGCTGGAGCTCCGTACTCAGGCTCCGGATGAGTCGCTGCAAGAGTATGTTCGTGCGATGGAAGACCTTTTCTCAATCGCCGAGCCCAGAGCCTCGAACGAGGAGCGTGTCGAAAGGACGATCAGGCAGGCACATCCGACCTTTTCGGCTTACCTGCGCGGCGGCCGATTCCGAGATTTGGAGGAGCTGGCCGCCGAGGCAAAGCGCATTCAAGGCGACATTCTCGCCGCGCGCGCCTATCGTCCGCCACCGCCGGCAAGCGAGGCCCTTGAGCCACGCTGTGCATGGAGAGGGGCCTTGCCCTTACCCAACCGGCGACCACCCGCACAACCTGCCTTTGCAGCTGTTAGCGGGCAAAACGAGGCATGGGAGTTGAGCGACAGAGCTCTCGATCCCTACTCGTACGGGAGACGGGCAGCCTGCGCTGCACCGTTTTCTGAAGCGCGTGCTGAGGGGCGCCAAGCGCTCCAACGCACAGCGGAGGGGGAAACCCGACTCGGCCGACCCTTTGGTCGTGCAGCGGGCGGACCCAGGCAGGGAGAGGCGCCATTGTCCCGCGACCAAGCTCGCGGCGGTGTGCGCTGCTTCCGCTGCCAAGAGAGGGGCCACTTAGCAAGAGAATGCAGCGTAGCCAGGCCTCCTGCGAGGCAGGGAAACGGCGGCGGGGGTCGGTCGTAAAGGGACCACCGGCCCAATCTCTGCTAATTCCCTCTGCGTACAGAGCAAGCTGCCTTGCTAATGCGCACGCGCCGTTTATTCCGGTCACCATTGCTGGCCGCGAATTTTCGGCGTTACTGGATACGGGAGCCAGCGCTTCCTTGTTCGGTGAAGAGGTGTTGTCCCACTTGCAAAAGCACTCTGTGCGCTTGCGGGACTGCCGTACGGCATTCAACCTTGCGAAAGGCGTAGCCCATTCGGCTGGCGCCGCGAGGCTGACTGTCAGGTGGGGAGAGCGGACGAGACGCACGCGTTTCATCCATCTCCCAGGGCTCAGTGTGCCCATGATTCTCGGACGGGACTTTCTCCTGAAAACCGGGATCGTGGTGGACATTGCGAATGGCGGCTATCGCGACGGACCATTTTCCCAGCTTAAGCCGTTCATTAGCCCACCGGCGTCAGTATCTGCCTGCGCAGTGAAGGCATTCGGAGAGTGCCACGCTCAGCGGACAGGGCCACGCCCTTGTGTCGAGCGTTCCGTCGTTCAGCCTCCCCATTGGGACCGAGCGGCGCGGCACGACCAGGCACCACATCCGCTGGCCGCCAGTGCGGTAACATTGGATGACACACAGAAGGCTCGTTTGACAGCGCTATTGCGTCAGTACGATGAGCTCTTCACGGATCAACCTGGCTGTACCACTTTAGTGAGCCACAAGATCCACACTGGAGACGCGCTTCCTTTGAAGTGCAACCCTAGACCCGTCAGCCTTGCGAAAAGGCAGGTGATTGATGGGTTGCTGGATGAGATGCTGTCGGCGGACATTATCCGCCGCTCGTCCAGCGCCTGGGCGTCTCCGGTGGTGTTGGTGCCTAAGAAAGATGGCAGCCACCGTTTGTGTGTGGATTATCGCCGTCTAAATGCGCTGACTCGCAAGGATGCCTATCCGCTCCCGACGATCAGCTCAATCGTAGGAAACCTGGGCAGCGCGCGGTACTTTTCCACGCTAGATGCCTCCAAAGGTTACCTACAGGTCCAGATGGCTGACACTGACCGGTCTAAGACCGCGTTCACGTGTCACAGAGGGCTGTTTGAGTTCACTCATATGCCCTTTGGTCTCTGCAATGGTCCTGCGACTTTTCAGAGGCTCATGGACCGCGTCCTGGGGGAAGCGAAATGGTCCCACGCCATGTGCTACCTGGACGATATCGTGATTTATTCACGAACCTTCGATGAGCACTTAGGCCACATTGCCGACGTGCTCGAGAGGGTACGGGCTGCTGGGATGACTTTGAATCCTGCGAAAGCCCAAATAGCGCGGACCCGGGTTCAGTTACTAGGGTTCACGCTGGGCGAGGGCTCCATTGAGCCTGATGCGGAGAAACTTCGAGCCATACTCGAATTTCCCGCGCCCAAGGACGTACGCGGCCTCCGCCGCTTTCTGGGAATGGCCAATTTTTATCGGTCGTTCATCCCGTCCTGTGCCCGCGTGCAGGCACCCTTGACCAAGCTCTTGGGAAAGACTGCAGCGTGGCGATGGGGGCCCGAGCAAGAGCGATCCTTTCGCCTCCTGTCTAGTGCCATTGCCGAGACAGCGCAGCTCAGGCTACCTGACCTGACCAGACAGTTCGTAGTCCAGACTGACGCGAGCGATCTGGGTTTAGGAGCAGTTCTCCTACAGGAATTCGATGGCGTGCTGCAACCGCTGGCCTTTGCCAGCCGCTCCTTGCTGCCCTCGGAGAGGAATTATTCCGTGACCGAGAAGGAGTGCCTCGCCATCGTGTTTGCACTGCGCAAATTTGACGTCTACCTTGATGGAACGCAATTCGTGGTGCAGACAGACCACAGTGCGCTCAGTTGGCTGATGCGGCTCCGCGAGCCTGCGGGTCGGCTGGCGCGCTGGGCTCTCCTGATACAGCATTACGACTTTTCTGTGCAGTATCGAAAGGGGAGCACAAACGTGGTAGCTGACGCGCTATCCCGTGCCCCACTCGCCAGCGGCGCCTTGACGCCTGTAGGCGGAGGGGGCGAAACAGCGGACGAGCCGCCGGGCGGCAAGGAGGGGGAGCCCGCAAACGGGTTAACCCATTCCGCTAACCAGGCAAGCAGCGCTTCGCAAAGCGGACGAGAGGCAAAGCTCTTCGTGAGCGCCTCGGAAGTGCCGACGCGAACGGAAATTTTGGCTGCAAACCTGAGTGGGGACGAGACCATGCTCCCCTCTGGGATGACTGGAATCGTTTTCAGCCGTAAAGAGCTACTGAAAGCCCAGCAAAATGACCCCTTTTGTCGCGTAATGAGCGACGGTCTCAGGGAGACGGAGCGCCGTGACGCTACTGGTATTGTAGCGGGCGCAGGGGGGCAGAAGCCAGCGTGTGTCGCGGCGAACCCCGGGGATTCATATTTGCTGGACAATGACGGGCTCGTGCTGAAGTACATAGCCACCGATGACGAGTCCATCGACCCGTTCAAGGTGGTTATCCCCAAAAGTCTGAGAGGCGCACTTTTGCGATTCTCTCATGACGAACCACTGGCCGGTCATCTGAGTGGCTCCAAAGTTTTTGCAAAACTGAGTCAATCGGTGACGTGGCCCGGCATGAAGCGTGACATTTTCCGCTGTTGCCGTTCCTGCCATGTCTGTCAAGCGGTGAAGTCACGGGGCGGCAAGCCGCCTGGAATGATGAAACCAATTGACAGTGTGCGTCCGTGGCAGATGGCCACCAGCGATTTGATGGGGCCTTTCCCCAGGAGCAAGCAGGGGTTCATTTACCTGATGGTAGTCGCTGACCACTTTTCCAAATGGGTTGAGTTGTACCCCCTTCGCAAAGTGTCAGCACGAGCGGTGCTGGATAAACTCCAGGAAGTGTTCTGTCGGTTCGGCTTTCCGGAAAGACTGATCACGGACAATGCGTCCTATTTCACCGCTCGGGTGTTCGGTAACACGTGCCGTTCCCTCGGAATCGAGCACTACACCACTTCACCCTACCACCCCCAGTCCAATTTGACCGAGCGAATCAACCGAACGCTCAAGCCAATGCTGGCGGCCTTTGCCGAGTGTCAAAAGGATTGGGCAGACCATTTGAGCGAGTTCGCGTTCGCCATCCGAACCGCTGAGAATCGCTCAACTGGTTTCTCTCCCGCCTTCCTCAATTTTGGGAGGAAGCTGGCGAATCCGATGTCAAACGTCATGCAGAGCCAGCTCGGGGATGAGCAGACGCGGGCAGACTGCTCTGCTTATGCGTCGACGCTTCGGGACCGGCTTGATCGGGCTCTCAACAGAGCAAGGCAGAGTTTGGCGGCAGCCAGAGCCCAACAGAAGGCTCAATATGACCGCAAGCACCGCCGCCTGACTTTTCAGGTGGGTGATCTTGTCCTGAAGCGCAACCACGTTCTTAGCGATGCCAGCAAGGGGTTCTCAGCCTCGCTCGCTCCTAAGTGGCTTGGTCCGTACCGAGTGGTCAGAGTCTGGTCGCCACTCGCGTACCTGCTGGAGGATCCCCTTACGGGGAAAACCAGCCGTGCCCACATCGCAGACCTGAAGGCCTACGCGTCACGGTCTGACGAGCTTGCGCCGATACCCATTGGTATCAAAGGCAAGCGCAAAGGCACAACTGGTGCTGCGGAACGCAAGCGTACGGAGCACCGGTACCATCTGAGGCGACGGTCACCGGTGTGATTGATGGCGGACGGCGGACTTTTCCGCAACCGAAGGCACGCAGCCTCAGCTAGCTGGCGAGCTTTCTCGTCAGGCCCTGCCTAGGCGAAGCACGGTGTGTTTTTTTTTTTGTTGTTTTTGCAGCATGCTCAGTTCCAGTCTTCTGTGTTTATCAGTTTATTTATTTGTTTTGTTTGAGTCAGCTTCTAGCCACTTTCGTTTCCTGCCTGCTTGTACGTCTGTTTTCGTTCTAACGTACCGAGATTGTACATAGGCAACATGCGTCAGCATTGGCGTTCAGTTTTTTTTACCAGACTTGTACATAGGCAAACTTCAGCCCGCTCGTGCTTGCTCTTTTCTTCGAGAAGGAATAGATTGGATTAGGTGTCGTTTGTACAGCGCGCCTTATCTCATTTCCGGCCCGACTGTGGGTGGTGTGCTCGTTAAGGAGCCGTGTGTCGCGGTGCGAGTTTTGTGCGGCCCGTATGGAGGGGAAGTTGGCGGGGCGTTTGGGGCGATGGGGGGGGCGGAAAGTGCACCCTTTGACCCTCGCCGCGGCGCCTCTGGACGCTTCTGATGGGGGGGTCGTTGTCGCCGACCAGCGTCCGCGCACGTGCCGGTGTACGTGCACATGTGTTTGGGTTTGTGGCTGTGTGCGCGCGTAACCATGAGCCAAGGCGACGCCTGTGAGTTGTGCCGTTGTGTCCTTCTGCGTGAGCGCGAGGATGAGAAGGACCCCTCGCTGTGGACAAGGTTACACATCTGGACGCCGCCGAACGTCCTCGCCCGTTTCAGCCGGCGTGAAAGGGGTGCACTAACTTTCTTGTGCCCGAACGTGATGTCGTGTCCAAGGGCGCGAGGTCAGTGCTCTGCCGCGGCCCCGTCGTCATCAACGCACCCTACATCAACGGAAAGAAGACCGCCATCAGTCGTCGGCCCTCCCAACCCGTTCAACTTGAAGTCTGCGAGCGGTGAGTCGCCGACCGGCCCAATTTGCCGCGCCATCGAACTTTGAGGCTGGCATCCACCTGTAACACAGCTGTACAGTGGTATTCACATCTCCTTGTGTACCGTGTATATAATCTGCAGGCTGCTTTGATTTACTGAAGCGTATGCCCGTGTTTGTTTGTTTGCCTTGTTTTCCTTTGTTTGTGTTGTTTTTTTTCTTACGTTGTTGTGGCTGGAACTGAAGTGTATCTAGTTTTTTTGTGTATTCATTTCTTTATTTTGGAACTGAAGTGTAGCTTATTTTTTTGTGTATTGTATTGATTTCTTTATTTTGGCCGCGTGCTTTGCCGATGGGTAGGAGGGCATTTAAGGAGAGGGGGATGTGGGAATCTGGCTTTCCGCCGTCGCCTTTGCGCGGCTGTGCCGGCCGCCCGCGTTGTTTCTCCTCTTTCCCTTGCTCCCGCCTCAGGCGGTGGAGAGGCGGCTGGGTGACTAATCACTGTCATTTAGCCACAGCTCCGCCCCGGCTCCCCAAGGGCCTTTGCCATTGGCGCCTTTTGGCGGGAATCCGGGACCCGTTTTGGCGGCCGCGGATCCCGCGACCGTCCGAGCGGGGCCCAGCGAGAGAGAGATCCCTCCGAGACAGCGTAAGGTGCGTACGTTACTGTTTGTCCGTGCCGGCTTTGCCGCTCGGACCAGTGCTTACTCGAGCTCGCCCGCACGTGTCCTCTGACCTGCAGCGGCTCGAGCCTGTCCAGCGGGGTCCAGCGGGGTCCAGCGACCTCAGACAGGCGTACCTTGCGTTGAATGCCCACTCTCTCTCGCAACCGGCCCAACGGTCGACACGAGAGAGAGATCACAGCACTGCCGCGGGGACATTCTCCTGCAGCGGCGTGCTAGCGGCGCACATTGCTCGAGTCGCTTCGTGCGCGCAGCGGAGCCTTGCTCCTCGCGCGCCCCCGGGACGGGGTGACTATTGAGTGTTTGTGTATCTGCTAGAGGACGACGTGAATAAACGTCTCCTTTGTGAACTTGGAGGCCTATTTCTTTGCGGCGAATCGCTCTCCTCCCAGCGGAGGTTGAGTGCACCGCATCGGTGTCCCAGTGTGTGTGTGGTGACGGCTGATCGGGGCCCTTGGCTCGCGCGAAGCTCGAACCCGCGGTGGGTGGTGGCCTGTGTCCACTTAGGAACCCACAGCGCTTCTATCAATTGGCGTGCGATCGTGTCTTTACTTTTGCAGATTACACTTGTTTCCATAAGTTTTGCTCCACATGCCTTCTTTTTTCCTTCTTCTTTCCAGCAATCCTTAGAGTGAAGCGATAGATATGGCATAGTTCTGCGGATTCACCTCTTCTTGTTTTGTCATATTCGAGTCTCTTCGCACGTGCCTTAAACTGTGTTCCCCCCTATCTGTCTTGACCCCCCCCCCCTTGTGGTTGATATATGTGCGGCGGTTTATGAAGACAGTAAAGTGTTGCAAGTTAGCGCCTGTCCTGTCGTTTTTCCTCCTTCTTTGTGTCGTCCTGTTGCGCTTTTATTCTTGCCAGCTATGAACCAACATGCCCCCGAGAGGGTTTTACTGAAACACCCTAGATTTTAAAAGCAAACTACATTAAACTCCCATAAATACAAACTCGACTCAAATGAATTCTTGGATAAGATGAACAATATGAGACCATTTCGTTGGTTTTCCATGGGGGCTGATTGAGAAGACAAGCAAGATCAATGTACTCAAACTGCAGTGTATAACTGTACTGTCTATTCAGTGCGAGTATGGAGTTTCGGGTCTGACATGACAGAACATCACCATGTCACTCAAGCAGCAAAGCCCAGCAAGTGACAGAGTCAATGCAGTGAACTGGCAAGAAAGCAAGAAGCAAAAATATACACAGAAAAGTAGAGGGTGGGGTTGACTAATCTGTCCATCCTTCACTGTTGGCAACAGCAAAGCCTATAATGGCCTGGATAAACTTACTGGATAAACTTGGCATTCCAATGAGTAGGCTCATAGATGACGGTAGATTTACACCTGTTCAGATAAACCAGGAAATTTGCAACATGTGTATTCGCGATCGCTCCTCATCTACTTCTTTTCAAGGCATAGTCGAGTGACGTAAGAGTGGGGGGGTCATGAGGGTGGCTAAAATTCAATGCCCACTTAACGCCTTTAGGGTACGTAAATAAATAAAAGGGCTCCATGCACAGTGGTGCAGTTCATGTCAACTTCTTGGCGCAGGGTCATATGGGTTAGTGCAGTCACATTAAGTGCTCACTTGAGCAATGTCATGGTGCTGGTCATATAACCAGTCCCAAGTCAGGTCACACCTGCTATGCCAATGCCAAAGTATACAGCGGGAGTGATCTACAAACTGCTGTGCTCTAAAATGTCTTCTCTGAACAAGATGCAGGAACTGACAACCTGACAGTGAAAAGGCCCTATTCAAGAGTGGCCGGACCAATATTCCCGAATTACCCTCGTGTTCCAGTGGGTTCGCAGCTACCACACCAGCACTAATAACCGAGAGCTGCACTAGTTAGTGCAATATTCCAACACGGGAACAGTACACAGCATAGAGTTTCTTACTATTACCTAGAGGGAAAGCTGGCGGCACTGCACTTCAGCCACCATGGACGCTCAAAGCATCATGGGGTGGTGAGCTACTTGTTGCGAGACAGTCGTAGTTTTTCGGGAAGACGGAGTGGCACTACTAAGATGTTTCATTCCGAAAACACTGTTCGTGTGTGCGCAAATGACATAGTGTGCAAAAGCCATAGTAGCAAAACCCCAACAGCACACGACGCCAATAAAAGGTTTCTTTTTTCTGAAATGCCATTAAAAAACCTCTTAAAGTGTCTGAGCAACAACATTTTTTTTTAAAACATATTTACTTTTAAAAGTGCACCTATTAATTACGAAATATTAGTTTTTGTAGTGTTCATTACTTGGCCAATAGGAAAGCTAGCCATCTCTTATTTTGGGCAAACTTTGCACTTAAATGCTTTTCTGCTCGTTTGTTGCAATCATTAGACAAGATATTGAATGTTAGGACATGCGCAGTTATCGAACAGCTTTATTTTTGGGCCAAAAGTTGTAGTTTTGCTGTCGGTAGCTCACCGCCTCATGATGCTTTGAGCGCCCATGGTGGCTGAAGTGGTCTCGAGGGGCCTCCATGCAAACTCCCATAGACGGGTTGCCAGCTTTCCCTCTAGGTATAATAGTAAGAAACTCTATGGTACAGAGTGAATGGACGAAGCACCTTTCTTGTCTCCTCCCTCTGTCCTGAGTGCTGTTTGCGTCAGAAGGGGACTCACCCTGTGGGCGGTGTGCGTGTAGGCACACATGAGGTCGTTGAAGTCCAGGCACGAGGCCCCCGACTCAATGAGGGGAAAGAGGCCGGCGTCCCTCGTGGCGGCGTCCCCGAAGCCAAAGGCCGGCACGGGGTTCCCGTGCAGCAGGGGCCCCAGGGCCGAGCCCAGCGAAGCCAGGGCCCGCTGGTACGGGTTCTGGGTGCCCGGCCGCAGGGCGTGCAGGCTCTCGCCACGGAACGTGCGCCGACCCTGCCACTCATTGCTGGCCGAGAAGTCGACGCCCACAATGACGTGGATGTCAGGCAGCCCTGCCCCAACGAGAATCGGAGCTAACTGATTGTCCGGGCAGACAGCGATGATAATAATAATAACAATAACTTATATTCATGAAGCAGTGCAATACAGTAGAGCAGTATAGTACAGTACAATAGTATTTATAATAATCACAGCTAATTTTCCATCCACCATGTGCTATTTTGTTTGTACTCGTCAGTAAAATGCCTGATGTTTTGAACTTTTAGCATGCATCTTTGTTTTCCTCATGTTCTTTGTATTGCCTCCCACTCATGCCTCTAGAAGAAACGTTAGCAGTATAATTAAACAAATTAACAAAAAAAGACAGAGCTCTGTTCGGGGCTCCACATTCTCCAATTCTTCCAAAGACGGCATAGAATCATGGGTGTCCAGAGGGGGGGGGGGCAAGGGGGGGCTGTTGCCCCCCCACCTCTGGAACTACGGATATTATTTATGCACTAGCTCCTTTTTGGTGCTAACCTACTGCCGCCCCCATCCCCGGACATCGGAAAAAGTTCTGCGGACGCCCTTGCATAGAATACCTTCTGTTTCAAGAATTCACACACTTTAGCTGTGTAAAATGTTTGATTGCGATTAGGCAAAAATGACGGTGTGTGTCTCTGCGTGGCTTCCCAGTGAAGCCTACAGCACTGGCAGCGAGTTGAGTGAGAGAACTGCCCCCCAGCAAGGCAAGAGAGAAAATCTGCACTTGCGAAGGTGGAGAAGTGAGAGGCGAGTACAGAGAATGGGAAAGTGATGCCGCAAGCAAGCACGCATCATTGGCTGATGCAACGTGGCAAGCGAAGTAAGGTGAAATGTGGATAATGCAACAAATGGATGGCGTAAAATCATTACCGAGCCATCAAAGCCAGCCAAAGAAAAGCACAATTAACTGCTGCAACTTTCAGGCAATGGGATGCAGCAAAAGGGAAAAGCATCAAATAGAAAACCATCATCCTAAATGCACATTCTGCTAACACTAGTCATCACATCAGACCGTCTTTCTAAGGCCCAAGAAACTGCATTTATCACTCTCCACCCCCCGGCCAAGAATTCGTAGGTGTTGACAACAACAGCAAAATATATTAGTGCAGAAGGCACATACATCTCTTTGCCTCTGAGCCAAAAGTCACTGCGCAGCTCAATAACAATTGCAACCGATTCCAAGTGGTTCCATTCAAGAAGTTAAGCTTGCACTAAGTATCACAGCAGCAGCGAAGGCAAGGTGGCAGGAGTACGATTAGGAGACTGCAACGAGAAGAGCAAAAGTGTTGCTTCATGTGTTTGCAGAAATTAAAAACAAAAATGACCTTCGGGACAGCCCACTTCCACAGTATTCACTACAAGAACTGTTCCACATCTCTGTCACAGACTTCTGCAGTAGCTTCACTGCTTTGCAGCACCTTGTGAGGTGTGCTGTGGAAGCCAGACGACGCCACAGGTGCAGAGTGAAAAACAGTGCAATTTCCCCCACTGACAGGAAGCTTATTGCTCGAGGTAACACTTGCTAGCTCATTTGTCCCACGTGTCTGGCAGAATCCCCTTGGTTGGAACTCTGTGCAACACTAACACGTCAGGATCCCGCTTGAGGAAGTTTCACAGCTTTCTGCTCTAAACATGCGGCAACACTCGGGTGAACACTGATCATGCAGATTTCCCCACCACAGCCATAACATATGAAATCGAGGATCAGTCAGTGACCGCCTCAAAAAAGCAGCTTATCCTCTATTCCTAACAGAAATGTCGCTTAAAGTTTTTCTTTCAATTAATTAATAATAATTTCAAAGTTGAGACCTCTAATACCCTTGCTTAATTCCTCGGGGTACCAAACTAGAAATCGCCATTCTCTTTCCATAACGCCATTAAATTCACGAGTTAATTGTTTTAAATATTCTTTTTTTTCCAAGGGCCATCACTGATTGGAATAACCTCATGGATGATGTCGTCGCGTATCGAGGCTGGTAGCTACCAATGACCTACCAATGACCTTAGCATATTGGATTGGATTCATCAACAACAATCATTTTAAGTGCTTTTCAAACAAATGCAATGATGTTGCCAGGCGCACATCATTGCATTTGTTTGAAAAGCACTTAAAATGATTGTTGTTGATGACCTTGCTGCGGTATTTTCTTGCAGATTTTCTATCTGCAATTGTGTTTTGTTCGTATCTGTCTGTATTTTTTTATCTTAACACACTCCTTCCCACCTGCTATGATCTTGTATACAAGATCGCAGTATCCATAAATAAATAAATAAATAAAAATGCACTTTGCAGCAATTCTCCCTTAGCTTCCTTCTTCGCAGCAAAAAAGAATGACAAACTGCAACAGTAAAAGCCTGGCTTCGATGAGAAGCCTCGACACTCAGTTCAACGAGATTGTGTGTGGCTCGAACAAGGGCTCCTATTACCGTTCTGCAACACATGTATCAATTAAAAAAACTTAACATTATTTTCCGGATCAGAATGGACTCCCCACTGAATGCCGTACACTGTGTGAGCTAAACTGATTTGTTTCTTAAATGCACAGTGCCCTGTGATAGAAAAAGAAAAATAAACAACGAGTTTATATTCAGGAAGAGAACGACTGAATCAAACAGCATCCTGCAACACCTACGTCACACACACAAGGTTTGTAAATTCTTGCATGATTTATAGAACTAGGCTGACTGTGAAATATTGCAGGACGAAATACTGCACATATATTTGGGCAGCATATCATCCTGGTGCAAAGAGATTGCAAGGCTTACAATTACAAGGCCCTGTAATATGGATCTAAAGCAGACAGTAAAACAGAGCACTGAAATACACTACTGACAGCAGCCTTTAAGGGGGGACGAGGGTCTTAAAACTGACCTTTTTATTTGTTGCTAGAATCTGATGAAATTTTGCACACAGATGTGTTTTTCTCTTCCGATTTCAAAAATGTAGTCATAATTGAGCTGGTGGTCTTAGGTCAAAAGTTATCTTAAATTCTAGAGTGTAATTTGGTAATTTCTTACGCAGCTTTAATAAACTTTCTCACTGCATTTTGTTGCTTTTAATTACATCAATTCATAGCCAGCAAATTCCCATACCCGATGATATTCTTACTTTTTTGTTTAGGCCACATATAAATAGCAATTTACAATTAGCTTAACGAGTTGCAGTGTCAAATACTGCGACCTTTTACTCTCGACATTGTATGTAAGGATGACATGCCTTTAGAGAAAAACGAAGAATGTCACCGGCTATGGGAACTCTCTGGCTATCAGTTCATGTCATTAGAAGCAACAAAATGCAATGAGAAAGTTCATTAAAGCTGCGTAAGAAATTACTTATTTACATTCTAGACTTTGTAAGATCTAAGACCACCAGCTCAATTATGGTTAGATATTTGGAATCAGGAGAGAAAAATACATCTGTGTGCAAATTTTCATGAGATTCCAGCCATAAATAAAAAAGTTAGTTTTAAGACCATCGTCCCCCCTTAAAGTGGCAGTAAAGATTCACACCTACAGAAACAAGGGGCTATGCTCAACTGATACATTCCTTTCAGGAACACTACCAGGGTTTTTTCTGTGCAAAAAGGTGAATGCATTGGCAAAAAAAAAAATATCACATAATGTACCCAATTTTTGCTACGGTTCCCACCCTGTGTAATGCAGGTGCTGTTATGTTGTTTTTATTATGTATGTCCCTTCACACTGTTAGAAAATGAGAGAAGACAAAAGAAAAAAAAACTGCTATGCCCACTGATCAGATGGCCCATTATTAGAACATATATCAACACCACCCTTCTGCTTAATACCCTTAATGCTATAAAGCCATTTCCCCAAGACACAGCAGCCTCACTGTTTCAAAAGAGCATGAACAAACCTTGCTATGCATGATGGCTTCACAGAGGCCAACGAAGAGGCATGTGAACTGAACAACATTTCGTATTCTTGTATCTGAATGTCAACTCACCGCAGTGCTTTCCTACTCCAATGGCTGCTCCCACTGAAATTTGCAGCCATCTCTACAGCGCCTTTAGTACAGTGTCGTGGTAGAAGGCTGAACCAATCGTGGCTCTTGACGAATTCATTTGACCAGGCACAGTTAGTGGAATCCTCTAAAGGCAATTCCACTGTCCTTTTTTTACAGCAGTCTTTGGTAAAGAAGACATATTTGCAATTTTAGAACATTAACCTGTCGATCTGGCTCAGTTTAGCATAGCATCAAGCTGAAACTAACATACAAAATGTGAACACACAATCCGCACAGCACAACAAAAAGCTGCAGCTGACTTGCAGGAATTCATAACTTTGCGCACCCTGAATTAATAATGCGCACCCTGAATTAACTGAGATACTGTTTACTGCCACCAAGGTGCAACGACTGAGAAGAACACTTAGAGACTTTTTCCTAAATGAAAACTAAAGACCATGCTGTGCTGATAACTTCGTTTGCCTTCACTCCGGATCTTTACCTTCACTGTGATGATTGAAGATGTGCGCACACACATCACTGTTTTTCATAACACCACACTACTGATCCAGCTAACTGTTTTTATGTACCTGTATTTTTTGTGTTTTTTCATACCCTTTCATATCATGCAGTATTGATGTTTCTTTTGCTTTGTAATTATTGTGCTTATGTTATGTTGTTTCAGCCGCAGCCAAGGGGGGCGCGGCCCCGTCAGGTATGTCTATTGCCTTTTGTCGCGTCCCCCAAGGCATTTCTGTAACGGAATGTCTTGAATAAAGAAAGAAAGAAAGAAACCACATAAACATCTCAACTGGAATGTCACCAAATGCCGGACTAACTGTGGGAAACAGATGTTGAAATACTCATTGCCGACGGTTTAAATAATCTTTTTATTGAAACAAATAATGACATTTCGGCGATTTCCTCACAGAAATTGCGTACCTTGTTTGTATAACCTGTTTATTTTTTTTTTCTTTCCTCGCTTTGATGTTGACATGTACGCCTTCGCCACACGCTCATGCGCTACTGTGTACACTGGGAGGTCAGGACTCCTCAAGCTGTTTTTTCAGCTTTTTACCTGCCCTCCTCGCAACATTCCTTTTCTGTTGCGGAATAAAATTTCAATTTCAATTTCAACTGTTGAGACTTTGTGCCCGTCATTCTCCGCCTGCTGTCTATCCCTCACCTGCCCGCCGCATGGCCGTGCTGACCTCGGAGAAGGTGCTGAAGCGGTCGCGGAAGGCAGCAAAGTCGTGCACCTCTTCGCGCGACAGCCCCAGGATGGCAAACAGGCTGGTGGAGTAGTAGCGGCTCTTGACAGCGGGCACAACGGTGTCATCAACGTCCCCGCGCACAGTAGTCGGTGCACGCTCCTGCTGGCTCTCCTCGTGGCAGTAGTGGTCGAAGAGCAGCAGGAACACAAACGTGGCCACCACAAAGCAGATGAGGGCCTCCATGTCTGCTTCCTGCGTGTAGCTGCCACCAGGCAATGGAATAGCTGCATACTATCATCATCGATGGATGGATGGATAGGAGCGCCCCCTTTGAAACGGGGTGGTGGCAATTGCCACCATGCTCAGCTTTTCGTTCTTTACTATTTTTTTGTTTACTGTGTTGGCAATTCTCATTAAGATTCTCCATCACCTTTGCCTACGGTTTCCTACAATTCTAACCTTATGCCACATCTCTGCTTTTCAGCCACCAATCCTCCAATCGCTTTTTGCTAACTTCCACTGCAGATTTATTTACATGACCATTGTTGTCTTTAAACCCTAGGGCCTCGGGAAGAGTGACTGTGCCTGCATCGACATCCAGATGGATACCGTCACATTTGATTATGAGGTGTTCAACTGTTTCCACAGATCTACCACACACTGCACATGTGTCATCTTCTTCGTTAAATTTCTTTTTGTAGCTGCGCGTTCTAAGACACCCTGACCTAGCTTCAAAAAGTAGGGCACTGCCTCTTGAGTTACCGTAGAAAAATTCTTTCCTGATCTGCCTTTTCCAGTATCGATATAGTTCTACACTATGTTTCTTTTCCATTGAATGCATCCAATTTTTAACTTCCGCGTTTTTAACCATCATCGTCAGCCTGACAGCGCCCCCTGCAGGGCAAAGGTCTCCCTTTAATTAACGCTGCAGCTGTGGCCACCCTATCCCCGCTTCTTAACCTCATCCACCCACCTATCTTAAAGTTAGCTGAAAGTTAGGCAAGCTGCAGATGCCAGGCTAAGGAGCAAGGACAGGGTGTAGAAACCATTCGTGCCAAAATCGCAAGACACCAGCAAGGATAATACTGTACGTTAGGCTTAGTGTCTCAATAGCTCCACATGGAATATGAGGGATGCCGTAGTGGAGGGCTCCAGATTTATTCTGACCAATCGAAGTCTTGCATCATCAAGCACAGGCGTTTTTACGTTTCGTCTCCACCAAAATGGACTCAACATGGCAGGGACCTGTTCTTGGAACCCAGGCCACTAAGTATATGAATATTTTTTTCCCATTTCCTTTGTCTTGCTCTGTGTTCTACCTTCACACCTCCCCGAAACCTGGAAAGCACACATTCACCATGTCCCGTGCAGTGGGAGTAGAAAGCTTGAGCGTTTCTGCTCCTGCGTCCACGTCAGGCTCACATGTCTCACAAGTTGACAGGCCTTGATGAAAGCGGCAGTGAGGTTAACACAATGAAGGCAATTACTAAGAACTGCCAAAGAAAACAGTTGCACCCATATGTACCAGAAAAATTAACCGCCACAACGCAAACTCGAAAGACGCGGGTTCAATCCCGGCCGCGGCGGTTGAATTTCTTTGGAGGAGAAATCCTAGAGGCCCGTGTGCTGTGCGATGTCAGTGCACGTTAAAGAACCCCAGGTGGTCAAAATTTCCGGAGCCCTCCACTACGGCGTCTCTCATAGCCTTAGTCACTTTGGGACGTTAAACTCCATAAACCAAACCAAACCAAACATGAGGACTAAATAAAAATGTACAACGATGCAATGAGTCAATGAAAATTATTGTTGACTCCAACACCATTTACATATTCTTCACTGAAAAGCATCTTGTAATTAAACATGGAAACACACTAAAACAATACTAAACACTTGCAATTAACTAGCAAACAAAATAAAACCAAGGCAGTAGATTGAATGCTTTGAAAATGTGTGTGTGTGCATGCACACAGTTATTCCAACACCATTTACATATTCTTCACTGGAAAGCATCTTGTAATTAAACATGGAAACGCAGTAAAGCAATACCAAACACTTGCAATTAACTAGCACACAAAACAAGGCAGTATATTCAATGCTTTTAAAATGTGTGTGCGTGCATGCACAAAGTTATATACACGCCTGCCTCGGGTACAACAGCAATCCATACAGACAAAGCTTGGCACAACCTTTGGTACTAAGTCTTAAAATGATGAATGACAGCACATATGTCAAGGGTTATACCTGTGCAAAAACGGTACAAGATATACGGAGCACTCTATTGTGCAGTGATCAGTTCAAGCAGCTTCACAGATTGTTACTACCAACGTTTTAACAGCGTGCTCATAAAATATCAGAACTGTGGTTTGCCAACGATCATAAACTAAAGAGCACCCTTTTTCGCAGCTGCTCAAACTAAACGACGCGCGAAAGCCTTTACAACGATCTCGCCTCATCACGTTTGAAGCGGGCTAAAAAATTGCAGCTCCTCTCCACGCCAAGTGAGTAAATACTGACGAAGCCTTCGTTTCCAAATATAGCCGTCATTACTCGACTCGCAGGTGTTATGGCTGTGCGCCGCGGCCTCGACAGCTGAATGTCACCAATGACACACAGCTGCCTTCCGGCGCTGATGTTTTGAGCAACTATTAATGAACCTGAAATTTGCGGAAGCCTCTTATAGCGTGTATGCACGAACGGCGGCGACGCCGTAACGCTATGCACTCTGGGTAATCCGACGCTACGCACTCTGGGTAATGCGCCATTTTGAAGCAATAGCCAGCAGACGACGGAGTACGCACGAAGTAAGCTTAGCCGTTCGAGCGAAGATATATGTAGTGTGTCACCTGCTTGCGCCACTGCATCTTAAGAACTGACCTTTTTTTTTTTTCTCAGTGAAATGGCGCATGAAGTGCATTATGCAGGAACGCTGTGCGTGGACGATCGGGCGCGCTACGATCAAAAAGTCGCCCTTTGTGGTGTGGACCCGTTTCAACTACGTGAGAGCGATTGCGTTGCAGACGTGAACCTGTGGCCGCGAGTTGACGCAGCAGACATCAACGAGTTCCTTGTCTTGAGGACCAGCTTCATCACCCGCCAGCAACTGAAGGCACGGAAAGCATTAGAAGGCCACAATTTTGTGACTAGCGGTTGGGTGCGCGAGCCATGCGTGAAGGAAGTTTCTTCCGACTGCGTGATTGTCAAGACAAAGGTACGTTGAGATGTTTTGTTCTGTTAGCAGAGTGTAATACTGTATTTTCTGTCCAGGTCAACCATTCGCAGAGCCTCAACAAGCCACCTGTTGAAGCGTGGATTCTCTGCAAGAAAGACGGCGACGTCGTTGCCGCGCACTGCACTTGCATGGCCGGGAACGGCGAGGCGTGCTCCCATGTGGCGGCACTGCTCTTTTACGTCGAGTACGGCGTGCGCGTGCGGCAGGAGCGCTCATGCACGGACGGCGCTAACGCCTGGCTGCCAACACATATCAGGAAAGTGGAAGTGAGGCCGATTGCCGCTATGGATTTTGCGTCATCGGCGATGAAAAAACGACGCTTGGGTGCCGGCGCCAGTACGACTTGTGCGCCTAAAGCCTCTGCCCTGCCATCAGCGCCCACAGAAGACGAGTGGACGAGCTTTTTCACCGCCGTGGTCGCTTCAGGTCACCGGCCAGCTGTGGCAAGCACAGATCCAGCCTTCAGCGACATGTATGTGCCAGCAGTGAGACGCTGCAAAGGGGCCGATCTTCGACGACTGTACCGCCAATCGGCTCAGAAGCTAAGCCATCATGAGCTTCTGAAGGAATGCCATGAGCTACATGACAAGCTTGAAATAAGTGAGGAAGCAGTTTGCAGCATAGAATCAAGGACAAGGAGCCAGCATATGACCACTCAGTGGTTCTCGTACAGAGCAGGAAGGGTGACAGCTTCAACCCTGTATGATGTTTGTCATACTAAAGTTGATGCCCCATCATTGAGCCTGGTTAAGCGTATCTGCTATCCACACGATAACAAGGCTACGTCACCTGCCATAAGGTATGGTAGGCAAAATGAGCCCAATGCACTGAAAAAATATAAAGAACGAGCAGCTGAGCTTCACATAGGAGCACAGTTTCAGGAAGCTGGGTTTTTAATCTCACAGCAGCACATCTTTCTGGGTGCGACACCCGACATGCTGGTACAATGTGAGTGTTGTGGCAAAGGACTAGTGGAAGTTAAATGTCCATGGACAGTAAAAGACGGACGGTTAGCCGACCTGCTGTCTGACTGCAACAGCTGCGTAGTTGAATGCGACAATACACTTCAGCTGAAGACCAGGCACCGGTACTACCACCAAGTACAGTTGCAGCTGTTTGTCTGGGAAAGAGAATACTGTGACTTTGTTCTATGGAACCAGAATGAAATGAATGTTGAGAGAGTAAGGCTAGACAAGAAGTTCTTGGAACCTTTAATCCAAGTTGCCGAGATATTTTTCCGCCGAGTTCTCATGCCTGAGCTTGTTGGCCGCTGGTTCAGCAGAAAGAAAGAAAATCAGCCTCCAACTTCCAACAAAAATGTGGGAGCATCAGCCATGAATGTACTGCAAGAAGCTGGGCAGTGCATGTCAAAAACTACAAGCCATGCAAACAGCAGCCAGCCTCCAACTGCTAGCCAATCTGTTACAGTGTCACCTGTGACAAAAGCCACAAGTTGTACAGACAGCACCGTCATGAAGTATTGTATATGTGAAGGACCCGAGGAAGGAAAAATGATTGCGTGTGATGGTCCCAACTGTACCACAACGTGGTTTCACTTCAAATGTGTGGGCCTAACTAGAGCGCCAAAAAGTGTCAAGTGGTTTTGTAGTTCGTGCAAGACGGCATCCATGCAAGCTTAAGCAAGAACGCTAGTCATACGCACATAAAAACATTTGTGATTGAGCTGACAAGGGAAGGGAAAAGAGGGGTTCCGTATGACATACATGACGGCAGCCAACAGCCACTAAAACCAAGGAGCATAGAGGATGTTTTCTAGTTTTGATATACTTGGTTTATAATTCAGGGAATGGTCAGTCACATTCCGCCGGTGGGATTTGAACCTGAAAGGTTGGATTCCACCGTGGGCTCGGATCTCACTGGCGGGATGTGGTTTTTTTTATCCTGCTTTCTAATCAACTACCATTCCCCGAATTAAAAAACAAGTATATCTAAAATATTGCTACGACGAAGAGGAAGTGGAAGTCGAAGTGGCCTCCGGCGTGAAAGGGTCGCACGAGGAAGAAGAGGTTGTTGGTGCTTCCTGCTGGCGTTGGTGCTTCCTGATGCTCGCCGCTAGGAACTATTATCCTACCGCTTGTAAATAAATGTAAATAGTATTTCCCCGTAACATCTTGGTGGAGGTGCGGCAAGACGGAACTACGCAGCGGGCGCTACCTTCCACCCCCGACGTACCTTTCACGCCGCCGCTACCTTCCACGGCTTACAATGACGGAAGCCGCTCCTCCGGATTCGGCAGCATCAGTGTCCTCGGTGGTCCTCACTCACCCTCGGGATCCTGGACCCTTCTCTGGGGACGACGACGCTGACGTTGAGACCTGGCTTCGCAAGTATGAACGGTGCAGCGCTAACAACCGGTGGGACCAAACTTTCATGCTTGCGAACGTGGTTTTTTACCTTAAGGGCACGGCGCTGAAGTGGTACGACAGTAACGAAGAGACATTAACCAGTTGGGATGACTGTAAGCAGAAACTTATTGACCTTTTCGGCAAACCACTCGGCCGGCAGCTTGCCGCTAAAAGAGATCTTGCCAGTCGCGCCCAGTCATCCACGGAGTCCTACGTGTCCTATATTCAGGATGTGTTGGCTTTGTGCTACACGGTCGATAAGGAGATGAGCGAGGCTGACAAAGTCGGACATGTGCTGAAAGGCATTGCAGACGATGCCTTCAATCTGCTCGTTTATAAGAACTGCGACAAGATTGCAGACATCGTAAAAGAATGCCGCCGCTTCGAGGACGCCAAAAGCCGACGGATCACCCAGCATATCGCACGCCTGCCCAACACGGCTGCGTCTTCGTCCTGCCAAGATCTTTGCCCACGGAACCAGCCGACCTCACCAGAGAACGTGACCCGTATCGTATGCTGTGAGCTTGAAGCCATTGCTCCGGCCTCCTTAGCAACACCTGCAGCCAACCAGCCCCTGCCCCTTCCACTTATTCAAGCCGTCGTCCGCCAGGAACTTGCTAACTTGGGTTTGTCCTCTGTCGCCGCTCTTCATCCCTCCCAAGTGCCCGAAGTCCCTCCTCTATACCCTGTCCGGCCTGTTTACGCCGCTCCTCGGCCGCGCAACCCCTCCGAGTGGCATACGCCCGACGACAGGCCTATCTGTTTCAACTGCTCCCGTGTCGGCCACATCGCCCGTCATTGTCGTAGTCGATGGTACTCCTCCCAGCGGAACCGTTACTCGGCCCCACCTTATCGCCCCGACGCTGCAGACTCAAGCTCTTTCTCGCGACCCTTGGACACGTCAAGACACACCACCGACGTCCCGCCGCCCCGCTTCAGCCGCTCACCATCTCCACAGCGCCGCCAGTCCCGTTCGCCGCAACGACCGCGCGCTTCCTCTCCCGGCCCCTACGGACGATCACAGGCGGAAAACTAATTTCTGCAGCGTCCAGAGGTGATGCTGCAGATACGACCCGGCTCCAAAATCCTCGTTTAGTTCTTCGTGCCCCGCGCAATTTACTGACCATACAAGTCGATGGCGTTGCCATCTCTGCTCTGATTGACACGGGCGCCCACATTTCTGTGATGAGTTCCGACCTACGACGCCGCCTCCGCAAAGTACTGACGCCTGCTCCTACAGCTGTTGTTCGAGTTGCCGATGGCACAACGTCCCCAGTCCTCGGCCTGTGTGCTGCTCGTGTGACGATTTCTGACCGCCAAACCACTGTGCTCTTTACCGTTCTGAATCAGTGCCCTCATGACGTCATACTCGGCCTTGATTTCCTTAGTGAGCACGCAGCCCTTATTGACTGTGCTACAAGTGTTGTTGAGTTGGACCTACCGTACCTCTCAGAACCACCTGCCCCAGTTGTGCACCGTCTCTGTACTGCCGAGTTCACCCACTTACCACCTGAAGCCGCAACTTACGTATTGTTTAAATCTGTTCCACCTCTTCCTAACTGCCAGTATATCATCACCCCTGTCCTTGATTTGCCCGTCAAAAAGAATGTTGCCCTTGCCCATACGGTTGTCGCAGTCTCGGCTAACAGCGCGTGGTTACCTGTTCTCAACTTCAGTACGCACGTCCAGACGCTTCCTCAAGACATGTGCCTCGCCACGCTGTCCCCTACCGATGAATACGTGATCTCTGCAGTCACAAATTGTGTATTGTCCTCTCCGGACGATCATGTCACAGCTCTTTCGAGACCTGACCACTTTGCCAATATGATCGCTTCAGATCTCTTTGCCGACCAAGCCGAGGCGCTTACCCATCTTCTGGCATCTTTTCAGGACATATTTGACTTCAATGACCGCCCTTTAGCTCGTACGACTATTGTGAAGCATCGTATCAACACTGGTGACGCCACTCCTCTGCACCGCCGGCCTTATAGGGTGTCCAGCTCCGAACGCCAAGTGATACAACAGGAAGTCGAAAAGATGCTCGCTAAGGACATAATCGAACCGTCGTCGAGTCCTTGGGCCTCTCCAGTCGTCCTTGTTAAAAAGAAAGACGGCAGTTGGCGTTTCTGCGTCGACTACCGCCACCTGAACCGCATCACAAGAAGAGACGTCTACCCACTCCCTAGGATCGATGACGCTCTCGACTGTCTCCACGGATCTCAATACTTTTCTTCCATTGACCTTCGTTCCGGTTATTGGCAAATTGCCGTTGACGAGCAAGACCGCGAAAAGACAGCTTTCGTCACACCTGACGGTTTATACCAGTTCAAAGTGATGCCGTTCGGACTTTGTAATGCACCAGCTACTTTCGAACGGATGATGGACTCACTCCTTCGCGGATTTAAGTGGACTACGTGTCTGTGCTACCTTGACGATGTTGTTGTCTTCTCGCCCACATTTGCCTCGCACCTTGAACGTCTCAGGAGTATCCTGACTGTCTTTCGTACGGCTGGGCTCCAGCTCAACTCGTCCAAATGCCAATTCGGCCGCCGGCAACTCACCATTCTGGGACATCTCGTCGATGCCTCCGGTGTACGTCCTGATCCAGCTAAAATTGCAGCGGTGCAACAGTTCCCTCGCCCAAATTCTCAGAAAGACGTGCGCAGTTTTCTTGGGCTGTGCTCCTACTTTCGCCGTTTTATTCAAGATTTTGCCCTTATCGCTCGTCCCCTCACTGACCTCCTGAAGACGGACACAGACTTTACCTGGGGCTCTGATCAACAAAATGCGTTTTCCACGCTTGTCCGCCTGCTGACATCATCCCCGATTCTGGCACATTTTGATCCCGCGGCCCCTACTGAACTCCGCACGGACACCTGTGGCTACGGGATCGGAGCCGTGCTGGCTCAACGCTCCCGGGGCCCACACCATGTGGTTGCGTATGCTAGCCGCCTGCTTTCACCTGCCGAGCGAAATTACTCCATTATGGAACGTGAGTGCCTCGCTCTGGTTTGGGCTGTAGCTAAATTCCGGCCATACTTGTTCGGGCGTGTTTTTTCTGTTGTCACGGACCACCACGCCCTATGCTGGCTGTCCTCGCTGAAAGACCCTTCTGGGCGTCTTGGCCGCTGGGCGCTACGCCTTCAGGAATATTCGTACACTGTCGTGTACAAGTCTGGACGTCTCCATCAAGACGCTGACTGCCTGTCTCGGTACCCTGTCGAGCCACCTGCTCTCAGTGACACTGACGATATCCCTTCCCTGTTTGGCATTTCTGATCTACACAACATCGCCGAGGAGCAGCGCAAAGACCCATATTTGCAAACCATCATCGAGGGCCTCAGCTCTGGAAGCTTGAAGCGCTCCCTGCAGCTCTTCGTTACTAAAAATGACATTCTCTATCGCCGCAACTTCCGTCCTGACGGGCCCTCACTCCTCCTAGTCATTCCCCAGCAGCTGCGGTCTTCTATAATTGCAGAACTCCATGACCTGCCTGCAGCTGGCCACCTTGGTGTGGCACGAACTTACGACCGCATACGGCGCCGTTTCTTTTGGCCTGGATTATACCGTACAGTCCGGCATTACGTCACCAATTGCGACCTTTGTCAGCGCAGAAAGAAGCCTTCGGCACCACCTCCTGGTCTTCTGCATCCTATAGACGTGCCTGTGGAGCCGTTCCACCGTGTAGGGCTCGATCTCCTCGGACCATTCCCGACCTCGGATTCCGGAAATAGGTGGATCGCAGTAGCCACGGACTATGCCACTCGGTATGCGCTCACCCGTGCGCTGCCTACGAGCTGCGCGACCGATGTCGCTGACTTTCTTTTGCACAGTCTTATTCTACAAAATGGTGCCCCTCGTCAATTACTCACAGACCACGGACGCTATTTCCTGTCCAGAGTTGTCGACGACATCCTACGTTCGTGTTCTACCAAGCATAAGATTGCCACAGCATACCACCCACAGACAAACGGGCTAACCGAGCGTTTGAATCGAACATTAACAGACATGTTGTCTATGTACGTCTCCACCGACCACAAAGACTGGGATCTCGCCTTGCCCTATGTGACGTTCGCTTACAACACCTCCAGGCATGACACAACTGGTTACTCTCCGTTCTATCTCTTATACGGCAGACACGCCGTCCTGCCATTGGACACACTCGTGCCATCCGCTGACCGTCCCGTCACCGCCTTCGCCCGGGACGCCATTGCTCAAGCTGAAGACGCTCGCCAAATCGCCCGAACTCGGCTCCAAGCGTCCCAACAAGCGCAGAAGTCATTGTACGATAATCGCCATCGTCATGTCACCTACGAACCGGGGTCGCTCGTTCTTCTGTGGTCCCCTTCCCGTCGCGTCGGTCTCTCTGAAAAACTTTTGTCTCCCTACCATGGTCCTTATCGTGTTGTGCGTCAGGTCACCGATGTCACGTATGAAGTTGCTCCTCATACACCTGCCTCCTCTTCATGTACACCACCCACCGACATTGTTCACGTTATGCGCCTCAAGCCCTACCACGCCGCTCCTCTATCACCGGCCTAACGCCGGGACGGCGCTCATGCCACGACGAAGAGGAAGTGGAAGTCGAAGTGGCCTCAGGCGTGAAAGGGTCGCACGAGGAAGAAGAGGTTGTTGGTGCTTCCTGATGCTCGCCGCTAGGAACTATTATCCTACCGCTTGTAAATAAATGTAAATAGTATTTCCCCGTAACAATATAAAACATCCCCTTGTGCTCCTTAGTTTCGGTGGCTGTTGGCTTCCGTCATGAACATTTGTGATAAGCGTTCTGTGATAATTGTGAACTCAGTTGCTGGTTGCGAGATGTGGGCTGCATGGTTGATCTCACTTTATTGAAATTCAAAAATTCCTTACATACACATGCTTCACTCCTGCCTCGCACATGCTATGCTGGTAACAGTCAGCTCCACAAGGATCTCGGGCAAAACAAGCCGAGCTGTTTGGCCGCTGCCCCACACATTCCTTACGACCAGAGTGGCCACTAGCAATGCCCGAACCCAACCACATTTCTATGAAGGCGAAACGCAAAGGCACCCGTGTGCTGTGCAATGTCAGTGCATGTTAAAGATGCTCTGGTGGATGAAATCATTCCGCAGCCTTCCACTACTGCACCTCTTCCTTCCTTTCTTCTTTCACTCCCACCTTCTACCCTTCCCTTATGGCACGGTTTGGGTGTCTAACGAAATATGCGACAGATACTATGCCATTTCCTTTCCCCAATACACAATCATGTCCAGAGACACTGAAGCAGACTACGTTAGAGTGGACAATAGTACACATCTGTCTTGGAACAATCAACTGCATGCACTTTTTATGCAGCTATGTAGTGTCGTTTTGTGCTTTGCATCAATAGCTGCTTCATTTGGTGTGCCTGGACAGTACGGTCCAGTGTTAAAGGGAACATGCGATCGCGTGGCCTCTGCACTTCATGAAGCCGTGCTGCCCACATGCGGAGAGATTGGGCGACATCAGGTGCATGCACGGAAAGACCAGCCGCTGTGTTTACTGTGTATGCACCTTGTGCCGACAATTCCCACCAGTTCTGGGCGGCAGCGTTCCGCAAAGTGCGGAGGCCACACGATCTCATGTTCCCTTTAATACTGTACCAGATTGTACATAGTAATATTTGTCTGCTGTTTCCCGAGTTGTTTGTTCCTTCATTTTTCAGCCAATAAACCAATATAGTCGGTTACAATTCAAGAACAAAGCGTCTTTTCTCCATCAAAGGACCCCCTTCCAGCCAATGCTGTTGGCCGACTCTAATGACCCTGTTAGCGTGACAATGCAGGGAGAGGTCTATTCCAGACAATGGAGGGCGGCGACTATAACCTTTCATTTGCCACTCCATTGTCACGCCAGCATGCTCATGAGAATCAGCCAATTCCATTGACTGAAATGGGTTCCTTTGACAGGGAAAAGCAGCTTTGTTCCCGAGTTTATTTGTTTACTTATACAATATACCCCTAAAGGCCCTCGAGAGGGTATTACATAGGGGGGGGGCACAGGCAATTGAACAGAATAAAAGAAAACCACAAATATAAAAAACAAAACCACAAATAAGACACTTTGCATGACGTAAATAAGCAAAAGAATCAAAAGAATGGCAGCGCGGCAAAGAACGAAAATTGCTGCAGTATTAAAATTATACAAACAGAACACTAATACAATGCATCATTTTAGTAACATACCCTGCAAAAAAAGGAAGCCATGAACAAATAAAATAACAACGTACATGAAGAGTTAAGCAGTAGTTATTGAAGACATGAGATTCAAATATTTATCAGGATCAGTGGTGGTTGCGATATGTGAAGGCAGAGTGTTCCAGTCCGATATTGTGCGTTGTAAGAATGAATGCGCATAGTTAGATGTTCTGCACGTGAAACGCCTAACTTTAAAGGGATGATCGCGGTGGTCAAAAATCGAAGGAGGCAAAGAAAGAATGTCGTTATGAAGTGATGGTTGATGATATAGTTTATGAAAAAGTGATAGCCGTGCAACTTTGCGGCGGAGGCATAAATCCTTGAGACCTGCGCGTTTCTTCAAGGCTGTGATGCTGGTGTTACGTGAATAATCGGAGTAAACAAAATGAACGGCGCGGTTCTGCAATGATTCAATGTTATTTATTAGGTAAGATTGGTAAGGGTCCCAAATAGCCAAGACATATTCAATTTTAGGTCGAATTAGAGTGGTACTATAGGCATAAGCACGGAGGTGAGAAGGAGCATGCTTTAGGTTATGTTTTAAGAGACCCCTCCACTTAAGCTCCCATCGCTGAGCACGTCGGCCGCTGCAGACGGGCTCCTGGAGCAAGACCGCCAAACCCTCGTGATTTTAAAGGCCGTGGTCAACGCAATTCGGCCTCTCCTACAGGCTCTGCAATCCCCAACTGCTCGAAGCGTTTCACTAGTGCTGGACTCCCTGGGTTCAGCACTTCAAGGACTTTAATCCACAATGGCTGGCCACCTTCCCTCCTTTCGTGAGGAAGTCAGAGGCGCCACGATCTTCCAATGGAACGCAAGAGGTCTGAGGTCGCGAATGTCAAGTTTTCGTCCTTACGTATTCACTAACTACTTCCCGATATTGGTAATCTGCGAGCCCAAATTATCAGAAGCAATCAGGCTCTCCGGGTACGAATCTTTTTTCGCCCCTACATGCGGGGAGCGCAGCCAAGTCTTGGTATACCTCCGCACTGACATGACATGTTTGCTGCTCAGTTCCACCTCACAATGACAATCAATACGCGTGTTTCTTAATCAAGACAAAAACGCTAGAATTCACACTGATTGCAGCATATGTGTCACCCTCCTCTCAATTAGACTGCGAAAGGCTGAAGGCCATCATGGAAGAAACCCGTGCTCCTTGGATCATTACTGGTGATTTTAACGCCCACCATTTGCTATGGGGAAGCACCAGAATTAACGCCAAAGGAAGGCATCTGGCGTTATTTGCTTCCGACAATGATCTGCATGTTATGAATGACGGCAGTCCGACATACCTGCGCGGCTGTCACTACAGCAGCTGCCTGGACCTGACATTAGTTTCAAGGTCGTTGCACCGGAGTGTTCGCTGGTTTTGTGATGTGGAGACCCATGGAAGTGACCACATTCCTACCTACCTCAAAATAAACGGCCTTGGTACGTCCTCCCCAGCCCAACTCGCGCGAATTGACTGGGGCAGTATTTCGAAAACATATGGAGGAGACGAGCAAAGAAGCCCTCACTGGCAGGCTGGAGCACACTATAGCTAATGCTATGAACGTTGCGAGAAGTCACATCACGTCCTCACGAATACGCAGTGATTTTGATATTGAACTAGAACGCCTGCGTGCTCTTCGGCGGCGAACAGAAAAGCGATACAGACGAACCAAGTGCTTAAATGATCTACGGGAGGCGAGACATACGCAGAAAAAAATCAAACGAAGAATGGATCAGCTGGCGAACCAGCGCTGGAGGTCCTTTTGTCAGCACTTGGATCCCCGCAAGCCCACGTCCCTCATATGGCGTACTGTGCGGGGCCTCCGTACGCTTCCGCAGCAAAGACAACCCGTCTATGCGTTGGCTGTCTATCAAGATCGACAGCAGTCTGAGGTAGCAACGGACTACTGCAGGAAAATTGCCGGTGTACCAACTGCTTCGAGTTCCCGGCGTGTTCCTCCTGCCTCACGGGTCTCAGCCATGGATGTCCTTTTTTCTCGCGAGGAACTCGACGCTGCTCTTGCAGGATGTCAGCGTTCGTCTTCACCAGGGCCAGATGGAATCACATATGCTGCGCTGTCCTACCTTGGCCACGACGCGCGAGAAGAGCTCCTCAAACGTTACAATGACTCTTGGCTCGACGGTGCTGTTCCTCAAGAATGGAAATCGAGCCGATTGATACCCCTACTAAAACCAGGGAAATCTCCACTCGAGATCTCATCGTATAGGCCAATAGCTTTGGCCAGTTGCATAGGAAAGGTCATGGAGAAAATGATTTTGTCGCGCCTTGAGTGGTACCTCGAACATTACAAAATATACCCCGACGCTATGGCCGGCTTCAGGCGGGGTCACTCTTCTATTGACAACGTCGTTGACCTCGTATCCACGGTTCAACAACAGAAGCGCTTGAAACGTTTGTCAGTGGCACTCTTTCTGGATGTAAAAGGTGCCTACGACAACGTGACCCATGAGGCCATCCTTGATGCGCTGGAAACTGTGGGCATCGGTGGTCGGATGTTTGCGTGGATAGAGAGCTATCTGTCCAAAAGATCATTTTTTATCCAATGTGAAGATGGCCCGACGCCTGCGCATTACACCTACCGTGGCGTGCTCCAGGGCGGTGTCCTTAGCCCTACATTGTTTAATCTGACTCTCATCACCCTCCCTGAGAACCTCCCCAACACCGTCCAGGTGTGTATGTACGCCGATGACATCTGCATTTGGGCCTCCTCTGTGACGCGTCCCCAGGTGCGTGCAAGGCTTCAGCGGGCAGCATCGATCACTTCTTCCTATCTCCAGAAGCAAGGTCTCAGCGTTTCACCGGAAAAGTGCGCGCTAGTGGCATTTACACGTAAATGTATGACTCCATATCCGGTACGCATCGACGGTCAAGTCATTTCTTACAGCAAAATTCATAGTTTCCTAGGGATCCTGATCGACCGCAATTTATCATGGAGCCCGCATTGCACTCTACTGAAAAAAAAGCTAACATCTATCGCTCATTTACTCCGATTTCTAGGTGGAAAATCATGGGGCTCGTCGGTCCAGTCAATGCTGGATTTGTACAGAGCTCTTTGTCGGATGTTTGCGGCACAGTACACCTGTACTCTCAAACATGTGCAAAACTAACATGCGTGCCCTCCAGTCAGTACAGGGTCAGGCCCTTCGCACATGCCTAGGTCTCCCTCGGAGCGCATCAACACTGGGTAGCATTGCACTCGCCAAAGACCACCCGATCTCTACTTATATTGTCCTAGACTGCTTGCGAATGCACATACGTCATATCTCAAGGATTCCACAGCATCACCTTGCGCCTCGGCCACTGCAGAGACCACATTCTGCGTTTGCAAAGGTGATAACGACGCAACAGTCGTCGATCCCACAACAGTTCACCCCGGCAGCACTACCTCCCTCTCCTCTGTGGTGTATGCGGCTCCCAAGTGTGCGCCTTGCTATTCCGGGGATAGCGAAGAAGTCAAATTTATCGATGCCAGCCATTAAGCAACTGACACTATCCATGCTCCACTTCGAATATTCGGACCGTACTCACGTCTATACGGATGGATCAGTAACCTCTACTAGTTCCGCTTGCGCTGTGGTCGTTCCTGCGCGACAGACTCAAATTCACCAACAAATTTTGCATCGGACTACCTCTACTGAAGCAGAGTTGGCCGCACTTCTTGCGGCGGTACAGTATATCTCACAGCAATCACCTCAAAAATGGGCTGTTTTCTGTGATTCAAAAGCTGCCCTACAATGTCTTCAATCTGCCTTGAGACATAGCGACCATGAGCAACTTACAGCGGAGATACGATATCTACACCACCAGGCAATCGAACAAGATCGTGAAATCATCTTCCAGTGGGTACCAGGCCATAGCGGCATTGTTGGTAACGCCTTAGCTGACGATGCTGCTCGATCGGCTCACGAGACAACCAACACTGTCTGCATACCACTGACAAGAGCTGACGCAGCAAGGCACCTTCAACTGCTCGCCCGAAACCTGACTGTAACATCGTGGTCTGCCCCTGGAGGTTGGACACCCCGCTCGCATCACTTCAACCTCTTGCTCCAACATCATATACCATTCGGCCTCCCCCGCGGTGATACTACGCTGTTGTGCCGCCTGTGGTTGGGAGTGGCGTTCACAAACGCCTATTCCCATCTCATCGCAATGGCTGACTCTCCTGCGTGTGACCAGTGCGGTTGTGACGAAACGATCAGCCACCTCCTCTGTGACTGCCCTCGTTTTGAGCGAGAGCACGGTTTCCTAAGTGCTTCTCTGCTCCGCTTGGACTCGCGTCCTTTAACAGAGTCTCACGCTCTGGGGCCTTGGACACAACCTTCCAGACAACGGAAAGCGGTGAAAGCGCTTCTGACTTTCTTAAGGGACTCGGGATTGCATTCCCGCCTATAATCTCTAAGTTTTCAGTGCGCGCCCTCTGTCTCGGTGACATAGTGGTCGCTGGACACTTAGACAACTCATTTCCTTGCCGCTCTTTTTCCTTTTTTTCCCCTTTGTTCCCCTCCCCAAGTGTAGGGTAGCCAACTGGGCATCGCCTGGTTAACCTCCCTGCCTTTCCGTCCTTTTCTCTCTCTCTCTCTCTTAAGAGACCTAATGACCAATTAGCAGATGCAAGCATAAGGTTAATATTGTCACGTAGTGGTGACTGGAGTCCGGCGGTTCACGTCTGGTTCACATCGAAGCTGGTTCACATCGAAGAGGTGGACTTCGGCTCCCGCGTTGGGGCTGAGGACTGCGTAGTGCAGCGGCATAGGTTAATGCTGGAGCTTCAGCAGGAGGCAAAGATGACAGGGTGCCCAGCGCATGCAGCACTTCTTCGCGCACGATTTCCTCAAGGGTCGCTACTTGAGGCTGGTTGGGAGATGGTAGCAGGCGACGCAGCTCTTCCCGTACAATTTCACGGATAACATCCCGCAGGTGGCCTCCGAATGCTGTGCCATCCGAGAGGGCAGACGAGGTCACTTTGGGCTGTAGAGGAAAATGACGGGCTCGTGCTTCCAAGGTTTTCTCAATGGCAGCTGCTTCAGTGGTGAATTCCGCGACAGTCGTCGGTGGATTGCGGGTGAGACCGCCGAAAAGTGCCTCTTTAGCACCACGCATCAGAAGCTCCACCTTCTTCTCCTCTCCCATGTCAGGATCGACTCGTCGAAAAAGGCGCTTCATATCTTCTACATATGCGGTCACTGACTCGTTCGGGTGTTGGATGCGTGACTGTAGGAGCAGTTGAGCTCTTTCTTTCCTGATGATGCTCGTGAAGGCCTTCAGGAACTCCCGTTTGAATAATTCCCACGTCGCTAGAGAAGCTTCGTTGTTTTCGAACCAGGTTCTCGCTGGTCCTTCCAAGGCGAAGAAGACATGGCTCATTTTAGTCTGGTCGTCCCAACTGTTGAACACGGCGACACGCTCAAACTGTTCCAACCATTCCTCGGGATCCTCGCCCGGTGAAGCGTTGAACGTGGGCGGCAGTCGGGGCTCGTGTGAAATAATGGGGGCTGGTGTCATAGCCATGGCTGAAGTCGAAACAGAAAATGGCGGTTGTCGAACAGAAAATGACCGCCGCTGTCGGCCGCACTCTTTTTAAAGCTGATAGCGAACCTTCGAGATAAAGCTTTAGAAGTTACTAGAACATTCTGGCGCAAGCTAGATCGGCTCCGTCCGGATGCGATCAATCGAGATAATTCTAGGCGCGTCTTGCGTCACAAACGAAGCGATAAAGCGGCGTGCCGGCAGCCTTGAAGCATGATCAAATAAACACAGCAAACAAACGCTACAAAGATTCGCGGCAATATGGTATCCGATTACAGCCTAAACATTCATGGTGGCCTCCCCTTGACTTCAACAGTTAACTTCTCCTTAGTCAAATGGCACAACAGAATTGCAGAGGTTTGTGAGTGCACAACAAACACGTGCTACCTTGTCAATCTGAGACTTGCCGTGCTCATCACAATTTAGGAACTCAACAGGCAAACTGCCTTTCAGGATGGTGTACTTATTCCTGACCATGCCTATAACCCGCTCAACATGTATCCTTACGTTGGCGATTTCCCTTGTCCGCTCAACATCACCACTGCAAAGTTGCCTTTTCCCTTTCGTAAAAGCAGGTGCAACAAGTGTTGCATGGCACATGCCTACACTTTCTGCAATTAAAAATCCCCTGTCAGCCAGCACAAGGTCACCGTACTCTAGAAGGTTCAGGACACCACATTCTTCTGTTATTGATTTATCACTGGCACGGCCTCCATATGCATCGGAAAGAAAAGTGACTGCCCCCTGCGGACTAATCCCCAACAAAAATTTTACGGTGTTGTGGTGCTTATAATGAGACCACGTCTCAGCACGAGGAAGGTAGGAGCTCGGCCTATCAATGTTAATCTCAAAGCAGTCCAAAATCACTCGGACCTTTAGGCCAAAGCTGTCGACAAAGGCCACCGGCATTGTCTTCATGACCTGCTCTTTGTCTGGCCAGCGTACCAATGGACCAATGCGGTTGAAAAACACTATCAACCATCTTTCAAAGATGCGTGACGCTGTTGGCTGTGAAACGTTAAAACGGTAGGCAAGGTCCTGCAGTTGACAGCCCAGCCTCAGTCTCATCAAAAAAAGAATCATTTCTTGAAATTGTGTGAGGGAATGTTTAGCTGAATGTGAAATGTGACCTTTTAACAGGCGGAAAACTGAAATTAACAAGAAAAATGTCGGAAGCCCTGTATAAAAAGCTACTTTCGCATCATTGTCCTGCAGGCTTTCTTCGGTGAACCTTGCTGATTTAACAGCGTCTTGGCATGCACCCAGCTGCAACTGGAGTCGTGCCACGGTCTCCTCAAGTTCGCTGATGTCCTCATTGGACATGTCCGTCTGGCAGGCAGCATCTATTTACAGAAGAGAACAACAAAACAAATGAGGGACGTGATGGGAGGCTTTTTTTTCTAAAATGCCATGCAGTAAACACAAACAAGTAAAAAATAAATAAAACATTAATATCTGCTAAACACACATGTCACCACATCACAGGAAACAAGTCGATTTTTTTTTTTTTTTGCACTTATCAGAGCTAGTTTAGCCTCAAGAGTTTACGTACCGACGTTTTCGTTCAGTTCCTGATCTGGTGAACAAGGTGCAGGCTCTTCAATGGGAAGAGCACAACTGATTGCTGCAGAGGAAGCAGGACTGGTTGCTGCAGAGAGAGCAGGGCTGGTTTCTGCAGAGGGAGCAGGACTTGTGTTTGCGCAGAGAGAAGCACAGACCGCTGCAGAGGGGGCAGGACTGGTCGCTGCTGTTGGTACAATGGGAGCGGCACTGGTGACTGCTGCAAAGAAACATAGCACAGGGTAGTGATTTACCGACTTCGTAAAACAATCAAAACAAATAGTAGAAGGTGTAGTGGCGTGGCACTTACCAATGCTCAAAAGCTGACTTCGCGAACGTGCCTTTCGACGACTGTACCGTTCTCTGGTGCTAGTTTTGGCATCATACCCCAAATGCTTCGATGGGGCCCAGTCAGGATTGCAGTCGTCAAAGAGAGTTGATGGATAGCCTGAAACGTACAGATTATAGAACATACGTTTCTTCGCATGCACCGTTCGTTAAATTGTGGCTTAGTGAAATCGGCCATTCCGCGTAGACCAACGCTCTGCTGAAAGCAAGGCTTGCATCCTTGATGCGAAAACATTTACACTGCGCGCAACGTAAAGGTAACCCAGGTGCGTAAACTGCATACCTGATAAAAAGTGTCGGGAACACACTCTGTACTTGTCCGGACATTCGGCGACACCCCTCCTGTTGAGGCGAGCAATCCACTCACGCCGCCGCCGTTCCGACAGCTGCTTCGTCTTGCCGCACTCATGAACGCGCACCTTCGGAATCTTAAAGAATCGAAAGTCGATTAGGTTGTTGCCTTCCTGCTTTGCCTTTTCCTTCTCAGCTTTAGTATAGGTGCGGCTTTTGCAGCCTACAACGGCGCAATAAACCATGGCTGGCAGGTAAGCACACCGGCCAGTCGCACGCGCTGCTTTTCTTGTCTGCTTGTTATTGCTTCAAAATGGCGAATTACCCAGAGTGCATTGCGACTTCCGCCTGCCTGTCGCTGTCGATGCCGGTTATGCATACTGCCTATACGAAACTTCGCAAAACGAAACCACACGATCAATCACCTGGTGACCATCAAGGCCTGGTTTTTTTCCATACATTTCGCTACACACTTACCAGTGACGATAACGGTAACGTATTACCTCTGCGCTGCAACGGTGAACAGATAGATGCCCGCAGCAGGCGCGGCAAATCGGGAACGGAATAGCGGAGTCAACGAGGACTGCAGGGACAGCTTGTATAGCTGACAGGTAAACGGTGTCTATCCTGATACACGTGCGATCAGTCGCACAGCTGCATGGCGTTCGAAGCGTTCCGCTAGTCGCGTGGCTGGGCCCATCACTGGCGATCCGACGGGGCAGTCAACTAATCCCGGTGCGCACCGCTCACTGCACAAAGCAGCTCGGCAGCCAAGGTCGGACGTAAACAGAGACACGGCCGTGGCGCCATCGAGTAAACAGTGCCACGGCATGGATCCCGCTGTAGGTGCTGTCACTGGCGGGGCACGATTCAGTGTGCAGCCATCTCGTAGGCGTCGATAAAGTCGTTACGCTGGACGGAAACCTCTAAGAACCACAATGAAAAATACGCGCTACGGGACGCAGCAAACACAGCACACACAAAACTCGACGTTTGAAAGTGAAAAGTGCGGCGATTCCGGCGCGTCAATCGCGGCTATTCGTGGCTCGATGCAACCACGGCAACCACGGGGCGTGGCCGTGGCTGACTCGACTCGCTTCACTCATCTCGTGAACAGAAAACGGACGAATATTTTCCGACTGCGAGCATTAAACCACATGCACTTTTTCCGTGAATAGTCAATGATTATGCAAACCCTAGTGAAGTAATTTAATGTTCCTGCCTGAAGATAAGATGACACATTGGTCAGCAACTATCATCATCATCGCTTTAAGGCGGAAAGCTTGAAGACGTGTCACTTGATTGAACGCGACCTCTTAGCACCAAGCTCTTTCCGACGAATAAAATGTTTTGCAATCGATTGGCTAGCGTCGATTTCAGCGGCCTGTTCTACACCGTTAGTGGAGTACAGCGTTGTGTGATCAGTGCGCTCAGAACACGAGCCTTCGGGACAGCTTCGCGAGAGCTGCTTGAAAGCGCTGGTTGGTTTCACATTCCGAATAAAAAGATTGCGCTCATAAAGGATGGCGCTGCATGCTTTGAGTGCGTAGAGTTCCTGTATATGCTTTGGTAGCATATACAGTAACTCTATGAGTGCGTGTACGGTTATTCAGTTTCTGAAATTTTAAAAAGGCCGCTGGCCCTCCGGGGCAGTGGAATATGTGACACAGGCGGAGTGATTGCCGTCGTTTTCCACCACCGGTCATGGGGGAAGGAAAGAACTGCCACCGATAAAATCCTCATATCCTAGCAAAATCCGCCGTCCATAGCTCCCTGCTGGTACCCAGCTCCGGATGGGAAGTTCCCAGCAGTGAGTTAGGGGTGCGGAGGGGAACGGTGAAGGGGTTAATTTACTGTAACAGACCTACCTCGGCACCTTGAAAGAAAACACGTCGCTGGGCTAGATGGCGTATGTTGTTATATAAAATGCGAACTGCGTAAACTTAAGATACACCTAGACCACGCGGTATACTGGTCGGGCGCTGTGCCCCAAGTTTATTTTCGCTCAGAAAAGCCAAGAGGAAAGAGACATTGCAATGCATACATCACAAATGATAGCGAAAAATAAAATCACATTGAATTGACAGAACAAGTACTCACACTAACTTGAATACGACATTTACTATTCCACCCCAATTGAACTCTTCATCAGCAGATAAAGACACTTATCTTTTGCGGATGCAACCTTTGCTTATTCTTTTTACAAATAATGCTTCAGCAGTGCGTTTGCCAGAGGCGTGCAGTCAAGAAGTGGTGCTCAGAGCAGTCAAAAGGACTCAGATCTGCTTTGCAAAGCTAACAATTAAAATTCATCACCGCTTTGATCAACAAATTAGACGCGTTCGATTGGCCCGATTTGCTGACGTCTGGTTTGCATATGAACTCCGACTAAGTGAGTCGAGTCACACACACAACACATTCACGGTCAACGCTCCGCAACTCGCAGACATGAAAAAAAAAGGAGAAATAAATGTACAGATACACGTGCGAAAATCTGGGTGTGCAGCTCCCACAGAAATGAAGATATTTTCACGTGGCTGAGTTGACGTACAGCCCGGATGCAGACAGAAGGCGCGTAAAATCCAAAATTTTTTTGGACCGTCTTATTGCCACTGCAGGACAAAGATTTTTGGCTTTGTTACTTCCATTTCTAAAAGCTGCTTTGAAAGGCGTGATGAACCTCAAAGATACTTCATAAAGAAGGAAGCCTCTGCCTGCCAGCACCTGTCTTCCTTCCTAGGGAACATCTATGACGTTTAAAATTGGACATTATGACACATAAACTTCACATATGCATTATCGTGAAAACATTCAGTACAATGTACCTTTATGCAAGCGTGAGGTGCGTCGCGTATGTAGGCTATATGTATGTAGACATGCGTTTATTTGCTTCACATGCACGTTCAGCGTATAGATAATTTGCAAATGGTACAGAATTGTACATTGTGGTGTTTAACGTCCTCAAACGACACATTAGAGACGCCATAGTGGGTAGTTCTGGACCAATTAAGACCACCAGGGTTTCTTTAACCTTGCGCTGACATCGAACAGTACACGGGCTTCTTTTGCAATTCGCGTCCATCGAAACGCGGCCGCAGCGGCAGAGTTATTTCTGAAAGGAGGAGGCGCGTTACTGGTCGTGCCGTTAGCATTCTAAACCTGAGCGGTCAATTCGAGCCTCGCGGGCAGCATATCAGGGCATATTCGTAAATGATGTGTGTGTACATGCATGCAACAAATTTTCCCAGGAAAACGGCAGGGAAATTGGTTGGTGACAACAGTTCATTGCGATCTGCTGCTCGAAAACTCTTCAGATGGTTCCAGATTTTGGGGGCCGTTGATGTGGGCAGCATACAGCTGGCTGCAATTTGCCCGAGACGCCAAGGCTAGCAGACGGCAAGGCCTGCACTCGACCATTCGTTTTCGAAGCAGCCGGTGCTGCACTATAGGACAGCCTGAAATGGCGCGGCACGCTCGGAGCCCAATCGAACAGATCTATAGTGTGGATGGCCCTATTAAATCCCCTCCCTCCCCCCTTCGTTGTTTACTTCGCTGCGCACAAGGCTTTGCGGGTTGCATCCACCTCAGGGCACGTACGTACGTGCTCTGAGGTGAATGCAAGCGAGCTGCCCCGTCCGCTACACCGGACTAGCGTGCTGTGGCATGCGCTCACGTCGTTGATTTCAGTCAAAGGAACCATTGAGAAAAACAAAGAGATCGCCATGGTCCTGGAGTGCACACACGTCGACGCCGAAACCTTAACGCGTGGGGATCCTTCTTCCCTCTGGCGAACACAACTGCCGCCTGCAGGCTTGCCGCCAATGGACTCAAGCGGGATTATACAGGACGGTACATCACCGACGTGTACTAAGCAGGATTGTGCTAAACTTGCACGTTGCTGTGACTTCAAGATCACGATATGCTAACGGCTGTGCAGTTTATCTTCGGTGCATGCTCCTCCACCGTCAAGAATATTTTCCGTAATGTTTCCGGGATACCGTGTTGTTGGTGACCAATGAAGCGGAGGTTGGTGAAGCTCCCGCCGATGGCGGAACTTTGGTCTTTGCTGAAGCTCTGACGATGGTGCCGCGCCGAAACTGGAAGAATTTTTGCACGCTTGCGATGCAGCGAGACAAATGAACACCCCTCTGCCGAAGCGATCATCCGAGGTGTCATCGGCCCAGGCAACGATGACGGCGACAGTGACGATGACGAACATGAAACTGTATGTGGAAGTACAGCATCACGATGTGTACGGAATGATTGAGTCCCTGGGGTGTACACTTTATTTTGCGAAAGACCTTCCGCTCACATATACGCATAGCAGTTGAGTTCCTTGGAGAGAAATGTGAGGAGGGTTGCTTCAAGTAATGGAGGAAGGAAAACCATGCTGTACATAGCCAAACTACTTTTTTTTTTGGCGTTAAGACCGAATAATGGAAACCACCTCCCTGACTGCCTTAAGCGCAGTCAAGTGTGTCAAGTTCATTTTTTTTCTTGACCTGGTTATGGCAGCTATCCGTTAAAACAAGCTACGCGCAAGCACTTTTCATTTCTCACATTGCATTCATTTTTTTTTTTTTGCACAGGGATCAAAACTAAAGGACAGCAGATGCACATGTATGGAAGCTGTAGGATGAAACTTGCGCAGAAATGCATTCGCATCGATTGCCCATAGACGCCAGGATATTACATCGAGGCTTCGTCCCTCTCCTTCCAGCTCACTTGGAGAAGATGGGTGACCTACCTTCACAACTACGTGTACGCTCTTTACTCACCAAAGTGAGTTCTGCAGCGTGAACGCACAAGTATGGACACGTAGCGCGGACGTAGAATTTGTTCCACACAAAGTTGGCGTGCGGTGCATTTCTGTATTAATAAGCAGTGATATGAAGTCTTTACGTTTACAGGAATTTTATCAATTTTCGTTTACCTCCACATCACGCAGATCGCTGTTACTTTGGAGTTTTTTTTTTACGATTTCATTTTTTCTATTTTGTATGCTGAGCTTGAATGCACCATTATCTTGATTTGGTCTGTCAGCGGCCGTATACTTCGTCAGTGCCCGTACGTGTTTGCAGTTCACTATAAGCACCCCTACACAGCGCAATTCAGTTTTGCATTTTCGCTTTAAAACTGCGTGCTTACTATGTTCTTTTTTTCCTGAAGCTTTTTCTGTTTCTGTTTGCTGCGCACCGGTTGCATCCGTTCCAACCGAATAGCCTAAACAGCGCTATAGCACACGTGCCGGCTGTGGTCTAACCAGCTTCCTGCCTGCCAGCGCCGTCCACCAGCGCTGACTCAAGCCTGCCCTTTGGTCCCGACGCGCGAACTCGCTTAGTATACAGCGCCCCCTGTGGTGACCACCTGCGCAGTGCACAGAAAGGGAGGCTTCATGGCTGTGAACACCAGGTGTCGGTAGCTATAAAACAGAGAAGAACAAAGCAGACCCACTTTTCACAGGAATAACTTACAACCTTCGCTACTCCCGGCGCTGCACAGTGAATGTGCAGGCTAACGGGAGTTATCTCCGTGCCGCCTATGGACGGCAGAGCCCTGTTTGCTCTATACATTTCTACAGCTTTCTTCGTTGAAAAGAAGGGGACAAAGGCAGTTTTCCAGCATCAATTTCTCGCTTCACAGAGTGTACCGTGTTCCCCTCTTAAATCGGACCCTGCATCCGCCGTTTCTGTGAGCGTTGTATTTCGCCAGTCACGTTCTGCACACTGCTCCGTCTGACAAACTCTGCGCACAGTTGTAGAAACCATGACGATTCATCTGTAAATGAGGAGCAATACGCAGTTCAATGCTTCGACAGTGATTATACATGGCCAACATAACGAGTGAGGACGTAAACGGTGCGAATAAACCTTTCAGGGAAGTTCCAGGCTCAGAGATTTCCGTTTGTGCGAGTCCAAATGTTGTTTCATGATCTCCTTACCTTTACAATTGTCCGTTAGGCAGAAGTGTGGCGACGGTTTCGCACCCATGGAGAACCGAAACATCACACTAAGAATGATTGGTTTGGTTTATGGGGTTTAACGTCCCAAAGCGACTCAGGCTATGAGGGACGCCGGGAAAGGCTCCGGAAATTTCGAGTACCCGGGGTTCTTTGACGTGCACAGACATCGCACGGTACACGGGCCTCTAGAATTTCTCCTCCAAAGAAATTCGACCGCCGCGGCCGGGATCGAACCCGCGTCTTTCGGGCCAGCAGCCGAGCACCATAACCACTGAGCCACCGCGGCGACCCACTAAGAATGACATCTTCGGCACGTGTACAAGGTCGTCCACATCTACAGCCTGAACACACGAGTGGCGTGACTTCGCTTTTTATAGCGCCAGTGTGTCCGTTTTATGTGTGCATCAAAGCGAATCGACAGACTACGAGAAGCACCAGACAAAGGTCGCCGCTTAGCTTCGATGTATTCAAGAGCTCTAGGGGTGGACGACCCTGTACAATGTGTCATATGGTACGACCACTGGAAACATTTCTATATAGTGCTCATGCATGCGTGCAGGTACACTTCCGGCCCTCACAGAGTAGACTTTTCACGATAACGTTTGTAAATGTAGTAATAATGTAGTATATCGCGACGTTCCGCCATCTTTTAAAGCTAACTTCCCCGCTGCCCGACATGCAGAGTTACACGAGTGGGCGCCCGCGAAGTTGGCTAACCGTCCGGCCGCGCCCCGCCGCTAGACGTCCACAGGAGGAATGCAGCCGAAGCGCATCCCGAGAGGCTGTAGAAACACTAGACTACTCGCTGTCCGTCGAAGCGGGCGTAGTCCGGGTCGAAGCGGGCGTAGTCCGGGTGAAGCTCGAACGAGACGCGTTAGCGGTGAGACGAGCACCCGCACATCGCAAACAACGTGTCGACGGAAACACCCGCCCGCGTCCGATGACGGCGGCTCGAGCAGGCGGAGGAGGCGGTCACGTCCGTCGAGCAGCGGTGCCCCGCCGCCACTGCGGAGGCCTCCGGGAACCTGTTGCGCGCAGCGGCAGCCGGGCACCCACGCGGTCCGGCCGCTTTTGGGCCGACGCTGCTTAGGGGGGGTGCCCCCGTGCTCGTCGCCGAAGAGTGGGCGGCCACGATCGGGCGGCAGCGCCGATTCCCTTCGTCGACGCTCGGTGGAGATGGAGCGACCGTGGTGAGTCCCGCTATATGCGTTACGCCCTGTATATTCGGAGGAAGGAACAGTTACTCGACGATTTGGTGCTTCCGGTGTTCCTCGACATCTAGAGCTGTAGCCGCGTGTCACTGCGCTTACAAAGCGCGCCGATTGCCTATTGGGAGCAGAAGCCGACTCCCATTCTATTTTAGGGCACAGAAACCATCTGATGGCTGATCGCCGGTTGTGAAGTCTCCGAATTCGCAATCTTATTCTTAAACGGCGAGCTTGCTTACGGTAAGCTAGGTTTCAGACCGCTGGCGAGGACGATTGCCTATTCTGTTCGAACAAGGCGTGCCCTCACAAACCATTAGTCACCGCGCAATAGTTTTGAGAGGCGATTTCGGAACCGTCTCGGCAGCGCGCCTCTATATAGTTACATCCCAGTCGTTCTGTTCTTGCGCGGGGCTGCATAAGGGCTGTCACATGAATCTACACACCTAGTTTCAGACGCGCTGCCGCAGAACTTCATGCCGCCTTATTTTATTGAGAAGTTTTCAGCATAACCATTATAACCGCAGCTTGAGAAGTTTTGAACGTAACCATCGATCTAGTAGCGTTCTCAGCATCAGTGTTAGGGTTTTCCTCAAAGAATAAACCATGCCATGAACATGTTAGGCATTACTGCGTGAAGAAAAGGGAACGCAGAAATGATCTTCATAATAAATAATCAATAATTGTTCTCAATAATAAATAATTTGTCTTAATAATAAATCTTCAGGGGCCACTAACATTTTTGCTAAACCACCAAATCTCATTCTCGATAGAGCGCCGCTCACGCGTTTCGAGGGCTCGCACTCGGAGGCGACATGCCAAAGACGCCCGTGCACGTGAGTGTCAGTGCAGGTTAAACAACCCCTGAATGTCGAAATGAATCCCTTCCCTTTTGGCACACGGCGCGCTGGCTCAGCCGTGGTTACGACACTCGGCTACATAGCTGTAGTTCCCGGGTTCGAACCCGGTCGCGTTTCAATGGAGGTGAAACGCAAAAGGCGCCCGTGTGCTGTGCGATCTCAGTGTAGGTTAAAGATCCCCAGGTGATCGGAATTATTTCAGAGCCCTCCATTATGGCACCTCTTTCTCTCTTCTTCTTTCAGTACCTCCTCTATCCCTTCCCTCATGGCGTGGTTGAGGTGCCCATCGAAAATGATGCACTTAACCAACCTTTCCTTTCCTCATAACCAATTGTAAATTTCATTTGTCGTGCGACGCACTTTCTAACGACTTGAAAGCTTTGTCTTTATTTATTTTAACAAAACATTAAAAATAAAAACAAAAATGAAAAGGAAGCTTTGTCAAAAATAATGCAGAAGCCTACGCTAGCACTTCATGAAGCGATTCAGAAGACAAGCACAGTGGTCATAATGGGGTTCCGGTGTATGCAATTTGTTCATCCGGTACTACCTTGGTGCGGTCTTTAGTAGAGTCAAGCAGAACTTTTTGCGGGGCTAGTTGGTTCATTGTAACATGAGTGAAACGGCGCGAAAGAAGCCCGAAGGCCCTTCTTCGTTTCGCCTTTGGGCTTCTTTCGCGCCGTTTCACTCATGTTTAGTAGAGTCAACTGCATGAAAAGCTGCTTCTTCAATTTGGCACTTGAATTTAGTTTTGGGAGAGACTTCAAGCTCTAGGTTCTGCGTCAAAGGCGAGTTCTGTGTCAACGTCCGGAAACAGCGTGCGCAAAATTGCAGAGAGCTTTACGGTCTCTTAGCCATTTTTAGTTACAAAACCCGAGTGCGGAGCAGTGGGAGACTCTGCTGTCCAGCGACCGCTGTGACCAGACCAACAAGGTCTGGTAGAGCGAGCTCAACGGGCGGCAGTGGCCAGCGGAGCCCTGGACTGAGGGCAACCGACCACTGATTAGAGGCGGACGACTTCGACAGAGAAGGCTCCTGGGGGTAGAACCAAGACGTCTCTGAAGATGCCCCCAAACCGCAGGAAAAACCATTAGTGTAAATAAAGTTTTCCCTTCCTTAGGAAGGCATAGAAAGCCACGGAAACGCTCCCTATGAAAGACTCATCTCATCAGTCAAGGAAGCTTGCGTTAGAGGCTGGGGACGATAAAAAATAGGCCAGAAATGCTGTGCCACTTTTAGGAGAGAATTGCACGTATGCACTGTGGCAGTTGTACCGGCCCACCATGCACATGAAAAGTCTCTTGCAAACTGTATGCGGCAGTCTTCGAAAAGAACTCTATCGAAATCAAAATTAGTAATTTCTATTAGTCGCCCCTATGCGCATTGTCTGTTTGGCAAGATAGCACAGCTGATCATCGTAGTAAATGGACACTGCCTGTGTTGCGAAGAGTCCCTTAGGTTGACGGTGCGGATTGCAAGTGAAGGCAAGAGTAGCAGGGAACGGCAGGCAGTAAGGTGTGCGGATGAAAATAGGAAGTTTGCAAGAATAAGGGGCCGAAGCTGGCACAGGAGAGGATTTTGATAGGGGTCACTGCGAGAGGCCTTTGTTTTGATGCGGAAATTGGCGGATGATGACGACAACACCTGATTATACGAGATCCTGTAGTGACCCCATTTTTCACTGACAGACGCGAGCAGTGTCTGTGCTGAGCTTTGTCACTGCTACCGCGTCCTGATAGCCAAGTGCTTATGTGGGGGATCTAACCGCACCTCCTGTATACACCATGTGCAGGCCGTGTTGCTTCTTCTGGTGGTGCCCGCCTACGCGGACCGTCCGGCTGAGTGTGGGATGCGCCCTGGCTCTGCTGCTGTGCTGTGCCCTGCCGCAGGGAAGCGATGCCCGCCGGCGGCGCATCTTCGACGACTGTCCCGAGAGCCGGCTGCCCGTGGTGGAGGCTGATCTCGTGGTCAGCGCCGTCGTCGAGCGGCTGCTCCAGGACGGGGCACAGGTAGGCGTCCGCCGCTGGCCCTGACATGCCGTGGCTACCCCCGAGTTGTCCACTCCGCGCCCACCAGCGTTGTGTCAGCTAAGAGGTATGTGCCTCGCTCAGGATGGTAAAAACAGGCACCTAATTAGCAATGAGTCCCCAAAAAATTCTCCACAAACACTGCCTCAGTGTTCGACTGAAGAGCCTTAGCTACCGGAGCTTCAACTGTTTACATCGGTGTGCTCAGCAAACGTGAAGAAGACCGAATCCAAACATCCGCGGATGTTTCCTTTCCGGAGACATCCCTTCTAAGACACAAGCAGTGCCATCTACCTCATCGATTCTGCACTATTATTGCGATTTACAGCCACCTTCGCTATATTCGGTATATTTCCTCTTTATATCAGTTAATAAATTTTACAAACATGTGCATCACATCACGACGAATCGATTGACACCACACGGAACCTCTTGCGACAAACGGTTCGGCCGTAATGGCCGCCCTGTAGGTCCTTGGAATGCACGGTTTGGCGGTGGAAAGGTCATCGTTGCGAATCCAATACATATTTTGGGCTTCATCGTAATTTTATCCGCAGGAACATGCCAAGTAATTTAATATGGAACATTCTGCGTCGAACGGGTGGCCCCCAAATTTCATACAAATGGTGGTCCCCGGGCGGGTTCCACTTCGATGGCCGCTATACTAGCACATATATAACAGATATAAAGTACAAGTATCAACACGGCTGCCATGTCGCATAGAGTGGTCGCGTGATTTCTGTTTTGGTGAATTGTTTGTAGAGATACGCGTCAATAACAACCGTGAGCAGTGAGAGCTGACGCTCTTAGAAGAGTGAACGATCAGACCTTTCGCCTTGGTGTGGTAATAGCGATAGCTGAACGAAAATTTGATTCCATAATCTGAACTTATTACTTTGAGTTATACGAGATAAAAAGAATTCCTGCTTGCTTCATTGAGCGGCCAACGATGCACTGTTTCAAATACAAACCCCGCGACAGTCTCAGTTCTTTCTCTTAAGCCTTATGTAGAACGTTACGCGGGACAGCCTGTGTGCACGGTAAGCTATCAAATAAGAATTCCGGCTTAAGGAAGCTGCTTCCAGTGCGATAAAAGGCTATATTTAGTTTTCCTTGTTGTTCCTGACAAACACCCTGGTGCAGGGTATTCCCGACGCTTAATGCTGTGCCGTAACAAAGTTGTTTCTCTCTGTCTCTACACTGCTCGCTTGAGGCTGAAGGCAGGCGTGCAGTACGTGTCCCTTCTATCTGATCGAGGACGGCACCCTCTCCGTGCAGGTGAGCGTTCGCGTGTGGCGTGCCCTCAAGGGACCCCGCGAACTGGGCGGCTCGGTGCTGCTCGTCGAGGGTTTGGACAACGAGGCGCTGTGCGGCACCCGGCTCGCACACGGGGACTCCCGGCTCTTCCTGCTCAAGGGCGGAGCCTCGGAGGGGCGCACCCGGCTGCTGTCGTCGCCACTGCGGGTCACGCTGCCCAACCTGGACAGGCTGCAGGCCGCCGTCAAAGGTCGGTGCACCGCTGATGCCTCCGCTGAGAAAGAGAGCCGGTGATCAATATGCGCTGGTGCGCTCGTGTACAGCTTTCTGCGACCAATGAACGCGATGGGAATGCTTCCACTGTGGTCTGTCTTGAGGAATTTAGAGGCAATCGAACCGTAAGTGAATGGCTCGCGCTCATTGCGTCAACGACATTGCAGTAGAAGTTGCCCAGGGACATTGCGAAGGTTGGGAGACTAAACACTGAAGTGCCCGGCTTACAGGACTCCAGGCCGGTGATGGGATACATGACATAATGCAGACATATGGCGAGGAAAGGCAATAAAAGGGAAGGGGAGCTATAAGCATGGAATACTTGTAGCTGCCATTCTTGGCAGATTAAGCCGAACATCGCCAGGCCGACGCCGATACTGAAGAACTTTCCGTTCGAAATTCTCCATCCGGCCGAATGGCATCCAACAGAAAAAAACCACCTAAGCGCCCGCTCGGAGCGCTGCGATGGAAAACCATTCACCTATAGGACCACTCAGCCGCTGTCGCAGCGTTTCGCTCTGTGTTGTAATCGGTATACAGCAGCTAGGTGGTAGCAACGCACTTGGAGCGGACGCAACTGATGACACCATTTTGAGTGCTCATGTAGTGGCTGCGTGTAAGCACAGGTGGCGTGCGTCACCACATTAACCTTAAGCACTGCCCTTAAAGGGGCCCAGAAACACAATCTTAGTTAACTGTTTTGCCTGTTGATTGCATACAGTGAGTTGTAATGGTGCTATTAGCGTCGGTAATACCGCGTATATTCCGTTTTTTTTTTAAATATTTTAATGTCCTCCCAAAAACAACTTCATGGCTCTGATGGTGTCGCCACACAGTGGCGGGTTTTTAGCAGCTGATATGACATCACCTGGCGCGAGCTTGATGATCGGACAAACAGTAAATATACTGCAAATTGTGTGAATAAATAGACACATTTTGCACCTGTCTGCGTTTTATATTAGATCAACAAAAACAACTTGTTTGTCTTAGATAAAAGCCCTGCAAAGCAAGTAAAATAAAAATACACCACCAGGGGCGCTCTGGCATGGAAACGACGCTGCCAGTCTCAGCAAAAACGAGTTACAGGGAGCAGGCAACCATGGAGTACAAACTTCCGCGACGTGCTCTGGCTGGCTGTTTTGATTGGTTGCGCCAGGTGCCGTCATCGGGAGAGCGAAATAGGAGTGGGAAGCCCCGCCAAAATCGAGTTGAGGGCAGCGTTTTGTTTGCTTGTATTTTGAAATTTCTCCCCTGAATAACTCCCGTTCCTGTGCATCGATTCCTGTAATTCTTTTTAAGTCAGCATCTGTGTGACATTAAGAACCCACCTGAAGTATAACCTCCCCCAAGCAGTGTTTCGCAGCCCCTTTAAAGGGCCACTGCCCAGGGTCCGGACATTTTTGAAAAACAAGCCCACTGCATAGATGAGGCATCGAAGATAACCTCTGCAAAATACTAGAGCCATGCGCGCCCCGAAAAGCTGCGAAAATTCAAATCAAAGCCCGCTCGTTCTTTCCTTCCTTCAAAAACGGGCCCGGCCCACTACTCTGAACCCCGTTGACGTCATGGGGGTTACTTTCGCTGAAGGCACTCCATTGGTGCATCGTTCTGATTGACGGGAGAAGATTGGGCGTAGCCTTGGCGTCGCGTCGTCTGCACAACGCTTTCCGCAGCGCCTTCTGTTCTGGCTCATGCCTACAAACCCGCATGAAGGAACAAAAAAAAACTGCGGAGGGAGCGTGCGGCGACAGCCTTGAACCCTTGCCATAAAAAGTAAAAAATAGTAAAACTGAGGGAGTTGGTTCGCCCCCCCCCCCCCCCCCCCCCGCCGTGATCACCTCACGAGACGCTCTGCGTACGCGCTCCCTTCTCAGATTTTTTTTCTTCTATGCAAGCCCCCCAAAACAAGGTTTTAATTACTAGTGCAGCAGAGCCTTTCCCTCGCTCGCCCACTTGACCGCTCCGCACACACACCGCTTATCTTTCGTGCATCTTGCATACGCCTTGACTCCAATGAATGACATATGCTTTGGAGCGGAGAAAAGACACAAACACACAGAACACAAACGCGCATGGAGAAAAGCAAACGGGCGGTTGCCGGGTCCGCGCTTCGCCGTGTGTTTCGAACACAACCGACTTCCGCCCCTCCTCTCGTGAAACGGTGGGGAGGCCTAAAAGAAAATGAAAAGGTGGCTCGTTAACTGGGAATGGCAAACAGATGTATGAAAGGATGCGCTCGCTAACAAGTCTAGGTGGTCGAGCCGATCGCGCCTCTCGATCGTTCAGTGTGCGGAGAAAATGCAAAAACCAAGAAAAGAATTCTATTGAAGGCGGGGCCATGACGTCGCCCTGTGACGCACTCCACAGACACCACGCCTCCGGCTTACACCGGAGAACGAAGGGGTGATTTTGCCTTGCCGAGCCTACTCGACGAGGAGCGGGAGTGAAAAATTTCGAGGAGGGAATGGAAGGAGAGGAGGCTCGCTCAAAGTGAGGTAGAGAGTGTCTGCTGGCCGCGGGTGGGCAGGGGCCCTTTAAGCACTGCCTTAAGCACTTCAAGCAGCGAAGGGCATTAAGCGCGTTGATCGGCGAGAAAAAGAGAAGCGGCTGAAAGCGACGGCACGCAAAACATCACAAGCAGCAATTGAGGTTGAGTGGACTGACCAGCTGGAAGAAAAGCCGCTGATGGCGGCGGCTCCTTAAACTGCGAAAGCAGCCAAAGAGGCCAAGCATGGTACCCAGCTCTCAAAAAGTAGCGGACGACGTTCGCGGCATGTCCTGCAGCTAAAGGACCTGGACAATGGCCCAGTGCAGCTACCGCCATCTATGAGCCATCCTTGAATGGTCCGCGCCTTCCCTCCAATGCTTCTCACGCTTAGGCCCACTCTCGACGTCTTACACTGCAGTTTGTTTACTTTCAGAAAGTGCTACGTTTTAATAGCTGCATGATGCCCCCTTTTCCACTGCGTTTCTTGATGTACAGAAAACTTACGTCGACAAGGTGCTCGGCTTTCGCTTCGTTAAGTGGAACGGGGGAATGCCGACAGTCCTAATAGCATGGCGCGCGTCAGCGTCGCGAGGAGACAAACTCCCTGTCTTGCAAAATATCACTATTTTTGTCTGACCTCATGTTTTTTTCTCCCTAATGTAGTAAGTAGTATTAAGTTATCTCAAGCAACTGGACCATAAAATCTTGTCTGCCCACGGATGGAAGAATGCACCGTAAAACTTTCAGGGCGTTTATAGCGCACCAGTTTGAAAATCCGACGGTTTATTTATGGACGAGGCTTCTTGTTAGAACTGAAGAAATTGAAGTTGTTAAAAACTAAAACACTTAAATATAGTGTGTTTGAAGCTTACAGCACAGAAGCTGTATGTACTATCAGCAATGAATGAAACGCGAACAAGAAAACTGAGGTGATATCTCCAAGACGCGGTAAAATTACCTCCTGGAGTGGAAATGCTAGCGCGGTTGATTAAAACTTCTGAAGAAGAGTCTTCGCGCCTTCCAAGTCAAATGAATTCGAGCACGTATTGATCTTGTCCGGGCTAAAATTTTCTTATTTTGCGTTTCGTGGCTCAGCTGTATTGTTCGCGTTTCATTTCTTGCTGATAGTACTATACACATGAAATCATGTGTACGATTCGTGCGCAAGGTGTTCCAGGATGAAATGCGCGAGAAAGTTACAAGGTACAGCCAAAAAGGTACATAAACAGGATAAAACTTTGTCAAACGATAGCATCGAGCCTAATTTTGGTCGGCACATTCGCTGAAGCATTCTCTTCTTTTGTTTTATTTCCAGGAGAGTCATACAAGAGGCGACTGCACGAGCGAGATCGTAAGTACACAAAACGCACTGCGAAGCAGTGCGGTTGTTTCCTTTACTATTGTATTGTGGACGAACTGATATCTTCCCGCTCACCTAAAGTGCACTGACAATGACGGCACAGGGCAGATTAATGTACTTATTGGAGGTGTTTTACTGCGTCGAGAGCTTTCAGCCTTTCACCTCAACAAAGGGGCGTAAGGGTGTTTAGTCACACTTAGAACAAAATTGACTTAGGAATTTTCATCCTTAGTGGAGGTGTGAACAATACGTTTCGATTCAAAAAGTGCTCGTCCTTTCTGTAAATAAATTATTCTTAAAAGAAATGTGGGTGGCTAAAAAGTGGGTGGCTAACACATGCTCAGTGTAATATATATATATATATATATATATATATATATATATATATATATATATATATATATATATATATATATATATATATATATATATATAAATGTGTGTGTGTGCGACGTAATATGAAGGATCTCGTGACGCCGAAGTGTCTCAGTATGGACAGAATCGTGTGGAACGACTTTCGTCAGGCGCTCTCCTTTCAGTGGGCAAGGAGAATGACAATAAACGCATAGTCAACCGAGTCAACGTCACATTCCTCAATGGCAGGTACGCTCATCGAGCCTATCATTCATGGCCATTCTTTAAATGTTCTGGTACACTTACAATAATCAACCAGCTAATGACATTAGCATCTTCGCAGCGCGGTGACACTAACGTACCCTCAAGAAATAGATATTTGTGGGAAATCCAAATTTTCCGAACATTTTATAAAAGTCAAGAGCTGTCACAGAACCTCCCATTTGTACTAAACAAAAATACACACAGTTTAGGATTGAGTAGAAGAGGTTAGAGGTCTCTTTTTTGTAATTGCTATGTTCTGGTACTGCTTTTGTTTTGTTACACTTTATTATGTTTTCTTTTGTTTCTTTATTTTTGTTCTTGTACTTCATTTCTGCTGATTGATTGTACAATGTTGTTGCCACGTTCTTGAAATGTGTTTTCTGACTTGGTTGGTTGGTTTATGGGGTTTAACGTCCCAAAGCGACTAAGGCTATGAGAGACGCCGTAGTGGAAGGCTCCGGAAATTTCGACCACCTGGGGTTCTTTAACGTGCACTGACATCGCACAGTACACGGGCCTCGAATTTCTCCTCCAAAGAAATTCAACCGCCGCGGCCGGGATCGAACCCACGTCTTTCGGGCCAGCAGCCGAGCACCATAGCCACTGAGCCACCGCGGCGGCTCTTTTCTGACTTATGATGTATCCCTTATGTTGTTTACATGCTATAACTTCAGTGCTCAGAATCCTGTATAAACCTTTATTTACTGTAGCAAATTAGAGGTAACATGTCTGTTTTAAATATATTATGATGTTACTGATACTGCTATGTAACGGTCTTGTTAGCTTTAGTCAAGCTGCATGGGCAGCTTTGAGCCATGGTGACAACACAGCGCAAAAGACGAGGATCCAGAGTAAGAAAGACACAGGACAGGCGCTGACTCGCAACTAAAGGCTTTATTTGCTAAAACCTTCTTATATGAAGGAAACACACTGCGCTGTGTTGTCACCATGAATCTTTACCCCAACTAGCCCAGTTGAACGTCTTGCTAAAGCTTTGAGCCAAGGGTACCCTCCAGGCACTTTCTGGAAAATAAATAATGAATTGACATTGACACACACACACGAAGTATGTCATATATGCTGTGTTGCAGAGTTTTGTACCCGCAATACCGAGATTATAGGAGGGGCTTTTCCCAACTCTTTCCCTCGTCTGTTCGTGCAGTGCCGTGCGAGGCCAAGTACTGTCCCTGGAACGGGGACTGTAGTGAAGACCGGCTGGGCGGCGCCCGCTGCATCTGCCCGTCGTCTTGCGGCTTCGAGTCGGCGCCCGTGTGCGCCTTGGACGGTATCACGTACGCCAACCGTTGCAAGATGCGCGTCGACTCGTGCCGCAAGCAGAAGAGGCTGTGGAGCCGCCACGAGGGCGCCTGCCAGGCCTCCTCTCCGTACGGGTCGCCCTACTGACCGCCAGGCGGCGGGTAAAGGTCGCGTTGTTGGTTCACAGTCGCACAAAGGCTCATTGTGGTTTGTTCGCAAGCTTCGCACTTTTAGCCATCTTTACGAAACTAAGCGGGTGGCGTATAAACGCGAGTTACAAGAACACAACTGCAACAGCTTTTTAGTGAAAAAGCCTGCTGTACGTGTACAATATTAAGAACATTAAAATGGGCTTCATATTTGAAGCTCCCGCGGCGCCATGCGACATCTCATATTGATTCAAAACTTCTCGCTAGAACAATCCTTGTCACCAGCAATACTATATCTGCTTCATTAAAAGGAATTTCTAGCACTGTACTAAGCGGCGACACTTTTGGCTGCTGTATCGTTAACAAAAAACGAAACATAGATACGCTACTGAGTTTTACGTCCGCGTCGAGGTTCAGATCTCGCATTGTGGAAGGGAACAACCCACAGAAATGCTGCTGCAACGTACGTGCCACACACCAGGTGGCAGTTCCAAATGTGTTCGCAACATGGCTACTTTTAGAGCTAATTCGGACAATTAATTCGTGTTCGATATGGAAGTCTATGTACTTTACTGTCAGTTCCTCAGGCCAATAAAAGTGGCGAGATTGCTCATCTCAAGCTGTTGTTATCACGTAATCAACGGAAATAAATCGTCGCGCTATGGGTCTGAATGTAATGCAAGTGCTCCTCTATCTGCTTTCCAGGAAGATTCAGCTTCTATGAGCCTCCTATACTTAGGTTAGAACTCGAACATCTGCGCACTGCATTTGCAACGATTTCCGCATTATTTCCTTCCTCACACTCAAAAGAAACATCACGAAATAGAAAACCAAAGGCTGAAGCCGTGTCCAAAGAAGTGCTTTCGATAAGTGCTGGCAAAGCGCCACCGGTCACTAGCAGCCATTCTCAGCCTTCAAGACTGCTGCCGTGGCAAAAGTACTCGTACTTGCTTGATATGGGCGTGCAGAACGACATATGGGCGTAGTTCACTACGCGGCAATAGGCATCACGTTTTTGTCAATCGCTATAGTTGCTAGGAGTGCGAATTGTCGTCAGAGTAATTGGCTGCTTCGGCTTCTCAACCTTGCTCAACCAAGAAGGATATACAGACTCTTTTATTACTACAGGACGTGAAATGCGGCGTGATTTATTCCGCCCATTGTCTATTAAACTTTCGTCTGTCGACAAAACAAAAAAAAGTTTATGATTTTGTGCAAGTAAACGAACACTTAACCGCTGCCCTGTCGCGACTGCTTCTTAGCAACCTGCGCTTCAAGTGGGGCTTTGTCGACCATGATTGCAATAAAGACGCTTTCGTGGGTGGAGTTGGAAGCGCATGTGACTATGTGCTTGGCTTTATTTGATTAGATAATGATTATTCAAGATTCATGACAATGCTACTGCCCATCCAATCCGGTTCGGCCCGGGAGGGTAAGCAACCAAATAGAAGGATGAGCGTCAGGTGCTGTTCAAAGGCGGCACACCTCTGTGGAACGCCAGAACTATCAAAGTAAAGGTGAATTATCATCACTTTACTGTAAAACCTCGTTGATTCGGATTTCATGGGAAGGGAGAAAATATCCGATTTAACCGAATGTCGAATTACAGGGAAGACCGAAAGAAACTATAACGAAATGTCTCACGTCGACATACGTTTATTTATGTTCTATACGGTTTATGGTCGTTGACTGCTTCATGCGAGACATTTCCATGGAAAAAAAATTGGCAGGGGTTTAGCTCTGGTTAAACGTGGAGGATTGCGAAATCAACAAGGAGAGAGAAAGGCGATGGAGAGCGCCCGGCAGCTGCGGCGGCCCCGGCACACGCTAGCGCGGCGGCGACATCTTTGAGTCACCCGCGCAGCGACGGCGGCGGAGCGCCAGCTGTGCGCCTTGTGACGTCACCGCTCCTCGCGCATGCGCAGTATGGCCTTTGATGAGCTCCGGGAAATGGCTCGGCGGCGCGTAGTGTTGCTTTCGCAACAATAACTATTTTCCGCACTTCTTCCAAATGATGCAGGGCGCGCACTCTGTCTGATGAACCAACACACAGGTTCTCTAGGCCAATCGGTGCATCAGCAACCTGCCCCCCCGCCCCCTTCTGCTCTCTCAGCACACGCACCACGGCCAAAAAATAACACAAACCCTGTGTACAAGTGCGTGATACAATGTAAAACGATAACAATTTATTCGGCCACACGAAGGATACTGACAGCACGGTCCACGACGCGCACGCAACGAGAACGAAAAAGAACATGGCGGATCGCAGCACGGAACAGAAAGGCATGTTTTCTGCGGTCTAAGTGACCGTCACACCTGGAAGAATTGTTGGTCCGTTTTTGCCGCAACGAACGTGATAAACTTCAAATTGCGCTAGACTGCTGCTGTTGCTGCTGTCAGCGGATCAGTGCAGGCGTGAGTGTGTAGGGCGCTGAGGGAGTTCTTTCCACAGGAAGGAATACTTTATCCTCACGTTTGAGGAAAGGGCGTTTTGCTTGTTTAAGCACACTGCGAGGGCGCTCGAAACTTGGCTTTGGCTCGCAAGGGGCACAGCGGGGTTTACGGAGCTTCTCCCAAGCGTACACCCCTAAAGGAAGCCGAGCGCCAGGCTGGGGGACGCTTGTACCCATTTTACAGGTGGGTGTCCGGCGGTGGGTCTCGAACCAACCACCTCCCGCAGCCGAGACGGGCGCTCAATCCACTAGGCCACGACTGCGGTCGCAGTCGTGGCCTAGTGGATTGGCCTAGTGGCCTAGTGGACTGTACACTAGGCAGAGGCGCTTTCAGCTTGCCCTCACTCCTGACTCGAGCGCTGTCGTGAAGAACATTACTGTTCACCGACACAAGGTGGCGCCACTACAAGCGGCTCCCAAATGGCGGCGTGGACTTGCTTCAGCAAATAAATGTCAACAGGGGAGCGTCTATGCGAACAGAAGTGCTACGTCGCCCGTTGCGGCCTCCGGCACCGGAAGGCCACGACCGATGAGAGAGGATCAGAAGAAAGGAAAACAAAACAAAACAAAAAGAGTTTTGCAAAAGTCTAGGGCGGTGCATAGAGCCTAGCAAACTCAGAACCTTCTGGCTGAGGTAAGAGCCTGCGCTCAATGGCTCGCTCTCGGAGTGCGCTCCACGTATTCCGTATACGCACCGCATGATATTCTGCGCCATCAGTGGCGTTATCGGTGACACACTGCGGCGTCGAACCGTACCCACCACGTGTCATTCTAATGGAACGTGGTATATGAGGGTCCGTCATCCACCACACTCATGGATAAGAAATGTGTGGAGGCTAGCGTTGTGACACGAGGGTGGTAGAAGGCCATAGTTTAACGTGCAATACCAACAAATCTTCCCCGCGAAGGATTCTTCTATTGCACCAGTTGTGCGCTCAAACCACTACAGCGACTGCTCTGCGGCAGGCAGTGGTCCATGGAATGCCATGTGGCAAGGGCGCTGAGCCTCGTTCCGAGCGCTCGACATATGTGACATCACCGCACCCTGGATTACGTCCCACAACACACACGCGCACAAACACGCACACAGAAACACCTCTGTATCACTGTGCATACAACAACCAGCAAGCCTCACCTGATATGTCTACTTTAGCAAAACGGTATTTAATGAACTTTGAGAGCGAGTGACGGCTTCTCAGGAACCTCTTATAGGTCTCACAGGTAATCATCATCCTTAAGATGAAAACGGCGATGCACATAATATGTTAAAGCTCACCCAGGTCGACACAATAAATCAAAACCTTACAGCTTCCAAATAACATCACTACGGTAGAAGACAACCAAATATTAATTTTGCAATGGTACTGGAGGGTAGTTCGTCACAAAGAGACAGACTTGTGACTACACCTCCTAAACACGTCCCACACCCATTCAGTTATAGCGGTCGAGGAAATGTGGAGCCGGTTTAAAATGCAAGGCTACAAAACGACAGTCCCTCCCTGTAACGATTAACCCTACTTTACCACACTCATGCACAGAAACTGCACGCACTTTACTCCACCACTACAAGGGAGACAAAGTATATCTTTATCGAATTACTCTTGCTATAAGAAACAAGACTCTTCTACGCGTAGTCAACCTCTATAGCAACTCAAAAGCAAAATATCTACCCACACTAGTAGTTATGTCCAAACCAAAAGACATGACAAGCCAGCACCCATTCTTTACCGCAGGCGTCTTAACGCTCAACGCATTCTATGGGTATGCAAGTGCACGCAAGTCAAGGGAAGGAAATTAGAGGAATATTGTCAGCTCATTACTATAGTGAGGGAAACGAAAAGCCAATCAATATGTCCGATAATTCGTCGGTCGGGTGGTCGGCGATTCGGATCTCCGATCGGCTAGATCGGCTAGAGAAAGAACGGTCTCGTACCATGTAATTACGGTGCACTACAAAAACAGTAGACTGAAATTCCACCCCCCACGCGCGCGTGCGCGCGCATGCACACACACACACACACACACACACACACACACACACACACACACACACACACACACACACACACACACACACACACACACACACACACACACACACACACACACACACGCACGCACGCACACACACGCACACACACACGCACACGCACCCACACACACACACACACACGCACGCACGCACGCGCGCACACACACACACACACACACACACACAAACACACACATCTCGCTCAACAAAAAGCGAGTAGTAGTCTGGAGGCAATTACAAACAGGAACCTTTCTTATTCTGAACATTTATTCCAAGTTCAGATCGGACTGCCTTAAGTGAGGGACACCCAAGCCACTCTCAATGACATTCTTTTCGAATGTCCCAGGGACAAACCCACGGAGCAAGGTAACATCATGTTACATGAGGAGCGCGTCGCGTGTATCCATTCCCGGTGGGGGCGGGCTTCCTCGGTCAGTAGAATCGCGAGAGGAGCGATGCACAAGCAAGATGCACAAGGAAGACTTTTGCTCGGCTCTGACCATCGTACGAGTACTTTGGCACTGAAATTTCATGCCAGGTTAATGATGCAATGATGACAGCGTGTACCTCAGTGGCGAATATCTGCATCATGATATGCTGTTCTATGTTTGATATGGAAAATAATTTTAGTGTGCTAGCACTTAGAGTCGCCATAACCGGCATTGAGCCGTTTCGTTTTTGTCTCTTTGTCTCTGTTTCTCTGAAGCCTGTTTTGTGGCAGGATGCTTACCTGCCCACCGTGTCAGGCAGCAGCTAAATTAATCCTGAGAGGCTGATGGGAAAGAGCAACCTGGGACGAAACCCAAATCCCACCAATGGCAGCACCTGCCATCGCAGGGCAGTGGCGCATCGCTTGACCGCTGCACCACTGCGCCAGGAGGGGTAGGAAGATACCCAGGGATCTATGAATGCAAAGAATGACCAGTTCCGCATATGTAGTCATTAGCCCATTATCGCTATCTGAAAAACTGCAATCCGTTAACACTGGATCCGAATACTGGAACCGAAGTGAAAACCTAGCGCACCTAATTCGCATTTGGCATAACAACACAAATCGACAATCATTATTTTTTTTCAGGAAAGGAAATGTGTGGTCACGATCCTCGGTGGACATCTCAACAACCGCCCACAACAGCTTATAATATTTCATCCGTTGCACAAGACACGAAGAAAAGGAGAGGCATGGTATACTTGTAGTGTGTGCTTACGAAGTCAGTATGAATAAATAAACAGGCCAACTCCAATAGCTGCCATCATAGTGCACTGCTGGGATCCTTGTATGGCCATAGGAACGAATTCAAAGGATGATTGCCTTCAAAGAATAGCGAAAACTAAACAGGCCTCACCGCGCCAACGATAACTGCCGGCGCCATAATGTGTTTATTAATTCGAAATCATTACTACTCCGATTACGAGAAGAGCCAGCGTCGTGTGCTTGTACTTGCAGATTTCACAGAAGATCCCGTAACTCTTCCTGCCGAAAGCGACTCAGGTCATCATACACGCGTCTCCCCGGTCAAGATCACCAGGAAATGAGCGCCGGAGGAAATAAAAGAGCTCATGTGTTCTCACAAGGAAAGGACGATCAGGACGTCAAAAACTTCACCCGGTGAGGTCCTTTTATTAGGGTAAACAATAGAAGCAACTTCACAAGGCACAGACTAATACTGTACAGCAACTGCGCGCATACAAACCCTTGCTGCACATTCAGCCTCATTTCACAGTGGCCGACGACTAGTTCATGCGTCGACGTGCTCATACGCACACACTCTGGACCCCTCTGCATCATGCAACGTACAAAGCCTGCGAGGGAAACTAATTAGGTGATGGACCTTTGACCGGGATAATTAGCTTGCGGACATCACTGAAACCGAGCAGACAGCTGCACTACTAGGTACACGACAAACAACAGGGCTGGGCACACACGGAAAGGGCATCGCCAACGTGCGTGTCCTTTCCTTGTGCGCTCAATGGACAATGGTGTCAACGGACAATGGTCCGTTGACACCAGCAACTGGGTCGTCGACGTGGTTTCAGTGGCGTGCGTTTACGAGAACCGAGTGTGCACTTTGAAAGAAACACACTGAGCAGCCCACGTTCAGCTATCTCATCCCTTTCAGCTCTCCAGATGTGAAATGGAACTGTGGCCCACCCCCAATCCGATAGAGGCTTCCTGGTTCTATCGGCGTTTTCGGTGATGTTCAGCATAAGTGGTCCGCGGAAATGCGGTGTCACATGTACGGAAGAGGAAATGCAGGGCGGGCCGTTCCCTACGGACTCATTTTAAGAAGGGGGCTGGTCGGCTGCTGTGAGAGCACGTTAGGACAGTTTTGTGTTCTAGAGCCAATAATCCGCGACCAAAAGTGAGACAGTTTTGACACCAGCCAGGATCCGTTTGTTGTATGCTGATGAAAAATAGTTAAGGTGCGAAGAAAAGGGTGTAGAGGAGGTAATGGCAGTGTTAAATGTGGGTAGAACTTGTTCTGCCTCGATCCTTACTTTCAAACAGTTGGGAGGGTGAATTTCTTCAAGCCATCCAAGTTTCAGCGCATTAATAGGTTGAGGAGAAATAAGGTCGACTGTGCGGGATCTTTTTACTGGTTGTTAGATTCGAGTGATGGAATTAAACATCGTGTTTCACGAAACCCTAGCTCTGGCGTGAAATAGAGTTGCTCTTGCACTCTTCACATATTCTTGGAGCTTCAGAATCCCGGTTTGTAGCCGGGCATGTCTGAGGTTCTTTCTTGCCTGCCAGCCTCTCTCTGCTTGAGCTCGCTTTCACTTCTAAGTTGAAATCGAGCCGTTGGGCCCGAGTATAAATGGAAAGTCTGTAATGGAATATATTATTGGATGCTTACAGACGTCCCTAGTTAAAAACTGCTGCAATTATTATTCTTTTTTTCAGGCTACCGTATGTACCAGCTGTACTACATATTATGCAGTCCATGGTAGAGAAAGGGTAGGCAGATGCTTCTTGACAATGAGAAAGTGAACAAGGGAGGAAAAAGCCTAAGGGAGCTTGCCGACGTTTCGGCAAGAGGACTTGTCTTCGTCCTCTTGTTTCTCGAAACGCCGGCAAGCACTCTGAGGCTTTTCCCTCCCTTGTTCATTTTGTTATTGTATATTATGCAGCCATATATCATCCGATCCGCCCATGGTAGCTGAAGTGAATGAAATCCTGTTATCACATTCGGACAGGCTGTCCTGCAGCAATGATTCCGTATGTTTTAAGGCGAAAGCCTTTAATGCCTCATACTGTCGTTAGCAGCCGTGTCGACAGACGCGTCGGCAAATTAGTCCGCCTTTCGGCGCCACTGCTTAAAAGGCTCAAGATTCCAGGATGAATAAAGACACATCTAGTGAATGCATGGGCTTCATAAATAAAATAAAAGGAGTGAAGTCAAGGAAAGGAAAATAAAAAAATAAAAATAAGAAAATAAACAAAAATAAAAACAAAATAAATCAAGATGTGAAAATAAAAATAAAAACAATAAAATTAAGAAAAAGAGCAAGAATAAATAAAAAACAAGATATGAAAAATAAGAAAACTAAATAAAAACAAAGTGCGCCAGGAAACGCTTTCGCCTTGCAGCACTTTAGAGAGCCAAAGCCAATCCGCTTGTCTGTTAAGGAGTGCTAACAATATTTGGAGCGAGCTATACAAGCGGGCGCACTGCGGGGAGCGATGCGTGTCGAGCCGCGAGTACCGGCGGTCGATCCACCATGCAGCTGCGCTTCATCTGAGCAGAAACACTCGCGGCACGTATTCTCACTTGCATGTTATCGCTGGCTCACTTACAAGCAGACGGCGGGAACTACTCACGGGAGTGTTTTTACTAAGCTGGAGTGCGCATGCACTCCGTGATGTGACTTCGTCTCCGAAAGCTCGCCGGCTTGGCCATCGCCGCTGCCGCTACACCGCCGCCGTAGCGAAAATGTTTCTTTTGCCCTGGCTACGAGCCACACTCATTTGGGCTCCTGGCCACCAGGGCTTACGAGGTAATGAGGCCGCTGACACGGCTGCCCGAGCGCTTACTCACCGGGCTCCTCATCCCAGCTCTTCTGGCTCGGAGACTAACCAGCCGCTGCTGCGATTCAGGGAAATAATTACGCATTATAGCGACAACCACCGCCTTTTCCCGGCCCCTGAAAAGGGGCTGAGTAAGACGGAGGAGCGAACTTCAAGGCGCGTGCAGACAGGCACTCTACTCTGTCCTGAAATCTTAAAGCATTACGATCCCAACACGGATGGGCGATGCCCGCACTGTGGGGAGACCTGTGATATCTTCCACATGGTGTGGGCATGTACTCAAAATCCCCACCTCCCCACTTCCCCTACCCCTTCCAGAGAGACATGGGAGACTGCCCTCCTCAACTGCTCCTCGCTTGAGTCCCAAAGGGCTCTGGTGAAAGGGGCGAGAGACGGGGCCTCGTCATGCGGTGTGCCGGACTAGGGACGCCGACCATGTAGCGGGGCCACTCTGTGGCTCCCAAACTCTATTTCATGAAATAGACTTTTTCACCACCACCGCCACCACAACCCACAAACTTTTAAGAGTAAGAAAAGGTTACAGGCATGTTTACTAAGCTCGAGTGTGCAGGCACGGAGGCCGCTGTGCACTCCGCTGGTGCACGTCCCCTGCCGCCCTCACTTGCTTGGAGGTTGCTCACTAAGCGACAAAGCGAACGTCGCCTCGCCACATCATCACGTCGCTCTTTTACGCGCACAAGGAGCCCGCTCTAAGCGGTGAGCCACTGCCCTGGGGTGGCAGGTGCTGGAATTTGTGCAATTTATGTTGCTCTTCCCCAACAACCACGCACGACCAATCAATAATTTAACCACCACGTGCCAGGCAGGTTGCATGTGGAAGCCATACTTTATGGGTACCATCGTTTCGCCAGACACGCACGCACGCACGCACGCACGCACACGCACGCACGCACGCACGCACGCACACACACACACACACACACACACACACACACACACACACACACACACACACACACACACACACACACACACACACACACACACACACACACACACACACACACACACACAAAAACGGATTTTCGCTTAATGGGGAAGTAGTGCTTACACCTTAATAGAAAGGGAAGCGTTAATGGGGAAAGAGCAGCTACGCCGCAGAGCGTCATGGCTAACTTTTTTGGTCGGCGCTGCTTGTGGCTTTTCGCCAGCATTTCGCTCCAGAGGAACTGAACACCGGGAGAAGGCAAACCTAGGTAATGCCCACTCGAAAACCACTAGGTACTAGACAGCACTGGGGACCCAAACTGCACCTCTTGCAGACAGGAAGACTGGCCATACCCAACAATTCCGCACAGAATAATTTTTCAAATATTGTAAGGTTTCACTATAATAACCTATATTTATAAACTAAAGGCGCCAAAAAACCACACACACACACAGGACAAGAGAACGGGACAGAGCGCTCTGTCCCGGGCGCTCTGCCCCGTTCTCTTGTCTTGTGTGTGTGTGTGGTTTTTTGGCTCCTTTACTTTTACAATGAATTACCAACTAGCCCAGCAAGAAGTTCTCTTAAGCTACATTTCTAGTACAGTGGGCCCTTTTATGTGTGTGGGCGCTCTGTCCCGTTCTTTTGTCTTGTGTGTGTGTGGGTTTTTGGCGCCTTTACTTTTACAATGAATTACCAACTAACCCAGCAAGAAGTTCTCTTAATGATCTATATATACGGGGATCTCCAGTAGGCAGACTTTCATTTCTTTGCTGTTAAGTTTTTGCTGTCGTCAAAAGTGTCCCCATTGGTTTGCTATGGCGGTCTTAACTGCTTGTTGTGAGCGATGGAAAAATTTTAGAAGACAGAGTTTGCTACACATCGGGAGAATGGAATATCATATTCAATATTTCTGCAACGGTACCTTATAATTTTCCAATATCAAAATTTTTGTCCAAAAACGTTTTTTTATCAACCTGGAAGATTCAAGAGTGACACCTGCTGGCGTGGCTATGCTTTGAGGCGACCAGCGGGCTCCACTTTTACACAGGACTCCACACTGGAGTCCCAAAGGGCTCTGGTCAAGCGGGCGCGAGACGGGGCCTCGTCATGCGGTGTCCCGGACTAAGGATACCGACCATGCAGCAGGGTTTTTTTTTTTTACCCTCAAGTTCTCTTTGATTAAAGTTTTTCACCACCACCACCACCGTGTTATGCTCCCTTTCGCTCAGGCAGTCTTAATCATTGACGGCTACGCGGAAAGGGCAGAAGCGCGTTGATCTCTTTTATTCGGTGGTGGATGGGGGTCGGCCGACGTCTCGTGATGGTGGCGAGTTTGGCCGCGAGTTCAGAGCCCGTGGTCGGCGAGGATGGCCTCCTCGAACTTCTCGCGGCACTCCTTGAAGACCTGGCGTATCTCGACCATCACCTCCTCCCAGATCTTGGTGACGATCACCGTCACCTTGGTGTGCATCACGGGCACCGGGCGCACTACCTGGTCGCACTCGAGCGCGCCGCAGCTGTCTCCGTACAGCGCCTGGTCCAGGATGGCGATCGTCGCCCGATACGTCACCTGCAGGAGCGTAAGCCTTGTACCCTAAGATGTCCTTTTCGGGCACGAGTGCGCGTTACAGGGATGCGAGAACGAATTGAAATTGGTATGTATCGAATGATTACGGCGTTCTAACGACAAAAAAAAAACTTAAACTCAACGAAAACATATCTGTTAGTAAGTTAGTAAAGTTTAAAAAACGATAGACAGGTATCACCAGCATCGGGCGTTTTCGCAAGCAAGTTGGGGTGACGTCAAGACAGTTATTTCTTCGTAAGTGTCTGAGACTAATTTGCACTACGATATTCACTTCAAATGGGGATCACCGAGTTCTTTTCGCTCTTGATGTAACGGTTTTGAATCGAGTGGATAGAAAAAAGTGTGCCAGTTTTAAAAATATACTTTCACAGCAATAAATGCGCCTTCTGCTGCTGAAAAGACGTCGCCAGAACCTGAAAGGGCCATACAATTAATATTTGCTGAAAACAAATATCGATTAGAATAGTGCTCTGTGTATACCTCTAAAGCTGTAGTAGGATAGCATGAGAGCCATTAATGGGCTATGGTTCAAAGCGCGAGAAAGCGACCATCGGGTTACGGCACCCGCCTCAATATTTCTGCCCTCGGTTAGCCCTGTTCGAGATTTCAAAATTTCGTTTGCCGCTCAGCAGCCGCTTGGCGGCAGCCGCTGAATTGCAGTGGTTTTTTTCCACGTAAAACTGGCCCGGATCATCTCAATTCGAACAAATAACACTTCTAAAAGATTTAAAAGTATAAAAACATGTAAAAGCTAAAACTGGTAAAAAGAGACAAAAATAAAAACATCTAAAAAAAACCTGGTGCGTGGAAGGCTACTTCAAAAATATACCTGTGAAAGAGACTATGGCAATGAAGAAATGATTTTCGATTTCGCGACGCATGTGGATAACAAGCGGTCTGAAAGCCAACAAAACCACGGCAAAGGCTGAAACCCCAAAGCTAAAGTAAATTTAAAACGAATAACAAAAACATGTAAAAAAATTAGGGTGTAGAAGGCTTCTTCACAAAATACTTGGTGTTTATAACATAGTACGACAGTGAAGAAATGATTATTAAAATGTAATTCATATGAATAACAAGGGGTCTAAAAGCTAACAAAGAGAAAGCAAAGGCTTAATTCCTAAAACTGAAACTGCGAAATGTAAAAGTAACTCCATAAAAACAGGCACAATGATTTTTTTTTATTTTTGATTATGCAGGGAAACCATAAAGGTCCAGCAGCACTAGCCACTCCTACAGATGACTTTCCAGGAACTCAAAGTTCCTCCCGTGTAAATTAATGAAGGGATAGTGACGCACTGCTGCCCGGCCTTTCGAATAAAATAGAGCTCAGTGAGTTCGATCGCTGTTTCATCTTTAGCCGCTCTTATGAATTCAGTGCTCTGTATCTTATGGTAGTATGTTTGCTTTCGCTTTTCCCTGTCCTGTGTTCTGCGTTGTCTTCACCTCTATGAATACAAGAACTTCAAGTCAGCTAGCCCCAAACCAAGCTTCTGTTGCATCAGATTCTAAGACGTTAACAGTAGAAGAAGGGGCATTATTCAATATCCGGATGAATATGCTGTCTTAGGGATAAGTTTCATAGTATTGACAAATTGGACAATTTGTGGTCACTTACCATGCGGAAAAAAAAGCGGAATTTATATTGGGAACGTACCGACCGCTAACCAACGTACTATTGGGACAAAACTCTCCAGGACACATACCATGGGAACAAAAGCCAGTAGTTCCGTTATTATTTATTTCATTAAAGCAAATATGCGGAAAGGATAGATTCACGTGCCCCAGTGTGGTGCAGTGGAAGCCGATGTTAGCTGGAAGGCGTGACACCTATGGACCTAGATAGCTTCTTCCGCGTTGTGGAGAGTTTTGTCCTCGACAGTACATACGCAAAAATTTTGGACAAAGGCATTTTTCAACGGTAAAGAGTTTATGAACTCAATTTTTTTCATTAATTGTAAGATTTCACTATAACAATCCAAGTATCCGCCCATCTGCCTCGGCAAGCTTGCATTGTTGTGCTACTAAGTTATTAACGTTTCTGCTATCGTCAGAAACGTTCCCCACTGGTTTTCTATACCAGTCTTAACCACTCGATGCGAGCGATAGAAAAACTTTAAAAGATTGTAATACGTATCGTAAGGATGGACCTCTACCTTTAACATTTCGATAACAGAACCGTACAATTTTCTAATATTCAAAATTTTTGCCGAAGAATGCTGGGCTTGATCACGGTGACGAAATATATCGGCTGTATAATTAAAGGAGGCTGACTGAAGACATATGGAGCCAGAACTGGTAGTGAATGAGAGAGAAGTAATGGGCGGAACGTAAACACGTGCGGAAAACAAGAGCACACCGCGAAGAACAATCACGGTGGTAATAAAGGGGCACAGATGACAAATTAAGTGAGGCTATAGTGACGCATTAGTATTCTGATGACAAGATATGAGAGGACTCTGACTGAAAAGTGGGCTTTTTTAATTAAAGGTCAGAAAACGAAACACTTGTCGCGCCGCCAGTGGCCGCTTCCGCAAGGAAACTGCAATGAAGTCTAGGGAGTTTTTTCTCGCGCGTGTATCCCGGGGCTAAGCCTACACCGCTATTTACTTTAGTGGATGATCACGGAGTCCTTTCGGTATTGATGTCACGAGTTTTACCCTTAACGCCTTAGCGGGCTTGGATGAGTCAGGCTCGTCCTAAGCAGACTTTCATGCCTGATCTAAGGTGCGACCAGCTTGTCGTGTGTTTCCTGGCACATTCTGTGTCCAGTTTGAGCGCCGTAGGACTCTTCTAAAGTGCTTTTTTTTTCGGGGGGGGGGGGGGGGGGGGAGGGAGTTGCCGACATATGACAGCATGGGTACTATATAAACATTGTGGTACCATTTAAGAAAAAATCGCCGGTTAGGGTGTTAGTATACAGAGAATAGCGCTTCGGGCGTGAGCAAACAAGAAGACAGGAGGCACGCTTAACACTAACTTTTACTGATAACACTAAAGGGTTGATGATTACCGTCCGTTCCGTCTTCTTCTTAGTCCACGTCTGAAGCTCTATTCTTTCTATATTAAGGTGAAACACCAACTAGCCCGGCTTTCCTCCTTGACTCCTTAATTTGACTCTGGTGGCGAGTGAAAAGGTTGCGTTTTCGAATCCAATATCTTCCGCAATAACTCCGTCTTTTTATGCCGAAGGGACGTCAAAATAGCCAGAAGTGGATTCTCGTACAACTTCCGCCCTCACCGTTCGATCACGTTCGGACGTGCGCTCGCAGTAATACAGGACATACTATGTCCACCGCTACGGAGGAAGGTGGCGCTGGCGATCACTCTCATGGTTCGGCTCCGCTACGCATAAATGCCCCGAAAGAAGATTGCTTCTGCTTATAATTGATTAGGAGATTTTTAAAAGATTGTCTTCTAATTTATAATCAGTCAGCTTACAAAATATGCTGTAGTAATTTCCTCTTAGTGAACACTACAAATAAAAAAAGCATCCCTATTCTCCTTGGTTTCGCTGACTGTTCGCTTCCGTCATGTACAGCCAGAAAGAGTAAGTGAATCGATTTTTCACAACAACTAAAATTTTATAGAGTTGTGCTCATAGACAGAAACTCGCCTGCCAGTCGTGATTGGCGACCTCCTCGTAGCGGCGCAGGATGCGCGTGTACACGTAGATGCGGTGCGGTACGGAGCTGCCCTCGAGGTCGACCTCGTCCTGGCGCAGGTTGCACGCCGTCTCCTCTTCCACCACGTAGCGCCGGCTCTCCTGGATGCGCGAGATGAAGGCCACCCACGAGGCGTGGATGGTCTGCGCCACCTCCTCGGCGTTGGCGTCCACCGACGATGCCCAGCCGCGCACGTACGCAGAGTCGAACTGCGTGGTCTCGTGTCGGTTACTCCCAGACAGTTGTAGCACACCGCAGAAAAGCTCTACCTGCTCGTCTTGATCACAAGTTCACCGTCCGGCATGAGTCAGAAGCTCTTCACCTAAGGCAGAGATTCTCTACTGTCGCACGCTTTTAATCGAACTCTCAAAACAGGCTCAGGCACAAGATGCTAGAGTAAGGACTCACTTGGATAAGCAGGCTTTGAAGAAACGAGGAGTTATTGATGAAGGGTGTTTTGTAGAATGATTATAGCTCTACAGGGGCTATATCTAACAGAAAGCAAGGGTACAGCATGAATATAAACCCTCTTATTGTCCTTCCAAGGCAGTACGACAAGAAAGCGGCCGTGACAAGATGCTAGAGCAAGGACTTACTTGGATAAGCAGGCTTTAAAGAAACGAGGAGGCACTGATAAAGGGTATTATGTAGAATGATTAGAGCACTACAGGGGCCGGATCTAATCGAAAGCAAGGGTCCAGCATGAATATAAACGATCTTATTGTCCTCCCCAGGCAATACGACAAGAAAGCGGCCATGCAGCCTCTGCATTTTTTGAAAAACTACCTCTCACTGCTTTGGACAAGAGGGTGCTCTTCTCACATAAGAACGCGCTGTCCAAAAGACACACCATTGTGCGGTTGTCGAAAAGCTGCGCACATCTGCAGGTAAGGATTAGATGAGAGAGTGCTGTCGTGCCCATGTGTGTTGTGTCCAAGGAATGCCCTCAACTACTTAATCGTCACCACAAGAGAACGCGGCTTTAAAACTGAAAAGTACCCCACGTGCACTCGGCTAAGCACCTGTTCTCGGTGGTGGCTGTTATTGGGTGGGCAAGTACTGCGCATGAAACCTTCTACAGCTTCAGCATTCGCGCTGCCTGCCTTCTCCAAAAGTTGACGCGTGTGAAATTCGGGCCTTTCGTCGCCTGATTTAGATCACCATATCGTCCAGAAAGGATCATCGCCATCAGCCTAACCACGTCCAATGCACGAAAAAGTCCCCTCCCATATCCCTATAATTAACCGTGTCCTGTGCCAGCGGCTACCGCCTTATACCCTACTCTGCCGCCCCTTCGACTCTTGCCTTCTCTTGGAATTTATTCCGTTACCATCAGGTACCATCTTTAATCGTCCTGAGATTCGCCTTACCAAGGATGCCCAGCCAATGCTTTAGCAGCGATGCAACAGCCCTTGCCCAGTTTTGACTAAAAAAGCTCTTCGTGCGCGATGGTCGATAGCAAGGCTGTATCGAGCGGTTCTCGACGGTAAGGGAAATTGGCTTGAGCCAGTGGTTAGACAACTACTTATTTTGCCATCACACCATTTTCAAGTCTCTTCTGTAGGTCTTCAAGCAAAAAGTGTGGATCGAGCGGTGCGTTTTCTGTTAGCCAGCTCACTGGAGAGCAGCACTAAAGAGAAGAGGAATGCGTGCCATCCTCTGCTCGGGATTTGCTTTCTTGGAGCAGTGATTTCTCTCCAGTAGCGCTCTGACATACGTGTTCGCAGAATCGAGTACAGGACAATGGCTACACAGGCTGGTACGCAGTGACGACTAACTGGTACCGGCCTACACCACGTCGCACTGTGCGACGCTCAGCATTTACGGCACATGCGAAGAGCGCAAAAAGGGTGCTGGACGAGTACCGCCTTGTGTAGATGGACGATCCCCTTCTGGACCTGGTTGCCGAACTCGCTCCAGATGAGGTCCAGGTGCTCCGCGAGCCAGTAGCCGACGCCCTCCTTGACGAAGAGATCTTGCAGGCAGGTGGAGGCCAGTTCGCGGTCTGCGGCTCGAGCCACCTTCTGCAGCTCGCACTCCATGATCTCCCGGTGCACGATGGCGGTGCGGAGCAGGTGAACGTCCACCTGACCCGCGCCCACAAACGAAATTTAACCTGCCGCACTCTCAAGGGCTTACGGATGCCGCGGCCGGCGGGTAGCGTTTATTCAAGATCTTATTTTTTTTTCTCTTCATCGGTTGACTGTCGTTGTCTACTTATTGCTTAGAGGCTTCAGCAGCGGTGGCGTCTTAAAATTAACCCTTTCGGCCCAGGTGGCGTCAATTTGCACAACAACAAAGAATATTCCTCTCGCGCCTCAGTAACGGACAGAAATAATATTAATTTTTAATAGGATACGTAGTTTCTCCGGCATCCCTGTTGCTATAAACATCACTGTTCACGCATTTCCATTGAGCTCTAGGGTCGAAGGAAGAAGAAGCAGCAGCATCGTTGGCATGCTGTGAAAAAGCCTAGGTATAGAAAATTCGTAGACATATCTCACTAGCCATTCATTCTTTCCAGCTCAGATTTTTAAATGTTTTGTGAAACCCCTATGTAGGCTCATATCTGCGTCGAAAATATTGTTGTGTGCGTAGGGGCTGCACTGCACCACATTTTTCACATGTGCGATTGTGACACCACCAGGGCTCAACGGTTGCAAGCGGATGCCATCGAGTGATGATAAGCGATCTTTGTAGAGGAAGTTCTGCTAGTATTTTTGCTGATGCACCTATACTGATGAGTTTGTTCGACTGCTGACACGAATATTCCTTGCGGCAAATCGACGAAATATTGAAAGTAGCTTCGTGATCAACTGGAAAAGAAATTTTCGCTATCGTAGAAAGTGAATGTCGGTATCGAGTCTGGAAATGACCATGCCAATGTCAGCGAACAACAGCCGGAGCAAAAGAGTAGCGAGAATAAACCGACGCCTGACCTTGCGTGTTTGTTCCTTTTTTAATGCTCTCCCCCTTCTGTGAGCATTGGTAATGAGCTGCAAGAAGCGACAGGACCATTCACACTACAACTCGCACACCACCACCCGTGTAGCACGCGGTGCGCACCCTCGACGCTGAGAGCAATGCAGCGTGTCTGTACTTTTTATTGAGAACGCGTATTCGGTGTAGAGCACTGCACGGGCATCAATCCGAGGCCCGAGCCCGGCCCAGGCCCGAGACATGAAGCCCGAGCCCGGCCCAGGCCCGTGGCTTCAAGCCCGGGCCCGGCCCGGGCCCGCTAAATTATTGCTCTAGCGAGCCCGGCCCGGCCCGTGAATCCCGGAATGAGGCCCAGCCCGGGTCCGGCACGGCCTGTTTCACAGTAACGCTTGAGGTATACTGCTCACTTTGAGCAAGTAGACTGCTACTACACCGATAAGGAACTGACCGACAAAGGTTCTGAAACCGCAGTTTGGCTTCCAGAAAGTTGGTTCTTTTTAACCCAGAATGAAATGATTAAGAGTAGTGCTCGCCAGGCCCGTCTTTTGGAGAAAGATGTTGTGTAGGTGGGCAGAGATAAACTCGGAAGTTCCGAGAGCTACATAAAAAGGGCTGCATACACGTCTAGTAGTCTACTTTGCGTTCCCCCATGATTTTAATCAGTTATATTCTGCCGCCCGCGAAGTATAAATATTAAAGCTGCCTAACAAGCATTACAATGACATTTTTTTTTAGTGAACACGATCTCACAGGTTGAGCTCATAGCCGAACTGGTCGCCTTTCAGAAGACACGACCAGCTAAAAGGCTTGAGTATTGCGTCCTAAACTAATATGTTCTTGCCAAATGCATTTCTAATAGTGTATAGGTATGTTTTGGGATTACGAACGATCAATGGCCAATTAAGGCCGGTTGAATTTTACTCTTTCTGCACCGCGGCATGGAAATAAGGAAATAAGTCAATGAATAAAGCTTAGTTTTTTTCTCGGCGCGTACTATAACCCATAGCTCATCCGTGTCGCTGCTTCAATGCCGTAGTTCTGTACTTCACTCTGCAATAGTGAATGAAAAGTCGGACACAAGCCGTTTCTGTACGGACCCAAGCCCGGCTCGGGCCCGCAGCTTTAAGCCCAAGCCCGGCCCGGGCCCGCTACTTCAGGCCCGGGCCCGGCCCAGGCCCGGCAAAACAAATCATGTCCTGGCCCGACCCGGCCCGCGGGCCGGGCCGGGCCCGGGCTTTCGGGCTGGCCCGAGCCCGTGCAGTGCACTAATTCGGTGTGCTCATAAACAGCTTCCGCTCTCTCCCCTGCCGAGGGATATCCGCGTTGCGTAAGCATAATGCCACGTATCATTGTAGTGTCCGTTCGTTCGTGCAAGACCGCAGGGAAGGGGTGTTATCATTTGTGTTTATGACGCGAGAAGCGACCGGACTAATCTCGATTGATCACAGCCATGCCGAGCTACATCTACATGTTTCCAGATTACTCTAGAGTCTAGATGATCTCGACCTGTTATCTCGAAGTTTCCGTGCCGGCTTTAAATTGAACGATGCCGCGAGCAGCGGGCATTCGTAGTTCGACGACTGACGAGCACATTTGTTGCTTATGCCGCCGCCGAGTGATTCAGTTCTTTTGCGGGCGCAAGTCAGCCCAAATAAAGAGCTTCGTTTGCAAGTCTTGTCAGTGTCTTCCTGACTGCTGGACTGCCATCACTACAACGTGACAATATGAATGACAGGGAGTTATTTGTCGTCTGTACAGAACAGCATTTGGTCAAGATTGCAGACACGACAGATTATCTTCCGGTCTACAAATTGTTTTACAGTAGACTGCTGCTTTGAAAACAGGCGCAAGCCAGATGCATTGCGCATCGCGCAAGCTGAGCACTAAGATGCGCTGGGTTCTGCTCTGAGCCCTACTGAAGCGCTTCATGAAGCTCGATAGAAGAGGACGGTACAGATTCGGAAAAAAAGCGTTCATCTTGTCCACAGTCGCCTTCCAGGAAGGTTGCGCAAGTTCTGAGCACGTGTGCTGTTGACGTGACGTACTGTCAGTTGTATCCCTGAAGAGAAAAGTATACAACAGCTGTATCCTGCCGGTACTCACCTATGGGGCAGAAACGTGGAGGCTAACAAAAAGGGTTCCGCTTAAGTTAAGAACGACGCAGCGAGCTATGGAAAGGAAAATGATAGGTGTAACGTTAAGAGATCGGAAGCGGGCGGAGTGGGTGAGGGAACAAACGCGGGTTAATGACGTCATAGTCGAAATCAAGAGGAAGAAATGGGCTTGGGCAGGGCATGTAATGCGAAGGCAAGATAACCGCTGGTCCTTAAGGGTAACAGAGTGGATTCCAAGAGAAAGCAAACGTAGCAGGGGACGGCAGAAAGTTTGCGGGGATACACTGGCGGCAACTGACAAAGGACAGGGTTAATTGGAGAGACATGGGAGAGGCCTTCGCCCTGCAGTGGGTGTAGTCAGGCTGATGATGATGATGACGATGACTGTCAGTTGGAACACACGCCTGACAGCGACAAGAACGAGGAGAAACAATACAAAACGGAAAGTAATTAGGAGGTGCGGCGCCTTTTGTGGCAACTGCAAGATCCATCTATCCCCTTGAAATAAAGTTTCTCTATGTTCTGGACACTGCAAAATAAGAAATTTTTTAGTTCACTTCTTTGTTTTGAATTGGGGTGACCAAAGCGGTACTTTCGCATTTTACACCCGAGGAGCCCTGATGTTCGATTTTGACACCATAAGTGTCAATTAAGTAATACTTTCACCACAACATTTAAATTTTTATTGTGTCGTTATGGCGCCTTAGGCATTGTAAAAACACAGAGTAAAAAAATCTGCGACTAAAATAAAAAATTCAGGGCCGATCGGTTTAAAGCACCCCTTTTATCGTTAGATGGCACTTGCTTCAGACTCTGAAAACCTCGAAATGTTAGTGTTATTACTAGCCATTTATTCATAAAATTTAAACTGGAAGGAGAAGACGTTGGTAGCCGCTGCATATGCCAACGAAACCTGAAGCACCTGAGCTGCGGCTAGCGGGAATAAAAGGACAGGAAGAGGGAAAGAATGGGGGGATCGATAGTAAGAAAGGATAGCGCGAAATGTCCACTTCGAGACTTATGCGATAGGTATTCTTACAAGGGTTATTATAAAATTTTTAAAAATAAGATCGGATCTCTCGGGAGTTTGAGGTATTTCGTTAATTTTCGCTGTTTTCCTATCCCAAGGCACAGTGGTTTCCACAATCCAAACTGCTGAGATGAAACTATCGTTACAGTCGAGGCCTGACTGCTTGAAGCAGCAACACGTGTTATTTTCTCCGAAACAGCATAATTTTTCATCGGTTCGGAAACAACATGAACACAGCGGTAATCAGCCAATGGAGATTTTTTTGTTGTTGGTCAATGTGTTTATTCCTGCTTGAGTTGAGCGAGAAAGAAAATTAACTAAGACAGAGGTCAGGCCTCACAAGCGGTCCGTCAACACCTGGTAGTAGTAGCGAACAGGATGCGTGTGTGAAAGCATACCCAGCAGTTCTGGACAGAGGCGTTTTTCTGCGGGAAAGACTTTATGAACGAAATTTTTCCATATATTGGATGAATTAACTAACAGTCAACGTATCGGAAGGTCTCTCGTCGGCAGGCTTGGATTTTTTTGCTATCGCCAAAAACGTCCCCCATAGGTTTTCTATGGTAGCCTTAACTGCTGATGTGAATGATGAAAAAAGATAAGAATGGAACATTACCTTCAATATTTACGTAAAAGTACCGTACACTTATCAATATTCAACATTTTTCTCCAATAATGCTGGAAATGGATATCTAAACAGCACTTATGCAAAAGTCAAACACGTCGTGCACTTGGATTACGGGATGGAAAAGGAGATGAAAGGATAATTCTTTATTTATTCTTTATTCAGACATTACCCCGCGGCGACCGAGGGCGTTACAGCAAGGGGGGGGGGGGTTATCGTTGAGATACTCACGAACTTTAGAAATGTGGGCTACGCGCCTGGAGACGTAGAATGAAGCTATTCGGCTGTTAATAGAGCAGATAGTTCATGCAATTCGAGCCTTGAACTCGCCTAAAAGAGGTCGTGAACTAATAAGGCGGATTACGTTTCCCTTGAGAGGCCAAAGTAAATGTCAAATTTCTAGGTACCCAAGAAGAGGACGAGGGAACCTGGGTCCATCAACCTCAGCCACTTTCACACGATGTGTGGCTGAGGGTGACTGACAGGAGAAGTTAGATGTTTAGTGCGAGGGAAGAAAGCAAATGAAGAGAGTTTTCAAGACACTTCAACTTACGCCATCGGTTCTCCAGCATCATCGTGTACGCGGACGAAAGAGGAGTGAGGGAACGCGAAGTACGACGCGAGCAGTGTGACTTTGATAATCAGCAAAATTTTTCAAGTGTATGAAAGCGGGGCCCTGGCCAGACCATCCTATCTCTACGAAATTCTCCAGTCTCAGCTGTTCTGTGCCGCCTTCAGATATAATTACCCAAATGTCTGTTTAGCTTTACTAATTGATTGTACCACATTCTGCATTCAGCTTTTTTGTTGTTTTGTTTTGTTCCTGCGGTTGTTATGCCTCTAAAACACTATCTGTTCTTTTTTCGTGTAAATTACAATGTATACTACAGGTTTTTGTTTATTTCTTGTTTTGTTTTCTACATGTGGTTTCTGTACTTATGTATTGCACCTTGGCGCTTGCTCAATCTTATTTTGCGTTGTGTGTCATTGCTCCCCCCTATGTAATACTCTCGATTGAGGGCCTTTAGGGGCTTACTGAATAATAAATAAATAAATCCTCCTCTTAAAATGTACAGTAAACTCTTCCAGATCAACAATAATCAGCTCTCTGCATCTCGTTTCGCCCAAGATCATTTCCACCTATCCCCACCTGGCAGGGTGCCATTTACTAGGATACGACTAACTAGATTCTCCTGTAATCCACCGTGCTCTCTTCCCGTGGTCCCGTACAAAGTTGCGGACATTTCGTCCATTGCGAGCGAGCATAAAAACAGGGACAGGGAGGATACGGGTCTGGGTACCAGTTCTCAAAACCGGCGTCGTCGCTTTGGCAGGCGTGGTTTTGAGACGCGCGTCTCTCCTTTCATTCTTCCCTCTCACGCCTCTTTCAACTCTCATCTGTCCACATGTCGCAGCGACTGTGACTTAGCAAGCACCAGTAGGCAGGCCCGTGGAATTTATTTTCCATTCTTCCTTCAGTCACAACAACAACAGCGAAGTTTTACTGTTTTCATTGCTAGGGGCCTACGGATGTGAAGATACACTGTTCATGTACCGCTGCTGCCAAAGGCCGATGTAACAAAGCTCTAGATCTTTGTCGAATAGGCACGTAGCACAGGGCAGCGTTTCTTCGGCTTCAGCGTCTCGTCTACTGGCGACGTCGCTCGGCGCCCGCTACACGCGAGAGCGTACGAACTGGCGTCTTGAGACCGAGGTGCGGAGAATACGTGGGTAAAGCCCCTCATTTATCCCCTATTCGTAGCTAATCGTCGTATTCATCGGCAACGGGAACCTACTGCGGCGGTAACGGGGATAATGAAGCGGGGACTGAAGAGGCGTTCCTGTCTGGGCAGAAACGGACCGTGCCCATCCAAAAATCGCTGCCATTGCGGGGCTAGTCATTGCTCCCCACCGGTCTCCACCTACGAGGTATTTCCGGTGCTGACGCTGAGATCTAGCCTCACACGATATCCTTGCTCAAAGCGCCGGAACTTCGCCACCGGCGACGCTGGGATCCGAGAAGCTGACACCGAAGAAACACCGCCGTGTGGCCGGGCCTTAACGGTCACCCTCGGCTATGTTGAGCGAAGAGCGATCTGGCACAAGGCAACGCGTTACTTCAAAGCTTTCGCTGAACCCACCTCGTGCAGCGCCATGATCCACTGGTCGGAGGTGTTCTCGTACTTCTGGTAGAGCGAGAGGAAGTTCGCGGCCACGTGTCGCTGTGTGACCCACCACACTTCGCGGATGCGCAGCAGCAGCGGCAGCAGCTCGTGCGCCAGGAAGTCCGTCCGAGAGCTCTTGTTCTCCATGTTGGCCAGCATCTCGCTAGTCGAGGTGGACACCTGCTCGCTCACCCGCTGCCAGACGCGAGACACCACCTGCGGACGCCAAGCCGCGGAGAGAAGGTTCGCCGCTTGCGGACGCCATTCTCAAGAGACAGGGTGCGGTCGCCCCGCTGTCCCGCGAAAATGCTGTGCAGGTGGAATAACTATGCGCTATGGAATACTTAGCCTGTGAGATCCAATAATCGGACCGCCTTGAGGTTGCCTTGACGTGTTTGTTCTCGTAAAGAGCTATGCAGTACTTAGCCTGTGCGGAACGCCTTGAGGTTGCCTTGACGAGTTTGTTCTCGTAAAGAGCTATGGAGTACTTAGCCTGTGGGTCCGATCGAGGTTGCCTTGACGTGTTTGTTCTCGTAAAGCTTGTTCGGCGGTCCGTTATTACACTCCTTCATTTCGCTCCAAACAGGACCGAGAGTTGTGCGTGTGTTCTTCAGGGCTAATATATTAATTAAATAGCATTAGAAGCCCCCCTACGCCAAAATGCTTCGTCGGTCATAAAATTCGCCAGTTTGCTGTAGGGTAGTGAGGTCACCAGATCGCAAATGACGTCAGTTCCGGCAAAAGCATCAACAGCTCGCAATGCTGTCGCATTGTCAACGCGTAATGAAATTAGGCATCCCTGTGCAATTTGGATTCTATCAATTACTAGATGTCCTGAAGAACAAATTGCCATTGCCGGTGGCCGCTTGCTGTTCGGCCGTACTGTGCGAGGCTTGTGTACAGTATTCGTTCTGAAAGGCCGTGTACATCCTATGCGATTCAAATCTGAAATGTAAAAAAAAAATTGCTGAGGCTCAGCTTGGCTAAGCCTGGGGAATGCGAAGCATATTAGTGGCTAGGCTTGGTAATACATGGCTTTCCTTCGTTCAATACTTAGTCATTTTAATACAACCACTAGAAGCCTTCGTCGTGGGGGAAGACAACGGCATGGCTACAGCGGAACGCCGACTAACCCCGAGACGCGCGTTGGGTGAGCGCCTGGATTGCCACGGAAGCCGCGTCTGCCTGCCCGGTGGAGCGAGCGTTTCACCTACACCGAGTGTGAACGCGCGTTCGAAATGCGCGGGAATGCGCGGGTGTGACGGCTAGGGGTCCCACGGCGACGGCGCGAGGTGGAGGCCTGCTCTCCCATCCGATGTCACGTGGTGTGACGTCACGATGTCACGTGGCGTGACGGCTAGGGGTCCCACGGCGACGGCGCGAGGTGGAGGCCGGCTCTCTCATCCGATGTCACGTGGTGTGACGTCACGGTGTCACGTGGGGGTCCCACGGCGACGGCGTGAGTGGTAGCTCTAGCAATATGCTTCGCATTAAAAGTGTTGCAGAGTGCAGTGCGATTTGAACGGGTTGTTCAAGAAAAAACACCTTATGATCCTTGACCATGATATGAAGCGCGCGCCCGATCTCGGAACAGAACCATCAGACCGTGCATTGAAGCTTCAGAAGCTGGGCAACCGAAGCTGAATTCAGAAAGCGACCGGACTGTATGCACTAAGTGCCATTAACCGGGAATTCCATCTCTCTTTTTAATACTTTACCGCTTTCCCTTCCGACTCTATCGTCACGTTGTTCTTCAATCCTGGGGCCGCCGGCCGGGTTCCGGAGACGAACCACAGAAGGCGCCCATGTGCTGTGCGATTTCAGCGCACTAACGATAAAGAACCTCAAGTTGTCTAAATTAATCCGGAGCCCTCGAATGCGACTTCTTTCGTAGGTCAGGTGTCACTTAGGACGTTCAAGCTCAATTTATACCAATTACACACTGGCCATTTTGTCCTTGGATGGACTTAGGCAAGCAATTGGTAAAGATAGGTTAACAATTTCTATTATAGTTGGCACCACAGAAGCACCGGTACCGCAGGATGATAAGGGTGGCGGATGCCGAACACAAGAGAGAGTGATAGCGTGTCACGAAACCGTTGTATGTGCGAGAGAACTGATACGTATTGCTTAGCTTTGGTAATAGCAGTGAAACCTTCCTAAATCGGTGACGCCGAACCGAAGTTTAAGAGCGGAGAAACACGTGACTTACGCTCTAGGGGCATGGGAGGCGCGGCGGTGGTAGCCAATCTACCACCTGAACGTCAAGGCTACGACCGCGTCCGAACCGCCGAGGAACTTCCGTAAAGCATTGAAGATGGCTCCGGCGTCAAGAAGGGAGACAGTGAAGACGATCTTGCCGTGTTAGGATGGACTTTGTGGGTACGCCTCGCGTATTGACGAGCGCCATGTCACTATACCCTAAACAGAAAGGATTAAACAGGAAGTAAGCTATGCTGTAGCGCACTGCTGTAAGGGAGTGTGCTAGAGGACAGCCTTCACCCCTTTTACTCCCATATAGGCATATTTGTGTTTAGAGCATACACGTTTGATGACTTACAGGGTATGTCCTGAAAGTAATGAGACTAGTCGCGGTGTGGCGCGTGCATGTTCTAGATCGGGAAACCGCTATTGGGGTAAGGAGCGGGAACCTTCAGCTTCACAGTGCAAAAACCTCTGTTGGCTTCGAGCAGGTCAAGCGAGTGGACGTGCTCAAACGTGTACCCCTGTTTCGTCGCTGCGTCGAGGAAACCATGGAACAGCGCGACGCGGTGAAGCTTTGCAATAAACTAAATAAATCACCGACCGAGGCATTTCACAGCATGTGGTAATGATGCAATGTCCGGATCGCAAGGGTTCCAATGGCACAAAGCATTTACAAATGGCCGTGAAGACGTTCAGGACCGCACAGTCAACGTTACCGTCCGTAACCGTCATCGACAAGCGCCTGGACCGCTGCTTGTTGTGAACGTCGTCAGACCGTTTTTAGATGCCTTGTGCCATTAGAACACACGACGTGGACATTGCATCGTTCCAACATGCTGTCTTGATCACGTTGATTGACTCGGTAGGTGACTTGCCCAGTTTATTGCAAAGCTTCACCGCGTAGCGCTGTTCCAACGTTCGCTCCATGGATTCCTCGACGCAGCGACGAAATATGGGTACACGCTCGAAGATGTCCACTCGCTTCGCCTGCTCGCAGCCAACTAAGCTCGTCGCATTGTGAAGCTGAAGGTTCCCACTCCTTCCCCCAAAAGCGGTTTCCCGATCTAGCGCGAGCACGCGCCACGCCGCGACTAGTCTCATTACTTTCAGGACAAACCCTGTATCTTGTCCGACTTTGTTTTCTACAGTTTACGTGTCTCCGTAGCTGTTAAGACCGCGAGAACACCATCCACATCACAAAAAAGGTTCTGCCACAGGTCCAAGTCACGCCTTTCGGGGTGTACAGCGCGACTGCCGCAATGGAACGCCTAGTGGATTGAGTTATGTACAGCTTTTCTTTAGGCGGCTCCCTTCTGCGTATGGGGAAGACATTTTCGTGCCAAGTCAGACACTCCAACAAGCAACTCAGAGCCTCGCCCACGTTCTCCTCCAATAGAGCCATGCTTATGTTAAGTTGAACCCCAGGAAGTGTGGCCTGTTCTAGAGGCAGCAGACTTTCATGGACACTAAGTCTTAGGGAAGGTAGGAGTGTCTGACCGGACGAAATCTGAGCACAATATTCAGACATTGCTTGACCGCTCCATGTTCCCAGAAACTTTTGCGCGCACTGCCAGGCCGCTTCGAGTCTTTCTAAAAGGAACGTGTCATTTGTATGGACAACAGGACCAGGTCAGGCTTTTGTCCACCAAAACCGGCCTAAGTTCCGCACCCTTGCCTTCGGCCCCACGTCCGCGCGAAGCCTTCATCCTCGACACTAACAGCAGAGAAAAACGGTCCGTTCTGTACCATCTGTAAAGCAGGGTAGCACCAAACTGATCATAGGAAGCTACCACGGAGTCTTCCCCAAAGGTGACTAGGAAAGCTGTAATGCTCGTCATTAACTCTTGGCCGCAGTCAAGGTCCCCTTCATCTTTTACCACTACCTTTACGGTCCTCGTTTTGCTGTTGTTTTTGCACAAAACTGCCTCATGAACACGGGATAACAGCTCGCAAAGTGGACGGAACGGCATGCAGCAGTACGCCCTGCTGATCCAGCATTGATCGAGTTGAAGTCACGAAAACGCTGATACTTTGCATCGGTGAATATCAGCTGTCGCTTGCGTGTCGAGGCAAGTCGTGTAAATTGGTGCTCTTTCTTAAGTGGCGTCAGCGACGAGCACAGAAACTGTTCGGTTCCCGCAAAGAGAAAGTAAAAATCATTTATTTACCGACCCTGATCCGGATCCCCGTCTCAATTCGGTGAGTCGGAACACATACCCCCTAACACGTGGGTCACGGATTCGTTTCCGCTTCACTAATGAAATTAGACTCAGTTTAACGATTTCATCACCATGGCATGGTTAGCGCTGTTCCTGGGCGCGTGGATTCGGTTTCGGCCGTGCGCGGCCCTAAAGTTGCTTGCGCTGCAGCGACGACGAGAATGGCATTTTCGAAAATGTGGAAGCTGATGTGAATATTACTTACAATGGGCTACAGGCTTTTCAATAAATAAGGAACGTAATTTTAATAATTCAAAAGTTGAGCATTCAATGTTAGTTTCATTAACCTGCCAATTAGAGAGCCTTAGTTGTATTCTGATGCACAATACCGCTGGAAATGCCATGCCGAAAAAAGCGCTCAGCTAAATCAAAATGCCTATTTAAACAATTGCTGACACTCTTGGGTGAAACAGCCTCTACATAAACGAGTAACAGAGAGCAGGCAATTTTGTTAAAGAGTTATGAATATGAAAAAAAAAATGAAAAATAGAGAACAAATGACAGCAGAACAGAAGTGTAATATCAACAGGTATATGACAAGAAAAAATACGAAAAGAAAAAAATTGAAAAAAAAAATCAAGAACAAATGAAAGCAGAACAGCGGTGTAATGTGAACAGGTGTGAACGGCCGCATTTCTATGGAGGCGAGATGTAAAGGACCCGCCGCGGTGGTTCAGTGGTTAAGGCGCTCGTCTACCGAGCCGGAGTAACCGGGTTCGAACCCGACCGCGGCGGCCGCGTTTCGATGGAGGCGAAACGCAGAAGGCGCCCGTGTGCTGTGTGATGTCAGTGCACGTTAAAGATCCCCACGTGGTCTAAATATGGAGACCTCCACTACGGCACTTCTTTCTTTCTCTCTTTTTTCACTCGCTCCCTCCTTATCCCTTCCCTTACGCCGCTGTTCGTGAGTCCACCGAGATATGTGGGACAGCAGTGCCACCTCAGATGCCAGCGTGTGGAAGACGAAGAAATGGAGAGCGCTTCCTGCTGCACGTGCACACCCCCTACCTCCTCCGACTCGCTGAGCTCATCTGGGTGCCTTCACAGTCGGGAAATCCCGGCAACGAGGCCGCCGACTCTCTAGCCCGAGGGTCTAGAAACCGAGCACAGGCGGGCCTCGTGGAGGATTTCTCGAAGGAGAGTATGCACTCCTTTGCTGAGCTCACCGCCAACTTCCACGCTGAGCGCCCCATCTACCAGCCACCCCAAACACCCCTCACTACCAGAGAACAGTCAATCTGGCGTCGCCTGCAGACCAGAACACTACTTATACCAGCCAGGCTATAAATGTATGCCGGTACCCCCCATATGTACCTTGTGCGTCCACCCCAAGGCCACCCTTACCCTCATCCTCCCACCATGCACGGCGTTCCTTCCCCTCGCCGAGGCGCTGCTTTTCCGAACCTGGGAGGACTGGGAGGCCTCTATGCGGTCAGCGGACCTGGCCAGGCACAAGATCACCGGCAGCTGGGGCCGCAGACATCATGGACCAACACCACATGAACGTTTAAACCGTGAGTGTGGTCGTGTGGAGACCCAGGGTGCCTGCGGGCTCCGAGTTTTCTTGTTGAATAATGTTTTACCACCACCACCACAATGAACGTCAATGGATACCTCGCACAGCTGTCTCATCCGTCAGCTGGCCGCCGCTTTCTTCACCACGCATTACGGGGCCACACAAAAAATGTGGACAACTGTCTACAAGACAATTTCCGCGCCACGTCGTTCCCTCAAAAGCCGATTTTCGATATATATCAAACACGTCGTCATGCTCCATTAGTTGTCGGCGTCGGTGCTTGTCTGTCAGTGCGGCATGGACGCCTGGATCGATTTGCAGGTGAGTGGCGTCAGGAGCGTCTTTCTGCTACGACCAGGATGACGTTATCCCTCACGGTCTACGCCACCGGGAGCAGTGATCAATTGTAAAAAAGACTAAATGAAACTAAAATGAAATGTAAGGCTACAAAATAAGACATTACCAGCCTATGCCTCTTTCCTCCGTGACCAGCTGCGCTCGTTGCACCATTTCCCAGGGAAACTCATTATGCGGGCAGCTGCGCGAGTGAAAACACCGTTTAGCTGTTCGTAGACCGGGGTCCGCATTCTATGTCTGTCCGTCCGCCTTCCGTTGTCAATTTCGCCTCCATTTAGTCAGTGGTCATTCATATAGACCCGCGGCTTTCAAGAGTCTCTGGCAAGTTGCGAATAGATGGTTGGCGACCAGACCTCATCACTGGCTGAAATTGGATGCAATGCGCAGCCAATGGTGAGGTCCGGGCGCCAACTGCTTAATGTCCGGGTCGCTCGCCCCAGACGCTTGAAAGCCGCGGGTATATCTGAGTGACCACTGAGAGAAGATTAAATGGACGTGACATGGACAACGGGAAGTGCACATATATATAATACGGCTCCATATACGCAGCTAAGTTCGGTTTGACACTGTGAGGCATTGCATTTTCTCATCCACATCGAAATCGGAAGTTGTACCCCAAGGAGTAGGGGGTGGGGGTGGGGGTGGTGAAAACATTTATTAGGAAGGGACAGGCGGTATGTTTGGGTCAGCCCGTAAGGGACCGATCCTTACAAACACCAGGTGGAGGTCCCTAGTTTGGGACCTCAGTGGCGGTGGCCGCCGCACGGGCGCGCCCCACTAAGGCTTGTTGGGCCTGTAAGTCGCGGCAGCCGAGCAGGGTCGCCTCCCAGTTCTCCCGGGTTGGTTGGGGATGGGGGGAATAGCCGGGTTGGAGGAGCAGCCGCACACCATGTAATACGTGTCCAAAGACACCGCTCTACGGTGCGGGCAGCTGCCGCTAAAAGGATTCGTCAAAATGCTTTAGTGCTGCCGGGCACAGCAGTGTAATGGTGAGGAGGAGGAGAAGGAGACGCTCAACCCCCTTCTCGAGCCCTTTACATGGGCGGGGGTAAAGGCGACGGCTTTCTTGATAGTAGGTTAATATCAGTGAAGGTATATACAGGATTAAAATCGGTTCTTGATTGGGTTGGAAGGAGAAAACAGCTCGGTGACAGAGCGCGCGGGCGGCTGCGTTTGCTGCCTCGTTTCCTGCCAACCCCCGATGAACAGGGGACCATATGAGGTAACGGTGTGCGGGGTCCGTATCGCGTATGCAATTTTGGTAGATTCGATAAGCTAAGAGGGGAGTGCAGCCTTGTTCGACGTCCCGACAGGCCCCTCGCCAGTCGATGATTATGTATCTTTAAGCAGAATGTGAGGCCGCGAGAGCAATCGCGACCTCTTCTGCTTGTGTTGCACTGCGGACTACCGCGACCGTGTACCCTCCCCAGTGGTGAAGACCGTAGGCGTCCACGTAGTATAAACCTGTTTTGTTTCTATAATGTCGGGCTAGGGCTTACGCTTGCGCCAGGCGCCGACCATTATGATTTTCATGTGACATGCTGGCTGGAAGAGGTCGCACATAGAGGGCGCGTCTCCACAGTTCTGGGATGTGAAACCTGTCTTCCATGGGAGTGGTGTGCTAGACATGGAGTCGAGCAAGAAGGCGGTGACCCGACTCCGTTTGCGACAAGCGCGTGTACTGGTTTGTAAGGTGCGCCTCCCGGAGCTCCCGGAAAGTATTAACAATCCCAAGGGCCATAAGCCGGCTGTTTGAGTAGTAATGGGGAGGTCAAGGGCACTCTTAATAATTATGCGAAGGATGACCTCAAGGCCGTTCTCGTCTTGTTTCCTTAGGTGGAGATAAGGAGTCGAGTATAGAATTCGACTGGTTGCGAAGGCGTTTGCCAGCGGAACGACATCCTTACTTCGCAACCCCCCGCGTTTATGGGAAACACGGCAGACCATGCGGCCTGCCTGGTTCCGTTCCTTAGTGTCTGGCCGTCTGTGTTTGTGGATGTAGAGCCCTAGTACCCGTATCTCGTCAGTTTCGCGTATGGGACCATTCTCAAGAGAAACGGAGATTTTAGTTGTGCACTTCTGTGAAGGGCGGAGGTGCACAAATTCCGATTTTTGAGGGGAACACTGAAGACCACAGCGGCGGGCGTAGCGGTCTACAATCGTCGCCGCTGTTTTCAGGCTCGTTTCAATGTCCCCTGTGCTGCCCTGCGTGGCCCACAGGGTGATGTCATCGAGCTCTCGCTCTAAAAGCGGACTAGTCCCAGTAGCCACTTTCCAGGTGCTAACGGATGGAGGCGCCATCTAGAAGCTCTCTATAAGAGTGGTTGCCATATGTCGCCATCGCCTCCTGAAAAAGGTTCTGTTTTGCTTCTTTTACCTCTTAATTTATCTGTCGTACTGTTATATGCACGAATTTTTTTGATGCATCTTTTTCACCGATTTTGTTTCCAGGTGATTGTGCGTTTGATACTTGAACACAGTTTGTTTTGTGGACTACGCGCGACTCGGCAATACGCAAACACCCGAATTAAGGCCAACTCTGACCACCGTTTTTTATACATGGACCCTATAGGAATTTTTTCTGCTGGTAATATCAAAGAGCTCTGTCGTACATGACCGCAGCCGCCAACCAAGAGTTCAAGCGTGTGGCTCTCCAGCCCTTGGACAAGACGCTGAGTAACGCCTGAGGTTCGGGCTGTCTGGGAAAGGTCGTTGGCACTGACGAATTTGAAAATTTTGACCGTCTCGGGGAGTACTACCCGCGGCCGCGGTCGCTTTTGCCTGAGACAACGCTCCGCAGAGCAGTGTACTGGCGTCACGGAACTGACTGTCCAGAAGGATGACTATGGGGTGGAAGAGAGAAGACGCGAGACGTGATGACGCATCAGTAAGCACGAGTACGCCATATAGAATGGCTAGGTGTTTATTAACAATATGAAGAACGCTAATGCAAAGTTCAGCAGCCTATACACGACACTTACTAAGTTACCGGAAGTACGTATGAGGGCGAAGGTGTATCACAGCCATCATGTAGGAAGGAAAGAATTCAGGATAGGCTGTTACGTCACATTTTTTAAAGCCTGATATGAAGGCTCCCCCCCCCCCCCCCCCCCCTCTTCCACTTGGCCTCCGTCTCAGTGCGCTTGCGCATGCCCGGCAAACAACGCTGCAGACAACACCGCTGCATCCAACGTTACTATTGGCTGCGCCGTCGGCCAAGGACTCGCAGTAGTCCTCGCGAAAGGTCGTGACTTCCGCCACACCATTTCACGCGCAGCTCGGATAGGGAGGGTCTATTCCGAGCTTTCCTTTCTCCATTCGAGACATATTACTGAGGCCATATCCGGACTATGAGGCGGAGATAAAAAAAAAAAAAACGATGATACGAATAGGCTCGAATGCATCCGGCAGGCATTTCCAAAATTATGACCAGCAGCTTGGCGCATCACCAAAAAGAAAATAGCATAAGCGATGTATTCCACTATCGCTGGTCGAGACTCGGAGGCTTACAGAAGGGTCGAAAAGATCACGACCGTACTTCGGTAGCCACCGCCTCAGACGTTCACCGACAAATGGCCAGTGCAGCCGTGGGCGACGTGCCTTGGTGAATTCGTGCAGCTTCCCCTGGCGCTTCCAGCCGAGCTCGGCGGCGCCCCTCTCGGTGAGCTCCTTGAGCACCTCCAGTATGTTGTGCAGGTTGCCCTTCCAGTAGGTCTCGAACACGGCTTGCGAGTGCAGCACGTATTCGCGGTGCGAACAGCCCACGCCCAGCTCAACGGACTCGAACGAGCAGGAGGTGCCGGCCGGGTCCAGTGGTTCGCCGTGCTGGGCGCCTTCCCTGGCCAGGGTAAGACAGAAGGGGGTCAGCGGGACGGTGCTTCTTCTAAGCCTCTAGGCCGGTTCACATGCAAGCGACTGAGCGATTGAGTGGCGCGTCGCAACGAAAATTTCCAACTTGTTGAAACCTCGCCGCTCGTCGCAGCGACGACTCAAAACAGGTGTTTCCGCCGCGGCGACAGGATTCGCTAGCATTTTCGCTGGCATGTGAAACAGGCTTCTCTCGGAAAGACAGTTCAACGCTGATTGGCTGCGAACTTCGATTTTTGAGACATGGTAGACTGAAGCGAAAAGAACACGCACAAGACAGGATAGAGGAAGGTTCTCCAGCACGCATTAAAAAAAAATGGCAGTGGTTGAGCTCTGATTAAACCTGGAGGATTGCGAAAACAACGAGGAGAGAGAGGTGATGTAGAGGCGCGGCAGCGGCCCCGGCATGCTAGCTACGCGCCGCTACTGCGCATGCGCAACTGGCGAGCGCGACGACGGCACCTCTGAGATACCCGCGCAGCGACGGCGGCGGCGCGCCAGCTGTGCGCCGTGTGACGTCACTGCTACTCGCGCGTGCGCAGTATGGCCTTGCGTCAGCTCCGCGAAATGGCTCGGCGACACGCATAGTGTTGCTTTCGCAACAAAAAAGAGACGTAAATTAAGCATGCGTGGCCAGAAAATCGTAGCAAGTGCTTTGTAGCCAACAAGGCAATGTCTTACATCACCTTATACAGAGACGCTACCCCACTCTCGCGTAGCACAACTGAAGTGTCGCTGAAAGAGTCGCGCCCTTTTTCTGCATAAAGTCTTTCATCGGTTCTCGCATAACAGTATTCGACTCCTGCTTACAGAATTCTCATTCAGCCGAACTCTGATTCGCGATAGGTAACCAGAGTTCAAGGTCGCCGAGCCGTTCGCTTGTGAAAATACATCTCGAATGACCTGCTCCCGAAGCCGGGTGCAAAATGGTCGACCTGTGTGGGGGATCGGTGCTGTCTGTCCGGGTGAATATATTGTACATGCCTTAATGACCATGGATTAGACCATATTAACATAATACCTCTCCTAATTTCCCTTACCCTGCCCCTTCTTCCCGGAATGCTTAGCTTCACTGGGGCTCAGCAGGTGATCAGCGCGGCTTAGCAGAGTAAGCTCTCTTCTTCAAAGGGCCTTCATGGTCGCCTCCTCCTCCCGAACCCGGCAGATAAGGATAACCAATGATAACATAAGCGATGCATCAGCGATGCTTCAGCGAATCGGAAATTTTTCTCGAAGAAAGAAAAGTTGCTGCTTGACTTTGACGTCTGATTAGTTACTGCCAGCGCTGCTTTTAATTATACTGTACCCGCCTTGTGAGAGACTAAGGGCATGCGCACTTGCATTTATGTATCTGTGCCTTTTGTAGGTCCCGAATGGACTGAACTTCGAACACAGGTAGTATGTTGCCGTCGCATGGACATTTGTTCGCTGCGTTGTAATTTTTGGTCAGCGCACAAACTTGAATAAGGACAGGTACCGAAGGCACAGTCTACTTTCCAATGTTTCCATAAAGGGACTTGTCTCCGGCTGGACGAATACAGTGCCGAGTTATACAAGCTGTCCTCGTGATAGAGCACCCGCTTCGGCTTCGGGAGGTGGTGGGTTCGACTCCCGCTGCCGGCCGGGCACTCACCGGTTTTCTGAAATATGGGTACAAGCTATGCCCCGGCCTGGTTCTCGGCTTTCTAGGGTCGCGTTGCTTGGGAAAGGAGCGTGCACCTTTAGCGAGGTCTAATGGTAATTTCCACTCGACAACCACCCAATGGCCCTGTCGCTTCCCATCGACGCTTGAAAGCTGCGGGCATATTTGAGTGATAAATGACAGAAGACCAGACGGACGCGAAAAGAACAACGTGAAATGGACAGCTTATAGAACACGGCCCCTGGTACCCTTCGAGGCGTTGGTCAGGGGACTGTGGCTTCTGTTTTCCCCTTTGCAGAATAGAAGGAGGTTTATGTTTTGCATAAAGCGTTCGTGAACTTGTCTACCCTGAATAAGTGGAAGCAGAAAGAACATGACATGCCAAGAATGTTTGCAGCCATAGGAACAAAACTTCTGGCCACTAACACTCGGCTAAAGGTGGACGCGACCATGGTGGGACACAATTAGACCGATGAGAGCCGCCAGAGGGGCGCTGAGCGCTAAATACCGTGGCGCTATTATATGCATCTGCGTGGGTGTTTCGGCGGTGGCTCGCGTACCCTTTGTCAAAGTAGGACTTCTTCTCGGACAGCAACCTGTCCCGGGACTCTTTAAGCAGCGAACCTGCAAACAGCAAGGCAGAAGTTGGGGTTAAAGTAAAGTCGACACAGCTCGGCTAGGAAGTACTCAGGGGAAGTACTACGAACTAGGAAGTACTAGGGAAGTACGTGGTACTAGGAAGTACTGCGAACTTCTTGCAACAGTACTGCAAGTCATCAGATGATCTCCCTGGATTTTGCCTTGATAATAATTTACTGCGCATTAGAAGCGGGCGTTGGGTACGGGCATGTGCAGGCAGATATCGTCGACAAGCTATTGTATGTTACTGCAAATATATTTCACCGACACTGCAGGTAAATTCTAGGAAAGATATCTCCAAAGCGATTCCCAGAGCGCCATGGTTTGGCTGGTGGACACATCGGCCGTAGTTCGTGGCTGAAGTAACCGGCACTCATAACTCAAAAAGAGCACGGTAGCCCCTGGCCTCCGTGCTGCGGTGGTGGAGGGGCTCTCACCGTTGGCGTCAAGGTGTCCTTCAGCGGCGGCGTATGGGTAACCCCTGCGGCACAGCCTGCGGGCCGTGTTCACCACGAGCGAGTTCGAAGGTGACTCGCTCTTCTTGCGAGACGCAGAGCGCAGCAGCAGGCAGTCACCCACAGCCGCCAGGGGGTCCGTGACGCGCTGCCGTAAGCGCGGACCCTCCGGCTCATCCATCACGTTCTCTGCAGCGCCGTGGTGCGAGGGTTCATCATCATCATCATTATCAACCTGACTGCACCCACTGCGGGGCAAAGGCCTCTCACATGTCTCTCCAATTAACCCTGTCCTTTGCCAGTTGCGGCCACTGTATCCCCGCAAACTTCTTAATCTCATCAGCCCACCTAACTTTCTGCCGCCCCCAGCTACGTTTGCCTTCTTTTGGGATCCACTCCGTTACCCGTTGGTATTAATGCGAAAGCCTTTAATGCCTCATCGTTGTCGACAAAAGGGTGTCAGCAGAGGTGTACCGCTTCTAAGTTGGTCGAAATGCTTATGACGTGAGAGTGCGCGGATTCGAAGTACTGAGGTCACCCACGGATGCCTGACGCCCCTTTTGGAGAAGAAAACAACTAATAAAATAGTTGTCGACCGCTCTGACAGGGGGCGTAAGGCGTCCGTGGGCGACCACATTCATCATCATCATCATCAGCCTGACTACACCCACTGCAGGGCAAAGGCCTCTCCCATGTCTCTCCAATTAACCCTTTCCTTTGTCAGTTGCCGCCAATGTATCCCCGCAAACTTCTTAATCTCATCCGCCCACCTAACTTTCTGCCGTCCCCTGCTACGTTTGCTTTCTCTTGGAATCCACTCCGTTACCCTTAAGGACCAGCGGTTATCTTGCCTTCGCATTACATGCCCTGCCGAAGCCCATTTCTTCCTCTTACATGCCTCATGCCACATTACACACATTACATGCCTCATTACTGCGAAAAGAGCCATGGATACAACCGAACCCATCGAAGCAGAGAGAGATTCGTGCTAAAGAAGGAGTCAAAGTCGGCAGTCAAAGCGTGTAGTAAAATAAAGCCCTAGTACAGCATAAACAGTTTCGCAGGCAATACCAAACAGTGCGGCAGGAAAGGCTTTCGCATTGCAGCACTTTAGAGAGCCAAAGTGTTCCCTGAATTTTTCATCCTCTAAGAGTTTCGAACGAGAGCGTAAGGATTAAGGACACCTACAATGGGAGAGACGCTGTCTGCCCCCTTCAGAGCTAAGCAAAACCAGGAGCGACGTTTACGCGATATACCCTTTGTGGCAGCTTTGCGAACACAGCCCCCAAACGTGATCTTTCGAGGTTGAATATTGACGTTCCCTGACAGTAAGGCGAGTAAACAGAAATCGGAAAGTTCGGAACAAAAAATTCAGGAGGGCACTTTGTTGACCTAGAGTGCGGTGTCACTGATGTGTGGTTAAGATGTTAATTAACTACACAATTGTTTGTGAACCTTAAATTCTGGAGACACTGGAGAGCGTTTGGGAGGCATCCGTATGATTCGACGCCTTTCTGCAAACACACTTTTTTAGCGCAACGGCACACGGCCAAAGAAAAGAAGCAGGAAGAGGAAGAAAAGAAGCAGCAAGGCTGTCAGCAGAGGTGTCACGCTTTTTTAGTGAGACCAGAAAAAAAATCTGTGCACGATGGGATTCGAACCACCACCCTTCCGTTCCGCTGCCGAGCGTGCTAACGCTACTTCCTGCCAACGCATATGTAGTTCTCCTTGTCTACGACGCTGGAGAGTGTTTGCAGAAAGGCGTCGAATCAGACGAATGCCTCCCAAACGCCCTCCAGTGTCTCCAGCATTTAAGATTCACAAACAATTGTGTCTTTAATTAACACCTTAACCACACATCAGGGAGACAAGCAGCAACACCGTGCTTCAGGCTTTCGCCTCACTGCACTTTGCTATGTCGGTGCTTTAACACTTAGCTCACTTTCGCGACGCCCCTCATATTAGAGCGCACCAGTAATCGAAGGTATTAGCAAAACCTACACTGCAGACTATAGTAGTGGCGCGCGACACTCATCTATGGGAAGTAGAACGCGCAGTAATGCAGCAAATGAAAGACCGCAAATTTAAGTAACTTCACGCAGGCATGCGATAACCGTAGTGTTGAAACGAGGAACGCACATTCGGAATCAGTACCGGTGGTGAATGAAACATTCATTGCCAAAATATATGTTAGGGGCGGATCCCCCTACATGGAGTGCTCCCAGTGTCGGGAGGGTCCCTTACAAAGCAAACAATAGCCCTTGGAGGGCTATCCTAGAGATAGCGCTACTAATATTCTTGCGCTGGTTCCAATCGGAAGTTCTGGTGATTAGGCGCTTCCAGTAATCAGGGCCGCCTGTGGTGCGGGGGGATATGGGAATGAGGGGCAGGTGAGCAGTATGTGTAAAAAGTCTCCAGGTTTGCCACTGAGCTTGCAGATGGAGGGAAATTGATCAGGAAAGCGGGCGTGGAAGAGGATGGGCTATCGGGTTGTGCGCCTTTGTAGTCTGCGCCAACGGGCGGCTTGTGGGATTGTGAGGGTGGGGGCAGGAGAAGCGTATGTTCTGATGATGAGTGTGAATTTTTATGCCGCAAGGGCATCTACGGCTAAAGAGCGCCATGGTACAAGGTACTGTCGTTTGCTCAAGGCGGGGTGAAAGATCCATTTCCCAAGCATTTCACACTGATTAAGCCGAGCACAAGGCCAGGCGAAGCTTGTATGTATTGTATCACCGGCGGGTACCCGGCGGCACTGGGGATCGAGCCCCGTACTCCCCGCATGCGAGGCGGATGCTTAACCCCTGGGCCACCGCTGCAGTATGTTCTCCTATTTTGACGGTAGTATGTAAGGATGTTTCGAAAGGACGGCCGTTCCTCCCCATCCCGGAAAGGGAGACCTCGGGCCAGTGAGTGGGCCTCCTCGTTACCTGAAGGCCCACATATGCGGGTGTCCAAATATTGTCGGGGCTGCCAAGAACGCAAGAGGCGGTGGTGGTTGCGGACACTATGCCACTGTCAAAGTTGAGGACGGCCGTTTTAGAGTCCGAGATGATTTTCGTACTGCACTGTGCAGGGGTAGTACTAGAGCGGTTCGCGGGTTAGAAAACCGGCCGGTACATTATATTGGCTGCAGGACTACGGAAACACCGTTTCCGCGAAGTTACCGCCAAGTAATCCTCCAAGCCGAACAAGACAGTAGACCCAGGACATCTCAAATGGAGCAGCTGCTGTCTAATTTCCTTTTCTTGCTTGCTTGCTTTATGGGGTTTAACGTCCCAAAGCGACAAAGGCTATGAGAGACGCCGTAGTGAAGGGCTCCGGATATTTCGACCACCTGGGGTTCTTTAACGTGCACTGACATCGCACAGTACACGGGCCTCTAGAATTTCTCCTCCAAAGAAATTCCAGCCGCCGCGGCCGGGATCGAACCCGCTTCTTTTGGGTCAGCAGCCGAGCACCATAACCACTGAGCCACCGCGGTGGCCTAATTTCCTTTTCGTTAAATGCACTCCGCTCGAAATGTCTACACAAGGTCGCTGGCGAGCATACAAGACGTTTCACAAGAAACTACGTACGCTAGCATGGCTGGCTGTAAGCGCAGTGACCAAAAAGAAAACAGTTTGTCGGAAAAATTTCCTGCCGCAACCTTCTTTGCCGCGGTTTACGTCGTTGCGGCCCACTCGCACCCATCAGACACATGTGGTCATTCTAGTGGAAAGGCATGCTAACGCAACTGCAAGCGGAAGTCGGAAGAAAAGAACCAGCCGCTCGGCATGAAGCATGGCGCAAGGACATCTGTCTGCAGCGGTGCAGGGTAAGCGCAAGGACTACCGGCGCTTAAGCCCAGAAGGCGGCCGGGGCTGGCGGCGACCCCGCACCAGAGCCCGCACCACGGCGCCCATCGCTCACCGATGACGACGCAGGGGTCCCTGCGCGTGTCGTCCAGCGAAGGCCTGTCCTCGCCGCCCTCCTCGGCCGTGCCGGCGCTGAAGGACACCTTGAATTTTGAGCAGAACGCCGGCAGCCGGCCGCTGTTGAGCTCAGTGAGCGCGTGGGCCAGTATCTCCATCGCGAGTCTGTGGCACGGCTTTGCATCCACGAGCACTGCGCGCCGTGGCCAGCGCAGTCCGAGCTGAGCTGCTTTTGGCGCGCAAAACGACAGGCGTCCGGGAGCTTTGGCGGCAGATCGCATTGGGCGGCAGGAGCTGACTCCGCAGTGGGCTGCTTCCGTTGAGGCTGCTGCGAAGGCAGAGCACTGTGACGTCATCGTGATGCAATATCGCCGCGGCTGATATGAACGCAAATGTCAGAAGGACGGTGAAGAAGTTTATTCGTCTTCGCTTTCCGCACTGGCCGCACAGCCCGCTTTCAACGTTTCTTGAGCAGAACGCCGCTCCGTTAGTCACTGCGCTCATTTAGTCATGAGCCTCTAGTTGCTAGAGCGGATTTTCAGCAATTGGCATTCCCTTGAAGTGCGCGCTTCTGTAGTTCACGGCAATGCGTGGTGTCCATGACCCTCTTGAAGTGCGGAATACTACGACTAAACCTTTATTTGTGCCAGTCGGGGCTATCTCTGTCTAAACATTGTGAAGCATCTGTCGAAATTGAATCACCTGATCACTTTCTCCTCTCCTGAGCAGTTTGCTTCTCTGCGAAAAACTTATGTGCAGATAAGCTCTCTCGATCAGGGCTTCCTCTTTCTATTCCGGTTTTTCTCTTCTTTGTGGCAAGCGCCAGGGGATATGTCCTAAAACCAATGTGCGATAATATGCGTAATTTGATCATTGCTTTGGGCGACTCTTTTGTTAGTTGTAGTTTTCAAAATTATTTTCTCTAACGTCTGCCATAAATAAGTCCATGTTTCACAACTGTTTTAATGTGAGAGGCACCCTGGCCAAACCTCCACTGTGAGTATGCAACACTCCAACCGAGGACAACAACAAATGGCCGGCAACGTTGCTCTCTACACAGTTCCAGGTTCCTTTCTATGTTAAGCTTCTGCAGCTACTTTTTCTTAAACCCTTCCGTAGAAATTAGCGGTTTGTTTGAGCACGTAACAAGGAGTAATGCCTCTGTCACACGGTCAGTTTCAGTGGACACTGAGTCGGGAGCCTTCGAGAGTTTCACTCTCTATCGAAGTCGAAGGAGTCGTGTTTCTGCTACACGGAAAATTTCAAAGGCCATTAAAATGGTTTCCGTGTCTTACACCAAGGTTGTGTGGCGCCACAATCGCTACTTTTGGTTTTTCGCAAATATCAGGAAAGTTTGGTCAAATGTTTAGGGAAATCCCCCAAGGTGGAGTAAATTTATAACAAGAAAGTTTATAAATAACAAGAAAGTTTGTAAATATAATATTAAAAAAAATTATCAATATAATCTAAATGTGGAAATGCCTCCATGGTGGCTCATTGGTTATGGCGCTCGGCTACTGACCCGAAAAACGTGGGTTCCATCCCGACCACTGAGGTCGAATTTTGATGGATGCGATATTATAGAAGCCCGTGTACACTGCGATGTCAGTGCACGTTGCAGAACCCCAGGTGGTCGAAATTTCCGGAGCCCTCCACTACGGCGTCCCTCATAGCCTAAGTCGCTTTGGAACGTTCAACCCCCACAAACGAAATCAATGTGGAAGTACACTTTTATTGCGAAAGCAATACTGCTCCCAAGAACGGCCTTTCGTGTAGCTGCTGCCACTTGGGACGGTTGACCTTTAGAATGACCCCTGACGTCATACCATGCCGAGTGATGTCACAGCGTGACGTCATAGCAGGAGCGAGAGACTGGCTACCGACTCGGCTCGTCGGGTAACGGCGGCCCCCTGGCACGGCGCGCCGCGCTCCATCCGCTAGAGGCGCTGGTGACGTTACAGCGTGACGTCATACCAGGAGCGAGAGACGGGCTACCGACTCGGCTCGTCGGGTAACGGCGGCCGCTTGGCACGGCGCGCCGCGCTCTTCCCACTGCTTTTGCAACCTACCAGGCTTACCCAAAGCTTAGCCCCCGCCAATTTTTTTGCTGTGATAGGAGGTTTTTAGTTATTTTTAAAGGCCAGCTGCGTTGTCTTGGACGTCATTGCCTTTTGAACGATTTGTTGCCGCAGTATTTTAATCCTCTGGCAACACTGATACCTCTGACGTTTCCGCCTTCTGCGATGGATAATATAACATTAAATGCGCTCTAAACGAGATCGATACGGTTATTAAATTATTATACAGAGTAATATCTTACTGCTGGCATAGAAGTTTGAGAGAATAATGTTCATGCTTTTGTACCGTGAACGTATCGTACCTGAGAGTGCGTGCTGGCGCCGCTCGAAGCAACGCTAGCAACATTTGGCAACGCTCGAAGACCCTCTACAAAGTAAAAAAGTTTGCACCCTTAAAGGTGTAGCGCTCATGACTGCACCCCTTCCACACCCTCATTTTTTAAATTTTTTTTTGGAAAAGGTGCGCTGAGCACGTTATCACTTTTAATGCAGCAATGCACCTGTCAAAGGTGCAGGGGTGCAAGGTTGTTGCAGCTCCTTCGGGTGCAAGGGTGCGTAAGGGTGTACGGGTGTTCTTTGACTTGCAGTTCAATCAAGCATGCTTTTAAAATGATGTCAGCTATTCGAGTTTTCCATTAAAAGAGAGCTGCTATCTTGATGCGAGCAGCTCTGACTCGGATCTGCGTCCCCAGGATGTGATAATTAACTGAGTTATTTTAGCTGAGGTGCTAAGCGCCACTGACTCCAAACAGGGGTTCGCTGAAATGGCATATATAAACTTGGAGAAAACATGCGCTGCGCATGCGCTTCGGCGGACGCGCTTGTTGCGACGCGCGTCTGTTGTTTTACTCTTTCGTCTCACTTTTTTTTACTCTCCTCTATCTGCACGAGGCAGCGGGGGTGGCTCGGCTCGAGCCATTCGGTAGACTCGTGCACTTTCCTTTTCATCCTTCTTTCAGTCGCAACAACAAAAAATGTGACTCCACAGCAAATGGGTTGAGAAACACCGTGAGACACACATCTGGGTGTTATAGTTGGAGATGCCGTAACGTTAGTGCAAAGTTCGACATGTTGTCGGCAGCTTTTCGTAGATGTTTAGCTTGTATTCAAGAGTGCACCCCAAAAAAGAAATTCATCAGCGCCTTTTAAAGCAATGAAAACCTATGAAACTTTAAAGCAGTCGGAAAAAGGATGCCCAGGCTTAGCTTGGTTAAGCCAAGAATGCGTTGCATATTGCGCGGTCTTTTTTTTTTGAGCGCGAGGTATTGCTTGGCGGCACTCGATTTTCTCGGCAAGACGTGGATGGATGGTGGATGGATAGGAGCGCCGCCTTTGAAACGGGCTGGTGGCAATTGCCCCCATGCTCAGCTTTTCTTTCTTCATTATTATTTTTTTTGTTTATTGTGTTGGCAATTCTCATTAAGATTCTCCATCACCTTTGCCTACGGTTTCCACAATTCTAACCTTATGCCACATCTCTGCTTTTCAGCCACCAATCCTCCAATCGCTTTTTGCTGACTTCCACTGCAGATTTATTTACATGACCATTGTTTTCTTTAAACCCTAGGGCCTCAGAAAGAGTGACTGTGCCTGCATCGACATCCGGATGGATACCATGGCATTTGATTATGAGGTGTTCAATTGTTTCCACAAATCTACCACACACTGCACATGTGTCATCTTCTTCGTTAAATTTCTTTTTGTAGCTGCGCGTTCTAAGACACCCTGATCTAGCTTCAAAAAGTAGGGCACTGCCTCTTGAGTTATCATAGAAAAATTGTCACGCGCCGGCGCAGCGCCCCTAGCGGGAGGAGCGGGAGTCAGGTGGTGGCTGCGGCCGCGCGCGAGTTGGGGCCCAGCTTTTCCTCCGGCTGTCGTGACGTCACGTCACGTGGTTGCGCTCGAGGTCAATGGTGGCGGCCCGGCCGCGCCCAAGGGCTGAACTGAGCGATTGCAATATGCAACGCATAAAAGGGTGCGACAAGCATACTTTGCACCCTTTTAGGTAGCCAAAAAATGAAGGTGCAACTGTAACAATCCCACCCTTGCTATGGGTGCGACGAACATACTTTGCCCCCTTTTGGGGGGGTGCAAGGGTGTGAGTTACAGACACGAAAATGCACCCTTAAGGGTGCAAATTTTTTACAGTTATATCTCGATAGAGTTCCTCACTGTTCGGTTGACTGGATAGACTATTGGCTCGATGGTTATTGAAACTGCCCGAGTAACAGCGCTCAATGGCTTTTGAGTCGAAAGACTATCGTTTCGAGGGCCTTCGAAATGCCCAAGTGACAGGGGTGTTAGGTATGAGAAAGGGCGTGTTGAGTTTCTTTACCATTGCTATAGCCAGCCGGGTCGAAGAATCTTCGTCATAATTTTTGCAACTCCCTGTACAAGTGCTTGGAAAGCTTTCCTTGTGATGTGCTGTCGCCAGATATGCCGCTCAGAGCAGCCAGAATTAGACAAACGGCGTTTCTTTCGATCGTTTTCTGTGGCGCTATTCATTTCAAGTGAAGAATAGCTCACCTCTATTTGTTGCGGAATTGTTCAGTATTAACAAAAGAACGGCGGTTGTCGTGATTACGCTTCACAAGACGTGCAAGTTTAACGCCTTTCGTACCTTGTGCAGTGAGCGTTGGCCACCGGCCACCCATAGAATTTGCGCGCTATTTTAATGCTACTTATGAACTGTCCAACTTGTTACGCAATGAGCTGTGTTGTCCAAGAATTGAACTTTCAGTTTCGAAGTCATTTTTAACTCTGGGACGAAGCGATGAAGCTTCATGCGTGACTGAAGAGCCTGGTGCAGAACTTTTCTCAGAGGGCATAGAAAACTCCCGGATATCCGGACACACCTGCGAAACCACCTCGATTTTGTTGTTGTTTGTGCCGTCGCGATGATTTTTTTGATGCTAGTTGTTGCACTGAGTCTCAGGATGATGTCAGATAGCCTGGTTCTAGTTTTTACAAAGGGTGCCCCAAGAAAGCAGCTCTAAACTTCAACTGATGTACAAAGGGGAGAATTATTTTGTGCCTGCTACCGCTGTACTATTTTTTTTGTGCCACCTGAGATGTAATACGGATGTTCGCAGTATTATAGCGCTATTTGGCGTCTGTCTGCATTATGTGGCTAAGATCTGGTGCTGTCATCTTTAGGGATGCACTCGTTCTGTCCGAAAAAAGAAACTGCCTCTCGCATAGTGCTGTGCAGTGAAGCCGATGGTTCCCCAGGCGGTGAAGCAGACACCTGACAAGATGTAACGATGTCATCGAGCTCTTTTTCTAAACAGCGCCATTAATATTTCAGAGCACACGAATACGTATGTCTGAACGCTAAATCTGAACAAACAGCCGTGATATAAATAAGGTGGCTCATAAAAACGCCGCAAGGCCACAGGCGCGTCTTCCAAAGGCTTGCTCATTTCACAGAGCGCCGTCGAGCTCCTACGACTGCATTTGGACTGAAGAGATACAAGGTTGTTTTCTGGTCTTTGTCTTAGTGTTCACAAGATATTTTATTGCTATCATGTGTTTGTTAGATGTCTGTACGCTTCCCTAAACTTTTAGGGGCTGTTCCCCGCCGTGACAGGTTAGCCTTTACATAAACAGCTTTAAACAAACACCATTCGTAATTGAAAATACAAATCTTGCCGTGACGTTACCAGAGATCGTATTTCGGACAGCTAATGATTAATTTTGGCCATATGGAGTACTTTAACTTGCCCTGAAATCTGACGGCATTTCACCTCCTTCCGAGTGCTTACGTCACGGGGGATCCTATCTCGCGACCTTAGCGATATTAGAGGAGCACAACTTTCGTTTCTTGCCTTACTATTAGGTTACAGGTTTTCTTTTGTCATCACAACGCATGGCGAGCGCGTTTTTCTGTTTTGTGAGTATAAAGTAAATTACTCCTTCGTGTACGATTTCTGCAATCGAAATAGTCTTGTGTTATTTGCTGTCAGAAAGACACGAGGAGCCACATTTGGTTGAGGAGCACCAGAATAGCAACGAGTGGTTCCCGAGTGCACGAGTCGGGAAATGCGGTGGTGACAGTGCGTGGCGTTCGTCTAATCGCATTAGATATATTTGCTGCCACCGGTGGAAATAAAACGATGATTATTGCAAAACTCGGTGGTCAGAAATGACATAGCAGTCATCTACCACGTGTGAGTCGGCTTTTATATTACGAGATACTACGTCGTTTAAGCTCCATATGCAGTTGTCGCTGTGAACGCTGTTTGCGTGACTAAGCGCAGTTGAGCGAATTATTTTTAATAACTTTTTAATTAAAGAATACCGGCAGGCTTCGCTCAGAAACCCGGTTTACATGACGCTCACTCCGAAAAGAGTGGGTCGAGGCCACTATTCGGAGGAAGAAGTGGTTTTATAAATTTTTACCTGCTGCTTTTGTTAAAAAGGGGGTGGCCACTCGCACTCTGTCCGGTTCGTGTAAATAATTCCATATTTTTTAAAGCGAGCATAGACACGAGGTAAGTACGGACATACCTCTCTCTTTTTCGTCACACGCAGGCTATAAAGTGAAAAAGGTGACGAAAATGCCAACTTTTATAAAGCACACCTGTACCAGAGAAACTCTGTCATTTGAGGCAGACCGCGCACATCGCAACAGGTGGATTAGTTTTGCCTTCCGCTACGAGATGGCAGCATGGTCGTTTACTCCTTGAGTACACTTGGCGTATAACGCGCGGGATAGGCGAAATGAGCGCAGTCCACAGAAAGCGTACGCCAACGAGAGAGCCCATATTCGCTTCCTTTCGCGCTTAGTGCATAAGTTACTACTCATTGGCATCCACCTAGGCGCAGCCATACAGCTGCAAAGGAAAGCTATACGGCGTCCACAGAAACATCGTAGTTAAAAAAAAAAATTCTTCCTGGTCCGGAGTTCGAACCCGAGACCACAGCTTCACCGGAGCAGTCGCTCCACATTATGAGCTAACTGGGATGGCTAGCATTTGGTAAGGCAAGATGCCAATGAGTAATTACTCCCTTATTGCAAATCTACTCCACCTTGGCGGACTCCCCTGAATATTTGACCAACACGGTTCCCACTCCGAGTTATTGATGAATTCGCTCTCGCCCTCCTACAAGCTTGCCGTCACGGCTAGCTAAGTTGGTAGAGCTCCGGTGAAGCGGTGGTCCCGGGTTCAAACCCTGGACCAGGGCGAATATTTCCATAATTACGAGGGCGAACGTTTCGCTAACTACAAAGTTTCTGCGGAAGCTGTATACCTTTCTTTTGTAGCCGCACGGCGACGCTTAGGTGGATGCCGATGAGTAATCACTCCCTTATTCGTGCGTGAGAACTAATTCGATGGGTACCAACCCTGAGCCAAATTGTCCGTGTTCGCCTTGACTGATGATGATGATGTCTTCAGGCTTAATGGCACATGCAGCTGGCCTAGCATGAGCGCACCGTCACGCTCTTCTTCGTCTTCTACGTGGCGCTAATTCTGTTGTTCTTACCCGAGCAAAACCGTCTCTTGCATGTCCGCAGGTGGCCTAGCGCAAGCGCTCAGTGCCGCGGTACTGCCCGCTCATCGTCGTCTTCTCATCATCATCATTACCAGCCGATTACGCCCAATGAAGGGCAAAGGCCTCTCCCATGTTTCTCCAATTAACCCTGTCCTTTGCCGGCTGCGGCCACTGTATCCCCACAAACTTCTTAATTTCATCCGGCCAACTAACTTTCTCTTGCCCCGTGCTACGCTTGCCTTCTCTTGGAATCCACTCTGTTTCCTTAAGGACCAGCGGTTATCTTGCCTTTACGTTATATATCCTGACCAAGCCCGTTACATCCGTTGATTGTGAATAAGATGCCATTAACTCGCGTTTGTTCCCTCACACACTCTGCCCGCTTCCGGTCTCTTAACATTGCACCTATCAATTTTATTTCCATAGCTTGCTGCGTTGTCCTTGACTGAAGCTGAACACTTTTAGTTAGCATCCAGGTTTCTGTGCCATAGGTGAGTACCGGTAAGATACAGCTGTTTTATACCTTCCTCTTGGGGGTTATTGGCAAATTGCTGTTTATGATCCGAGCCTTAGCTAGAGTCAATTTTTGGGCGAAATAAAGCGCATAGGCATTTGGCGAGCTCAGCACGGCACAGCGGAAGAGGAAGGCCTCTTTACGAAGCTCGTACGTCAAGTTGATGTCCAAGAGGCACAAGCGCCTGTCTGCTCTTAACCTGGAGCCGCACACATGAACAGATTTGACCAATGAGGTGCTGGAACTCTTTTAGTTTGGCAACATTTAATCTGGCATCTAAGGAATCTGTGATTGCAGTGAATGCGGCACAGGTGATAAATGGTGCAACCAACGAATCTACTCCAGCGCAGGCTGAGATCGTGTCTCTTCCTCCCTTACGTCTTTTACATGAAACGAATCCGGTTTTTCTGAGCCGAGCAAAATCGTCTCTTGCGTGTCCGCAGCTGGCGTAGCGCGAGCGCTCTGTCCCGCGGCACTGCCCGTTGATTGTCATCTTCTACCTAGCAAAAATCCGTGCTTTCGGACTGATTTCAATGTAGTAAACATTTTCGGTAGTTTTTCATCCGCGCTTTACAATTGCGCGTAGAAAACTGCTTAAACGACCGTCAGTGTATATGCGCTCATCGATGCCGCATGAGCTCAACAATGATGCACAGATGACTCCACGTAAAGAAAGGAGCAATGTTTCGCCCTTGATTGCCATGAAAAAGGTTTTGAAAAATGCACGGCGCTTCGTTCCTTTTTCGTAATTAAGGGCGCTGTTGTGAGGAAGATAATAGCTGTACTAATAAAATCTCGCGGGGATTTGGTACGGTGCGGAAAATGTGAGAAGGTTCGCCAAGGAGACTCTGAAATAGCCATAATGATTTCTAACAAAGACATCGAATGTTGAACTTATCATCCATGTGACGGCTGTCAAGGCTCCGAGCTGCTAATTGCCTTTCTCTGTGTGTGAGAGAGAGAAAGAGAAGAAGTTTATAGCACGATGAAATTCTTCGAGCCCTTCTTTTTTTCACCGAAATGCGTTTTTTTTTTACTTTAAATAATCTTGTGTCGTTTTTCATCGATACATTTTTCAAAATTTAGGCTTGGCGCTAATATTTTGTCGTAATAGCCTATAGAAATTCCCTTGTTTAAGCCAATGCATGCTGGCCAATCCCCCATGTGGGTACGTGCATTGTTTTAAGAGGAAGGAGAAGAAGACCGAGATCCACGGTGCCAATTTCATTCACTACCTAGCAAAGCTACCGTTCCCTCCCACCAGCTCACAGACATGGTTGGTTGGCCTGAAATAAAATGGCACATACCCACTACGCGGGAGTGGCCAAGACACAGGCGGTGAACTGCTGGAAAGAGGAGCATTTATAGAGGAAAGGGAGTAGTACTAGGGTTTAGGCTGACATATTGAACGGCGCAACGACAGGGGACCTGTTAGCTGGGAGATCGAAGACGGGACGATGGCTGTTTGTTCAAATTCGAATGCAATGTATGTAATGGTTCAGTTTTGCACTGACTGAAATAGAGAAAAAATAATGAAATAAATTATTGAAAATTGAATTGAATTGAATCCAAACTTTATTTTACAAATGTGCATACAGTCTTTGGAATGCATACAGTGCATACAGGCATTTTCAAGCTATTTTCTTTAGCTTTTGGCCTGTGGCTCATCTAAGAGCCATTACAAAATAATAAATAATATAAACACATGCATACAACGGTGGCAGGTCGCATACGAGCACACTATAGAAAGAGTTTATAATATTTACGATTGAACGGATTGCTATACAGAGATGTAGTTTGAAACTAGAAAAAACAATTAAAACTGAACAAATGCATTTGAAGGTTATACACTGCTGGGTTGATGACAACAGAGATAAGGACACCGATACATAAACAAACTACAATATATGAAAAGAAGTTATGGAATATTATTTACAAAGTATACTTTTAAATCATGTCGTCGGAGGTTATACATGCTAAGCTGGTTAGATTCGTAGCTGTTTAGAACATTAGGTATAAGGAAATTAAGTGCTTGTTTACCATAATTAGTTCTAGCGCGTGGAAGTGTCCATTTTGCAGTTGATCGGGTTTGAACATACTTTTCTATGCGCTTTAACATTGCGATATTAAGCAAAAAATTACATATTGATGGTGAAGAAAATTTGAGATATTATAATAGGCGGTACTAAAGAAAAGCATTTACACGAATTACTTCATACTTAATAAACCATTCAGCCGTATGGGCAGTAAAACTGGCATCTGCGATAATCCTGATAGCTTTCTTTTGGAAAATTAGTATTTTCTGTAGAGAAACAAATAAACAGAAATAATAATAATAATAAAAAATGAAATAAAATGAACGCGAACCTTCTTCTTCATCCTTAAATAAAAAGGATGAAGAAGAAGAAGAATAAGAAGAAGAAGGTTATTTTTCAATACTGCTGATTATCAGCACTTAGCGTATAAATGGAACGTCCGTTCGTGTAACACCAGGCAGTGTGAGGTATCAATGACGCGACTGCGGTGCAGGATTCCCAGTTTAAATTTATACCTATGCAGATGTGGGTGGTCTCCAACAAACCTATGTGACTCATGCGGGGTCGTTGAATCTGTGGACCATTTCCTGCTCTACTGTCCAAAGTTCGCACTTCAGAGAAAGATTTACCTGGAGGTCCCTCTCTCCAGGTTAGGGCTCCCGTTATCTATGCCAGTGTTGTTATCGTTCGGAGCGAGCGCCAAAGGATTTGCTTTGAGTTCAATTTGTGGGAATCTACATGATTACATAATTGCAACTGGTTGGTTGATTTGCTAACTCCTTTAAAAGTCTCGGAGTTTTTTTTTGTTTTTTTTTAATTATTATTATTCTCTGCAAAATGTTCTTTGTTATTTCACTTCAAATATTCTTCTGTCGTTTTTCATGAATACATTTTTCAAAATTCACGTTTAATCCTATGAAAATTTTCTTATGTATACCACTACACCTTGGCCAATCCCCCCACGTGGGTATGTGCCATTATAAAGAGGTGACGATGAAGAAAAATTCACGTTTGGCTCCGATATTTTGTCTTAATCCTATGGAAATTTCCTTATTTATACTAAAATACCTTGGCCAATCCCCCCACGTGGGTATGTGCCATTATAAAGAGGTGAAGAAGAAGAAGAAGAATAAGAAGGAGGTTCGCGTCGCCGTCTCAAGTCTGTGAGCTGATGGGAGGGAACGGTTGTTTTGCTCGGTAGTGCATGAAATTGGCACCGTAGATTCGAAGACGACATATTAAGAATTAATAGCTACGAGACCGTTATCACTGCTCCGATATGAAGGAGACCCTACTAATGGTTTCATGGCATTCCGCCATGAGGCAGCTAATTAAAATCAGCATGTTTATGGGCTGGACGGCCCGGCACTTAACGCACCCAAAGCTCTTTTGGACACCGAGCGTAGTGAAGCGGCTGCGATTATTGGGCTGCTCCGCTCCGAAAGTTCAGCCGGAGCGTTTCATTGACTGAAGATTGGTGGCGAAATATAGGTTAAAGTTTAGTAGTAGAAGACCTTTATTCGGCCAAAATTTACAGGCCGAGCATGTCGACCGCCTGGGCAACCAGAAGACGCTGTTCTTCCTCCCTTTCAGTGCCAAACCAGTCGAGCCAGCTGGTGATGGATAAAGAAGGTGGGGCGTAGGAACCCGACTGCTGAGCAGCCGGGCAATAGAAGAGGCAATGGGCAAGGTCCGCATAGATACAGGGGCAGTTGGGACAGGAAGGGTCCGATCGATAGCGATAGAGAAAGAGGCGAGACGGGGTGATGACTGCATTCATTTGAACGTGCCGAAGAAGGCGAGCCTCCGGCACCGTGAGTGATGGATGAGGGGGAGGGTAAAGGCGTTTGTCGAGGCGGAGCTCAGACCTCTTTTATGGTGCGGCGAAGGGTGAGTCTCCCACCGTCCTCCGAGGGCTCGGGCCAGGGGATCAACGGTGCCCGGAAAAGTGTGTCACGGGCGAGCTGATGAGCCAGCTCATTGCCGTCAATCCCTGAATTCCCAGGGACCCAGCGGAGGGAAACGATGGAAGGCTGCAATGCGGAGAGCGCTCTTTCGACCTCCTGTTGAAGAGAAGGGGTTAGGGCGCGTTTCTGTATATGGTGCATAGCGGCTTATGAGTCTGAATAGACTGTGTACTCTTGGAGAGAAAGAAGGTAAAATGACTAGAGGGTATGCGATATGGCGAGAAGCTCGAGGAACAATGCGTCCGGAGGGCGTAGATACGGCCCGCTGGTGTGGGTTTCAGGAGCCGGGAGGTGGGGATGGTACAGGGCGTAACCGCAGGAACCTCGAGAAGCCATGAAGGAGGCATTCGTATAGGCTGCACCCTGGGTATCAAAGAGAGGGGAATGGTGCTGTGCGGCTGCATGACGAAGTCCGGCGTGCAGGATGGGGGACATGTTGGTTGGGAGGGAGAGGATTCCAAGATTGGGAGCCGGGGTGGGAATAGGAGAGGTAAACGGGGCACAGGGAATGGGCGAGATACCGCATCCTATTTACACGAGGCGTGATAAACGTGCGTGACAGGTGTTTTAAAGACCCGCCAGTCACTTGGATGTAGCCACCTGGTCAATAGCTGCTTTTACATCCAGCAAGATTTCGTTGTGCTTAGAGCGGTATTCTAGATAACACTGCTAGATCTAGAATAGCTAGATCCCACTGGTCACAGACAAAAAAGCATGCTTTATTTTCACACAAGGAAGAAAGAAGCAAAGAAAAAGGAGAAAAACACTCAAAAGCTGCGTGAGGCAGCGCTTGGGAGAGTAACCCGGCGGCAGCGGGGCTTCACTCGAGGATCTTCCTGATCTGGGCACTGAAGAGCTCGACGTTCTTGACGATGACGCGCACCTGGTTCTCGAAGGCCGAGAAGGCCGTCTGCATGGCCTCCTGCACCTGGCGACTGGTATCCTCCACCCAGGCCGACACCTGTGGGGGATGGACAAAGAGCAGTGTGATCCGGTGCTGCCTACTAACCCACAATACAGGGGAATCCAACGCTGTTTAAAGTCGAGTGAAGCGGTAAAGCAGGCAGGCCCTCTCAGGTCAAGAAAGAATAACAGCTTACCAGTACCTGTCAAGATCAAAGCAGATAACAGTTGCATCTTGCCAGTACTCACCTATGGGGCAGAAACACGCAGGCTAACGAAAATGCTTGAACGACTCTGAGAGCAACGAGCAATGCAAAGGAAAGTGACAGGTGTAACGCTAAGCGACAGGAAGATACCGCGGTGGGTTTGGAAAAAAATACGAGTTAAAGGATAGGCTCGCCGAAATCGAGAACAAGGAATGGGGATGGGCTGGGAATGTAATGCGAATGGAATGTAATTGATGGTCCCTTAGGGTAACAGTGTGGATTCCAAGGGAAGACAAGCGTAGCAGGGGGTGTCGGTGAGTCAGGTGGACGAATGAGATCAGGAAGTTGGAACGGAATCCAGCATCCACCGAAACCAAGGAGCATTCCGCGAAATTCAGAGGTCGTGAGTTCGGATCCCACCGGTGGCATATTTTTTCTTTTGCTTTTATTAATCTCCCACTGATAAATACATCATCATCATCACCATTAGCCTGACTACGACCACTGCAGGGCAAAGGCCTCTCCCATGTCTCTAATTAACCCTGTCCTTCGCCGGTTGCGGCCACCGTACTACAAATTAAAGAACTGCAAATTAAAAAAAAAAACTACATCCCTATGCTCTCTAGTTTCGGCGTTTGTTGGATTCCGTCCTATATAACGTAACGAGCTCCTCTGTTCCCTTCAATTGTAGGCTTAATAGTTTAACGAGGGCCTCGAATCCGGCAGCCTTGATGCGATGGGTAGCCTAAGAGGGTTCTCGCACAGCTTCCGGCCTCACCGTTCGACCACGTTCCTACTTGACACTCGCGGTAATGCAGGACGTACTACGTCTGCCGCTACTGCCGCTACGGAAGAGGGTGCAACTGGTGAACGCTTGAAGGTTCGCTTACACTACACATTTATACCTCCGAAAGCAGCAGATTGGAAAGCCGTCACCGTAGCTTTGTTGGTAGAGCACAGGACGCGAAATTCGAGGTCATGGGTTCGGATCCCACCGGTGGCATGTGGTTGTTTTTCTTCTGCTTTTATTAATCTCCCACTGATGAAAAACTAATTAAAAAAATACGTAATGTATGGTCCTTGGTTTCGGTTGCTGTTCGCTATCAACAGAGTAACTCAGCCATCCCCAGAATTCGTTCCAAATGAACTATAATTGGACTGCAAATCGAAAAAATATCAAGACTCCAATGCGCCACACCTTCCTAAAGTAAAAGCGAATGTGCTTATGCCTATCTGCGCTGTGTACTCAGGCTCCAAATATCTTTATCGACAACCAGCCCTGTTGCAACGAATTAACCAGTTAATTTTCTACTATCGGTTATTTTCGTTGTATATTGTCACGTTTTCACTAAGAATGGCCACAATTTAAGCTTGGGCTTGAAAGCTAGCTTAAAATATGGGTTGCAAAACCTTTGTGCGCATGGTTTGCTTAACTTGCTGTCATGCAACGCCGCCGTTCTTTCACAGAATTCAGAAATGCACACATTTCTTTTTTATTACAGCTTTAGATTATAAGGAATCCTCCGAAGCGGCGCGGCTTAGCGATAATTGCGAGAAGTCGTCTAAATACCCATCCGGCGTGGGGCATCGGACTACCGGTCTGGTTTCTACTCGTTCAAAGGTTTTCGCACCAGAAATGCTGCCATCGCCACCTTGATCGCGGTGACGACGGTTATCGGACAAGGATACCACTGTACGACTAAATACACGGAGAGAAAGAATTCAAGGACGCGAGTATATGACGCGCAAGCTCATGTTTGCGCGTGGCAAATGACGTCACTCGACATAGTCTAAGGCCCGCGTGTACTTGTGGCACACGCACAACACCACGCACAACAGCTCAGCGCACAACACCTCGCATAATAATGCAGACTAGCTGTTTATTCACGCTATCTCTGGTGCTGCGGATAGCCGTATTTCTTTGTCTAAAAGGAGACAAGGGGTGGTGGGCAATCGCGGAGGGCAACGTGAAGGTAAGTGAGGACACACGTGTCCGCAGGAATAGGCAACTAAGCCTTTTTGGCAGCATCCTGCCGCAACTTGACACGTCTGATAAGTACAGACAGCCCACTCTCTACGTCGCTGAAACTTCACAGCAATGGAAAGAAAAATGAAATACTTCGAAGGAAGCAACAGTAGGCTATGCATGATGCTCCATGAAGATATTTTAAAGCAAAGCAACCAATTTTGTGGAATAAATTAAATGCTGCAATGCGTTCCAAGATATACCGGTTTAACGGGCGCCTCCTGCACACGCCCTGTGAGGAGGGAGAGGCTAGGCGGGATGACTGCGCGTGGGCAGAATGCGTCCGGTAAACTGGTATGCGTCTTCACGGTATGCTAAAAGCGTCTAATGTGTCGTGTCCTTCTCACAGCGGGGAGCAGAAATGCCCGTCCTTCTGCCTATTTACACTTTCGCCGCTTGTCCATGAGGCGCGGTCAAGCACCGCGGCGAGGCTGCAGCGTTTCCTTCACTTTTTGCGCACTCAGTCAGTCGTCTACCCAGGAAAACGTTCGCGCCGTCCAGGGTACCGTTAGCCCAAGTGGACGCTATACAATGGAGTCTGCACGCGAGACGAACGTTCGTCTTTCCTATCACGCACGACGCTAGTGAGGTTTGCTTGTTTTCCGTCGCGCGGCTTATCTGGGAGTCCGTTTTAATTTCGGTTGAGTGGCGCTACCTTGAGAGGAGCCCCTCTATGCGGGCTTGAATACAACTTGGGCGTCTGCCTGTCTGACGAGGCGTACGAAAGCGCCGGGGCAGAGACTGCAGGGAGTTAGGCGCATTAAGCTCGTTCTGTGAGAATGTGCGGCATGTGCATCCTTCCTTCTGCAGGAGGAAAGGTGGTGCTGCGGGCGCAGAGTTATTTGCACAAGACCGCGCTGTCGTCCCGGAACTGCCCGAGGAGCGCAGGCAAAGGAATGGGCAGAGAAAAAACGGGCGACCTATAATGCTTACTGGCTAACGCTACTAAACTGTTATGCACGCTATGGGCGATGAGGCACACCTTCATGGACAACAGCGAATAACCTTCGACTAGCTGGGGTTCTTTAACATGCCCTGAGAAGTCTGTTAAAGTTTACTATAAGGCGCTGAAATTAATTTGTTTTAGGAAAGCCAGCGAGGCTTAAGCGCAAGAACAGGGCTATCTAATAGTACCTGAAATCATGTGGGCGGGTGGGGACGTTTTTTTGGTAGGCAGTAAATATGTAAAATTAATCATCGAATGCTGCCAACATGCTCTTGTGACCACTGAGAGCGTTATCACTCGCACAGTTAAATTTCCGCAAATTGGAGGTAGTTTCGGCGTTTCCGAAATGTCAGAAGACTTTTAACTGCAGAACAGCATTCTGGTATTGTTTTATTATAGAAATAGGCTTTGCTTCGCATAACGTAACTAGTAACATCAGAATTAATGCCTAACGCGTGTGTATAGATTATCCAAAGGATGTTCAGCAGCTGTCATCATTGGAATCGAGCTCGGAGTAGGTTTATTAGCAGGGGCATCAAAGTGGCCGTGATGTAGCACCATGCTTAAGTAAGCACATTCATAATACATGAAAAAGAACACTCTGCGCTGAGTTCACGTTTCCATACAAGCTTCAGTTCGGCAAGGAACTTCGTGTGTACAATAAGTACAGGCACGAGCAGCACAAAATGGTACGCTTAGTATCTGCTTAGATATTCAAGTCGAAAGTGGCAATAAACGGGTTTTATGTGAAAAAGCAATCGCTCTGAAAAAAAAAAAATCATGCCTTTCATCTATACTTGAGGAATAACCACTGACTGCAGGCAAATTTATTTGCTTTCGCAATCTGCACGCCAATTTCTGATCGGTCAACAGCGTCATTCTTCCCCCGGATGCTTCGGTCTCGGTCGATTAGTGCGTTGCCCCACCAATACAGAATTGACTAGCAGTTTTTTTTTTCTGCCACCATGACTAGTGCCACTCCAGCTGTGGACTCCATAGCTCGACTCACACCGATGCGGCTACGTTGTGGTGCATATGGCCGGCGTCATCGCATAAGGAGCAAAATTCTCGGACCTCTTTGCAAATTGGGACAATCCTCACTGGTCGACGTCTCGGCTATATGGCACGTTGGGCTGAAGGCACGATTCTGGAATTCCACCGGCGCAGCCCAGTCACGGACAGTTAGTTAACATGGGCGGAAGACCTTTGATAATTTGGGCCCTGTTTCAGGGGCTACGGCCATAGCTTCCACCACGCTATCACAGCTTCGTGAGACACACAAAAACCTCGTTAGTTCGACCACCGTTAGTTCGAAAAATTCACTATTAGGACATCCCATGTGGTTTGGTCAAGACATCGGTAGTATTGTATGACGCGGAGATGTAATCAATACGGAGGAATTTGGCCACGCTTCCTTTAACTGGTACAAGCAGGTAGAGCTAGCATGTGCATAGGGCTCCGGAGATGGGGGGATGACTGAATGAGCGACTTCGAACTATAAGCACTATTGCACGAAAGGTCGCGTTTTCACCACCACCACCATATGTCTAGAAAGTATGAATGGGTGCTCTTTTTTTTGCGGATGTGTTTCGCCATTTTCTTTTTCTTTTCGCATCGTGCGCGCCCAAGTTGCAGTCAAGGTATCGAGATAGTAACCGTTTTAAACTGCGTCGCGTGCGTGTACACTTAGGGCGCGTTGTTTTTGTTCGTGTGTGTGTGCCAGGCATTTATTCCCTGAATGTCCTAGAAGACAGATGTGTTGATTAATCCTACACAGCTTTACACCATTCGGCAAAACTGTGAATAATAGTTACTACCACGCAAGGTTCTCGCGCTAAGCAATCAATAATTACATTTTTTTTCAGGAAATAAACGATGCTGGTGTGAGGCACTTTGTATGATTTCTTCGTACTTCTTTTATGATCATTTGAAAAATCCGAATTAAGTGGGTGTACCAAATGGGGGGGACTAACCTGTGCTCGTGTATGTAGAGGTGAGACGCTACCAAGACCGACTCAAGAAAACAAGGAAAAGGGGCACAAATACAAAGCAAGAAGGCGTTTAACACAAAGTAATCTACTTTCCTTGCTTGACATAAACAATACGCTCTGCCATGTTAGAAGACAAAGTACGTTCAGAGGCCGGTTGGTGCAGCTAGCCTTTCAAGGAGGAAAAACTGCGCTACAGGATGGTACATAGGAGAGTTAACAGGTCTGTTCCCTTCCTATGTCCTGCCTTGTAGAGCAGTTTTCTTCTTGAATTAATAATAGACCCCAAGGAAACCTCGCCATGAACGGTCAGAAAGGGAACAGCCCTGCCCTCATTGGGGGCCAGTCCGAGACCAATCTCGTCGCACCTGCTCAAGGTCCGTCCGGCGGTCAGGCTCGGCCTGCGCCGCGGCGGCGAGCTGCTCCAGCAGCGCCGAGCACGTCTTGGTCCACTCCATGGTGACGGCCTTGTGCAGGGGCGACACGAGGTCCATGTAGAAGCGCAGTCCGCTGCCGATGCGCGCCGCGTCCTCCCCTTCCTGCAGGGTCATGCAGTACAGGGCCCGGTTGGCGCCCAGGCTGGCGCACTGCTCATGCACGTTCTCCAGGTAGGCGGCCCAGGTGCCGCGCACCTCGGTCTCCAGCTCGCGGCAGTCGTAGCTCAGCTGACGGCGCTCGAACTGGACGACAAAGTTGCAACCCATGAGTTAGCAGGGGCGAAACATGGCTTACTCGACCAGTTAATGGATACACGAGACCAAAGAGTGACTTAGCGGACCTGTTTGTACATATTAAGCTGGGATAAAGCCAGCGGTAGAAAGGAAATCGTGCACCACCAGAGGACTACAGAAGGAAAAAATTACGAGGAACTTTAGCGGCTAAAGTTGTGAAAGGCGGAAGCATGAGTGCTGCATTAGGCTACGCGATTGTTCACTTTACATTCTGTTGGTGCATAAATTAACTGCGAATTAATGACGCTTAACCTTTGCCTTTAGGAGTGGAACGCGACAGCGTGTTGTAGCGCTGCCAGGCAGTCCACGGAACGCCACCATTCGTTCGGCGCAATTCGTTGCCCTTTGAATGCAACGCTTTTTGAGGAAAGGTTCTACGCCTTGCTCGTCGGTAAATTGGTTTTTGAGGAAAGGAAACGTATCTGTCTCTCATATTTCGGTGGACACCTAAACCTCGCCGTAACGGGAAGGGTGGAAGATGGGAGTGAACGAAGACACCGTATTCACTAGACGCGCCTTTGTTCATTCTAAACCATCGAGCTGGCATGGCGGAGTGGTAGCGTGCTCGTCTCGCACTCCGGAGACCGGGGTTCGATTCCCGAGCTCGGCCAATTGCCTTCTCAGTTTTATTTATTTATCTGGTCTGACTAGAAAGGTTAATTAGGCTAATTGGTTAAGTAAGTCCCACTAACTTGGAGCATCACTATACGATCCCTTTAAGATCCCTTTTACTAGCCAAAGTACAATTGGCCCCGTTTGAAATTCGCGCACTGTGACGTCACGACCGTTTCGACCAACTGAAAAGCGTGACATTTCTGTCGACAACTTGTGCTTACAACGATGAGGCATTAAAGGCTCCCGCCTTAAAAAGCTGGCACATGGTGGTTTTAATTGTTCTGACAAATGCTTCCACAGAGCAAGAGGCATTGCTACAACGCACATGCACGCACGCACCCATGCACGCACGCACGCTCACACCACGAAACGAGCCATCAGCGTGCCCAGCAATGCGTGTAGTCGACCTACGCTTACAGAACGCCGGTAAAGATAAACAATCTTTGGGAGGCAACCTACTGTTTTAAGGGCCTAGCAGAGCTAGGCCCTTAAAAAGTAGCATACATGCAGCGGATTGCTATTCCTAACTAATACGTATAATAATACTACCGTAGTCACTATTATCTGTCATACTGTGTGTCTTAACTCTGCTGCCGGGATTAAACCGTATGCACCGCATCAAAGAAGCTACTCCCTCGTTGCAAGTCACCCACCCGTCTGAGTGAGACAAAGCACACACAAAGGAAAGTGTCCATCGCCTGTCACGTTAGGCTTGTGCACTGCTTTTGCATTTTCACACAAAACCTATACCCGCTGGCTTTAGGCCAGTGATTGGCCGCCTAAAGAATGACGCATTCTTGGAAAAGGAAGTAGCACAAGTTTGAAGGCACTTGAGAAATTATTAAGTATTTTTATGTCGTCACTACAAGACTGGTTATGTGAAAACTGCAAATTTTTTGTAAGTTTGTTAAAGATGGGAATAGCGATGCAGAACTACAGGAAATTCATTACAATAATGAATTTTGGACGCTTTTATGACGCACTATCTTTTCCCTTCGGATGGGTCACCTATATTCTATTGTGTACAATCTAACATCTGTACGTGAATAAAGTGTCCGTGAAACGTTTCTACGACCTAGTGTCTGCTTTTTAGTCGTATAGTTGTGCACTTAGGGCATCTACGAAGCTACCTATGTTCTCAACAGCGAAAATGACACTCCTACTGCTTACAATAATTTTAGAGGTTCGCGGGTGTCGTAAAAGCCCTACTACGCGGCTCAAAATATACTCTGTGGCCTCAGAACTTAACACGCGCCCTGTACATGCGACCCAAGGGTGCAGAGGCTACATGCATAATAATTATGGCGCGCCACTGTACTGCGTGCAGTGAAATGAAGTGGCCCCTTCAAGAACGACCACGTAGCCTATGCTGTTGAGCCGGAAAGACGAAGCGGTCGCGGCTCACCTCTTTCTGGATGGAGAAGATGGCGCGGAAAACGGTGTTGCCCGTCTCGAAGACGAACAGCGTCATGAGCGAGGAGACGTCCCCGGTGAGCTGCTCGTCGACGAACACGCTCAGCAGGTTCGGCTGCAGCGCCTCCGGCCGATGCTCCGAGGGGAACCGGAGTGTGCGCGCCCACTGCCACAGGCCGATCTCGCGGTCCATGCGCTCATGAGCCTCGATGGAGGCGCGCAGCACGGTCACGTTGGCGTCCTGCAGCCGGGACTGCCAGTCCTCGGAGAGACCCTGCGCCACACCCAGGGGGGAAGGAGAACGGTATGGCATCTGGGGCTTTGCTTCCTGGCTGGAGCTGTACGTGAGCTTTGAGAGACGCCGTAGTGGAAGGCAATAAGATCAGTAAATTTCTTAGCGTTCACGGACACCGCAATGTCATTTTTGCCGCCAACGAATTGCGGCTATCGCGGAAAAGACCGGATCTCGCGACATACGGCTCAACAGTCGAACGCCATAGTCGCCGCAGCGGATCAGTACACCGGTCGCTGTCGCGGTAGTATTTCGACAACGCGAACTCCCGCTTCGGCATCTTGGTTCGAGGATGTGTGATCGAGGCTGGTCTGGACGAAGTGGAGAGCGAAGTGAAGGTTCTAAAAATATGCAGTCTGTAGCCTAGGAGGGACCATTGTCGTGGCATGGGGGATAGCAGATGATAGTAGATAGCTGACAGCAGCTGAGCTATCGGTGGGGCGTTTTGGCCGGGGTTTGGGGAAAAAACGGCTTTTGTTAACGTCTTAATTACCTGCGAAAGAGTGCCTGCAAACACGCTTTTTGATGTCTAGAGTAGCCGCAAAATACTGAGTTTTTCTATGACCATGAATGACATAGTAAGTGGACGATTTCTTACAAAGCGCTGAAGCTTATAACGCTTGGCTGCTGAACATTTATGAGATACCTGGTTGAAAAATGGCATCGTTATAGTCATATAGTCGCAGTTTATAGAACGGAGCGAAATTTTCTTCGCACCCCTACAGCATGAAAATTCTGAAGGATGCCATTCTGGTCCACGCATAGCCTGCTGCTCTGAAAGTCAAGACAAGGAGTTCGGCATTCGTTGGCAATACTGAGCGTACGCTCTTGTGTCTTCCGGCCGCCGGCCTTTTTATGGCTGTCTTTTCTTCGCTCGTCGAAATGCGAACCCCCAGCTGAGCATATTGACGGACTGTGGAACTCAGACGGCAGCTAGACCCGCGCACTCGATAGCACCCGTACCTGGCACCTGTTGAGAAAACGGAGGAAGTACTTGGCCAGGTAGAACTCGCTCCTCCACCAAGTGTCTCGAAGCTTCAGGCAAGCCGACACGATGCGACAGAACAGGTACTGCTCCGACAGGCCTTGCGGCACCGTGCGCCCTGGTTCACCCATGTCCAGGAGCACCAGCGAGCCCCAGGTCATGGCCACTCGGCGGAGCTGAGAAACGGCGGCCTCCACAGTGTCCGCGTAGAGCTGAACCTGTGGAACCGCACGCAGGTAGGCATCAAGGGGCGCTTCAGTGAACTGCCAGCTATGAAATACTCGGGGGCTCGTGTAAATAGATCCGGGGGCCTTACTAGGAATCATGCAGGAAAAAGTTCACTTTCGAATTTCCATGTGAGCTGTCTAGACACCAAGCAGCTGTGGATTATTGTAATATATAGTTACCAACACACTGGTGGAAATAGTTTAATACTGAAATGCGTAACAAAAGCTTCCTTTTAAAATTTGTCCTGCACTCGCACCAAGAGGTTAATATTGCCATGGAAACCAATGCGGTGCATTTTTTCAAAGTAATTGCAGAAAACTACAAGCGTCTCGATGGAGGGTCAGCAGATATATATTTATGGTGCAATCTGACTCTATCCGAAAGATTGCGTTCATAAATAACTTGATCACGAAGACTGGAACCTCGAGAGCCGCTGGCGACGAGCAGACCCGTCCAGATTAAAGGAAATGACGGATACAGTAGTACTTGAGGAGAAAACAATGCACTTTACGAATAACCGGTGGCGTTTTAGGGCTACAGAGTCCGTACTAAGAGAACGAAAAAGTGAGCATGGGCTTCAAGCCCGCGGCAGGCGCGAGACAGGCTAATATCGACATCCATTGGCAATTCCTTAGTCTTGCCCACATAACGGGCCAGCAATGATGGCACGTCTACACGGACTCATAAAGAGAACTCAGTGGCAGAATACCTGGATCCGGCGGGCGAGGTCCAGGTCGGTGGACTTGTCGCGTACGTCCTGAAGCTTGGTGGCGACGAGTACGCCAAGGGAGCCGATGTGGCGCATGTACGAGTCGTAGACGCGTGTGGCGTGCGCCACGTATGCCTCTACCAGCGCAGGATCCAGGCGTTCCCGCTTTGTCTCGGGGCCCCCCGAGGCCACCACCATGGGGTGTGGCTCACTGGCCATGCGTGCCAGGAGGTCCTGCAGGAACTTGTGCGAGTAGTAGCCATCCACCGGTTGGTAACTGCTGTCGTCCGCCAGGCTGCTGCGTGACGGGGACAGACGGTGTGGCGTCCACTTTTTTCCGATGCTACACAATAGCCCCTGAGGCACGACTGCCGGCGGATATAGGGGGCCTGTCAGCAAGATGCGCTCGACTTGTTTTCCGACCGTTATGTCTGGACAACAACGCCAGATTTCGTTCCCGATGAGCCGCATAATGCTATGGCATCCATAAAAATTCACTTTAAGTGAGTCATTGCTTGGTGACTGAAGAGCTCGGAAGCTGTCTACTGCAACGCTTGGGCTGTGTTGTAGAGCGCACGAAGCGAGCAGTGAAGGAATAAGGAGCCAATTTAGAGGGTAGCCAGAGAGAACAAATTTCAGTGAATTGTGGCGGTTAAAGAAAGAAAATGCGTTAATGTGACTTTGGCCCTTCTCTTCAGAGCGAAAAACGAGCTTTAGTACCACAGGTCGCTGCGTCTTGAAATAAAAAAAAAATGCGTCTAATATCTGCCTCCGCTGCAGCAGAAAAAGGGAAAAGCACTTTGAAAGAAGTCTGCATGCTATAGGTCAGAGCGTACTTATCATCGGACTCGACGTAGCTTTCGTCGTCATCTTCTTCAACAGTGTACTCCTCCTGATCGACTGCGCAAAACCAAGAAAGCAAAGGGCAGGCAGCATCAGTGACCAGTATTAAACTGCTTGTGCTGCCTACATAATATTATATCGACGCAGTAGAGAAGCGCATCGTTCCTTCCCGAACATACCCAACTATTCTGGTCAAAAGCATTTTTGAACGGGGAAAAGTTAGGTTAATTTTTTCATATATTGTAAGACTTCACTATAACAATCACGATATCCGCAGAACTCCTGTTGGCAGGCTTCCATTTTTTTTCTATTAACGTTTTTGCTATCGTCAAATTGGTTCCCCCGTTGGTTTTCTATGACACTCCTAACTGCTCGATGCGATCAATGGAAAAACTTTAAAAGATAGTTTTTGCTACCTGCCGGAAGAATGGATAATTCCTGCGATATTTATCTGCTAGTACCTCGCAGTTTTTCAATATTCAAAATTTTTCCCCAAGAATCTTGGACACGATGTAATAACAGTCGAAGACTGCAGCTCCACCAGGCAATGAGCGCAGCAACAATGCATGACAGCTTTTTTGCTCTAGGTTCTGGTGTTCGGTGTTTTTAAGAATAAACTTACATCAGTATATAACCTCCACTGTCTAAATTCCGTAAACCACCGTAGAGATGTGAGCTGCTTTCAGCCTTAAAGGAATACCGACTACAATTTTTGTTCTTAGTCAAAATCGATGACATGAAATGTCTTGGCCTCACTGCGGTTTGTTCGGCAGAAAACACCCAGTTATTGCTGAGAAAATTGCATTTAAATATCGGAGTAATTTTTCCCGCCACACGATTCAAACGGGTGGCGCCAAGACCGAAAGGGACTCCGTGATCAACATTTCGAATGAAAGGCTTTGTCGCCTAGGCTCATGGAGCAGCTTAAAAAAACGGCCTGGTCGTCATCGTTGTTTGCTTCTGAAAACGACCTGTGGAGGTTAATAGCCGATCTTTTCTAGTTCATAAAAACTCCGCCTTCAGTGAAAGCAGACTGCCATTAGGACGCTGTAATCTATTCATACAAACCAGCTTCATTTTGTCCTAAGCATAGCTTTAATTAAGATATAGCGGCTGTCGCCTCGAAAAGTAATCAAGGCTTTAAAAGGAAGACAGCGTTATTGCAGAGGTAAACTAACTGAGTGCTGTTGAGAATCGCGGGGCCTAGTGCACAGTATTTTAAGGTGAAAGCCTTCAATGTCTCATACTGTCGTGACCAAGGAATGTTAGCAATGTTAAACCTGACGACGCGCCTTCTGCTGGAATCGCTGTTCATCCAAACAACACAAGCAACATTAAAAAAGAACGCTGGCCCCATGCCAGGCATCTACGCCCGATCTTTACGTCACATTCTCCGGATATAAATTCGCCACCGCTCTTGTCCTGCTCACTGTGAACAAGAAACCCGTACGGGTTTCGAAACGTCTTTCTTTTTTCGACTATGGTCAGTGACTGCTACTTCACTTCATTGCATCACCATGCCTGACCAGACGGATTTCCGTCGAACTCTTGACTACATGAACAGAGCCTTAAGGGAAGGGATAAATGAAGTAGTGAAAAAAAGAAAGGAAGAAGGAGGAAATTGTAAACTTAAAATTTGGTTTTTGAAGAAAGGTGATAGCGCACTGCCTGTCTCACATATCGGCGGACACCTCAACACGCGCCTTAACGGAAGGGATAAAGGAGGTAATGAGAGAAGATGTGTCACGTGGCTGCCACACCTCCCCCACTCCTCCACTGGAAGGTCAAATTACGACGCTGATTACCATGGCTTGACTACGCCATGGTCATCCATGGCTGAAATTTTCGCGCCAAGGTACCATGCACGTAGCTTGCTTTACTATCCCTGAAAGAAAACCTCGCGAAATACGAAAGCGCACCGCGTGACAGTTTCCGGCACATATCTCTAGAGAAAAACGCTCTAGAGAAACGCACACTTCGTTCTTTGATTCGTGTAACTGGGACGCTGAAGCAGCACCGCTTTCATGTGATAGTTTTTCTATTTTTTAAGGCCGGTAAGAAAATCTAAATAAATAGTACCTCGAGTGCAAGCTTTTCAGTCGGCTATTTGTCAACGCGATCTGCAACTTCCGCGCTGACGCTGTTCCTGACATCAGTTAAAAAAAATTAGCTAATTAGTCATAACAAAGTAATTAAGCTTCCAGAACGAAAAAGTACTGTCGACTAGGCCGTGAGACTCTCAACAGAGCTCATTTGGTTCAACTCACATGGGACACTACTTTTTTACAATCACGGTTATTTTTTGCTGGGGCACTCGATATAGTTATGTATATATTCACAAAGTACAGCATTTGTCAAAGGTCAAGAACCCACACGGTTTACCTTTAAAGAGTTGAGACGGAGCACTGGCGACGCTTAAGGAGACCCGAAGTGTAACCCAGAAGCCAACCTTCGATTTTTTTTAATACTTAACAAAGGCTGCACTGAAGCAAGGAGATATTATAAAATTGCTGGAAGAGAGCGAAGGAGTTCAAGAGGAAAACTAGATATCGTAATGGGTTCTAAGAAACGCAGATACCAAATTGATTATGAGCAAGGCGACACTGTCGGCTCCCTTATTACTGTTCGCCCGCTGCTCTTCTAGTGTACATTAATTCATGCTTACTCCGCTTCCGCTGAATAGAAAAGAAAATTCTTTCCAAAGTTGTTGAATTGCACCTCTGTGTGCTCCCAGTGAAGCGCTGCAGAGCGAACGCGCGCTCATCGACAGGTAATCCGTCTCCGAGACACTCTTCGAGAGTGCGAGAAGCATGACTTGTCTCTTAGAGTGTCTTCTCAAATACTAACACTGCGTTGTTTGCTCTGAGATATGTCGCACTCTTGCGATGCAGCGCTTCATTCAATGCGTGTCACACGACGCTTGCGCGATAGGTATCGGCAAAAGGCGACAAGCGTCCTCCAGGGCTGGTATTAGGCACCATGTTCTTTCGCACACATGCAGACTTGTGGTAATTCGCCTTCTATTAGCGCTAGTAAGCGAATGGGCCATGCAGCGGGTTTCCTTATCCTAAGGGTAATGTGGTGCGCAGCCCAGTTCGATATGCCCACGTTTCTTTCCTATTTAGCATCTGTGATACCGCGATTGGGTGCGCCCATTAATGAAGGCATGCTCGTTACCGGTTGCGTCATTTGATGCCATGTAGTGCGTACCGCATCTGTTCGCACCACGCGACCGTATCTGGCTATGTTGATGACAGAAGCTATGACGGTGGAGCTAAAATCTACTGAGGGTCACAGCTTGATGTCAAGAGTATTTCACAAGTTCCAAATGCACAACCTAAGCTTTAAGTGATTTTTGTACTGCGCGTTAAAGAGCGCTGGTCACATACTTCTGAATTTGCAGAGTGGGGCAGTTGATAAGAATGCGACCAAGAACATTACAAGAAATAAGGTTTACTGCCACAGATGCACCCCATATCTCTCGCCGTGCAACCGTACAGCGTGAACGAAATACTGCACAATAGTGGGGCTGTATTTGCGTCGTAGAGTAATGGATATCTGTGAACAGCGGCAAACTTGCATGGGATAAAAATATGACAAGACGATTTAGGCATGTTGTGCCAAATGCGCTACGCAATAGTCGTTGTGCTTAGTTCGAAATTGATCGGCGAAATCGGTGATTAGGGGCATAATGCCCATATAAGCGGTCATTCTCCTGACATTCACAGATCCCTGGGAGTCCTGATACCGCTCTTGGCGCAGCGGTGCAGGGACGCTCCACTGCCCTGCGATGGCAGGTGCTGCAACCGTTGGGAGAGACCCAGGATGCTCTTTCCGAGCACCTGTCGTCACTAATCATTAAGTGCCACCTGCCACGGTAGGCAGTTCGTTCACTATCCGGGTGGACAGGTTGTGATGACTCCACAAGGGCACGCGACCTATGTGGCACACCTGCCACCCAGCTTTTCAAGGTCGCAGAGGGGCCGGACAAACATCTGCGAGATGGGCTAGGGTTCATACCCAGTAATTCTGGACAAAAGCATTTTTCAACGGGAAACTTATGAAGGCGATTTTTTCATGTATTGTAAGATTTCACTATAACAGTCTACATACCTGCAGATTACTCGACGGCTATCTTGTAATTTTTTCTATTAACGAATTTGCTATTGCGAAAAGCGTTTGCCCTTGGTTTTCTATGACAGTCTTAGAAGTGAAGGTCACCTCAGTAAGAGAGGCTGCCATCGAAATTCAATGTTCTGCGCGCCCTTGTCAAGTATTCCTGTTAACTGTTACATGTTGACTGTTAACTGTTCGATGCGATCATTGGGAACACTTTAAAATAAACCTTTCGCTACATATCAGAAGAATGGACCGTTACCTTCGATATTCCCACAACAGTATCTTACAATATTCCAATATTCAAAATTTTTCTCCAAGAAAGCTGGACTTGGAGGGATCTAGTGCTGGTGCAATAAAAACAAAAGCCTAATTTTAGGAGCACAGAAAAGATGACGAGCGCTTTAGGTGAAAAAAAATAAAATTATAAAAGGTTGCTGGAAGAAAATGAAATAACTATGTTGCTAATTTTTTTATGTCACCGGATACACTTCATATACAGCTTTAGCAGACCGTCTTCCCTGACTGCTCCCTTCAGCAGACATGAACGCCGGCTCAATTTCGCATGCGCAGTGCGTTCAGCTCGTAGTAGGTGCCTTGAATTTGCTGCCGATAATTTATTTAAATTCCGCCGACAAATAAAACTCCCATCCAGGACAAAACGGGACAGAATGCCGACCTTTTCGAACGGTATATACTTTGGCAACGAAATGAGACCGTGGTGTGTAGCACAAAGATCGCAGTGCAGTATGAAGGAAATCCCCTTCCATACATCGCCAATGGAGCGTCGTTACTGAATACTTGCGATTTCGCTTAGATACACGCACCCATTTGTGCTCCATCGTGAGCGCAGGGAATGCTTAAGGAGGACGCGCAGAGCATTTCAGTTTCGATGGCAGCACCTCTTATTGAGGTGACCTTAACTTAGAGAAAGCAGTACGGGCGCGAGGTTCGAGAAAAAAAAAATCTTATCGCTTCATCGTAGGTCACGAGAGAAAGTAGTCGACAGCGAAACACAGCGGAATCACAAATAAAGGGAAAACGCAGCTGCCTGAGTTGCGTTCACAAGGAAGACGCCATCAGTCTAGCCTGCGTGGGAAAAGATTCAAGGTCCCCGTGTAGTCCAGCGAGTGCCTTGAGCTCGTTTTGCGTGAAGGAAGGCATTCGGGGAGAACGCGCAACCGTGACACACGTATTCCCTTCCGTCTCACTCGGAACAGACACCGTATTGTTCAATCCGGCGTCGGAGAAACTTGCCGCAAAAAGCTGTCAAAACGAACGAAACTTGCCAGTGAAATTGTAAACGCTATCTTTCAGGCTGAGAAGGGCGTTTCTGACAGAATGCCTTCAAGAAAACAGCGAGAAGTCGATTTCCAGAAGTTCGTACCGAGGCAAGAGTCCGCACAAGCCCGTGCTATTGTCCACTAAGAAGGCTCGCAGTGTTGTACACGTCTTATGAGTTTGGCGTGCGGGCACCGCGAGACATGAGCAGTCAACAAAACGTTCCACGAAGAGTAGTTCAACTCAAAGCAGGATTTTAATGCACGATGGCCTCGTAAACATTACTGTGCCCACCTGTACTGTTTCCAAAGACCAATACTTTTACCAGAACGGCGCGTTCCCGCAATATTGAGTCCGCCGCCAGTCCTCAATTATCCCTGTGTTCGTCCTCGTGTCCTCGCGCCAGTTCGCATTTGTGCAATTATGTTTCGAAACATGTACCGCAAAAATTGGACACCTGCAGCGACCATGTGAAGTGCCGCAATGTTCTGTATACAGTTCGCAAGTGTACGCGACGAAAGGTAGATGTCCGTTCTTTTCGACCTTGTTGCTTGTATCTTAGTAACCTCGGCGTGAGATGCCTAGATAATTCATGACGGCTTGCCGATGCGGCTAACATGTTAAATCATTTTGGAAGCGTTCTCAGGCCGTGAGACTACTTATTATTGCCAGCTGATCGCCAACCTTGTATACGCTTATTTCTGCACCACGACGCAGCAGAAGCTCTATTGGCATACCAACAAGCAGAAAGGTCCGCTACTTACAATGGCCGCAGCGTTTGGCTGCTCAAGATTTTTACAACGCACGGAAGAAGCGGACATGCTGAGGTTAGGTTAGGTTACAATGGTTACAGGTTTGTGTTGAAGCGTGCCAATAATTCTTCAAATTTCAATGAAATCAGGAGGTACTCTGAGCGTAAGTAGGCACCAGTAAGAGAGTAACTGCCAGCAACGGGTGCGATGTTCTGTTGTTCTATTGCAAAGCGTGCCAAGCACGGCTTCACCGAGTAAAGCGCGGCCCCTTGGCTCCTAGGGGATGCGGAGGCGCGCTCCACAGATGGTTACAGAAAACTTAACACACCCCCTCTACAGCGAAAACGAATACCAGAACGTCATACACGCCTTGTCCGCAACCTTGTTAAGCGCAGTAGCAGCTATATTGGTAACTCTTCCTAGCAGCCAACCGTTACTCTACGGACAAAATACAAGGGGTACAAATCTGGCAGCCGCAATCTCCTGTGTCCAGGTGGCTCGAACCGGTACCATGATGGCAGCTATGTACAGTATTTCTGCTAACGTTCATAACCGAGGTGGAGGGTTTGGTTATGGAGGTCGGCTGCAGACCCGAAAGGCGCGGGTTCGATCCCGGCCGCTGCGGTCGAATTTCGATAGGGGCGAAATGCTAGAGGCCCGTGTACTGTGCAATGTTACGCACGTTAAAAAACTCCAGGTGGCCGAAATTATTCGGAGTCTTCCACTACGGCGTCCCTCATAGCCTGAGTCTTTTGGGACTTCAAACCTCATAAAACGGAATATTTCTGCGGCTGTTAAAGCAGTGAGCTGCTGATTGTCTGCCTTGTGAAAGCAGTCACGCAAGTACTATGATGGAGCTGCAGGCGCTTAGCCTATCCTCCTGTCCACACTTTACCCATGAGACATTAATTAACAAACGAAAGTGGAGGGGCTACAAATGGTGCGGAGTGTGTTCACAGCTAAAAAGTGTCGCCCTTCGGGACAAGAACTCAATTTCAAAATGGGTCCGTCTCTACAGTGTTTACGGGTGAAAAATCAAGACCTAAAGTTAGGAGAGATATACCATGTTCTACAATAATGGGGGGAATCGTTATGTCCGCAGGGTTAAGGGCGATAATATCCTTCGCCCTACAAAACTTGCCGCACAGAACGACCGAGTAGAAAAATCGCGGGCGGGTTTTTTTTTTCCTTTTTGACCTAGGCTGCACTCGAAGCCTCACGAAGCGCTTACGCAGTTCACGCTGTCGAGCAGGCACTTCAATTTTGGCAGTTCCCTCACTGTTCTCCGGAAGCCAGAATTGCTGCACTAGGAGAGAGTAGGCCAGAATTAACGCACCATATGCTGAATCCGGCGCTTGCAGGGTTTCATCTGAATGATGTATACTATCCTGTGTCGGCCTAGGAATTTTTCGCTTAATTTTAGTTCTTTTTCTTGCCGATGTTTCTTTTCGGTTAGCAAGGTTCTGCTGTTCCTTTATGTGACGTGTGATCGGCATTTGAGGATAAATGTTATTTAATACTAAGTGTCAGCTGATTAAGTTTTAAGGTCGCTGCATTTCCTTATTTATGGGACACGGATGACAATTACATCCAATTTTAGCTCTTAACACAATTTGATTGCATGCGTCTTTGTGGCTATGCTGACGTTTCTTCATCAACAAAGGACCCATTTATTGCTCAGAAAATTGGATTTGAAACTTTTCCCACAGCTAAATTGAACCTCGCGACGTCAACACCGAACAGGACTCCGTGATTAGCACTGGCAAGTCAATAATAGCGACACAAAAACTCAGAGATATGCGCCTTATAGGTTGCGTTTACAACACCGTAGGATGCACGCGAAACGGCCGGTGTTCTGTATTTAATTATTTCACCGTTTCTAGCTTATAAAAACTCTTCTTTTATTGGAAGTGGCTGTAATTTTACTACAGATACAGGCCTGCTTCAATTATTCAGCTTCCATAAAAAGCATAAATCCAACTAAAGGCTTCTTATCCCGCATCTGTTTGAACATGGAAACAGGATGCCAAGAAATATTTGATTAACCTTTCTCGTAATCGATTCGACAAAAAATCGATCTTGGCTCTTCGAGAATCACTGTTGACTAATGCTTACGGTATTTCTTACACAACTTTGTAAATTAGTCTTTAGACTTCTACAACTTTTCGTTAGAATAAAAAAACGTTAATTCTGTGGTCGAACGTCCAGAGGCGACACGGCGTTATGATGACTTCCTCAGTGGAAGGTTCCGCATTAATTTAGACCATGGTGTTCTTTACGCGCGCTGACATCGTACTGGTTTAAAAGCAGACCCTTTCTGCTGTACAGTTCTGAAAAAGGCTGTGTATGGTTTATGGATGACAGGTGTGGTTTTGCATAAACACAATGCATGTTAATTTTTTTCTCGCAGCGGCATGATTGCACTTGAAATAGAACCCAGAGTACAGTTATTCGTGTACTTGCATCCACCCTTGCTCATCTCAAGCCTATTATGTTTGCCCCACCACGCGTAGTCTGCGGGGGTCACGTGTAAACACCGCTTTTCTTTTTTACAACAGCATAGCATTTTGGAGGCCAGCGACATACAAAGAGCAATCCAAGAACATGAGTTTTGATTATCAAATGTGTCCCGTCACACGACGTGCCGCAGTTAATGATACTCGTTTCTCACCTCCCGTCCTGTAAAACATGAAGGGGACCGGAGGTCGTTAAACGCAGTAAGCGGCCTGGAAGCGCGATAAACAAAGCATTGCGTGACGCGGCCTCTGGGAAGCAAAGGAGGGACCTAGTGACGGTAAGTGACCCTGCTGCCGGCGTGATGCCCTCAGGCTTCCTTCCGTTTGCATCTCGGAGGAGGGCTGCTATAATGGCAGGGGTGAGGAACCAGCGCAGAAATTAGGACGCGGCGCGGCCTTTCCTCCTCCCCCAACTCCCTCAGCCCAGTTTCCGTGGTTCGACGCATGACGGCGCGTAGGGCGAGGGGACGACTGCTGCCCTCTCTCGCCACCTGTCTCGTTCGGTGGGCACTTGACGCTGCGGTGGCGCCGGTAGCGGTCGAGGCGTTGGCTTCAGCCGAAGACCTTGAGAGAGATGGCGGCACTATAAGCGCTACTATCCTCCTGCCCATGACTCCTTTGACTTCCATGGACTTGTAAATAGAAAACCAGGGATTACATGAAAAAAATTAAGGGGGGCACTTTGTTGACCTTAAGTACGGTGAGGCGAAAGCCTTAAGTGCAGTGTTGCTGCTTGTGTCACCGATATGGGGTTAAGATGTTAAGCTTCTCCTCTAAGAGTGGAACGCGACAGCGTCTCAACGCTGCCAGGCAGTCCACAGAACGTCATCGCCCAATCGGCTCTACGCCTTGCTCGATGGTAAATTTTTTTTTGAGGAAACGAAATGTATCTGTTTCGCATATCTGGGTGGGCACCTGAACATCGCCCTAAGGGAAGGCAGGAAGATGGGAGTGAACGAAGACGCCGTATTAGCTAAACGAGCCTTTGTTGATTCCAAAACATCGAGCTGGCATGGCAGAGCGGTTAGCGTGCTCGTCTCGCACTCCAGAGACCCTGGTTCGATTCGCCAACTGGACCAATTTCCTACTCGGTTTTATTTATTTATGTGGTCTGACTAGAAATAATTGGGCTGATTGATCTTTACTATTGTTCTAATGCCATCTATCATGTCCTGTCACTCAACTGTGAAGTGGTGGAATGCTCTAGATCGTACGACACAATGTGTACGAAATGTCTAGAAACATCTAATATTGATGGTTAATGATAGTTAAGTATCACTTGCACATTTCGTGATACTAGTTAATGTATGGTTAGTGGTAGTTAATGTTATCTTAACTAGTACACTGTTAAGGTAAAAGCGCAGTGCACAGTCCCACATGCCACTTCTTAACTACTGCTAATAACCTGTTATTCATTTAGTCTTTAAGTACAATGATATCACCATGAAATTTCTTTATATCATGTTCCGATGTCTTTCTATTATCGATTGGCTCAGGCTTCGCATATGCCCATATAAGGCGTGCATCCGAAACGCGGACACATTTGCTAACACGTGTTGGTCACGACAGTATGACGCATTAAAGGCTTTCGCCTGAATATATAAACAGAGACGCAAGAACTTTATGCGCCTGACTCGCTGTGATGTCTGCACAGATTCTTTGCACTTCGGCAGTAACCAGCTGCTTTGGTGACTGCCCTTTTCAGCGAATTGCGAGGCTGTTCACGTTCGCTGATCATGGTTATGTGGTTAAGTGGAGGCAGGTCCTTTAATATACCTCATCCATGCACATCATCCGAAAAGACAGACTTGGCGGAAAACACGACCAGCAAGCGGAGATTTCTGGTAATATTTCAGTTATGTGCCATCGAATGTAATAATTATTCCAGTGGCAAAATATTACAGAACTGCTTTCTTTCTTTCTATTATCGTCAGTTTTTGTAACCCTCTGCCCCTCCTTAGGAATATGGTTTGGTTTATGGCGTTTAACGTCCCAAAGCGACTAAGGCTAAGAGAGACGCCGTAGTGGAGGGCTCGGCGTCAGTCGGCGGCGAAACCTGACGCCACATTGCACCCTTCAGAAGCACCAGTCAGTACCTAACCATCTGGACCGGACAGTTTTAACAAGTTTAACAGTTGCTCTTACTGATATTGCAATTCACCTTGAGGCTAACAACCCCCAAGTTGAACGCAGACAATCACTGAAATGCCCCAGGCGCATGACGTGCTGCCCGACACCTCTAACCTTCAGATGTTTCACTCCCCGCTGGGATAAATATGTGACGAGTACAGCTTTTCTTGCTCGCTTTGCTGGGTGAACGCCAGCAGTAAAGACAGCAAATGTTCTCGAATAAAACAAAGCTAAATTTCACCATACTAAGCCACGAAAGTTAAGGTAACTGTAGCCTAATGCTTATAAACGGCATGTTTTCTCTTCAAAAGGGAGAATGGGAGAAAATCTCGTCTCACACACACACACACACACACACACACACACACACACACACACACACACACACACACACACACACACACACACACACACACACACACACACACACACACACACACACACACACACACACACACACACACACACACACACACACACACACACACACACACACACACACACACACACACACACACACACACACACACACACACACACACACACACACACACACACACACACACACACACACACACACACACACACACACACACACACACACACACACACACACACACACACACACACACACACACACACACACACACACACACACACACACACACACACACACACACACACACACACACACACACACACACACACACACACACACACACACACACACACACACACACACACACACACACACACACACACACACACACACACACACACACACACACACACACACACACACACACACACACACACACACACACACACACACACACACACACACACACACACACACACACACACACACACACACACACACACACACACACACACACACACACACACACACACACACACACACACACACACACACACACACACACACACACACACACACACACACACACACACACACACACACACACACACACACACACACACACACACACACACACACACACACACACACACACACACACACACACACACACACACACACACACACACACACACACACACACACACACACACACACACACACACACACACACACACACACACACACACACACACACACACACACACACACACACACACACACACACACACACACACACACACACACACACACACACACACACACACACACACACACACACACACACACACACACACACACACACACACACACACACACACACACACACACACACACAAGTTTTATTCTCCACAAAAAAGTGGAAGGAGGCGGAGGGAAAAGCCGTACATTTGCGGCTTGAAAAATCCTCCGCCCCCTTACAGTGTATACAGCAGCAGAGTGGGGCAATAAACAGTCGCATTTTTGTTGCAAAGAGAAAAAAAAACACAAAAAACATCACTATATCGCATCACAAAATAAAATAAGCCTAAATAAGTGTTTCAATAAAGCGCTGGTTTTGGACGCCTGGGAAAACATTTTTTCCCCCCCCCCCTTTTTTTTAAACGTAAACAATGCAATGTAATTGAACATAAGGATAGACCTGTGCGTTCATTCACAAAAAAAAAAGTATGAGTAGCAAAATATTTGTACATATTTGGAAGAGACATATTGGATACACCAGCGGCTTCTTTTTTTGCAGCATTGAATAATCGCGGAAGATTATACCGGAGTGTTTGTTGTCCATAGGCAGTGCGACATTTTGGAATTTTTCATCGTTCTGGAGTTCTGGTGCTGTAGGTGGGATAATTGGGTCTTAATTCTGCCATTTCAGTAAAAACTGTACTCTTTCGTTGGACGCTTAAACCGTACTGCCTGCATAATTTGTATTCGTATATATTTCTTACTTTTAACAAATTAAGCGAAGCAAAGATATGTGAAGAAGGTGCTGTGTATTCAACGTTTTCAATTATTCGTACTATTTTTTTCTGTAGCCTTTCAAGTTTCAACAGATTAGTTTTTGTTGTTGTTCCCCAGACTAAATGAGAGTAGTTTAGGTGGGAGACAAAGAGAGCGTTATAGACCATTAGTTTAACTTTTTTTGGAAGAGTATAGCGGTTGCGATTTAAAATTCCAGTTATGCAGCTCAGTTTGCTGATTATACTATTTACATTATCATTCCATTGTAAAGTTGAATTAAAATATACCCCTAACACCTTGACAGTATCTACCACATCAATGGCTGCGGATCTAAACATTACGGTTCCTTGTGACGAAATAAGGAGAGAATCCACAAGTGCTAGCAGGGGTGTGCGAAAATGGCTGCTTTTGCAGTGAAATCTACACTAGGCCAGCAGAAGCGCATTTCGCGGTGCCTGCCAAAGGCCACTACGGGGCATGCGCAGTAGTGACAAGGCCACTGCTATGCCGTTACCAGGGCAACCAGTGTCATGGCACCGCGCGGACTGCCAGTCATCAGAAATGAAAAGAATAAGAAAATTATGGTTTAGATGGGAATCGAACCCGGGCCGCCGGAGCGCGAGACGGGGAAGCTGCCACTCTGCCAGCTAAATAAAGGTGCATCCAGTAAATGCACAGTTCATAAAACCACATCTTCGAGATATGTATTATGTATTAAGGCCTACATGAGTAATTATCAGAGTGGCAGCGATGGCCAGAGGTAGAGAATCCGCCTCGCGAGCAAGAGAACCGGGGTTCGAATCCCAGTGGCACGAAGTTAATTGGAGAGACATGGGAGAGGCCGTTGCCCTGCAGTGGGCGTAGTCTGGCTGATGATGATGATGATGAGCAATTATGAGGACGTTAATTACAGATGTCGCAATCAAGCGAGTACCAAATTTCCTCCTCTTCCGGCGACTTCCTCCGTGCTTGGCGTATAGTAGAAGCGCCATCATGCGGCACGCATTGAACACCCCTCTCGAAATGTACGACGCACTGCCGTGCTCGTAAAGTGCACTGCCGTGCTCGTCTCGGCAGCAGTACAGACTGCGTGAAATTAAGTCTTCCGATCCAGAAGTCGTCGCATGGTACAAGGCCGGCCGACATTTGTTACGTTGGGGCAACCAAAAGGAAATAAAAATATGCCCCTGCCTGCACCGCGTACGCACAACAAGCTTAACCCAATTGGAAAATAAAAGAATAGGCCCGTAGGCAAAATATATTTTTTGCCACCCATGGGTGGAAAAATAAAATAAAAGAGAAAATGCTACTGTAGCGACCCACAACCGGGGGAGCGGGCCCGGGGAGAATCCCCTGATCTCCCCTGGGAAGTAGCGGAAGGGATGGGCTAATGGATGGGAGATTGGAAGTTGGATTGGGTTATGGGATTTAGGTGGGATTGGGGACAGCAGGGATTTTGACCAGATTTAGTTTGATTTGATCCTGAGTTCCTTTTCAGGCCTCCTTGAAGGGCGAGCACTCAGTCCACCAGTAGCGGGCCCTCGGCGTCGAGCGTACTCCCACACCACAGAGAACATTTTGTGGGCAATCTCCGACCGTCTGAGACAGGGAAAACCTACAGGGGCTCGACTAGGATCCCCTCCCCCAAGCCAGGTTCCGCCACCCCGACCGTCCCACAGTACTAAGATGACGGATTTTTCACACCACTCGTTCGGTACTTCGGCTCTTACTCCACTGGTACTCGCACACGCAGCAGTTATCCTTTCACGTTTTCGCGGCGTTCGTGCCCACCGACGATCGCCCCTGGCATAGTATGTGAAACTCCAATCCATTCTCCCACACTTTCATGGTTGAAGTCTCAATGATGTCCGCAGTTATCATCACATAGGACGGCCGACAGATATTAGTTTGGGCTCCCTGCCCAAACTAATATCTAAACAGTGCCCTGCCCGCCCCAGGCCGGCCGACAGAGAGTACAGAGAATGAGACGAGAAAGGCTAAGCGGGTGGCCAAGACGCCCGAAGAACAAGAGGAGCCTCTCGCTAAGAGACGCCGCCAAGCTGCTGAACGACAACGATGGCGTCACTACCGATATGTCAGTAGAGGATACTGCTTTCGCTACGTACATCCTGGCCTAGCCGAGCTAAGCCACTGCCAATTTTTTCTTTCGCTAGCAACGCTTAGTGAAGGTTGTGATCTCGTTGCAAACGCCAGCGTTTGCAGTAGCGTTGTTGCTACCAATACTGGTATGAAAACGGTTAGGAAACCTGGTGCACTGGGAACGCACCGAAAATGAACGCGAGATACAAGTAAAGTTTCCGCGAAATGCATAGTCTGTTCTTTTGAACGCGCATTTGCCTTTATTATTCGACCTTGCGAAGTCTGAAAAGTACGCGCTTACCTTCGGGGCAAGTACCCTGGTCAGTGGTTATCAGGGGCTCCGTCCGCTGCGGCGCGTCGCCTGCAAGAAAGGCTCGGCTTTTAAAGCTGGAGTTGGAAACGCGACTGGGCCATTGTGATATTTGATGATACTCGACTGAGGGTGAAAATTATATCCCGAAGGAATAGCCCTTTTGAATTCCCCGCCCCTCGCCATAGGCTGGAGCGACGCCCCGCCCTAGGCTCCAGAGAAAATAATTAAGTGCTAACGCGCTGTTTGTCTTCATTTCAGCTAACAATGAAGGACGCAAAATTGGAAATTGTCATAGTGTCGGTCGCAGAATAGTAATGTTAATTAAACCGGGCCTGGGTTCTCTCAAGTACCAGCTCCGCAATGAGAGGCGATTGTGCAGGCGTATTAAGGCGAAAGCCTTTAATGCCTCATACTGTCGTTAGCAGCCGAGTCGGCAGCCGTGTCGACAGCCGTGTCGGCAGATGTGTCGGCAGATGTGTCCGCGTTTTGACGGGTGTCCACTGAGATATGCGGGACAATTACTGCGTAATTTCCTTTCCTCAAATACAATTTTCAGTGTCTTCATTTCGGCCCCTCTTTCTCTTTCTTCTTTCACTTCCGCTTCCTCCCTTCCTGTACGGTGCGGTTCGGGTGTCCACCAAGATGACAGAGAATTTACTGCGCCCTTTCCTTTCCTCAATAAGCGTTGCGTTTAAATGCAAGACATCGCGCCGAACGGGTGGTGGCGTTCCGTGGACTGCCTGGCAGCGCTATAACAAGCTGTCGCGTTCCACTCCTAAAGGCGAATCTTAAGCGTCATTAATTCACAGTTAATTAGTAATTAATCATTAATCAGTAATTAGCAACTAATTAGTAATTTGTCATTACTTCGTCATCAATTATGTGTGACGTAATCCAGTGGTGACGTCACCAGTGTCACATAGGCAAAGTGGTGTGGAAAACGCTTTCGCCTCTACGTACTATCGCGCTCAATATTAGTTGCAACGCGCGGTCATCGACCGGGGCTGATTCCGTGGTGTGCCTCCTCCAAACAGTCGATCGGAATTCTGGGAGAAACTGCTGTTCCAGGAAACAACAGCTCCCCCGCTCAGGAAAAAGTTTCTCCCTGAATTCCGAGCGCGATATTGAGCGCGATAGTACTTTAGACAGTCAAAGTGCCCCTTGAATTTTTAGTATTTGCTTTCACCAAGACACTGAGCCAAGTCTGCCGTACTGTTGGTGAAATGTTAAGGGGAATCCCCCAAGGAGGAGTAGATTTGTTTGGTTTGGTTTGGTTCATGGGGTTTAACGTCCCAAAGCGACTAAGGCTATGAGAGACGCCGTAGTGGAGGGCTCCGGAAATTTGGACCACCTGGGGTTCTTTAACGTGCACTGACATCGCACAGTACACGGGCCTCTAGAATTTCTCTCTCTAGAATTTCTCCTCCAAAGAAATTCAACCGCCGCGGACGGGATCGAACCCGCCTATTCCGCGTCAGCAGCCGAGCACCATAACTACTGAGCCACCACGGCGGCGCACAAAGTAGATTTGTAATAAGGGAGTAATTACTCACTGACATCCACCCAAGCTTTCTCAGAAACTTCGCAGTTTTTAGAAAAACTTTTCTTGGTCCGGGGTTCGAACCCGGGACCACCGCTACACCGCAGCAGTCGCTCTACCAATTGAGCTAGCTGGGACGTCAAGCTTATTGTAGGGCGAGAGCGAATTGATCAATAACTCGAAGTGGGAACAGTGTTGGTGAAATGTTTGCGCACTGTACCGCACTGTGCGTACTGTGCCGCAAATTTACGGCGCTGAATGCGCTTCGGTTGAGCCCACGAACCAAGTTAACATATTCGTGATCTCTAAATACCTCTCTCACCACTTCCATCCCTTCGCTAAAGGCACGGTCGACGTGTGACCCGCCGCGTTGACTCAGTAGTTGGAGTGCTCGACCTCATGAGCACGAGGACGTAGATTTAATCCTGAGCCCTACACCCCCCCCCCCCTTACACACAAACAAACAAAAAAAAAAAACTTGGGGAGAGATGACGGTTAAAGCGATGGAAATATTTTAGCAGCACGGCACAAAGCATGGCACAAACACCGCACCACAGAACACAGTCCAGGCATGGTAAGTAACATACGAGAGCGTAACATACGTTCTGACTTTTCGAGGAGCGAATGGAGCCAACGAATGGGAAGCGTCCGCCACACATCCAAACTCAATGATGAACGAAAGTGCGTCCGCGGGCGCCGAGCCACCCGAGCGCTGACTCTGGAAGCCGCTCCCACCGAGTAAAAAAATAGAAAATTGGTTTTGAGGAAATGACATGACGCAGTAATTGGCTCATATATATGGTAGACACCCGAACCGGGCCGTAACGGAAGGTTTTGGTTTGGTTAGTTTATTGAGGTTTAACGTCCCAAAGCGACTCAGGCTATGACAGACGCCGTAGTGAACGGCTCCGGAAATTTCGAACACCTAGGGTTCTCTAACGTGCACTGACATCGCACAGCACACAGGCCTCTAGAATTTCGCCTCCACTGAAATTCAGTCGCCACGACCGGTATCGCACCCGCGTCTTTCGGGCCAGAAGCCGAGCGCCTTAACCACTGAGCCATCCTGGCGGGGTCCGTAACGGAAGGGATAAAGGAAATAGTGAAAGAAAGATGCCGTAGTGGGGGGTCTCCGGAATAATTTCGACCACCTAGTGATCTTTAACGTGCACTGACAACACACAGCACACGGGCGCCTTTTGCGGTTCGCCTCCGTCGAAACGCGGCCGCCGCGGTCGGGTTCGAGCTCGGGTACTCCGGCTCAGTAGACGAGCGCCTTAACCTCTGAGCCAAAGCGGAGGATCGCAAAAAGCGCCTTTGTGGTGTGCGATGCCAGTGCACATTCAAGATTCCCAGGCGGTCGAAATTATTCCGCAGCGCGCTTAGTACTAAACCACCGGGCATCGCCTCGACACTCGCCGCCTGAGTATCAGAGCCTAACCCGGCTTTGACTTAAAAAGACATTGTTCGATTATATCAAACCCAGCATAGCCGCTTTCATCCCCCTGCGAAAGGGGGATGGAAGCTCGGAGCCGCGCGGCAGCGGCGCCGAGCAGTTTGCTCTGCCTACGACAGATGGCGCCACTAGGAGGTCCGCCATGTCCGCCACTTCTGGCCTTTGAAGCCGGCATTAGCAGTATTGGCGCGCAGTGCGTCGATGGCATTCGAAGGATATCGGTTAAGCAGTTAGCCTAATTTCTAGTCAGACCACATAAATAAATAACACCGAGTAGGAAATTGGTCAAGTTGGGGAATCGAACCAGGGTTTCCGGAGTCCGAGACGGGCAGGCTTACCACTCCGCCATGCCAGCTCGATGGTTTGGAATGAACGCCTTCGTTCACTCCCATCTTCCTCCCTTACCGTTACGGCGAGGTTCAGGTGTCCACCGAGATATGCGAGACAAACATTTCCTTTCCTCAAAAACCAATTTACCGACTAGCAAGGCGTACAGCCGAACGGGTGATGGCGTTGTGTGGACTACCTGGCAGCGTGGCGGAATGGTCACGTGAGCAAATATGGCGGCGTCTATGCTCCCGCGCTGTGGCGTCTATAAATGCGCGCTTGCCTTGGCGTGAATGCTTTGCTATGCGGTCCTCTAAGGAGAAGTGGCAGCGACAAGAAGAAGCGAGAAAGCGACAACATGCACAAGAGACGCCAGAACACAAAGAGACGCCAGAACACAAAGCGTCGTACTAAGGATGTAGCTTGGCGACAACGTTCTACCTCGCAGAGTGGTTTCACGTCATCGGTCACCGATGAATCAACACCTGACTGCTCAGGAACACCGCAGTGCTACCAGGCGAAGGCAACGCGCTGAAGAATCGCCAGAAGAACGCGCGCACCATTGCTAACGCAATTTACCCGGTTTAACCAGAGCTGACGCCGAAACGCGGACAAATCTGCCGACACGGCTGCTAAAGACAATATGAGGCAATAAAGGCTTTCGCCTTAAAAGCGTCCCACCACCACCACCACCAAATTCTTCCCTCGCCCAGAGCCGGGAGCGCTGACTATATGCGGCGGTGCTGGGTAAACAGCGGGCTAAAGCCGACAGGCCACCCACCTTGTGGAGCATCAGTGTGATTTCAAAATGATGTTGTTCTCGCCTAACTAGCTATAGGTTAAGACGCTGACGTCGCCATCGGAAACCTTACTGTAAGGTAATAGAGTACGACTGCCGATTGGTTCTAAGCCGAGGATCACGAGAGAGGAGCAACACCGGTCACGGTTGCTTCGTGCATTTGCCCACCTGGCTGCTCGACGCACGGCTTGTTGATCTCAGCGATGTCGCCGCACACGGCTCCGTCACGCATCATGAAGGTCTTGTCACCGACGCATTCCTTCTCAGGTCCATCGGCGCCCATCTGGCCTGTCGTCTCGGTCATCGGCCTCTGCTGCTGCTCCATGGTGCTCGTCTCCTTGCTGGTGCCGGTGACTACAGAGCCGCAGGCACGAAATATCTGTTGCGCTGGAAAGAAAACGTTGCATGAATCCCAAGCATACTGACGCTTTTTGCAGTAGAGTGGATCGTTAAACGTTGCGTAAAACCCGCATTCATTACTGAAAAGGCAAGCTGCAAAAGGTAGGTGATGTATGGCAGCTACCACGCTCAGAGGACAACTCTCATAAAGCCCCAGTTCAGGGGAGACTTCGTCATTAAGGAAACAAGCGGTTCCAGGTGACCGCTGTGTGTACATGAACGAAGTACTGTCAGTTCATCATTCGCGATTACTTTTCCATTGCATCCAGACCGGCTGAAAAGGCGTGCAGGCTCACCACGGTTCTAAGAAATATAATTGCTTGTGAGGAAACCAACGGCATGCTCTCTGTCACTGTCGACCGCGCGCAAGCCGTGAAGGATGCAATGGAGGGATGGTGGAAGAAAAACTAGGAACTGTAGGGGAGGACCCCGGATTGACGTTAAAGAAACACCAGACATTCATGCACTGAAATTGCATGAACATGCTGGATAAAAAGTAAAATACAAAAGGAGCGACGTCCGTGCGCATAGCCAGATGACAAGAGGAAGAGGAAAGGGGCATTAAATGTCTGGCTCAATGTGGGCACCTGTAATGCGCTGGGCAAGGAATGGAGGAGCGGTGAAGGAGATGCAAATACGCACCTTGAACTGCAGGAGCCATAGTGCGTTTGGAACTATACACCGAAAGACGGTACGCCTGTCACCGCGTACTGCTTCGCAAGGCATCGAGTTCTCGCGAAGGTAAAGTGAGCGCCTAGCTTAAAACGTATTTCATTCGCTCGGTCATCAAAATAGGAGGGAGCGTCGCTTCATGGAATGCGGTCGACCACTAGCCGTTCACGAGCTGCGGTAGTATCATCGCTAGGGAAGGGCGCGCCTCGGGAGAACTACGTAATCCATATCACATGCATGGACCGTGCTGCATCTCGCTATCATGCAGGGACCAAGGCCGTGGTGAACGGTACCTTCTCTCAGATCCAGCGGCTCGCAGTGCAGGGAGGTGGGTGTGGCGAACCAGGGCGTCCTCTCAGTCCTGGGCTCCCTGAGAACGCAGCTCCGTCGACGCGGCCTCAGCATCGAACGCCTGTCGGTTCACGAGCTGCCGCGAGCCAAGGCGTTCGTGCGGCTGCTGCTTTTCTTCGTCGCCGCGAGGAACGCGCTTATACCAAAAGCAAGAAATTGGACTTGTGCAGTACAAACGGAAACTGATGGCGCGGAGGACGTTCTTCAAACACTTCCGGCAGTCAAGTAATGAACTTTTCTAGACTTTGATCGAACGCCTTGCTAACCATTTAGAATTTTATTGAGGCACGTACCGTCTTTGCCGAAGGGGACCAGGCAACGGGATTCGTTTATTAGCCGTCCATTCTGTCAAAGGCTATGACAACAACAACAACAACAGCCATGTAGTGTAACACTTCCGGCTCCTCGTAAGCTCTAGGTTTTTGTAAGGTAATGAGAGCCCTCGTCTTAACATTTCAATGCATTTTGGTCTTTATGGATGCCATAAAGGCTCCACTATAAAAGAAACAAGCCCTGTTGCCTGATTGCTTTCGTTGTTGTTGCAAACCTTTATTGATTAAATTGAGTATGAACCTCATAGTCAGAGTCCCTAGGATTCCTTTCGTCGCAGCTGCTAGTGCGGCCCTGCTTACGAGTCATTTTGGGCAAAGATGGTACTTGAGCTACAGCCGTGTGGAAGAAGACGCAAGGAAGAGGATGAGAACGACGGCGATCCGCTTGGCCTCAGTTCCAGTATAAATGAATGAATGAAAAAAAAATTGCCGACAATTACATTGCGTCCTAATGCGAAATTTGACCGCAGCACATCAGCTGTTTCAGCTTTTCGATACATTGAGGCAAATAATTCGAGCAAGAGATGTGTGTACAATTACAGACAACTTGCTATTTTTCACACATATTCGTTCCTCAAGAAACACTCCACTAACAGTTCGTGACTGTAATGAAGGAAGCTTTGTGATCGGAGAATTAGATGGATATATGCTCGACTTGCTGCACCAACGCCTGGTTCTCAAAAAAAGAGGTCTATCCAAGTATCTTGCGAGGTTGTCACAGCCGTGGGAGGCGTTACGAGTGAGAGGAACAGGACGTTTTCCCACATGAGACGTAAGGAATTCATGTTTTTCTTTATAACTACATTGCAGTCCCCACCCACCCTGTCACCCTAGCAGGTGGCAGTTAATAGTTGATCGCGAGAGTTCGCTGACTGTTGTCAGCGATAACGCATACGGCTAGCCACATTTCTCTCCCTCATCACCCCACGTACGTACCTATAAACGCGATTCAGGCATCCACTGACCCAGGGAGCCAGTTATGCGCACTTCCTTTCATTTTAAGGAAAGGAAGTGCTGGTTTGGTTTTGGTTTTGTGGGGTTTAACGTCCCAAAGCGACTAAGGCTATGAGGGACGCCGTAGTGAAGGGCTCCGGAAATTTCGACCACCTGGGGTTCTTTAACGTGCACTCTCATCGCACAGTACACGGGCGATGTCAGTGCACGGTAAAGAACCCCAGGTGGTCGAAATTTCCGGAGCCCTTCACTACGGCGTCTCTCATAGCCTTAGTCGCTTTGGGACGTTAAACCCCACAAAACCAAAACCAAACCAGCACTTCCTTTCCTTAAAACGATCGGTGTAAAACGCTCTCGACGCTAACGCGAATGAACACATTGAACGCCGAGAGCCTATGGCTTCAGCGCGGCGTTTCTGGCACAACGTTGCGAATGCCTGCAGCCCACATCTCTCTCTCATTACCTCTTGTACCTATATTCAGGCGTTGACTGTCGCAGGTAGCCAGTAATGCGCATATCCTTTCCTTAAAATTATGGAGTGTTAAAACGTTGTCAACGCCAACGCCAATGAACACAACAAACGCCGAAGGCACAACGTTGTCAATGCCAACGCATGCAGCGCCCACCTGGTACTACCGCCACAAAGCTTAAAGCACGATTCATGCCTCCACTGTTCCAAGAGGGCAGTTATGCGCCTTCCCTCTGGTTCAGGTGTCCACCGAGATGTGTGAGACAGATAGCGCTCCATTTCCTTTCCTCAAAAACCAATTTACCCATTTTGCCCTCTGCTTTCCAAGCTCCCGCTCCATTGGTTTCGCAGCTTAAAGCGCGACTAAGGTGTTCACTGCTGGTTACAACGGACAACGGCGACGACGACTCCGCGAAACAGAAACAGGCGCCAAAGAACTGCGATCTAAAACTTTATTGAGACATTTGGGAGCGGGATGTCTGGGCGGCGTTCCTAGTCCGCGGGACTCCAGCGGCTGCCGTTGCGGTCTGTTCTCGGTCTACGAGGGTATGTTGGGACTCGAGTCCAAAGCTGGACAGATCAGTCTCGATATCTCTCTAGCTGGCACAGCATTTGGATTGTCAGGCAGATTGTTTGGGCAGGTCCCCACCATATGACGCAGGCCCACCTTCTTCACGCCCAATTTGCTTTTGGGGTTGTAAGAACAAGGGTTATTATAGGTTAAGAAGGGGCGGCTGAGTTGTAAATCCAGTGTGCCGGCGTCGCTATCTAACCTACCCGCTTTGGAAAGCCCCTTGGCTGAGGGCGGATATTTTCTGCGAGGTAGTCTGCAATGTTGTAGCCTCACCGCGTATGTCGAAATGAGGCCGAAGTGCGGTGGGGGGATGGATGGGTCGAACTCCGGGGAGGACGACCTCGGCAGTGCCGTGGCACTCGTTTCCTTCTTATTATGATTTGGCGCCACCATGGTCGGGCACGGCCACAGAACCATTTGTGTAGCTGCCCAAAATTACACACTGGAATCACATCGTTTGTCATGCAAAACCTTACTACAATAATGGCTTTTTTGATCTCAGTCTACTTTAATCACTTCAAAAGGCCAACCTGATGATACTCATCTGTGCGCTTGTCGTCTACCCTTCGTTTTCTACAGTAAAAGTCGTGTGCATCTGGTAACACCTCCAGACTGGCTGATGCTCCTGTGTTGCACATGTTACTTGACGCCTAGAAAGCAGCAGCTTCCATAGAAAACAATGCAACGGTGAGCATAGCAGAAGACATGTAATATGACGCGTGAAGCGTATGATGATGACCCCTTCCAAATTTCATAGAATCACGGTTTCGAAGACGAAGTCTGCTTAATCAAGCAGAGCGATCATACCTGGCTAACCAGAAAAAAATTGCACAGACCTATCACCCTAAGTCTTCTACGAACCGAACACGCTCTGTGCCTCACATAAGACAGAGAGATACCACTGAAAATGGCGGTTTAGATGTTCAGAAATTGTTGATGCATCGTACCGTATCATTTGGCGATTGCAAGGATGACTGCGGTCCGTATAATACGCAGCAGCTTAGCCAGTCGTTGCTCACGCTCTTCCTCGGTTTCAGTTTCTGCTTTACCAGGCTTAGCTTATCGTCTTCTCTGTAGCGAAGCAGCACGTCGGGCGATTTCAGACGGATGATCAGACGCAGCCTATTGTCTATAGATGCTTTACAGCGCCGTCTCATGAAAGCTACCATATTTGATCACGTGATCACGCCGCCATTACATGCCTCCTCGGGGCGTGCCCCGTCGCCAGGGATTCTGCGTCTGATGGTTCAGTTCTGACAGCCAATGTTTCGGCTGATGCGATTAGAAACGAGTGGGAAGACGACGCTGGGGTTTCGCCAAAGATTCTAAAAACATGTGAGAACCCTAATTTGATCATTTCATGCGTGAAAATGTGATCGGGCATCATGTCGCGGAGAGCAGCTCAGCTCTCCGCCTTTTCGAACCAACGAATGGATCACCTGAATGCTTCCGCTGAAGGCTTTGCTGAAGGTTTTTTATTGTTATTATATAAAACGTTGAGGTTAATTGCTCCTGCGGCAGCGTAGGTTTTTGTCGTATTGTGTGCGTGCATGCAGACACCGCTCTAAAATGTTCACGCGGGCATCGTACGCATTTGTTTACAACCTGTTGCCGGTGTTAGGAAACCCAAAATATTTCTACTGGTTTGCTAAACACAGAAAGGCGACAAAAATATATACATAAATGCTCTCATGGAAGCAGTACCATGTGGTATGCAATCGTGTCGAATGATTCCCCGGTATAATTGTTATTCATGCTACGCGTTCGTGATACATGAACTTCACAATTATGTCAGCCTCACAACTGTAGCGCGCTCAACGCTCGATTTGTGGACATGGAAGTGATCAAGGTCTCTTTGGAGCTAAGTAATCAGCTTCACTTTGAGCACTCACCTGAGAGGACTTAGTGTCCGTCTCGCATGGACCTCGAACAAGGACTACTATCCAGCACAGCATCCGTAGCAGTCGAATATGGTGTACAAAAATCGCGCTCTTGGAGCGAAGTTCAACAGTAGCACCAAGACGACATGTAATACACGAGAGACTGCGTTTTTCGCTCGTACGGCTGTGCACTGCATAACATAGAGTAGCGGTGTGTAGTTTTATGTACGTAGGATTGTAAGTCGTCCTTTTCAGTTTCTCATTTGGCTTCGGGCGCGCCTGTTACTAATAGCAACACACGTTAACTTGTGAACTATGGCGTCTCGCTACGCACGCAGAATGCAACTGACAGCGAATGAAAGCACGCCGTCACGGTTTAGGCAGCGGAACAGCTTTTTCATGCGGCTGTGTTGTGCACTTTCTCTCGCAGACTTTCAAAGATCGCAGCCTTTCTTTCTAGATTGGCTAGCTACGCTGGCGGACGTCTTTGCTGCGTCCACCTGTTAGGAGAGAGAGAGAGAGAGGGAAGCTTCACTGTCCATCGATTTAGGAGGTACCTCTACCATCCAAACTCAGGTACGCCGACCCAGGAAGGAGTAGAAAAGGGTGCACAGCAAACGGGCACGAACAGGGGTAGTACGTCTTTGCGCAGTTGGGTTCCGTGAAGGTCGCGAACAATCTCATTGCGCACCTTTAACTCTCTGTCGCAATTCTTGCAATCCACAACACAGCACGTATTTCTTTTGCCTTTTCATATCCTCGTAGGAAGAACACATTCGGCAGCCACCCGTGATATTTCCACTGATGCGTCGCTGCGTACACGCCGGCGACCTACGAGGCCTGTAATGGCGCCGTGCTCCGAGCGCACCTGTGGCGCCATCTGGTCTCAAATGGAAGAGCTGCGCGCTGTAATCGGTGTATAGTGCAAAGTCCTCACAGTCGTTTCAGGCACATTGTCAACCGCACTCTAAGCTATGGCGAATCTGAATGCGGGAGCGGCGTCGCCTCCTTAAGCGAACGCTGAGTCAGGTGCATAATCACATGACCACATCTGGTGAAGCGGCGGTCGTCGTACCGCGGTCGGAGCAGCGGCGCGGTGGCTGCGGCGAGTCACGTGGTCTGACGTCATAGCCACACCTCCAGCTCTCCTCCTGCTGCAGGTCAAACAGCAACACCCCATGACCTTGGCGAAACATAGTGTAGTGGAGCTCTTGCTCCAAAAAAAGAGATAAAATATATGCACTAATAAGGAAAGCTTGCAGACAGGTGCTATGGCGACCCGTTTACGTCAGATCTGCAACTGGAGGCCTTAAGCATTCATGGTTGCCTGGAGGAAATCGTCGAAGCACGCCTAACTTGCCAACGAGAAAGAATATCACTAGATATCTTCAAAACTTTGCTATCACTATCAAACACAGGGATGTATACATGCTCGCATCGATAAGTATACAATCGGAAATGACCTCGAGGAATAACATGAAAATAGCACCAATATCTAGAAACATGCACCCAGAATACCATGTGGAGAGAAAGAAAGCAAAGACCAAGTACCTGCAGAAAACGTATGGGAACACAACACATGTCGTATATACCGACGCTGCCGAACATGAGGGTAAATAGTATATAATAGCAACTGCAGAACACAAGAGAGACTAACGCTGAAGAAGGAGAAGTTGCTGTAGTTATATCTGCATTCGTTTTTATTTATTATTACTATTATTATTGTTATTGTGTTTTCATCCACTCTTTGTTTTTTACTTCATTTTATTTTTTAACGTTTTGAGCACCTGTCAGTCCTCGCCTGTGTCTAGGCCAGTCTCTCGCAGCTAGTGGTTACGCGCTATAATCATCTTGAGGACAACAACAAAAACAACAATATTGCTATTACGGCAAACAGTGGCATCCGGAAACTAATGACGATAACAGATTCGCAATCTGCGTGTAGAAATTACATGAAAGCGAGAACCTCAAGGCGCTGCTGGAATACTTAAGCATATAAAAGCAATACGAAGAGAAACAAAGGTAAACAAGGGCAAACGTGCTAGCGCACCTAAGTCGCATGTAGTTTCACCAGGTAAATCCCGGGCAATTTTTGGTGACAAAGGGAGCGATGGACGCGCGGAAACCGTTTGTTTTAGGAGCGCCTCTGGTTTATAGGCTGAAAAAGAAAATAAAAGGAACGCAGCCATAACTGACGGCGTGATGAGTAATATGGTATGGTGTAGCATGCTATGCTGTGGGATGTTTAACACTGCATACGGGGCTATGACAGACTCTCTATACTGGAGGGCTCCGGATTGATTTAGTCCAGTTGAAGTTCCAGAACATGCTCTGTGATAACACATCACACGTGAATTTTTGAATTTAACCTTACAGGACTGATGCTGGTAATCACACACAGGTGACATACGTCAGAAAGTGAATGAAATGCTTAAGAAGGTAACAGATTAAAACTAATTGCCAAACCGGGAATAAAGGCCAGTGCTTCCGCAAATGTCATTCGGGACACTTTAGGTCCTACACGGCGAAATATTATGTCGTGTACGATGGTTATGAGTAGCACGCTAGGCTCATAACCAGGCAGACCTCTCCTTCATTCATTAAAGTATTTTTATCTCTCTCTCTCTGCGGAAGTCCCTTAGTACAGCTTTATTTTGTGAGGTACAGAACCAGCAAAAAATGCGTGTTTGAAAGCACTGGATGGTGACTACCACTATGGAGTTTACGACGTTCTTTCTTTTAGTATTGCGCCGTTATAGACACCCTTAGGCTTGTGAGCATTCGCAAAAAAGTGAAGGGCGATTCATGAAGGAAGTTCCCTCTGACATTTAAGTACTGCAGCTTGGCTAATTTGGTATCCTAGGAAACACCAGACGTAAAAATGGCCACAGTAGCGATCGTTTAATGGTGACCGCAAAAATTACGGTGTGGCTAGACGAAGAAAAGCGATACTTGCGCTAGAAAAAAGAATTCACCTCCCTGCATACCGACAGTAAGTGGTCGTAAGAACGAGAAAGAAACAAAAGGAACAACGTTTAAGGCTTTGCAAAGTGTACAACTCCAAACGAATATGCGGCCTTCCTTTGTCAGGGCCATATTTTGTTTGCTTTCCTATGTGTATCCGACTTACGGAAGCTGGCCTTGCGGCCATTGTAGATCGACTGCTTGCGTGGACGGCGTTTCGGCAAATTACACCCGGGTTGCACGGACATAAATAGAGCTTAGTCACGCATGGAGACTCAACTGTTTGTTCTCCTACCGGGATGCGGGGATGGAGAGCAAGTAAATCGCCTTATTCGCTCCAAGAGCAGCCAACCTTTGATGGTGCGCTTGACAAAAGAAACGCGGGAACAACTATTTAACGAATTAAGCTGCTTAGTGGGTGGCAGATAATTGCCCACTTTCAAAGCATTACGGATATTTCAACGCCTCCTTCTCGCTGTGTTTACAGCGCGTGAAATTTGCATCTACAAGGACACAAGGAGATAACGTGCATGTGCGCACATGGCCAGCGTAAACGTTAGCTTTCTCGCCATCTTTAGCCTATAATAGGTGCGCAGTTCGGGTGATGTTCCGGAGCTAAACAGAGTGGTCACATTTTTCTCTAGTGTTTCTGCAGCTTACTGCACAAGCAGTTTCCTGCTTACGACGCTTGAAGTTATTTCAGCACGAGATAAGGACTGAGACAAGGGTGGAATATATTACAAGAGAGGAGAAACATTGCACACAACCAAGGTTTCTCAGTTGATGCGAAAGAATTCCGGAACTCGCGAGGGGCCCCTATTAGTGTTACTCGCTAGTGGCCTCGGCGTAACTCTCTTGTAAGCCGAGCCTAGTAAATAAGAAAGTTTAATGTTTTTCACCTCTAAACTAAATTCAAGCACCGGGGAACTTTGGCCGTGATGGGGCGGGTCCTATTCTTGTTGATTCAGAGACCGGGCAGCTCGTTTTGCACATGCCGGTTTTGTACGGGATTAAAGGTGGACAACAGTAAGCCTGCTTAGTTACTTAATTACGCCTCATACTTGCGCAGTAAGGAACCGAACACGCCACCACTCTGAAAGCGTCGTATGTAGGGAGATCTGAAAGTCACATGTCCTGAATATTGCTGTGGCTCCCGTGTAAGAGTGGCCTATGCAGTCGACGCTATTTCCGGCTGTATTTCAGAGCGCACTCCATTGGACATTTGCAGACAACTTTGTCTTTGGTGGACGTATCCTTGTCCACATTAATTAGACCTTGGATATTGCGTGCTCACATTGTAGCCTACCAGTCGGCGATTTCGAGTAGTGTGCACGATATAACTAAAACTCATGATTTAAAAATCTGCGTTTTATTGTTAACAAATTTCGTAAGCTCTGTAATGAGAAAACTTATCGGCATGCATGAAGCTAATTTCCTTCATTGGCTGGAGGTCCACAAGCCTGTGTTCTGGAAGAAAGCGGCTGTACAAAAATAGCTGGTCGATCAAGTGGATTTTGAAACGCTCATTTTCTAATAATAAAAGTCATGAGCATAAACTCTGTACTAACACAACAGTGTGCTTTGAGTGCATGAATAAAGAGAGTCCTCGCAATGATGACGGATGCGCCCAATACACCGGATTGCTAGAAATAAAATTAGAATTCCTCTGCTTCCAACAATAGCGAGCATGTCCTTACAAACAAGCGACGGTCTAATTGAATGGTCTGCCTGCTGCAGGCACTGTATTCTGGCTCCCTAGAATTAAGAGCAAGAAGTATAGCTCCTTCCAGTTCAATGGCTTTATACCGATGCTATTTCTGCAGTCTCATTTACTGAGATAGACACTGACATCTATTGGTGCATGAATAAAAGCTAGCATCTCCGAGCGCATAAAGAACAGGGAGTGTTGTAATTTTGATATCTCGCTATAGCGACATTTATAAGTATTAATAAAAATAGTAAATGAGAGATGTTATCTGATGTGCTAAACTGCACACAACACATGGTTGGTAGATTTATATGAAAAAAAGAGGCACAAGTTCATATTACACCATAGACCACTGACTTTGGCTGTTAATATTTAAGGAGGATAGACTGCTTGTAATTTTTAGTCGACACCGCTAAGAAACTCGAACTTGTGTACTCTGGCATCTATCAGTGTCAGTGCGTTTGACGCAGCGAAGCTGAGTGCTTAGTCTAGTCACACTTGGCGCACATTATCTACAGTTTTTATACACGAGCTGACATTCGTTTATACCTAGAGCTCTTCTCTTGCGCTATATTGTCTCTAGATGTCTCCAGATTTTCTCTAGATGTCTTGCACTAAACGTTTTCAAATAATTCATTTGCGACCACATCAAAATGCTTCACTGTGCCATCGGCAACAGCGCCATATAATCAAAGTTTTCCTTCCTGTCCCTGAATAGCCTCTAGATCGCATCGATCCTGGCACTCTGACGAGCGTAAGATCCTGGAACCACGGCCACAGCAATCGACTGTCCGGGAGGCATACAAAGCAGTGTTTCGAAACCTGAGGGCGTGGTGCTTGTGTGCCGGATCACGATTGTGATCATCAGCGCTCCGTCCTTCTCCTTTTAAATAACTCTCTTCCAGTGCAGGATAGCCAACTGGAACACCCTTCTGGTAAACCTCCCTGGCTTCCCTCTTTCACATTCTCTCTCTAAATCCACTCATTTAGTGTTGCGCCTACCGCACATAGAAAGGTCTAAATTATTTGTGGTACGCAGTATTTCATGTGGAAGATGTCTGATTAACAATTTGTCCTCGCCTTGTTCTGATTTCATTCATGCATTAAGTCCACATCACGCTTGTCTTTAGTAAGAGCTTGTGTGAGTGTGTTTAACTTCTTCCTGATCAGGCTGATGTGGAGTAGCCTGCTTGGCATTTCACCAGGCTAAAAATTTCAGTGAATATTAAAATATTTTCGTTTTCTTGTTTTAGTGCATCGATATTTTGCTGCAATGTGGCTAATCTGAAGAGATGAGTGGTTGACAAGCTATTGGTCAGTGCAGGTTTGCGAGCATCGTTGCTTTTTGGATTACCAAGGCAACTCAGGGTCTGGAGTCTGCAGCTTTTTGTACGTTTTGGTTACGCTAGACGCAATCATTCAGCAAAGGCCTACAACTTGGGCCTTTTCTTCTATTACGGAACTCGGTGGGAATCGTGTTCGTGCATAAAAGGAACAATGTTCAAGAAATTTATTGTGTAGGGCTTTTTACTTGTGTCAGCCAAAAAAAAGTGCTCCGAGTGCTTAAATGCCCTTAAGCATGCAGAAATGCTTGAACAAGTGCGGCACATATCGTTCAATCCAAGCGCAAGTATATTCTAAAGGGCCAGGTGAGTACTTAGTATCTTTCATTCTTTGACTGAAACATTTCCTAGTGACACTGAACAAATAATTTCTCACCGCAGGTGACTGCACAGAAGTTTAATATAAAAATTTGAGCCCGTAAAAATGAATAACGTTGTTGTTGAAAAGGTTGCAGCGTTCTAGGCAACGATAGTCCTTCCTTCGTGCCTTCAATGAAAGTTGTGAAACATCGGATGTATACAACAGAGAGACTGCTGAATTACGCATTCATGCAGAAAAATTCTGGACACGATAATTTTTTTATTGTCTATGTACGCATATGTTTTCACATATCGTAAGGCTACCATAAAACAATACAGATATGGTTTATGTTATGTTTCTTCAAAACAACGGGACGTGAAAGAAAAGCTGCTGAACAACAACTTGCACGCTCCTGACCACTTATTTAGACAGCGAACAGCAGATCATACAATATACAATATGTATACAGATCTACATAACCATAGAAAACAAAAAATCGTGTTTTGGTGAATATTTTATACATCACTAAAATAACAATGGTGAAGAATAACTTCCGCGATATGTACAAGTAGGAAATTAAGTGTAAATACGTACGTTCAAAAATGATTTCTGAAATCGAAAAGAACAGTAATGAAAAAATGTGAGAAATTTACAGGTGCTTTCAATACACAGATCATACCTGGGAAAATAATCTTTCAAAAATGTTGTGCATAGATAATCTATCCATAATATTTAACAAAAGAAATTATTTCGCTCAAACCTGTTTTTAATTGACAAAAGTAATAAATCTCTGAACTCAGTATTCAAAAAATTTATAATATCAGCTTCAGCGTGGCGAAGATAATTTAATAAACTTGGCCCTGTGTGTCGTAGCATTTATTTGCCGTAATTAGTGCTGCTACGCCGGACTTCCGAATATATATCAGGATGTCTAGATGTATAATAATGCGTAATCGTTCGCAAGTTTGCGAGACTTGATATTTGAATAATGCCTTGTTTCTTTTCATCCCCTAATTCAACAATCAGTCACCAAGCAATCAATATATTAGCAGAATCCCTTCGGCGCGTTTCTAGTTTTCTGCTATTTATTGTCAAGAACGCTCATCAATGGTTTTCTATGGCAGTCTGACCTACGGTCCGAGCATAGGACACATTTTAAAAGGACAATTTTGCTGCGCATCCGAAGGTTACACCATTCTCACCAATACGCTCATAACAGTGCCTTACAATATTCCACAGCTGCCTCATAATTGAAAGGTGATATCCGAGAAAAATGGACTTGGTCAACAGCGACTGCACTTGCGTCCCCTGCTTTGCAACAGGCACCTGCTTCCTTATGCGTACCGTGCAGCGACATTCATGCAGCGCACATTCCTCTTGCCGCGCGCATTATTCTGACGGCTTTCCTTACGATTCCAGTCGGCCAGCTGTGCAACGAAAAAATAAAACCCTTAAGAGATGGTACAACATTGCACTACAAACTTTATACGCAGCTGGTACATTTAAAAATATGAAAAATGGATTTACTTTATTTCCCGGGCAATAAACCGATGAAAAAAAGATCCTCAGGGCAGCTTCCAAACTGTAGCATTTACTGCTTCAGTTTATTTTTTCCCCTCTAAATTTTGTTTTAGAAAAGGTAGCATGCAATCTTAAATTCAAGTACGAATACAAACTTTGCAGCTAGGTTCTTTGCAAGTGAACATTTTCATTTTAAGAAAAAGTTAAAGCGACTGCCCTGGTCACCAACCTGCATTGTCTGGACACCTTTTGTTTACGAGAGCAGCGCTACGCTAGTCGCAGAGCCATTTCGCGGAGCCGGAGAAAGGCCATACTGCGCATGCGCGAGGAGCAGTGACGTCACACGGCGCACAGCTGGCGGGCCGCCACTGCGCGGGTGATTCAGAGGTGACGCCGCCGCGCTCGCCAGTCCCGCATGCGCAGTAGCGGCGCATAGCTAGCGTGCCGGGGCGGCCGCCGCTGCCGCGCGCTCTCCATCGCCTCTCTATCTCTCTCCTCGTTGCTTTCGCAACCTCCAGGTTTAACCAGAGCTAAACCACCGCCAATATTTTATTTCGGTAATGCTTCGCATACATACATAGGACTCAATCGCTCATATAGGGTGTGTGTTTTGGAAATTCTCTCTCAGAACACTTGCTCACTAAAGGCTAGTGGGCTTTGTATGGTGTTTAGCGGAAGTGTTAATTCACGACACGTAGTTGCTTGGAAAAACCGCACAGGGGCGCCGCAAGCTTCCCCTTTTAGTACGCTGGCTGTCGCAATGTTGAGAGAGAGAGAGAGAGAGACAGAAATAGCGGTCAGTTTTCGACTTCTTTTATTGTAAAAGCAATACTACTCCCAAGAACGGCCTTTCGCGTAGCGGCGGCCACTTGCCACGTTTGACCTTTAGAATGACCCCTGACGTCATACCATGCCTAGTGACGCCACAGCGTGACGTCATACCAGGAGCGAGAGACGGGCTACCAACTCGGCTGGTCGGGTAACGGCGGCCGCTTGGCACGGCGCGCCGCGCTCTTCCCACTATAGAGGCGCTGCATATGCAGTAAACACCTGCTTTCGCAACCTACCAGGCTTAATCAAAGCTAAGCCCCCGCAAATTTTTCTTACATCCGTGGTAACGCCAAACTGCGGTATCTAGGAACAGGTACAGCAATATTCACTGAATAGTTTAACCCTTTTAGCCCTGGTGGCGTCAGTTCACACCACAACATAAATATTGCGTTCGCGCCTCCATACCGGAACAAAGTACCATAATTTTTGAATAGGATAGTTCTTCCGGCATTCCTGTTGCTATTGGCATAACTCTTCACGCATTTCCATTGAGCTTTGCGGCCTAATGAAAAAGAAACAGCAGCTTGGGAGGCATGCGGACATCATCATCATCATGCAAAATTTGTAAGTTTACATCTCACTTACCATTCTTTGTACAGGGCTCATATTTTCAAATGTTTTGTGAAACATCTATCCAAGCTCATATTCGTGTTGCAAATATCATTGAAAGCGTAGTGGCTGCGCTGAAACAAGTTTTTACATGTGCGATTTTGACACCACCAGGGTTCAAAGGTGGCGAGCAGTGGCGATTGAGTGAAGATAGGTAATGTTCCTAGAATAAGTTCTGCTAGTCTTTTTGCTGATGCATCTATATTCATGAGTTTGTTAGACTGCTGAAGCACAGAAACCGTAGCCAGTCTTGCAACAGGCGGACGTGTCTCCAGCATTCGCTTCACAGAATCTTTGTGATTCTTTTCCAGTGCCTTTCGGAGCAGCTAAGTATCGCGATGAAGACCAACACTTCCAGTGGGCGCAGATTCTTGCGCAGGCAGTAGCCCAACCACCTGGCCTAGCAAGTTTTTGCAGCGATGAGGCTAGTGCACGCAGCGCTCTGATCCTCGAAGGAAAGGGTACACAGAAAAGAGCCCCATATAGAAGAAATGAAATCTGGAAGAGTGCGGTGAGGGGCTAGTTGGTACGGAGACACGTCCGCCTGTTGCAAGACTGGCTAGGTTTCTGTGCTTCAGCTGGAAGGGAACGGGCCCTGCAGGCTTCCTGGCATTCAAGGATTACCAGGTCCTTGCTGAAGCAAGTGCTGAGTTCCTTTGGAACTTGTGGCGACTGAGCCTACCCAAGGTCCTCAAAAACCAGGTTGGTGCTGTTCCGGTTGTCTACCTTGCAGGGGCGATCGTTCCACACTACGTTGAGAGTGTCCTCAACAAGGGCCCGAAGGAAGTCCCCCTGAGCAAGCCGTAGGCTTTGGCTGCGGCGCATAGGATTGCTGAGAAAGTTCAAGGCGAAGAGAAAGATCATTGCCATTTAGAATGTGTTGATCCGATCCGCAACACCTTCAAAGGCAAGAAGAAAGAACACTCCATGGTGGGATCCGTGGCAAGGTATTTTAGAAACTCTGACCTCGCTTTGATGATGGCCGACAAAAAAGGAGGCTTTGTGTTCTTGCCCCAGAAGCTTTTTACTGAGTAAGCCATATCAGCTTTCTTAAAGAACTTTAGGAGAACAGATCTAAAGCCGTCTAAAGCGAAGGGAAGGGCGGTTGAGCTGTTAAGGGATCTGAAACCCGACCGACTAAAAAGTGAAGTGGTAAAAAACAAGGTCCTAGTGCTCAATGTGTTCTTCAGTGCCAAGAGCCACAAGATGGAGTGCCCTTTTAGAGCCATTGTCACAGGAACTGGATCCTGCCAAGCTGTGGTCAGTCACTACCTTCGGCACCATCTGGGAAGTCTGGCGCCTGACAATCCGTACAAGGTCAGCAGCTCGGAACGAGTGGCGGAAATGTTAGGGGATAGCCTCTCTGCTGTTAACTCGGGCTTCTCGGTTGACATCGAATGGTTGTTCTGCTCCCTTCCCCATGATGACCTGTTGACTGCAGTCCGGAACGTATCGAACGTTCTGGTGCTGTGTATTTCCAGAATTCGTACGGTATTTCGGTGGAAGGCTTTTTGTAATTGCTTAAGGTATATCTTACTTCAACGATTCTGATTTTACAGGATAAACTTTACGTGCAGAAACGCGGCATTATTATCGGGTCGTGTGTACCTCCAATTTCATCTCAGATCCTTTTAGTTGAAATTGACCGCTCGCTATCGCGGGTACTATCAGACGACCGTATCGTTCGGGTGTTCCGATACGTCGACCACTTTTTAATACTTTTAAATGTTGACCCCAACGACGACTTGACACAGGTGGTGATGGAGGTTATAGCATCCTTTAAGTCTGCTTTTGCCAGTTTTAATTTCACCATTGAACTTCCTGGAAACTCTTGTTTGCAATTCTTTGATTTAAAATTATTTTTTAACGATCCTGACCACATCTGCTCATCGTACAAGCCTAGGTAGAAAAAGGCACTCCTGCCCTTTAACTCGTGCCATTCGAAGCTGGTAAAGAGGGGTATTGCGTCAACTTTCCTCAGGGCTTCGTTAGCCAAGTCCTATCCACATAAAGTTCAGGTCAGCTTTGATGCTCGGGTTGATCGCCTTCGGTCTGATGGTTTTCCGCTGGCCCTTCTTCAGGCTGTCGCTGAGTCTCTGTTGAAGTCCTTCGGCCCAAACTCAAAATCTCTGTGGCGGATGCACAGGAGAGGCGGAAGTATGAAGTTATGCCCTATGTTCACAGGGTATCGCAAGGCCTGAAGAGGGCCGCTGGTAAACTCGGCGTAGAGGTCCTTTTTTTCTGCACCTTGTAAGCTGTCGCGTTTGTGCAATTTAGCGAGGAAAGACAAGCAAAAGAAGGTTGTGTGCGGCATTAACCACAGGAATAAGTTCGTGAATGTAACCGAATGTAATCTATCGGATTCCGCTGAGCTGTGGTAAGGTGTACGTCGGGAAAACTGGCCGCTGCATCAACATTAGATTATTAGAGCATGCCAATTCCTTAGCTGATTCAAGGGGTGAGCATCTGCCTAAGCATTGTAAGACTTGCAACATTATGACAAAGATTGTAATCCGCTTTTAGACAAGACTAAGGTTATTGGACAGCGAGGAATAAGAAAGAACGGGAAATTATCGAAGCCTTGCATATGGCGAGATTAGGGCCTGACAAATGTGTTAGCGATGCTTCCGTACACCTGTACTTCAACTCTTTCTTGATTTCACTAGATGATTGTGGCTTTTGCCTTTGTGGTTGGTGCGCATGCACTGTGTAGTTGAAGGAATGAGGCGTTGGTGGAATAAATCCGTTGTTAGTTTGCGTTTTGTGCCGCGTGGGTCTTATTCTCTCTTGTCCGGTCCTCTTTGCGCAGTTATTCTTTGTTCTCATAACGTCGATTTGCCGCCACGTTCATGTAGAACTGGTGCAAATGTGTTAGACTTCTTCCTTTGCAGGAAAAATAATATACTTGATTCCATTGTAATGACATCGAGAATAAGTGGCCATCAAGCTGTTATTGCCACTGTTTTTCGTAGAAAATATGCTCTTCACTTTTGTCGTTCAAGGCAAGTATTTTTGTACGAAAGAGGTGACTACGATGCTATAAAAAATGCAATAGCTGCCTACCTTCCTTTGTTTCTCACTTATGACGAAACATGTGCCATAGAGGGCTTGGGAGGAACAATAAAGGAAACGCTTCTCTATTTGATCATAGCCTACGTATCTGCCAAGCCAGTGTCAGGCAAAGAGCGCACTGCCAAACCTTGGATATCAAGGGAACTGCGCACATCTATTAGAAGAAAGGCCGCGATATATGAAATACATCGTAAAAGGAGCCAGTAATTATTTACTAGGCTAATGGTATTGGCGGGTATACTTAAGAAAGAACTGGAAGGTGCGAAACACTTAAATCAATCGTCTTTAGCCGAAAGGATCAAGGTTAACCTCTAAGAAATATGGAACATATGAAAAATACCAAGAAAGACAACATTGGAATTCCATCTCTGGTGTACATTAATGAAATAATAGGAGAAGGTTCAAATAAACCGACCATTTTTACCGCATACTCTCGATCAGTACTTATCAGTGTTCAATCAGAACACAGTCCGGTCCCACATGAATCCGCCCGTTTGCCAGAAATGCAAGATTTCATAGTACTGAGACGGGTGTAAAAGCGGTGTTGTATAATCTAAATTCGAGTTCTGCTCACGGTCTTGACATATTCCTAACCATAGCTTGAAGGATTGTCCAAATCAAATAGCTCCTTTTATGGCAACAATACTCAATAAATCACTAGACTGTCATAAACTTCCCAGTGACTGGAAACTTGCGAATACGAGGTCTGTTAGGAAAGTATCCGACTTAATTTTTTTTACGAACACCTGACGGATTTGAAACAAGCACGCTTGCACCAGCCTACCTTGAGCCTTCGTGCGGATGCACAAATTTTTTCTCGCCTGCCGATAGCGTCAGTCACTGGCACGCAGCGTTTGAGTGAGCAAGTGCGCAGTGCTCTCGTCGGTTTTTCATTGGAAGGAAAATGGCGGAGCGACAGGAGCAACGATGCTGCATCAAATTTTGCCAGAAACTAGGCGACAGACAAGTGGAAACTATTCGGAATATTCAGACGGCTTTCGGTGACAATGCTATGAGCAGCACAATGCTATGAGCAGCAATGGTACAATTGGTTTAAAGACGGCCGCACATCGGTGCACAGAGAACCACGCTCCGGTCGGCCATCAACATGCCGAAATGGCCAGGTCATTGCTGAAGTGAACGCTGTGGTGCCGCGGGACCATCGTGTGACTATCCGAGAAATTGTGGAAGAGGTGGACATCACCAATTTTTCTGAACATTCCATTATCACCGAAAATTTGGCCATGGAGAAAGATGCGGCGATATTCGCGCCGAAGCTGCTCACGGTGGAGCAGAAGCAGCTTCGTGTTGAAGGCTCACAGGATATGCTGGATTCCACAAACAGTGACCCCGACTTCATCAACACCATAATCGCTGGTGACGACTCTTGGGTGTACAGGTACGACCCGGAAACCAAATCCCAGTCGTCACAATGGCAGAATTCCACGTCACCAACACCAAAGAAGGCCCGCCAAGTGCGCAGCAATGTCAGTGATGCTGACTGCTTTCTTTGGCTCCCTCTGTGTGGCACACCACGCGTACGCACCCCACAAAGTAAACATTGACCAAAAGAATACTACAGGGACGTCCTCCGTCGCCGGCGTAGTACTGTGCGGCGCAAGAGGCCGAAGCTGAGGTCAACAGGAAATTGGCGCATCCATGATGACAGTGCTCCTGCACATTCCTCGCACTAAATTCACACTTTTTTCGACAAAAACCAGACTGCTGTAGTTCAACAGACTCCTTACTCTCCTAATATGGCCCCCTGTGACTTGTGGCTGTTTCCCAAAATCAAGAGGCCATTGAAGGAGCGCGATTTCAGACAAGAAAAGACATTATGGCTGCAACGACAGCTGAGCTAAACTCCATTCCGAAAGGGGCCTTTTCGGAATACTTCCAACAATGGCAGCACCACTGGAAGAAGTATGTGGAGTCCCAAGGAGACTACTTTGAAGGTGAATTAGGTTTCCAACGCTCCAGTTATGCCAGTTTTTTTTCTTGGGCAAAATGTCGGATACTTTTCTAACAGACCTCGTATAACACACATACATAAAGATTGTAATAGCTCAAATGCATATAATTATCGACCAGTCTTCCTAACCTTGGGTACTTGCAAAACATTACGACATATCATATATATTCTCGCCTTATCAACCACTTCCATGAAAACAATTTCTTCACCCCAGATCAATTTGGATTTCGTTCAGGTCTGTCTTGCACGACTCAGCTCACGGAATGCATTCATGACATCGTAGTACGTACAGATGTCGGTGTTCATATCGACGCGATTTTTCTTGACTTCCGCAAGGCTTTCGATGTGGTGTCTCATTCTGTGCTTTTAACTACATTGTCATATTACGTATCCTTTCTAAAATTCTTGGTAGGATTCGAGATTATTTCTACGAACGAAAGCAACAAGCGCATATAACGGTGTTGTTACTTCACAATCTCCTGATGTGATATTGGCCGTTCGGCAAGGCTCTGTCCTCGGGCCATAGTTATCTCTTGCTTTTGTGAGTGATCTACCGAGCTATCCGTGTTTCCTTGTTAGAATTTACGCTGATGACATTGTGGTTTACGCGCCTGTCATAAGCGCGATTGATACCCTGGTAGTGAAGTGTGATCTTGTTAAGGGGAGCGCACAGAGCGAAAAATGAAATATGACTCTCAATACAGCTGAATGTTTCCGCATGTTGTTTATCATTTAAAAAAAAAGGCAAGGTCGGCAGCAACTATATTTTAAATCAGGAAACGCAAAACTTGCGATTGACAATCAGCAATGAGGGAATGCGCTCAATCAACAAAGAGAAAAAGGATCTACATTTCAGTCAATACAAAATTGAACCATTCCATATGTTGCATTCAAATTTGCACATAAAGCCGTCGTCCCATCTTCGATCTCCCAGCTAACAGGACCCCTTTCGTTGCGTCGTCCAATCTGCCAGCGTATACCCTATTAATACTCATTTTCCTCTAAAACTGCTAATCATTGAAACAGTTCACCGCCTGTGTCTCGGCCACTCCCCCGTAGTGGGTATGTGCCATTCTACTTGAGGCCAACCAACCAACCAAAAAAGCGTAGCACCACCGCGGTGGCTCAGTGGTTATGGTGCTCGACTGCTGACCCGAAACACGCGGGTTCGATCCCGGCCGCGGCGGTTGAATTTCTTTGGAGAAGAAATTCTAGAGGCCCGTGTACTGTGCGATGTCAGTGCACGTTAAAGAACCCCAGGTGGTCGAAATTTCCGGAGCCCTCCACTACGGTGTCTCTCATAGACTTAGTCGCTTTCACTACAATTTCATGTTAGGGGGCCCGAAATTCAAGAATCGCTGCGGTGGAAACTGTTATCCCACAGAAGAAAAGCAACGAGATTAAAGTTACTGCATGAAATCAACAACAATAAAACCATTATCGATAAAACACTCTGCTTAAAGGCGCCTCAGTATATTTCAGGAGGAGGGATGATAAGGAGAAAATTAGAAGTCATAACTGCAGGATTAATATCCTGAAGTACTCGTTTTTTTGCAGCACAATAAATCATCACAATAAGTTCCAGAATGACGTTTTTGCATTTCCAAATTTCCAGGCTGCCTTAGAAATTGTCGTGATCATTTTACATTTAGTGTTCTCGTAGTTGTTGCGCGGACGCGTAGTGCATAGAAAGATGTATCATGAATTGAAAGTTGGTTAGGGTTTATCTATACGTCCCTCTATTGCAGGTAATGCTTCTTTGTTTTTCGTTTACTATGTTCTGTTTTGTTGTGGTGATGAATTATTTCTTAGCTTTTGATGTACTTTACCACCTCATGACAACTCCCTCGGGCGATGTAAGTAGAATGAATAAAAAAATAAATAAATAATTCCACTTACCATTAAATTTCACATATCAGACTAATTACAATGCCGCTTACCACTGAAAATTTCAGTGGCAATTCAATTTATGTATTATCATCTGACCAGCGCTTTCTGGCAGAGCTGTTGTTTAGAGGCTTTGTCTTTCCTTCCACCTTCACAAGCTTTAATATTTTGATATTACTATTTAACATTTTATCTTGCTACTTACACGACCAAAACTTTAAATTTCTGCATATATTTAGCGTTCCCTTCCAGGCCTGTTCAATCAACATTGCTAACTAAACCCGATGATAAATAGTTGGTTCTTAATCACCCTGGCGCATTTCTCTGCTCCTAAAGAAAGAACATTTCTTCTTTTTCTGAGATGTAAAGTTCGAGCTAGTTGCTAATGTCGAGAAAGGTTCATATTTCAAATATTTTTCAAGCCCTTTTGGCACAAGATCTCCCACTGAGTGTGTGCGCGAAGCACTTTTTTAATTTCTGAACTGCGACATTTGGTACCATGGCCTTTCTATTGTTAATGTCTATTGATACGTACTTTCATTTATATCGGCATGTGCTTTCCAACATTATGAAATTACTCATGGAAAGGTTTGACATGGAACTATATTCAGGCTGGAAGGGAGCTGAACGACATCAACAGCGGTAAAAGAAGTCCCTAAATATATGTAGTAATTTACGCCAGTATCTTATACTTCTTTAAGGATAGCTGCCGGGCCAGTTGGTACGTGATCTCACCGCAAAACAGCGCGCTAACACGGGACGAAGAATATTATTGTGCGTTTGTTTGTGCGTTTTTTCCTTCTTCGTACACGCACATGTTTGTGCGTGTCTTCCTTCTTCGTCCCGTGTTAGCGCGCTGTTTAACGGTGAGACTGATACTTCTCTTCTACTCCCATAATAACAACTTTTAAGCATTTTTTCCCCCTAATTTTCTCCCCACCATAGAAGGGCGCTAATTATTACCCCATCACTCTTTGGGCGCAAGTCCTCTTACCACAACAAAACTACCTACAATACGGAGCCTCGTTCGCATAACTACTGGCTGCGTTTACCGCCGCAGTGGAGCTCCGCAGAGCCCGGGTCGCCACCACCGGATATCTTTATTTAATTATTTATACAACGTACCTACAGCGCCAATGAGGCATTATTGTAGGGGGGATATTACTATATACAATAACACATGGAAAGCAGATATTGGGAAACATGTCAGCAAGGATAACACAACGTATTAAAAGAAGACTAAATGAGTATACAAGTAGTATGAGAGATGCCACAGCACTGGTAAACGCACGAGACCTGGAAGAAATACATCAGGTTATCGCTTCAACAGCACTTTCGAAATCAGGTGCAAAACCACATCATTCGGAACCTTATTCCAGTCCAGGATTGTGTTAGGGAAAAACGGATACTTAAAAACATGAATGCGGCATTGATAACTATTAATCTTTTTCGTGTTATCGAGTCTGTCCGAAATGTAAAATGGCTGCTTTAGATAAGTGTTTCTATTAATACCGGTACAATCATTGTAAATGCTGAGCAAGAACTTCAGCCTGCATATTTTTCTCTGGGTTGCTAAAGTCTTCCAACCAGTGCGGTCGCGAAGTTCTGAGGTCTTTATTTGAAAATTATAATTTCCAGTCACAAACCTTGCAGCGCGTTTCTGCACCCTTTCTAACTTGTCAATGAATGTACCCGTGAAAGGGTCCCATGCTACACATGCATATTCTAATACTGGCCTGAGATTTGTTAAATATAATGTTTCTTTTAATACCTGGGGAGAGCTTTTGAAATTCCGTTGCAAAAAATACAACAGACGAGAAGCTTTGGCAGTTATCACGTGAACGTGGGCTGTCTAGTTGAGGGATGCTGTGAGTATAAAACAAAGATATTTAACCTTATCAGTAGTTTGGATAGTGTCATGGTTTAAAAGGTACGATCCAAGAATTTTCTTTTTTTTTGGTTTGTAAATTGCACATGGAAACACTTAGACACATTCAATGCCATGCCCCACTTCAAGCACCACTCGCAAACTCTGTCAAGGCCAGCCTGTAATACGCAAAGATCATCAAGGCATGTGACAGGGGAATAGAAAACGCAATCATCAGCATACAGTCTGACAGTGGATCTGAGGCCGACAGGTATAGCATTGATGAATATGAGGAACAGTAATGGCCCGAGCACCGAACCCTGTGGCACTCCAGATAAAACATCCACACATAACATAAAATCTTTATATTCATTTTCGACGTGAGGTCTGCGTAACATGCAGTTTGTGTTTCACGCTTTACCGCTACGTGCCATCTTGTGCAGGAGCGATTCCATGCCATACCGTGGAGCATGGATTCCCTCCAGAATTAGAAAACGCAACGAGAGGCGAAAATATGGCAAAAATAGATCTTAGCGCAGCAACATTATTTCACGAGAGTGATGCCCATTTGGAATATCGACACTCTGCACTGCTTTTGACTGTTCCTGTTAACCCGCTTTTGACCTTTACTGCTGTGAAGCCGTCGCTGTTTTTTTTTGTTTTTTTCTTAACTACTTTATATTTCTACTAGACGAAGTATTCATCTAGAGCTCAGGGGTGAAGGTAATCGTTTTTATGCTGTTTTTTAGCTTGCCTGTTTGAGCTTGCCTGCTGCCAGTTCTCTATTTTAAGTTACAAAATTTTCCTTAGATTCATATTATCAATTAGTGTGCACAGACTGGTGACTATTCCTACCCTAATGTCTAATTATTATTAATTTAATTGTTTAATTAGCACATATGGTCATCAACTGCACCAGGTTGCTTTCATCGACGGCACGGGTCTTCTCACTGCGGAGATTCTGACTGCTGACGCCAGGTCCAATTTTGTGTTCTGTCCCCACTTTCTGACCGGTACATTTCCAACTCAGAGCGATGCGGCATCGCAGTTTGAACAGCAAGCACTTGGAGAGGTTTCAAGCTATTGACAATACATTGAAAACATCAGCATTGAATGCATTTATGAGATCCACTAATATTTGGGCGGCGCCTTCGGGTCCTAGAGATGCATAACTATACCGTTCTGAATGCGCGGTTACAGCCAAGGTTCAATAAAGTCATGAAATTGGATGAAAGCGGAAAATTTGGGCAAAACCATATTTTGATGGGAAAGTGAACAGACATGCTGTAGCAAGAGATGCAGAGACATGCTACAGCGTACGCACACGCACGCACGCACGCACGAACGAACGAAAGAACGAACGAACGAATGAACGAACGAACACACGCACGCACGCACGCACGCACGCACGCACGCACGCATGCACGCACGCACACACACACACACACACACACACACACGCACGCACGCACACGCACACGCACACGCACAGACGTGTTTATGGCGCCCGATTTCACTGACAAGGGTATAGACCCAGTAAGGCACACACATCTAGTAAAGGGTATGTGTACAAGCTACTAAATGGAGGTTGCTTTGGAAGGGTCTTTTTGCTCTTTCAGGTATATTTTTCATTTCGATTCTAAGCAAATATTTTGAGACCTATAAAACATATCCAGGTTTAGAGAAAGTCAGTTCATTTCTTTTCAAGCCGATAACACGCATGGTTATTTATTGAATAACATACAAAATGTCTTACAAATTGTCGGAATAGTTCGCAACTCTAATGCTAAAACACCAAGGTTTATAAAATAAATCTTCTAGGCATTGTGGAACCAGGCTGTGTTTCCAAAATGCACGTCAAGCAAGAAAAATAAGAATCAGCACAGGTGGCGAAATCTACCTGCAAGACGAGGAACCAAGTTTACTCCTTTGTGAAATATCCTTTCCTGCGGTCACTCCATATCATAAGAAAGCATCCTATTTGCAAGGCGAATGATGTTAAAATCGCTATGAAACGAAGAAATTAGCGCTAAGCGCACTCTTAGAAGAACCGCTGAGTCTGACTTGGACACAGCCCGGACCAAAGCCAGCGTCAAGTCTCGCGGGAGGCCGGAAGTCCTGCAAGAAGGATTGTTATGTCGCTCTAGCATATCTTGTGCTCAAAACATTCCTAGGCTCCTATGAAGCGCCCTCAACGACCTTTTGTCATCCAGCCGCTTGTGAAAAACTCTTTTGTTCCGTTCAAAGGCTAGGTATGAAGCTCTATGGTATAAATGTTTTTAGACAAATACCGCTTTTCATACGACGAACAATAAAATGTTGCCCGAGTCGTCTGCAGCTGCAGCATCTTGAAGTGGTGTCTCGACATCTCAGAGGGACTGCGAATTTTCCGTATTTGTTTCGTTCGTAGACTTTTGTCTCAAGCCATCCAATGCATGCTTTTGGTTCTTCCAGCAGGCGTGTACATTACGCGCAATTTTTCAGCTGACCACATGACGAAGGGTTCAGTTGTTCCCTGTTACCTTGAATTTAGACGAAGCGTGTCATACGTGCATGGCGTCGCTCTCTCGATACTATTCGAACTGAGTCATGCCATCAGAACTTAACTGTGCATTTATGGTAGCCATGGATCTCTGTATGTTTACTTATCATTGTCCACGGCACGTATAATGAGCTCTTTGATGTGGGCTGTGTTTTGGCATTCATTAAGTCCAGTAAAAATTGAGACGGGGGTAGGGAGCTGCTGCGGTGTGAGCTTTTGGATCCACAATGTAGGAAGCATTGAGATGTTCTCAGGTTACTTTGTAGTACTATCAATACTTTACAGCGCGCGTTTCCTCAGTAAGAAAGGCAATCACAGAAGAAGCCTCCAAATATGCAGGCTGAATGCGGTCTCCATCCCAGAAAAAAAATTAACTCCTTCACGTATCCAAATATAACATCTTCCAGCATTCCGAACCAGTTCTGTGTAGATTTCCAGACTTTTCTGGTCTTTGGCCCATCCGATCTCGGAGTTGCTTAATGGAAAATGATTTGAATTGTCTGTGCAATGCAGCATATCTACGAGAAATCTGTGCTGACACCGCGAAGCGTATCCGGCACTTACCTCGGGACTTCAGCACGAGCTTAAATATAGGTACGTGCACCCACAAGAAAAATAAACATATACCCCAGTGGCTTGATACGGGTGTAAACACCAAGCTTTTTTTGGGAAAGAAAACCTGGTCCAGCATAATATTTACCATCTCAAAATTAAGTTTACTACCAACAAACGGTAAAATCTACAATTTAGCAGCCAACAATGAGGGTGACATGCACCACACACTGTGAAGTTGTTTATCTGTCATAAAACTGCATTTCCTGTAAATGATGTCTCAGCACTACACTGGAAAAGGGCGGATAAATGCGTCGTGGAGAAAAGGCTACACTTTGTACCTCTTATTAAGCTTAATTACAATAACTGCCGCCCTCTCGTTAATTCTATAGAGTTCCTCTACGTCATCACCTATATCTCGATGAATCAGAAATCCCACAAAGAATTCTCCTTTGTACACGATAGCACAGTACATGCCCGCCCTTTAGCACTGTACACGCCTCATCTGCCCCAACCTCACTAAGCCCTATGGTGTCCGATTTAATACCCGCTGGCTGCTCTAACAGCACCGCTAGACTATCCTCACTGGATAATGTTCTAGCGTGAAACATTGCCAGTTTCAGTTTCCAATGGCGGCCTGTTCGAAGCCAGAGATTCTCAGACTCAGACCTCCCGTTTTGTCACGACTCTCACCGCCGCCTTGGACAGTTTGCTCCGTAGCCGCTGGGGAGTGAGGGTTATGCAATTCTTTCGACAGGCAGTTTTTTTTTAATCCGGTGGAGAACTGCACAGCACCGGGATTCTAAACCCGGACCTCTAGCACGCGAGGCGGATGCTCGACCTCTACGCCGTCGTTGCATCGGTGATGACGCCTACATACCGTATCAGCGTAATATAACTGGTTCAAACCCAGTTTTGGCGGCAAAATCGCAAGAACATCAGGCGCTCATTGTAGACACTACAGCAGGTATCATCGAAGTTTCATTTTCGAGACTGTGGTTAAAAAGGCCCCCCAAGTTTAGCCTTAGGTACAACAACTTTTCAAGAGCTCGCTTGTCGTCTTTTGTGTTACGATATCATTAGAAGCCTCACTGAGAAAAAAAATGGCTGATGCTTAACTTGGTTAAGCCTGGAGAATGCGAAGCATCATCGTGTCGTGTAATTTGGAGGCGCACAACCACAACGACGGCGCGAGGTGGGCCCCCGTTTCTGCACTGTCGTGACGTCATCAAGTCACGTGGTGTGACGTCATGTATCACGTGATTTGGAGGCGCACAACCACAGCGACGGCGCGAGGTGGGCCCCCGTTTCTCCACTGTCGTGACGTCATCGTGTCACGAGGTGTGACGTCGTTGTCGTGACGTCCTCGTGTCACGTGGTGTAACATCATGTATCACGTGATTTGGAGGCGCATAACCTCGGTGAAGGGCTGAAGTGGTAGCTAAAGTAGTATGCTTCGCATAAAAATGCGTCGGCGCTAATGTAAATCTCAGAGCTAAACATGACGGCACCAGACCGGAAGTGGCAACTATATGTTACGTTGTATCTTCATTGCGTCCGTGTCGCCACCTCTACATATCATCATCATCATCATCATCATCATGCTGACTACACCCACAGCAGGGCAAAGGCCTCTCCCAAGTCTCCCCAATTAACCCTCTCCTTCTCCAGCTGCAGCCACCCTATACCCGCAAGCTGGTCAATCTCGTCCGCCCACCTACCTTTCTAGCACTTTCAGGGAAATATCTATCCACCAGTTAGACGACCCGACGAGAGATATGGTTGTACACAGACATACGTGCACTCAAAACCGAAAATACTAAAGAAGGGTGTACGCTGTACCCTACGCCACTCCCTCATGAAAGGGAGTGCCCTATCGGACAGCTTTCTACCTTTTCACTCCAATATGTATGCGTGATTGTGATTACAGTGTGTAGGGGTTCGGAAGCACAACTGTGAAAGAATGACACAACATTCGGTGCAAAGCCATCATCAGCCTCTAATGCTGGCGCATTGCCATCACATAACCTAATCGTATGTCCCTGCGAACGTTTTTAGAAGCTATCCCATCCCCTACTACCTTGCCACCTTTACTTTTCTAGAATAAGTTTCTAGTAATTATCTGCATGTCTTTTCAGTTTTTTTGATCCAATCGACTATTCTTCTTATTCGGAGCTCTTCCTGTTGCGCATGAGGCTGACACCTCCGCCAGAAATACCAAGAACGGTTGTAAACCTTTTCTATTTTGATGCCTCCCATTCCCGTTGAGGAGGTGATGCGTCATCTGACACACTCCTCAGATACCACAGTTGCCGTTTACTCCAAAGTGTCCATGGTTCATGGACCATTATGGTCTTACCTTCATAGCCCAAAGTGTTACAGTAGCGGCAGAAACTTTATTAGTGGCTTCACGGCTTCGATGTTTAGCTCCCATTGACAGTATTCTGTTGCCTCTTGCCTGCCCTATGACCGAACGGGAGTGCGTGCCCAAGCAAATGCCATCTGGGAGAGGCTTTCGAAAACAGGTTTTGCAGTGGGTTACGCAGACTAGTGCACAAATTAGGAACCATCCTATATTTATTTTAGTATAAGGAGGTAAGTAAGTAAGGCGGCCGGTGGCAACCCATAGATGGCGTTGGAGGCGCCGGAGTCATCACACTGCAGCATTTCCAGAGGCTTTTTACTGCCATTACTAGCAAAAGCTGGACGTCACACTTGCTTTGGACCACAGTTCACTACGCGTGCCTTTTCGGGTGCGTTCAGTCCGAGTTTACAGTGTCGGTGTTCCGGATACATTTTCTCCGTACCATTACTTACCAGTTCCGCTTCGAAACAAGCTGGTTTACTGGACGTCCCGCGCTCACCCCTGCTTTGAAGCAGCAGCAAATGCCTACTGACCGGATGATTCAAAGCTGTGGCACATTGTGGCGCGGGGGATGGTTACGAGGGAGCTGCATTGATAGCGGCACACGCCGGCAAATTTTGCAGGCAACTTGCCTCATGACGGGAGCTGGACCTTTCGCATTATGCTGCTACAGGACGCGAACCTTTGCGTTGGTGGCTTGAAGTGGTTGAAAACTGTGTGGGAAATTCTCGACTAGTAAGAAGCAAGAACACTTCCCGAACAGTATTTATTTCAAAAGTGCGTTTATTGGCAAAAGGGAAAAGTACAGACAATGGTTACTAGCCTCGCGGTGAGCGGCATCGCTGATTGTTAACTTGAGTTCCCAGAGAATGGCATTTTCTATAGAAGGTATCTGTGCATTCCCGAGGGATATCGTCAATAAAAGCCTCGTTTATCAAAAGGACACAGTTAGGATGTGGAACAAAATTTCAGCAGTGTAAATATTTTTTTCACGCGTGATTGTCTTCATCTGTTAGGACGAAAAGCCGTCACTCCTGAACCGCTGCCGTAGTAGTAAAGCACTGTGCAACCACGTGATTAAAATGATTACGAAACTCTCTCAGCCTTTTCACCGCGTTTGTTCCGACCGCTTGTCGTAGTTCGTGGCTTGTGGATGCTCACAATCAGTTCGCATGCGACAGTGCAAAAAAATGCCGTCACGGCCCGCTGGGAAAAAGCGGCACCTGTTCAAGCCCCAAAGAGGCGCTCCTTGAAATTGTCGCGAGAACGCGAGGCAAGCAGCAGTCTAAGAAAATACGGCATTCACGAGAACATAGGATAGCAAATTTCGGAGAACATCTGAAGAAGGCTGCTGCAAGATATGGCGTTCTTTATAGAGTGGAAAACAAGCTGAAAAGGTGTACACTGCTGTCTATGCAGATGTCTGGCATAGAATAAAAAAAATAGCAGACGGTTTAGCATGGATAAGCGCGGAACATCGTGCTGTAGCACTAGTTACGGTCTGTGGGAAATCTACCTGCAAGACGAGGAACCAAGTTGATTGCTTTGTGAAATACCCTGTCCTGCGGTCACTCCATGTCATAAGAAAACATCCTAGTTGCAAGGCGAATGATGATAAAATCGCTATGAAACAAAGAAATTATTTTTAAGCGCACTCTTAGAAGACCCCCTGAGTCTGACTTGGACACAGCTGTATGCAAAGCGCCTTAAAGGGTGCCCGGACCAAAGTCAGCGTTAAGTCTCGCGGGAGGAAGTTTCTGCAAAAAGGATTGTTATGTCGCTCTAGCATATCTTGTGCTCAAAACAATCCTAGGCTCCTATGAAGCGCTCTCAACGACCTTTTGTCATCCAGCCGCTTGGGAAAAACTCTTTTGTCCCGTTCAAAGGCCAGGTATGAGGCTCTATGGTATAAATGTTTTTAGACAAATACCGCTTTTCATGCGACGAACAATAAAATGTTGCCCGAGTCGTCTGCAGCATTTTGAAGTAGTGTCTCGACATCTCTGAGGGACTGCGAACTTTCCGTCGTTGTTTCGTTCATAGACTTTTGTCTCAAGCCATGCAATGCATGCTTTTGGTTCTTCGAGCAGGCGTGTACATTACGCGCAATTTTTCAGCAGACCACATGACGAAGGGTTCAGCTGTTCCCTGTTACCTTGAATTTAGACGAAGCGTGTCATACGTGCATGGCGTCGCTCTCTCGATACTGTTCGAACTGAGACATGCCATCAGAACTTAACTGTGCGTTTATGGTAGCCATGGATCTCTGTATGTTTACTTATCATTGTCTACGGCACGTATAATGAGCACTTTGATGTGGGCTGTGTTTTGGCATTCATTAAGGCCTGTAAAAATTGAGACGGGGGTAGGGAGCTGCTGCGGTGTGAGCTTTTGGATCCACAATGTAGGAGGCATTGAGATGTTCTCAGGTGACTTTGTAGTACTATTAATACTTTACAGCGCGCGTTTCCTCAGTAAGAAAGGCAATCACAGAAGAAGCCTCCAAATATGCAGGCTGAATGCGGTCTCCATCTCAGAAAAAAATTTAATTCCTTCATGTATCCAAATATAACATCTTCCAGCATACCGAACCAGTTCTGTGTAGGTTTCCAGACTTTTCTGGTCTTTGGCCCATCCGATCTCGGAGTTGCTTAATGGAAAAGAATTTGAATCGTCCGTGCAATGCAGCATATCTACGAGAAATCTGTGCTGACACCGCGATGCGTATCCGGCACTTACCTCGGGACTTCAGCACGAGCTTAAATATAGGTACGTGCACCCACAAGAAAAATAAACATATACCCCAGTGGCTTGATGCGGGTGTAAACACCAAGCTTTTTTTTTGGGAAAGAAAACCTGGTCCAGCATAATATTTACCATCTCAAAATTAAGTTTACTACCAACAAACGGTAAAATCTATAATTTAGCAGCCAACGATGAGGGTGACATGCACCACACAATGTGAAGTTGTTTATCTGTCATAAAACTGCATTTCCGGTAAAGAATGTCTCAGCACTACGCTGGAAAAGGGCGGATAAATGCGTCGTGTAGAAAAGGCCACACTTTGTACCTCTTATTAAGCTTAATTACAATAACTGCCGCCCTCTCGTTAATTCTATAGAGTTCCTCTACGTCATCACCTATATCTCGATGAATCAGAAATCCCACAAACAATTCTCGTTTGTACACGATAGCACAGTACATGCCCGCCCTTTAGCACTGTACACGCCTCATCTGTCCCAACCTCACTAAGCCCTATGGTGTCCGATTTAATACCCGCTGGCTGCTCTAACAGCACCGCTAGACTAGCCTCACTGGATAATGTTCTAGCGTGCAACATTGCCAGGTTCAGTTTCCAATGGCGGCCTGTTCGAAGCCAGAGATTCTCAGACTCAGACCTCCCGTTTTGTCACGAGTCTCACCGCCGCCTTGGACAGTTTGCTCCGGAGCCGCTGGGGACTGAGAGTTATGCAATTCTTTCGACAGGCAGTTTTTTTTTAATCCGGTGGAGAACTGCACGGCACCGGGATTCTAAACCCGGACCTCTAGCACGCGAGGCGGATGCTCGACCTCTACGCCGTCGTTGCATCGGTGATGACGCCTACATACCGTATCAGCGTAATATAACTGGTTAAAACCCAGTTTTGGCGGCAAAATCGCAAGAACATCAGGCGCTCATTGTAGACACTACAGCAGGTATCATCGAAGTTTCATTTTCGAGACTGTGGTTAAAAAGGCCCCCCAAGTTTAGCCTTAGGTACAACAACTTTTCAAGAGCTCGCTTGTCGTCTTTTGTGTTACGATATCATTAGAAGCCTCACTGAGAAAAAAAATGGCTGATGCTTAACTTGGTTAAGCCTGGAGAATGCGAAGCATCATCGTGTCGTGTAATTTGGAGGCGCACAACCACAACGACGGCGCGAGGTGGGCCCCCGTTTCTGCACTGTCGTGACGTCATCAAGTCACGTGGTGTGACGTCATCAAGTCACGTGGTGTGACGTCATGTATCACGTGATTTGGAGGCGCACAACCACAGCGACGGCGCGAGGTGGGCCCCCGTTTCTCCACTGTCGTGACGTCATCGTGTCACGAGGTGTGACGTCGTTGTCGTGACGTCCTCGTGTCACGTGGTGTGGCGTCGTGTCACGTGATTTGGAGGCGCACAACCACAGCGACGGCGCGAGGTGGGCCCCCGTTTCTCCACTGTCGTGACGTCATCGTGTCACGTGGTGTGACGTCATGTATAACGTGATTTGGAGGCGCATAACCACGGTGAAGGGCTGAAGTGGTAGCTAAAGTAGTATGCTTCGCATAAAAATGCGTCGGCGCTAACCTAAATCTCAGAGCTAAACATGACGGCACCAGACCGGAAGTGGCAACTATATGTTACGTTGTATCTTCATTGCGTATGTGTCGCCACCTCTACATATCATCATCATCATCATCATCATCATGCTGACTACACCCACAGCAGGGCAAAGGCCTCTCCTAAGTCTCCCCAATTAACCCTCTCCTTCTCCAGCTGCAGCCACCCTATACCCGCAAGCTGGTCAATCTCGTCCGCCCACCTACCTTTCTAGCGCTTTCAGGGAAATATCTAACCACCAGTTAGACGACCCGACGAGAGATATGGTTGTACACAGACATACGTGCACTCAAAACCGAAAATACTAAAAAAGGGCGTGATCTGTACCCTACCGCACTCCCTCGTGAAAGGGAGTGCCACAGAGGACAGATTACTACCTCTTCACTGCAATATATATGCGTGATTGTGATTACAGTGTGTAGGGGTTCGGAAGCACAACTGTGAAAGAATGACACAACATTCGGTGCAAAGCCATTATCAGCCTCTAATGCTGCCGCATTGCCATCACATAACCTAATCATATGTCCCTGTGAACGTTTTTAGAAGCTATCCCATCCCCTACTACCTTGCCACCTTTACTTTTCTAGAATAAGTTTCTAGTAATTATGTGCATGTCTTTTCAGTTTTTTTGATCCAATCAACTATTCTTCTTATTCTGAGCTCTTCCTGTTGCGCATGAGGCTGACAGCTCCGTCAGAAATACCAAGAACGGTTGTAAACCTTTCCTATTTTCATGCCTCCCATTCCCGTTGAGGAGGTGATGCGTCATCTGACACACTCCTCAGATACCACAGTTGCCGTTTACTCCAAAGTGTCCATGGTTCATGGACAATTATGGTCTTACCTTCATAGGCCAAACTGTTGCAGTAGCGGCAGAAACTTTATTACCGGCTTCACGGCTTCGATTTTTAGCTCCCGTTGACAGTATTCTGTTGCCTCTTGCCTGCCCTATGACCGTACGGGAGTGCGTGCCCAAGCCAATGCCATCTGAGAGAGGCTTTCGAAAACAGGTTTTGCAGTGGGTTACGCAGAGTAGTGCACAAATTAGGAACCATCCTATATATATTTTAGTATAAGGAGGTAAGTAAGGCGGCCAGTGGCAACCCATAGATGGAGTTGGAAGCGCCAGAATCATCACACTGCAGCATTTCCAGAGGCTTTTTATTGCCATTAGTAGTAAAAGCTGGACGTCACACTTGCTTTGGACCACAGTTCACTACGCGCGCCTTTTCGGGTGCGTTCAGTCCGAGTTTACCGTGTCGACGTTCCGGATACATTTTCTCCGTACCATTACTTACCAGTTCCGCTTGGAAACAAGCTGGTTTACTGGACGTCCCGCGCTCACCCCTGCTTTGAAGCAGCAGCAAGTGCCTACTGACCGGATGATTCAAAGCTGTGCCACATTGTGGAGCGCGGGATGGTTACGAGGGAGCTGCATTGATAGCGGCACACGCCGGCAAATTTTGCAGGCAACTTGCCTTATGACGGGAGCTGGACCTTTCGCATTATGCTGCTACAGGACGCGAACCTTTGCGTTGGTGGCTTGAAGTGGTTGGAAACTGTGTGGGAAATTCTCGAGTAGTAAGAAGCAAAAATACTTCCCAAACAGTATTTATTTCAAAAGTGCGTGTATTGGCAGAAGAGAAAAGTACAGACAATGGTTACTAGCCTCGCGGTGAGCGGCATCGCTGATTGTTAACTTGAGTTCACAGAGAATGGCATTTTCTATAGAAGGTATCTGTGCATTCCCGAGGGATATCGTCAATAAAAGCCTCGTTTATCAAAAGGGCACAGTAAGGATCTGGAACGAAATTTCAGCCGTGTAAATATTTTTTTCACGCGTGATTGTCTTCATCTGTTAGGACGAAAAGCCGTCACTCCTGAACCGCTGCGGTAGTAGTAAAGCACTGTGTAACCACGTGATTAAAATGATTACAAAACTCTCCCTGCCTTTTCCCCGCCTTTGTTCCGACCGCTTGTCGTAGTTTGTGGCTTGTGGATGCTCACAATCAGTTCGCATGCGTCACTGCCAAAAAATGCCGTCACGGCCCGCTGGGAAAAAGCGGCACCTGTTCAAGCCCCAAAGAGGCTCTCCTTGAAATTGTCGCGAGAACGAGAGGCAAGCAGCAGTCTATGAAAGTACTACATTCATGAGAACATAGGATAGAAAATTTCGGAGAACATCTGAAGAAGGCTGCTGCAAGATATGGCGTTCTTTATAGAGTGGAAAACAAGCTGAAAAGGTGGGGACTGCTGTCTATGCAGATGTCTGACAGAATAAAAAAGTAGCAGACGGTTAAGCATGGATAAGCGCGGAACATCGTGCGGTAGCACTAGTTACGGTCTGTGGGAAATCTACCTCCAAGACGAGGAACCAATTTGATTGCTTTGTGAAATATCCTGTCCTGCGGTCACTCCATGTCATAAGAAAGCATCCTATTTGCAAGGCGAATGATGTTAAAATCGCTATGAAACGAAGAAATTAGCGCTAAGCGGACTCTTAGAAGAACCCCTGAGTCTGACTTGGACACAGCTGTATGCAAAGCGCCTTAAAGGGTGCCCGGACCAAAGTCAGCGTCAAGTCTCGCGGGAGGAAGTCCTGCAAGAAGGATTGTCATGTCGCTCTAGCATATCTTGTGCTCAAAACATTCCTAGGCTCCTATGAAGCGCCCTGAACGACCTTTTGTCATCCAGCCGCTTGTGAAAAACTCTTTTGTTCCGTTCAAAGGCTAGGTATGAGGCTCTATGGTATAAATGTTTTTAGACAAATACCGCTTTTCAAACGACGAACAATAAAATGTTGCCCGAGTCGTCTGCAGCATTTTGAAGTAGTGTCTCGACATCTCTGAGGGACTGCGAATTTTCCGTCGTTGTTTCGTTCGTACACTTTTGTCTCAAGCCATGCAATGCATGCTTTTGGTTCTTCGAGCAGGCGTGTACATTACGCGCAATTTTTCAGCTGACCACATGACGAAGGGTTCACCTGTTCCCTGTTACCTTGAATTTAGACGAAGCATGTCATGCGTGCATGGCGTCGCTCTCTCGATACTCTTCGAACTGAGACATGCCATCAGAACTTAACTGTGCGTTTATGGTAGCCATGGATCTCTGTATGTTTACTTATCATTGTCCACGGCACGCATAATGAGCTCTTTGATGTGGGCTGTGTTTTGGCGTTCATTAAGTCCTGTAAAAATTGAGACGGGGGTAGGGAGCTGCTGCGGTGTGAGCTTTTGGATCCACAATGTAGGAGGCATTGAGATGTTCTCAGGTTACTTTGTAGTACTATCAATACTTTACAGCGCGCGTTTCCTCAGTAAGAAAGGCAATCACAGAAGAAGCCTCCAAATATGCAGGCTGAATGCCTTCTCCATCCCAGCAAAAAATTTAACTCCTTCACGTATCCAAATATAGCATCTTCCAGCATTCCGAACCAGTTCTGTGTAGATTTCCATACTTTTCTGGTCTTTGGCCCATCCGATCTCGGAGTTGCTTAATAGAAAATAATTTGAATTGTCTGTGCAATGCAGCATATCTACGAGAAATCTGTGCTGACACCGCGAAGCGTATCCGGCACTTACCTCGGGACTTCAGCACGAGCTTAAATATACGAGGGGGTACCCAAAAGAAACCGGACTAAATTTTTTGGTCGGCAAAGCTTCTGTGGTACCGCGTTTTGCCACTAGGAGTGCTTAGAACGAACATTACAGAGTGAGTAAGCCGAGTGCCGTCGTTGAAGGAGGTCAGAATAGTTTAGGGAGAGTTTTAGAGTGACGACTGTTTTGTGTGAATGTCGTTTTTGCAATGGCTGATTTTCGTGAACAGCGTGCGCCAGTGAAATTCTGATTTTTGCTCGGAAAAAGTTGAATGGAAACTCTTGAAATATTAAGAAAGACGTACAAGGACGATGCTATGGGGACAACTCAAGTGTTCCTGAATCGAATCCTGAATCAAAGCAACAATCATGCCAATGGAAAACTTCAAATTCACCTCGCCTCAAGAAAGCTCGTCAGGTGAAACCAAACCTCAAAACAATGCTGATTTCTTTTTCGACGTGAGAGGAGTCGTTCATTGAGATTTTCTTCCGCTGGGTCAGGCAGTTAGCCAAGCTTTCTACTGGGATTTTTTGAAAAGATTGGGCAGCAGTGTGCGGTGGAAGCGGCCAGATTTGTGGCGGTCGGGTGACTGGTTTTTCCATCATGGCAATGCCCCTGCTCACGCAGCCCTGTCTCTACGACAATTTAGGACCAAAAATTTTATGACCCCTATTCCTCAACCCTCATACTCTCCCGACCGTTACCCCGTGCTACTTTCTTTGTTTCCTAGAATAAAAAAATAGGTGAATGGAAAGCGTTTCGCTGATGTTACTGAGGTCAATAAAAAAACGACAGAGGCACTGTGAAGCATCACAAAAGATGAATTTGAAGAATGTTTTGAAAAATGGAATGAAAGATTCGACAAGCGTATCATTGCAAGTGGGGAATACTTTGAAGGAGATTGAAGGTCTGTGCTTAGAATGTGAACAAATAAGTTCAAACAAAAATAAGTCCGGTTTCTTTTGGGTACCCCCTCGCAGGTATGTGCACCCACAAGAAAAATAAAGATATACCCCAGTGGTTTGATACTGGTGTAAACACTAAGCTTTTTTTGGGAACGAAAACCTGGTCCAGCATAATATTTACCATCTCAAAATTAAGTTTACTACCAACAAACGGTAAAATCTACAATTTAGCAGCCAACGATGAGGGCGACATGCATCACACAATGTGAAGTTGTTTATCTGTCATAAAACTGCATTTCCTGTGAAGGATGTCTCAGCACTACACTGGAAAAGGGCGGATAAATGCGTCGTGGAGAAAAGGCCACACTTTGTACCTCTTATTAAGCTTAATTACAATAACTGCCGCCCTCTCGTTAATTCTATAGAGTTCCTCTACGTCATCACCTATATCTCGATGAATCAGAAATCCCACAAACAATTCTCCTTTGTACACGATAGCACAGTACATGCCCGCCCTTTAGCACTGTACACGCCTCATCTGCCCCAACCTCACTAAGCCCTATGGTGTCCGATTTAATACCCGCTGGCTGCTCTAACAGCACCGCTAGACTAGCCTCAATGGATAATGTTCTAGCGTGCAACATTGCCAGGTTCAGTTTCCAATGGCGGCCTGTTCGAAGCCAGAGATTCTCAGACTCAGACCTCCCGTTTTGTCACGACTCTCACCGCCGCCTTGGACAGTTTGCTCCGTAGCCGCTGGGGACTGAGGGTTATGCAATTCTTTCGACAGGCAGTTTTTTTTTAATCCGGTGGAGAACTGCACGGCACCGGGATTCTAAACCCGGACCTCTAGCACGCGAGGCGGATGCTCGACCTCTACGCCGTCGTTGCATCGGTGATGACGCCTACATACCGTATCAGCGTAATATAACTGGTTCAAACCCAGTTCTGGCGGCAAAATCGCAAGAACATCAGGCGCTCATTGTAGACACTACAGCAGGTATCATCGAAGTTTCATTTTCAAGACTGTGGTTAAAAAGGCCCCCCAAGTTTAGCCTTAGGTACAACAACTTTTCAAGAGCTCGCTTGTCGTCTTTTGTGTTACGATAGCATTAGAAGCCTCACTGAGAAAAAAAATGGCTGATGCTTAACTTGGTTAAGCCTGGAGAATGCGAAGCAGCATCGTGTCGCGTAATTTGGAGGCGCACAACCACAACGACGGCGCGAGGTGGGCCCCCGTTTCTCCACTGTCGTGACGTCATCAAGTCACGTGGTGTGACGTCATTTATCACGTGATTTGGAGGCGCACAACCACAGCGACGGCGCGAGGTGGGCCCCCGTTTCTGCACTGTCGTGACGTCATCGTGTCACGTGGTGTGACGTCGTGTCACGTGATTTGGAGGCGCACAACCACAGCGACGGCGCGAGGTGGGCCCCCGTTTCTCCACTGTCGTGACGTCATCGTGTCACGTGGTGTGACGTCATGTATCACGTGATTTGGAGGCGCATAACCACGGTGAAGGGCTGAAGTGGTAGCTAAAGTAGTATGCTTCGCATAAAAATGCGTCGGCGCTAACGTAAATCTCAGAGCTAAACATGACGGCACGAGACCGGAAGTGTCAACTATATGTTACGTTGTATCTTCATTGCGTCCGTGTCGCCACCTCTACATATCTGCATCATCATCATCATCATGCTGACTACACCCACAGCAGGGCAAAGACCTCTCTGAAGTCTCCCCAATTAACCCTCTCCTTCTCCAGCTGCAGCCACCCTATACCCGCAAGCTGGTCAATCTCGTCCGCCCATCTACCTTTCTAGCGCTTTCAGGGAAATATCTAACCACCAGTTAGACGACCCGACGAGAGATCTGGTTGTACAGACATACGTGCACTCAAAACCGAAAATACTAAAGAAGGGTGTACGCTGTACCCTACGCCACTCCCTCATGAAAGGGAGTGCCCTATCGGACAGCTTTCTACCTTTTCACTCCAATATATATGCGTGATTGTGATTACAGTGTGTAGGGGTTCGGAAGCACAACTGTGAAAGAATGACACAACATTCGGTGCAAAGCCATCATCAGCCTCTAATGCTGCCGCATTGCCATCACATAACCTAATCATATGTCCCTGCGAACGTTTTTAGAAGCTATCCCGTCCCCTACTACCTTGCCACCTTTACTTGTCTAGAATAAGTTTCTAGTAATTATCTGCATGTCTTTTCAGTTTTTTTGATCCAATCAACTTTTCTTATTCGCAGCTCTTCCTGTTGCGCATGAGGCTGACAGCTCCGCTAGAAATACCAAGAACGGTTGTAAACCTTTCCTATTTTGATGCCTCCCATTCCTGTTGAGGAGGTGATGCGTCATCTGACACACTCCTCAGATACCACAGTTGCCGTTTACTCCAAAGTGTCCATGGTTCATGGACCATTATGGTCTTACCTTCATAGCCCAAAGTGTTGCAGTAGCGGCAGAAACTTTATTACCGGCTTCACGGCTTCTATTTTTAGCTCCCGCTGACAGTATTCTGTTGCCTCTTGCCTGCCCTATGACCGAACGGGAGTGCGTGCGCAAGCAAATGCCATCTGAGAGAGGCTTTCGAAAACAGGTTTTGCAGTGGGTTACGCAGACTAGTGCACAAATTAGGAACCATCCTATATTTACTTTAGTATAAGGAGGTAAGTAAGTAAGGTGGCCGGTAGCAACCCATAGATGGCGTTGGAAGCGACGGAGTCATCACACTGCAGCATTTCCAGAGGCTTTTTATTGCCATTACTAGCAAAAGCTGGACGTCACACTTGCTTTGGACGACAGTTCACTATGCGTGCCTTTTCGGGTGCGTTCAGTCCGAGTTTACCGTGTCGACGTTCCGCATACATTTTCTCGTACCATTACTTACCAGTTCCGCTTGGAAACAAGCTGGTTTACTGAACGTCCCGCGCTCACCTCTGCTTTGAAGCAGCAGCAAGTGCCTACTGACCGGATGATTCAAAGCTGTGCCACATTGTGGCGCGCGGGATGGTTACGAGGGAGCTGCATTGATAGCGGCACACGCCGGCAAATTTTGCAGGCAACTTGCCTCATGACGGGAGCTGGACCTTTCGCATTATGCGGCTACAGGACGCGAACCTTTGCGTTGGTGGCTTGAAGTGGTTGGAAACTGTGTGGGAAATTCTCGAGTAGTAAGAAGCAAAAATATTTCGCGAACAGTATTTATTTCAAAAGTGCGTTTATTGGCAGCAGGGAAAAGTACAGACAATGGTTACTAGCCTCGCGGTGAGCGGCATCGCTCATTGTTAACTTGAGTTCCCAGAGAAGGGCATTTTCTATTGAAGGTATCTGTGCATTCCCAAGGGATATCGTCAATAAAAGCCTCGTTTATCAAAAGGGCACAGTAAGGATCTGGAACGAAATTTTAGCAATATAAATATTTAGACACGTCATTGTCTTCGCCTGTTAGGACGAAAAGCCGTCGCTCATGAACCGCTGCCATAGGTGTATACCGTTGTAAAGGTGTATACCGCTGTAAGCAGATGTCTGACATAAAAGAAACAACAGCAGACTATTTAGCATGCCTAAGCCCGGAACATCATGCGGGAGCACTAGCTACGGTTTGTGGAACCTTATGGACCTTACGTGCTAGAGGAATTTGACCTAAATTCCTTCTTTCCAACCGCCTTTACCCGGAAGGCGTTTACAATGAAGGTCTTCACCGGAAAAATCTTAACCATATTACTCTAATGGCCGTTGATCTAAATGCATTTGACCTAAACGCTTTTGCCACAGACTCCTCTGATCTAAAGTCTCCTGAAGGCAGTTAACTTGACGATCTCCATTCAGGTGTACCCGGCACCCAGGGCTTCACCCATATGGAGGTGTGCCAGGTGTACACACATGGCAGGCTGCCCGCAACTCGGTGTAAGGTGGGCCACCTGCCACAAAGCAGACTTCAGGGACATGTGCAGGGCCAACCACACTAAGAGGGAACACGGATCCGGGTGGCCACGTACCTGCGGAATGCCATTGCATCTAACCCATTCATGAATCAATGCAGAGTCGCGCGCGAGAAGAGGGACCTCGACGTGGTGCTTCGTGTCATCTGCCCCCTTGCACGGGTTTGCCACTGGTGCCACCGTGCGCGCAGCCACGCGGAGCCCTGTTCCAAGTGTGATTGACCTGTACGTACGTACCATCGGGGCCAAAAGTTATAGAACCCTCCTCCAAGTTCCGGCCCCTGCCACTCTGCGGGGGGGGGGGGAGATGCCACATGAAAAAAACTTCTGGTGTCGAGACCGGCGCAGTGGACCCTTTTCGACACTAGAAGTGCTTTGTCAGGTGGCGCCCCTATGCAAAGCGACCCGGGTGGGAACGTGGAGTGGGGAGGTCTGTTACTGTTGCCCCCTATGGTACAGTTTATGGTTTATAGAAGGTTAACGTCCCAAAGCGACTCAAGCTATACGCCGTAGTGAAGGGCTCCGGAAATTTCGAACACCTTAGGTTCTTTAACGTGCACTCATATCGCACAATCATATCGCGAAAATACAAAAAACGAAAAGTAAACATAATAATTCCAAAATGAATGCATTTCACATGTGCTGGTCTTCATGGTTTGTTAGTTATTGTGCTGGTGCCAGAATGTACTTGTTTCAGTAACACTGCTACACCCAGCATTATTTTTCGTTAGTGTTTATTGTTGTTTTGCATTGTCACACTTTTTGCTGTATTGCCCCTCCTGCTAGGGCCAGTTTTTGGCCTGCAGTATCAGTAAATAAATAAATAATAAAGTAAATGAATAAAAAAATAAACATTGAGGTGGAAGGAGAGGACAGGGAAACGCTTTCTCATTCCCGCTCTTACGCAGGCTTACGTGCGATCCTGTAATTTTTTTCGCAAGCATTCCCACGAATTTGGGTAGGTCAAGCAATAGCTTTTTGGCCACTCTATCTTTAACATATTCCAGCGTCAGGTCCGCTGGTTCACGTTTATAACATCATTCCTGATGGTTATAAGTCAAGCCTTTGTACTCGTAAAATTCTCTTACATGTCATGCAAGAACCACTTTTAAAACTATTTTTTTTTTTACTTTCGCTAACCGCAGCCGTATATTTTACTATTCATCAGCTGGCATTGCATAACACAGCGCTTTTGAGGCTTGTAATTTCACCTAAAAACATCGCTCAATTTCCTCTGTCGTGTTTGCAAACAAACACAACAGTGATCATTTGAGTGCAATGTCGAATGGCTTTCATGAGATGCAGATTCCGGCCTGCGGCGTATCTTTCCTGCGTGCAGGCAGCAGCCGGCGAGAGAACTCCGCCTTGTTCAGGTTTGGTTTTTTCGGTGTTTATCGTCCCAAAGCGACTCAGGCTATGAGAGGCGCCGTAGTGAAGGGCTCCGGAAATTTCGACCACCTGGGGTTCTTGAACGTACACTGACATCGCACAGTACACGGGCCTCTAGAATTTCTCCTCCAACGAAATTCGACCGCCGTGGCCGGGGTCGAACCCGCGTCTTTCGAGTCAGCAGCCGAGAGCCGTAACCACGTAGCCACCGCGGTGGCTAGAACTCAACATTGTAATTTGCTACCTGCAGGCATAAAAAAAATACATACGCTTTTCGTCATCCCAGTCCAGACTTTCCTGCTTCTCAAATCTTCCTTTTGGTATCTTCACGAGTAGGCAGGTTTGGTTTAGGGAGTACATAAGTACGTAGGCAGTTCCTGGAAAGATTACAATGTTGGGCTGTACGGGAGTACGAGGCAAACAATAGACTACACATTCTAAGGCCTGTCCTGTGTGAATGGAAAACCTGTGGGCACCGTGAGCGTCTTATGCAAGTAATTTTATGTCGTCTTCGCATTAAACACACACACCTTACACACAATGTTTGACAGACGAAACAAGACAAACCTCATTATGAAAGATGTGGATACGAGCTCACACTTAACCATATTTTATTCTTAGTTCAAAACTCTAAAAACGAAGAAATAAGTCCTTCACACAATTTCACAATGAATGCATTCCCTGTCACGCGATGTTGCTCTTAGGTGATAATGTAATTGTTGATATTTCTTATGTTTACAGCTTTTTAACAAAAGCAGGCTTTCTGGAGGGACTCTGAATTCTGACCGAGTGCATCACTTCATTGTTTGGCACATTTCAGCCAATTTCTCATTCCTGAGAAGGCTGAGGTCTTTATTCGATTTGTAGGGAGCCTCGAGATTCTTGCGCAGCAAAAAATGGTCGTTGAGGTTACCTCATCTTTTTTAATGATTTTACTATTAGCCATTTCTAAAATACCTTCTTTTTTCATTAATAGATAGCACGAACTAACTTTTTAGGCCCTCAGCAGCACCATTAATTACTCAATTTTTTTGAAGTTCTTCGGAAAACAATTTTTCTACTCGTCGAGCTTGGTGCATGGTAGCCTTAGATACTTATGCGCTACTAAACCCAACTCAACCCAGCACAACAGAACTGGAGTTCCCTGAAAGGATCACACGTAAGCGACCAAAAAAAAATGCATTGTTAAGGCTACAAACAATCCCTTTAATACGAACAGGGCTCAGAGCAGCATTCAGCCATGTTAAAACAATCTGTTTAAGTGATCGCGTTTCGAGTGTGCCTACGAAGGTAATTCACTGATGTTTACGATTTGCCTGTGCCGGTATTGGAGTGTTACAATTAAACCACCAACCGATAATGAAGCGTTTGTTGAGCCAGCAGTGCTCCTCATTGTGCTTAAGCCATACACTGGTCACAATTGCTCGTCACTCACAATTTTCGAATGCATTCTGGAGCCGTCAAATACTCTCTTGTTTGTAAACCGTTCATGTGGCCGGTGCTTCTATTTTTGTTTTGGGAAGGGGGGGTGGCGAAGCGCTGAAGATGTTTCTACGCATTTGCGTCCTATATTTGAAACTAAAAATTGCTCAATGCACGTTCAGGGGGAGTTCAAGAAAGAAAACTGCGCTAAATGAAAGCTTAGGTCTTTACTTGTCATGCCTTGTTGTGAAGCCGTACAGTATATCTCCATACAGTGCACACTTTCCAAATCCCATTTAGTATTGAAAGGCTTTTGTATGAAAGTTGCCTAGCCCTGGTAGCATTTTCTTCCTTGAACTGCACCTGTAACCACGCACCTTTATTTTACTCGTTTCCATCACGGTTAAGTCCATCTTATCCACTATCTCCGAGCCCGAAGGTCTACGTGGTGCTAACGTTTCCTATATCTACCTCTTGATGTGCGCCGCATCATTGCGACTGGCGCATTATAACGCAGTGTAACGTGTAACACTCTCAATGTACGAAACTCGGAACAGTACACTGCGAAGCGCTTCTTTATGTGCGCATTGCAGCACAATCATTTAAGCCGTACCAAATTCCTTTTCTGCGCTGACAGGCACCTTTGTGCACGAGGGAGACAGCAGACATTTGCAGTATGTTAAAGCGCGCTTCGTTTGAGCATAGCCACATTAAAATATTCTGTGGCTCAACTCCAGCGCACGAGAGCGTGTGCAGTGCAGCACACTCCATTGCTGTGTTGCATAATCATTGTCACCTCTGACAGGCGTATTTGTGCACGAGGGAGACAGCTGGCTTTAACAGTACGTGAAAGCATGCTTCCTTGGAGCATAGTCACCTTACAAATTCATTCCGTGGCTGAACACCTAGAGCCCGAATGCGTGCGGAGCGCACCACACTCATTTTATATGTTCCACTTGACAGGCTCAGTTTCACCCACATTACCACTAGAAAATAAAGCGCAGTGTGCGTTTGTCAGTTTTTTTTTAATATTCCTTACGTTTTGAGTTCAGGTCCTCGAAATCGTCTGGTTCTGCATTCGTCACAGCCACTCCATCTGTTTCGTTCTCCTTGAACCAATAAAAGAACGTAAGGGTCGCTCTTCCTTTCACCCTAGAAAACATTTCGAGCAAAAACACCTGTTAATGAGTTTCACGGGGATATAACCATCATTGAGTAGGTTGTCGCCATCTTCAGCACAGAACCACAACACAGCGTAGTTTTTCGACAGAGAGAAACAAAATCTGAAAAACCCCCCGTTTTGGTTCGTCATTTCTTTAGCCGTGTCAGAAAGTTGCGCTGTGCTGTCATCCTCGCTGCCTTGAATTACCAACTATCCCGATCAGCCTCACTCGCAAATTTAAAATTTTCCAGGCCCGTTCCAGTGGCTTCAGAGGGGTAAATGCGATGCGCATTAAAATGCGGTGAAATCTGAATGAAAGGCCTACATGAAACGAGGCACCAAACAAAGCTATTCAATCCTATAAGGGCAGACTTTACAAAATGAGCTTGACATTACATAAGAAATATATGGCGAGGCTTTAAACAGCACAAAATGAGTGTTGCCTGAGCCCTTATAACTATGTATGGCAGGCTTAAACCAATTACAATATAAAAGAAGTGGGCCTGATCCAATAGAATTTTTATTGAAAAAAATTGTGCTCCTGTGTAACTTAGGTCAGTCTTGGAAGCATTTGCGACTACATCCACCGACCAGGATTCACTCCGAGGTAGATACTGAGAAAAAGCAAATAAAGAAATATCAACGTCTTTAACGGTCACAATTCAAAAAAGCAAACTTTTAAAAATTTAATTGAAAAGGAACAATGAACAAGTTTGTTGTTTTGTCAAAATCAGCTTTCGCGTCCCCAGCGACCAAATATTGTCCAAGTTAAGGCGCTAGACCCCGAAGTTGTGTTTGACTTTGCGTTAAATATGTTAACTGCTGCGTATGTATTTAACCAGATATCCGTTATAAAGCGCTGTTCCATGTTTTTGCAGGCACAGTTGCCTGTAGCGTGAAGAATAAAGGGATAAGGGAAACAACGCTTTAACCTACTGCTACAAAATGCTTTTCTCAGCTCATCGCAGCACGCAGGCTTCAAAATGCAATGAAGCATTAGAAGCCTGAGAGCTGAAAAAACACGTCGTACTTAGTCCTAAGGAACCACGGGTTGGTTAGTCATAAAAATTACCAGTTGGTCAAAACAGTGATTACATCGCAAGGTCACGTGACATGGCTGATCGCTGATTTGTCATCGAAGTCGTCACGAGACAGTTGACAGGTGCGCTGGTCAGGTCACATTGGCTACTATGGTGGTGGGGTTGGTGGCAGTTGCAAGGTGCGCTTGGTTGTGTGCACACGTGCCTAGGCAGCCTTCGCGTATGAGGCTGGAATGGAGCCAAAATCAACGCCGCGTCTGTGTACCGTAGTGGAATATCGCCCCAAGCGGAGAGGGTAACCACAGAAATAAGTAGGAGAAAATGCAGTACCGGAGGCTAGCAGAAATCACGGAAGCAGGCCGAGTGGACCTCCAACATTTGTGCTTTCGTATTCTCAACCCCTAATGTAATAAGTTTCCTGTAAATATGATTCAGGTATTAGTGGTGAAGCACTCATACGCTCACCAACACCGACCAAGAACCTTGTCACCGTGCAATCTTGTGGCGTTGCCTAGAGACCCGAGTTACCACCCGAGCTTTCCCGAGTTACTCGGGTAAAAAGCGCACAAACGCACTTATCCCCCCCCCCCCTACCGCCCACACACACACACGCACGCACGCAAGACACGGGGCGAGCTGTCGTGTGCGTGCGGTTTTTGAGCAATTTTTCATGCTTGAAGAATAACTCCCAATAGCAAGACAACATGTTATACTGAAATGTACTGCCTGCCTTTGTGCGTTTAATTGCTTTACGAGGGCCTCGGTTCTGCACTTTTTTTTGCCAAGGGTCCTCACACAACTGCCATCCTCACCGTTCGATCACGTTTCATGTCTCACTTGCGGTGGTAAGTACGTTCCATACCCTCTGCTATGCACGGGGGTGGCGCTGGTGAACACTCTTAAGATTAGGTCGCACGCTACACAATGCACTCGAAAGTAGAAGGTTTGATAGCGCCGCCGAGGTCAGTTAGGGCACCGTACACGGCATGCGGAGGTCATGCGTTCGAATCGCACCGCCGACATGAATGGCTGCTTTCTTTTCCTTTCTATTCGATTATAAAAAAACCAAAAAAAAGAGGAACTTCTAAATTTTCGTTGACAATACGCAAGGAACAGTTGCACAGAAACGAAACATAGGAGATCTAACTTCTTTTTTAAGCGCATTCACTTCGTAGGAATACTTGAACACCAGCGCCTATAAATTAAATGCTGAAAGCAAACCATCTGCAGACATTTTTCTGTGATTTGCACTAAGCAATCACGAGAGGCTCATCACGAAATCATAGCCCACAACCAAATATTTAAATTACTTACATTTTGCCATTATTGTAGAGTCCCATGATGATGTCTGCACTGTAAAGTTCAGTTTGTTGAACAACGAAATAGATGCACAGGTCGCTTGACACTGGGAGCGTAACAGGCATATTATGATGGTGGATGAGGTACCGCGTTCCATTTTGAATCGCCTGGATAGAAAGATTTGAAAAATGCACTGTAAATGCAATGCACTTTAAAAAGGAAATTTCAGTCCTGACCACTGCTCACGAACACTCCTCTGCGCAAAACTTTCCCAATCAAGCTATGTAATGAAAATGTGTGTCATAGTTAAGTTCAAAACTAGGTCATAGGTGTCTCCTCCCTTAGAAGAAAAGCTGAAAATCAGTCAGCCTCGTGGTAGCACACTGTCGACGCACGTAAAACTACTGCATTGTTCACTTGTGGCACAATCCGCACGTGACTCTTGGACGTCACTATAGCTCAGATAGGACAACCTTTATCTATGGCATAAGCAAGATGCGGCCCCGCAGCAATAGTCGAGTGGGTATCAAGTATCGGCATAGAAACTATCGGCATAAAAACGCGCATCGAGAAAGTTTTTCGGATTATTTTTCTCATTTCACCTTAAACAGTCCTTCGTTAACAATGACAGAAGCCAACAGCCACAGAAACCAAGGGGCACAGGGGATTTTTTTTAATTTATTTATTTTGTGGTGTTGATCAATTTAGAATATTACTGAATATGTCATCGGTTAAAGCTAATTGATTAGAAAAGCAGAAGAAAAACAACCACATGCCGCCGGTGGGATCCGAACCCACGACCTCCGAATTACGCGTCCGGTGCTCTACCTATGAGCTACGGCGACGGCTGTCAAACCTTCTGCTTTCGGGGGTATTTATGTTTACAAGTAGCCTAACCTTGAGAGTGTTCATCAGCGCCGCCCACGTTCATCAGCGGCGGACGTAGAACGTCCTGAGTTACCGCAGGTGTGACGTAGAATGTCATCGAACGGAGAGGGTGGAAGCTGTGTGAGAACCCCCTTATGCTTCCTATGGCATCAAGGCTGCCAGAATCGAGGTCCTCGCTAAGCAATTAAGCAAACAAGGAAGGGGAATGAGGGGCTCGTTGTAAATATGACAGAAGCCAACAGCCACAGAAACCAAGGGGCACAGGGTATTTTTTTTTAAATTTATTTATTTTGTGGTGTTGATCAATTTAGAATATTACTTAATATGTCATCGCTTAAAGCTAATTGATTAGAAAAGCAGAAGAAAAACAACCACATGCCGCCGGTGGGATCCGAACCCACGACCTCCGAATTACGCGTCCGGTGCTCTACCTCAGAGCTACGGCGACGGCTGTCAAACCTTCTGCTTTCGGGGGTATTTATGTTTACAAGTAGCCTAACCTTGAGAGTGTTCATCAGCGCCGCCCACGTTCATAAGCGGCGGACGTAGAACGTGCTGAGTTACCGCAGGTGTGACGTAGAACGTCATCGAACGGAGAGGCTGGAAGCTGTGTGAGAACCCTCTTATGCTTCCTATGGCATGGGTGGCGCTCTTATGCTTCCTATGAACGTGGGTGGCGCTGATGAACACTCTCAAGGTTAGGCTACTTGTAAACATAAATACCCCCGAAAGCAGAAGGTTTGACAGCCGTCGCCGTAGCTCAGAGATAGAGCACCGGACGCGTAATTCGCGTAATTCGGAGGTCGTGGGTTCGGATCCCACCGGCGGCATGTGGTTGTTTTTTCTTCTGCTTTTCTAAACAATTAGCTTTAAGCGATGACATATTCAGTAATATTCTAAATTGATCAACACCACAAAATTAATAAATTTAAAAAAATCCCCTGTGCCCCTTGGTTTCTGTGGCTGCTGGCTTCTGTCATATTTACAACGAGCCCCTCAATCCCCTTCCTTGTTTGCTTAATTGCTTAGCGAGGGCCTCGATTCTGGCAGCCTTGATGCCATAGGAAGCATAAGAGGGTTCTCACACAGCTTCCACCCTCTCCGTTCGATGACGTTCTACGTCACACCTGCGGTAACCTTACGACGTTCTACGTCCGCCGCTTATGAACGTGGGTGGCGCTGAAGAACACTCTCAAGGTTAGGCTACTTGTAAACATAAATACCCCCGAAAGCAGAAGGTTTGACAGCCGTCGCCGTAGCTCAGAGATAGAGCACCGGACGCGTAATTCGGAGTTCGTGGGTTCGGATCCCACCGGCGGCATGTGGTTGTTTTTTCTTCTGCTTTTCTAATCAAATAGCTTTAAGCGATGAAATATTCAGTAATATTCTAATTTGATCAACACCACAAAATAAATAAATTTAAAAAAAAAAATCCCCTGTGTCCCTTGGTTTCTGTGGCTGTTGGCTGCTGTCATATTTACAACGAGCCCCTCATTCCTCTTCTTCGTTAACAATGGCCGAGTGCAATTTAGGGCAGCTTATGGAAGTATTCCAGGTGACTTCTAAACCTGTATATTTTTAAAATTGCTGAAGAAATGCAAGTTGTGAGGGCGGGCGCTCCCCTCACTGTGATAGTGACTCGGTGGCCTTGCAGTCGACCAATTCAGTAGCCACTCCACCGAAAATATTTTAATACATTTCGTAAAAGTGCAGCTGTCACAAATTCACCACTCGAGCGGATATAAAGAAACTGAATTATTATGAAAAAAAAGACTGCCAAAGTTTTAATCCAGTTAAACCAAGTGGACGTACGAAAGCATATGTTTAGTCTGGTGGGCTCTTCGTCTGGCTTTGTTGGGTCGTGGGCACGTCTGGCTACAATATTAGTTCGATAGTAGTATTAGTTCATGAAAACGAAGGGTATGCAATGCGCTGCGTGATAGTTTCATTTTAACGCGAGGTGTGATCGGTTGCGGTGATAGTATAGTGCTCTCGCGCAGTGGCCAGCGAAGCTCCTTTGTTCGCGTCTTCGTGGCTTGGAATCCCATCAGCGGCAATATTTATTTTATTCTTTTTATTGCGAAAGCAATACTACTTGCACTTTCACGCCTTTGCCGTGCCGCGGCCGGTGACCACCATTGACCTTCATTTGACCTTGATTGCATTAGATTGGATTGGACTGGATTGGATTGGATTAAATTAGATTAGATGACATTAGATTAGATTGCATTGGATTGGAATGGATTGGATTGGATTGGATTAGATTGGATTGGATTGCATTGGATTGGATTATATAACCATGGCGTAGGTACGGATATTGCTTTCGCAATAACCGGGCTTAACAAAGCTAAGCCACAGCGAATTTTTTTTTATGATTTGGCGAAGGTCACCCTCAAGGTAAAGCTTCACACAAACTAGGTGAGCCGGTTAGACCTTGTGAAGTAGTGCTTTCGCACTAAAAAAAAAACAAAAGTGAGGATCGGCAGCGACCACTCTGAGTACTGCGGTAACGAGGGAGTGATGGATCTGCCGCAACCTATTGCTCGTTCGGCATAAGTCACTAGAAATCTGATAAGTGCCGGAGCACTACGTTTGCGATCCAGACAAGTAGAGAGAGAGAGAAAGGAATTTTAATGATACGAAAAAGAGGAGAGGTCGGCCGTTGGTAACATAGCCCTGGCCTGCTACTCCACACTGGGGAAAGGGAAGGGGAGGAAAGGGAAAGTGCGAATGAAGGTTATGATGGCATAATACAATGAGTTTCATGAGTGGTGTCCACACACACACACACACACTGACTGGCACTCTCGTCGCGGAAAGTACACGCACGTGAAGTTTATGTCTTGAACACACACACCGACACATGTCATTAACACATAGTAGAGTAGGGTCTGTATGAAAACACAAATGTAAACTGTGTAAACTGTGTAAACCATGTAGGTCGTGCACAGGCGGTCACTTACGGGTGTACAGGTGTGTTTCGCGTAAAAACTTGAGCACGACCTTCGTCACACACCACCAATCAGAACGTTTCGACCAGGCGCCTAGATGAGTTTCTTCAGAGAGAGGGTGAGAGTCCAGTGGTCTCGTAAAGAAAACTTCTCATAAAGACAAGTAAGCCCCAGAGAAGTAATGCGCCGTAGAAAAACGCACCAGAGAAGCCCGGTCAAAATAACACGGAATGTGATGATATTTGCAAGTGGACATAGGTAAAGGTTCTTTGTGATTAGTTATTCATTGGTGGTGCGTCACGAAATGTTTCCATTACAGTGGTTGACGTTATTATGATACCAGCAGGAGACTATTACCGCTTCACAAGTTGAGCCTGTTGCCCGTTCAATAGGCACGTGAAACTCGACACTAAAGGAGTGTAAGACATCACTGCTGAATAGGAACACTCGGCCAGTAAAGCGTCTTCAGCGACTTTGGCATAACGCCTTTAGAGATAGGCTGGAAAGAGCGTTGAGGAACGAGGAAAATCAGCGTGGCCTAATAGCCACAGGCAGGACAATATTTGAGGGCGCATTAAAATGAAAATACCCAGAGAGGAAGCAGCGAAGCATGTCTCGTTGTTGCAGCCGGAATAAAATTACTTGGCAATGAATTAAAGTGATGAAAAATGGAACGAAAGTGGATTCATGAGACGCCAAGTCGTTGTTCGCGTCCTGACCGAGCCTATGGGGAAAGCGAACAACAAGAGATGCGGCAGGAAGCACCATACGGAAAAGTTCTGGAGCTAAAGTTTTATGCCTCGCAAGTAGTCAAAAACTGGGATCTTTAAAGGAAGCATGCTTAAGTGTCAGTCCTCATGGAGAGCACATGAGCACAGCGGAAGTTAAGGTGAATAAAATGAGCCTGAAGCTGACCATTCTGAATGCCTTCTGAATCGTCAAGAATACGTGTGAGCACGCCGTCGGTAATACCGTCATATATATATATATATATATATATATATATATAAACTCGCGTTTTTAGAAGTTTTTTTAGATGTCAATCTCAGACAAGTGCATCCTAACCTGCACCTTTCTCTAGTTATTTGCCGCTTCCATCCTTCACGCCCAATCGATTTTAGCTTTGTTCCAGGTTCGTTTTGATGGTTTGCATCCTCCACTTTTACAGTTATTACTTATTGGTACCACCCTTCGTATCCATCTTTTAGCATGTTTCACTCTCTTTGCCTTTCTTGGCATTTTTTTTGCCGTACATTTTTGTCCTCTGGTATAAAATTTATTGAAAGTGAATCACTATGGCACTTGAAGTGATTCCTTCTTTTTTTTTCCTTGCCTTCGGAATCGTTGCAACGGGTGTACGATACCGCGCATGGAGCATTTTATCTGCACATAATACCCCCTGCTGTGGCTTGTTCCCGTCTACATGTAATGCTTCTAATAACATTGTAAGCTCTGCGCCGTGTGTGTGTGTCCTTCCTTACTCTGTCACCATTGGTTGCCGGCTTGGTGTCAGCCAAGGTGTGGGCCTTGGTTGCCGGCTGACCGTGTCGCGACAACTGTGATTTCCTGGCCATAAAAAGAGGGCAGCAAAGGTGAGCTTTGAGGTGGAAAAGTTGAAATCGAGGCAAAAGTGTTGTACATGTAGGGGGCATCACGATTATGTGATGTAACTAAGAACACTAGTAAAACGCAGATCGACATGAAATTATATCGGGTGTTTCAGCAAACACTTTCAGAAATTAAAAAAAAATGGGCTTTTCGGGGTAAAAATATGGGTTTTGAGTCATAGTATTAAGAGTGTAGGCGGACACCAGAAAACCGTTGAATCTTCTTAAGCAGTAAGCTGGTTAAAATTTTTTAAATAATTTTTAGGTAGAGCTAGGAAACTAGTTGCAACCAAAGGTTTGTAGCCGGTCGTTAGTAACAGTCATATCAGTTTCTAAAATTTCGAAAACGCGTTTACTATCGCCGCTGTGGCTCGGAAATATTGGGCTTCATCGTGCCAAAATGCATGCGCTTTCTAAAGCATGAAGGCAAAGCATCCAATCCAGTGAACGTAACTAGTCGAAAAAGCCAAATTTTGTCGAGCCACAGGGCCAAAGGCGTTTTCAAAATTTTCGAACTGATATGACTATTACTAACGACAGCCTACAAATCTCTCAATGCAACTAGGAGCCTCACTCTACTAGTTAAAAATTATAAAAAATAGTTTACCAGCTTACATTAGTTAAGACGATTCACTGGTTTCCTGGTGTCCGCCAGCAATGGTATGCCGCAAGCGCCATAATTTTGTCCCCAAAAGCCTATTTTTTAAAAATTTTTAGTGTTCGCTGTTCGCAAGTGTTTAGAGTGTTCGCTGTTTTAGAGTGTTCGAGAGAGAGAAAGATTAGTTCAGTCAAGGTCCCTGCGCGGGCTCGGCGCGAACACGGGCGGCGCCACGTCCTGCAGTGAGTGGAGGACGCCGCATGCTGTGCGCCTGTGGAGCAACAGCTGCGGCAGTTAAGATACAGCCGTCAGCGGCGTCTTGAAACACGACTCTCGTTGCGGAAGGGCAATGAACGCAGCTGAAAGGGAGCGTCTTGCTCTGATCGCTGCTGGTACGCGGCAGGCTAGGGCCACAAACGTGTGGCGGGTCCCACCCCTCCCTAGATAACAAACACGCAACGCTCTGGCGCAGACTACAGACACACTCTCTTCCCTCACCCCTTACCCTAGCCCACTATCATCCCTCCTTCCCCACTCCGGCATGCGCCCTATGCCCAGAACCCTTCGCCTCTTCCCTCAACATCCTGTCCCTCTGCCCGGCGGACCCTCCCCCGCGGGACCTAGAGAACCTCAAGACCTGGGAGGACTGAGAGACCCTGCTGCGCTCGGAGGACCCGGCCATGCAGACGATCGCAACCGGCCGGGCTGCCAGTGTTGTGGACCTTAGGAACATAAACACTTAAGTGCAATGGGGTCGTGCGGGGACCCTGGGGCGTGCCCCGAATTCCTTGTGCAATAAAGTTTTCTCTCTCTCTCTCTCTCAAATAGAGAGCGAACGCTCCCTGGACGGTGCGAGCAAACGCGCTGCACGACAAGACACTCACCGCTCGTTCCGAGACATTTCTCACAGCAGAAAGCACTCATGACCTTCCCCAAACAGAAGCACAGTCGTCACATAATCACCAGTGTTAGCCGCCTCTAGTCCGCTACACGCAACTATTGCAAACTCCCAAAGTGGAGGAGCTAACGCTGATAATGCTCATTACCATGGTTTCACCACCATTAAAAATTTCGTATGTCTCTTCCTTTTAGGTGATGCCAGTAAAGGCACTATCGTCCACATCACACTGCCCAGTATTCTTGTCAGCTCAAGTCTTGTCTTAAGCAGGTCCCTATTTGTGGGGCGCGTGGTGTGTGTAGAGCTTCGATCTCATCCAGGATGGGATTAACTGCTTGTAGAAGCAAACATTCGCGGTCCAGGCCATTATACGTCTGAACAACCCCAGTGATGAATGCATGCGAGCTCCGCCGTGTTTTGTTACCATGCACAGACAACGAGAATTACAAGATAAACCTAGGACGGCCTAGGACGTCGCCCTAGGATGGCCTAGGACGCTACGGACGGCGACCGAGTGACCAACGTCAAGTACAAGCGAAACATCACACACCGTTCAAGCTTCCTTCTCTTCCGAGTGTCCGGTAGTGCAGGCTCAACTTCACAGTGTGGTGGAGGGTAGACTGTATAGGCACCGTGCATATATATATATATATATATATATATATATATATATATATATATATATATATATATATATATATATATATATATATTTGAAGACCGATCTTCTTCCTTCTCCGCAACCGCAAACGACGATCGGTGAGATCGCCTTCAAGAGTACACAATTTGTGTCGTCCACAAGTCCGGCCGCTTGCACCAGGACGCGGATTGCTTGTCCCGTTACCCTGTCGATGCGCCTTCCTCCAACGAATACGAGGCTGACGCCTGCGTCTTATCCATCTCGGCCTTCCGCAACATTGCGCAAGAACAGCACTTGGATTCTTCGCTACGTTCCCTCATCGACCGCCTCACCGCCAACCGCTGTGATGCGTCCCTCGCCCCGCTTGTGCTCCATGAGAACGTCCTCTACCGGCGCAATATGCGGCCTGACGGCGCTGACTTCTTGCTCGTGGTCCCGCAACACCTGCGCTGCAGCGTCCTTGAGCAGCTTCATGACGTTCCCACGGCCGGTCATCTTGGAGTCTCCCGCACCTACGACAGCGTGCGCCGCCGCTTCTTTTGGCCCGGTCTATACCGTTCTGTCCGCCGTTATGTGGCCGCTTGCGAGCTGTGCCAACGACGGAAGACGCCCTCGGTTCTCCCTCCCGGACACCTTCAGCCGATTCCCATCCCCGTAGACCCGTTTTCCCGTGTCGGCCTCGACCTGCTCGGCCCTTTTCCGGTGTCTGCTATGGGAAACAAATGGATCGCGGTCGCGACGGACTACTCCACGCGCTACGCTATTACGCGAGCGATCCCAACCAGCTGCGCAACTGATGTCGCTGACTTTCTCCTGCACGACGTCATACTCCACCACGGTGCTCCCCGTCACCTGTTCACCGATCGCGGCCGCTGCTTTCTTTCCAAAGTGGTCGCCGAACTGCTCCGCTTCTGCTCCGTCCGTCATCAATTCGCCGCTGCCTACCATCCGCAGACGAACGGGCTCACTGAACGTCTGAACCGCACCCAGCACTTCCACCAAATGTTACGCGGCGGCCAGCCGAAGAATGAGACGTGGTGAACCATGGCTATGAGATGATTTAATGGCCCCTGGCCTAGCGCGAGCGCTCCGTCCCGCGCCACTGCCAGCTTCGTCTTCGTCACAATATATATATATATATATATATATATATATATATATATATATATATATATATATATATATATATATATATATATATATATATATATATATATATATATATATTGTTACGTGACGGCAAGCGATGATGTCAGGACTACATGACCTATTCCGATTATATGATTTGATTTAATGTCTGCGAGCCTAGCACAAGCGCCCCTGACCATGCCACTGCCCGCTTCGTTGTCTTCTTGTCCGCCACATGACTCGGGGCCACTGAGCGATCGTCCCGCTCGCGCGAACTAGAAGAATGGCACAGACGATATGAATAGTTTTTTTTCGAAATGAGCCAGATCCACCAAAACAGAAACTTAGAACAAGGCCATAATTTCTTGTCTGAAAGGAATGCGCTGCTATTCAACCTAGTACATCACAAGTTTTATGGGGCAGATAGAGCAGTCGAACAGCCTTAATCGCCAAAAATTTACGTGCATAGTTTGGCCTATACAACAATGGAAACATTGGATTTGGCTCATATCGAAGTGAAGCATCAGATTCCACCTAGTTTTCTTCTCGAAACTTTATTATTACTGCAGTATGTTTCAGGTTACATTCAAAACAAAATGGAAAAATGCTTGTGCTGTGACTTCAGCAGAAAAAAAAATTACAAGTATGCGTCACCCGCTTTACACTCATACATGGATAGCAGGCATGTCTTCCTGGCAGCATAAGCAGATTTCTTCGCAATCTGCCATGGGCTCCTTTTCTTGACAGCGACGAAAGGCAGCCTCAAAATACGCAAGTTCTTCGTTTTCTTTCCATGACACACCAAAGTGAGTCACGAGAAGGTTGGTACGTCTCTCACCTTCAATTCGTTGAGGTGGTGTGCATACAGCTCGCACTGTTTCGGTGTTTCTACAAGGGTCTTTTCCCTCTTTAGGACCGATACAAAATTAGACACCGAAACCCTGTAGTGGGGTTCGGCTCTAATTTGAGGGCTTCGGCCTGTCACATTTCTCTGAATGTAAAAAACCTTCGTTTCAGTAATCTTGAAAGGCAGGTTGGACGTTGATCTCATTACTTCCGTACAGTACGCCTTCCAGGGAACGTTCACCGACCTCTTCATACCCGTCGCAATCCATGCGGAACTAAATCCGTCAAAGCAAAAGTCTTGAAAAAACAAAGGAGCTCGCGAAACAGACCAAGCAGTCCGCGCTATCACGCACGAGCACCGCCGGCACGAGCCTACAAGGAGGCTGCCATGTTGGCTGAATCACGTGGTCTCCGGGTCAGTCTCCTATTGGTTGAACGGATTTGGCTCATTTCGATCCACGCAGTGGAAGGATTTGGCTCGTTTTCGATTTGAAATGTGATCTGCGGGCTAGCTCAGTTGGTGTAATTCGACCCATTTTGTTCTGATCTGTTTTTTTTAAAGGAAAGTTGAATGGCTTAGCTTGCCACTACAGTTGGGGTTGCGTTACTTTCGGTTTGTGGATTTGGCTCATTTCGAAAAAAAACTCCTCATATATACATCGATATATACATTTATTTATGTATATATATATATGTACATATATATACATCGCCAAGGTGCCGCTTGATCACCTGCTTGCTTGGTTCCGGTGTTCAAGCACCGGAACCAAGTAGGTGATATATATATATATATCACCTACTAGCGCCAAAAGTACAGCGTCATCCTTCTCATTCCAGATAAAAGGTAACTTCTCATGCGACAGCGCTAATGTTGTCTACCTCCTGGAATGGGGCACCTGTAAAGCTCAGTACGTGGGACAAACAGTTACACCGTTCAGAATTCGCACCAACAATCACAGATCACATGTGCGGACGCAGCCAAATCTCCCACTTTCAAAACACATAAACAACCTTGGGCATCCATTCGATAACTTTAAAGCTATTTTACTTCAATCGGGGTTCAAAACGCATTATGAGCGCGAGAGCTGTTAATCAAACCTGATTCACAAATTTAACACATTCTCAAGCGGCATCAACGAAACAGTAGGCCGGCTATCATGCTTACACCCCTAGAGTACCAAATAATTATCCAAGACATGTTGATGGCAAAGACTGACAGAACGGGCGTCAGAAAGCATAGCAAGCATTTATTTCTTCTTTTTTTCATGTCACACGTATTGTCACGTATTTAGCGTTTCTTTTCGCCTTTTCTATATATTTTTTATTTTTTAGTTTTAAGTATTTTTGTATTGTATTGTCATGCTTTGTACTTCATTGTCACGCATTTTTCTTCTGCGCGCGCTCACGCGCACTGAAGAATTACATTTGTCTTAACACGTTACATTTTACTTGCCACTGACTGCAGGTCGTTTCTGGTGTTGTGTTTGTGTGTTTGTTGTTAGCCTTGCGTCTTTTTCTTTTGTTGTGTCTTGAGTGGTTGTGTAAGGTTTGGTTTGGTTTGATTTGGTTTATGTGTTTAACGTCCCAAAGCAACTCAGGCTATGAGGGACGCCGTAGTGAAGGGCTCCGGAAATTTCGACCACCTGGGGATCTTTAACGTGCACTGACATCGCACAGTACACGGGCCTCTAGAATTTCGCCTTCATCGAAATTCAGCCGCCGCGGCCGGGATCGAACCCGCGTCTTTCAGGTCAGCAGCCGAGCGCCGTAACCACTGAGCCACCGTGGCGTGGCGGTTGTGTAAGGATTCTCCTTTTTTTGTGTATTGAGTGGTTGTGTAAGGATTCATTAGAAACTTCTGTTTTTTTCTAATGACCTATCTTGTATCGTGTTGTGCTGCCACAACCCTTCTCTGAGTGGGATTTTTGATATTCTTGTGTAGTAGCGTTTTTTCTTCCTTTTTTTCCTCTTTTTATCGGAGGTGTTTCTTTGACATTCCTGCGGACCCCCATGCCTAGAACTTTCTCCTGAAATGTTGCCTTCTCGCTGTGCGGCTGCCGGGCGCTTCACGCTTGTTGCCGCAATGCGTGATGAGTGCCATTTTGTAAAGTCTTGTGCAGTGAAGTTTTTTTTTCTCACAACCCCGTGGCAGCTGTGCGCTTGGAGCTTCGCGCTTGTCATCGACGTTTCTGTCGTTACCTCCTTCCGAACACCTGCCGCCTTTTGAAGTTGTAACGAACTTTTTTTTTAAACCTCTCCCCTCACCATTGTTTTGCATTTGTGTTTTACACTTTTTCCTGTACCTCGCGGATGCTATAAAAGCTGCTTGTTTCGAATACTCTAATACACTCGAAAAAGGGTGGTCCTCCAGCCGAAACGTCGTGAATTAAATCTTGTTGTGTTTTTCAATTTCTGGTGACTTTATCTTATATTAATCAATCAGCTGCCAAGAAATAATTTTTAATATATATATTGCGCGAGCATGAAGTACTTGACTGCTTAAAAGTGTATATAGCGAAGAATGCGCTTCGTTAAAGGAAACATTTTATCAGTGGAAATGCCTCCTAGAAATATACGAGGTACTTTAGGAAGGTCGCATAGGTGTTCAAAGCTGCAGCCATGCTTCGGGTTGCACGCGATGGTTCGTGGGTTTTAAACAGACTGAGGCTTAAAATTCCCTCCAGTGCATTTTATTTGCACGAGTTTTCTTGTGAGTGGACGAACGCACGGACAAAAATTCGCAGACAGTCGAGGCAATGGTGTAGTTGTCAAATGCGCTCCTTCATTAAAAAGCGAACAGAATTTCACTTTACCTTTCGGAAGTCGCGACTTGGTTTCGGAGCTCGACCGGACAATGATGGGAATAGTAGACCATTGCAGTGCATAGCTATCCCAAACAACAAAAGTAGTATCGCACTTGGATGCTCCATCTTGGCGGTCCACAACCGAGCTAATTCGCAGCTACTATTTATGCCACTTGCCTTGGCATTATCCTGAAAAAGCAGGCCTCACCTTTCAGCAGGATGTCTAGACAAAGGAACAAAATCTTTTGCATATTCTCCCGCTGTGATAACCGGAAAGGATGTGCAGACTACATGCTATGCTAATGTTTTGCAGTGAATATGTCGTGTCATGTAGAATACTGTTTTCAAATGTTAGAGGCAGAGAATTAGGAAGCTTTTTATTCAAAAGCAAGCTGCCATGCTTAGCAAATGTCACGGCCTCATATCATAGTCAATGTTTAGCAGAATTCCTAAGATAACTTGGAATCACGTTGCTTTGTGCTTTTGTGATAAATAACATGCAGCTCTTGAGAAGTTGGTTGGTTGGTTTATGGGGTTTAACGTCCCAAAGCGACTAAGGCTATGAGAGACGCCGTAGTGGAGGGCTCTGGAAATTTCGACCACCTGGGGTTCTTTAACGTGCACTGACATCGCGCAGTACACGGGCCTCTAGAATTTCTCCTCCAAAGAAATTCAACCGCCGCGGCCGGGATCGAACCCGCGTCTTTCGGGTCAGCAGCCGAGTACCATAACCGCTGAGCCACCGCGGCGGCGCTCTGACTTGCCCCTTTAGTAAGAGTACAAAGATTTTGGTGCCGAAAGTCAGGGTGCGCCGGCTAATTTTCTAGAATAAACTATTTGATTATTTTTCATATGATCTTCATTTTTTTGCCAAATCTGTACAAATTTGTAGTGGGTCCCCTTCTTGAATATGCGTCAGTGGTCTGGAGGCCGAGCTCGGCAAGCGAAATCAGGAAACTCGAGGCTCAGCAGAGGCAAGCAGTTCGCTCCATCTTTCGCGTTATGGGCGTAATTTTTCTCCATCTTCCGCACTTTTATCAGTAAATTTAACTGCTCCCTCAGTACGTGCCATACTGATTCTTTGAAGTTTTTGCATTGCATTATTAATTCTGATTATCTCCCCTCGCTAAAAATTTACGTAACGTTCGTCGAACCAACCTCATAAAGAAGCTACCCTACGCTTAGCATTGCACCTTTCTACGCGCGGACTGACTCATTCAAGTACAGTTTTTTCCCTCGAACAATAGCTGATTGGAAGTCCCTTTCTGTCAGCACACACGCACTTCCACTAAGTAAGTCTCTTGACCGCATTGAAGCTAGTCAGTATTAACGTCTGCGTGCGCGGTTGGTGTTGCGCGCGTGCGGTATTTACTTATGTTTTTTGTTGTTGCCTTGTCGGTAACTGGAGTCTTATACTTGTGTACCCACTCTTGTCATAGCCCAGGAAAAAAATGGTCGGCAGGATGTAAAAATAAATAAATAAATATGATGGGTCTCGTCAAAAATAAGACTACGTAGAAGTCTGATGGAGAGTAAACATCACTGCAGCCGCCAAGGCAACACCCGTTGTCACTGCAGGCTTGACATTGTGCAATGTGCGGTGTTTCCCACGCCACGGGCCCACCTTACAGCAAGCACCGCTTTAAGCCGGTGCCTACGTTCACGCCACCTACCAGCAAGCGGGCCGCTCTCAGTATCATCGACGCCGGGCTTCCCGGCAGCAGGAGCTAAACCAGGGGGCTCCTCTTGGTGCAACAGCCGCTCCAGCCGACGCTCCATCCTTTGCCGGAGGGTTCCTACCCGCCGCTGGGATCCTGGGCGGCCACATCCTCCACTCCGGCCACAGCCTCCACCAATCAAACAGGCGAGCGGGGCGGTTGTGGCCTCCCAATCCGCGCTTCAGATCTCGGAGGTGCAGTTCCTAAAATCTGGAATCTCCCTTGTGAAAAAGAACCTCCAGGAGAACCGGGCTATACATCAGAAGAACGCAGCCCTCCGCCAGGCACTGTCTCCAGCCCCCTGCCCCCCTCACAACCCACACCTCGCTCATCTGCTCTTAACGCCCAACCGAGCCTGGCAACGGACCCTCCGCCGGAAATCCCTAACATCCCACAATCCACGAACACCGTGTCTACACCTGCCCTCAAAAGGAAGACTACCTCCTTCCCTAAGCGGCCAGCCGAGGTCCACTCCCCCGCCGAGCTAGAGATGAAATTCAACCCCAAATTTGAGGCGATCGAAGCCAAGAGAGGTGTACTCGTGCAGAGAACGCTGTAAAATCAAGAGGTTCAACAAACTCACCAAGAAGTTGCTGCGCTGATACAGCAGGTAAGCGACCGGCTGGATTGTAGGAATTCGACTCGCCTAACTTCCCTTACGCATACACACATCTCATTCCACCACAACCAGGTCTTCGCATCCACCATTGACGACCATAACCCCCTCCCAGCTTCATCCTTGCACCCCACAACGGCAGCACAGCTCGACACCGCCACGTTGAAGTGTGACAGTGGAATTTCAGCCGATTTCGCCGCAAGCGAGGCACCTGACGCTCGACATTGAAAACTCAAATTCAACCCCCAGCATAATAGAGTCCGCACGTCAGGAGAAAAACCTACATTACATTAGAAAGTGACGTGACCTTGTGACGTGACCACTACCTGCCCACTGGGTTGAGAAAAAAAAACCTACACGCAATGGCAGGTGAAAATTAAAATAAAGCTCCACATGCCTGCCTCCGCAGTTCACATCCTGCAAAGGCGCGCCCTGTGTTAGTCACAAAAGTTGCTGATTGGTTGCGAGGACCATGAGGTCACAATATCACGTGACTAACACGCTGGTCAGGTCTTTTTAACCTTGCAACCGTGAAATGACGTCACAAGTGGTTGGAACAGATTCTGTAGGAAGTGTCCATAGTATCTGGGCCACCGACATTGACGAAGACACAAAAGGCCCGTATGAAGAGGAACAGCACTCAAAAATGCACCTATATGGGAGTAAGGAGGGGGTAAGCGGTCCTTTTATAAAAAGGAGCGTGGTAGCAGAGAGATTACTCCTTTTTTATTCCTTTCTGTATATGGTGACGGACTAATGTATACTCAGCGTATAATTATATGTTTACCAGAAAATATACGGTGACAGTGACCGCTTCATGTATGTGGTGAAAGAACTGGCACATACACAGAATCTTGTAGCAGGAATGCTGCTGTAATGCTGGCGCATTCTGCTCTTAATGCTGGCGCATTCTACTCTTAGTCCGCTGCGGTGGCTGAGCGGTTATGGTGCTCGGCTGCTGACCCGAAAGTCGCGGGTTCGGTCCCGGCCGCGGCGGTTGAATTTCTTTGGAGGAGAAATTCTAGAGGCCCGTGTACTGTGCGATGTCAGTGCACGTTAAAGAACCCCAGGTGGTCGAAATTTCCGGAGCCCTCCACTACCGCGTCTCTCATAGCCTGAGTCGCTTTGGGACGTTAAACCCCATAAACCAAACCAAACCATTCTACTCTTAGGGCCAAAACCAAAACCATTCTACCATTCTACTTTAGCGTCCGCACAGTTCTTTATTCGGTGTTTTGATCTGTTTTGCTTGTTGTAGCACTGCGCCAAAGGAGCCAGTCATTATGATAAGTCGAAAATACTGTATTTCTAAATGTCGCAAATAAAATCGGACTACGAGAAAACCACAAGCAGGGCCTGTCGTTGGGGCTCAGTGGTTAGGTGCTCGAACCAAAACACGGAGGCCGAATTTCGTTGGACGAGAAACTCATAAGGCGTCCGTGCAATGTCAGTGCACATTAAAGACCACTAGGTGGTCGAAATTACTACGGAAACTTCCACTACGGCATCGCTTTTTTCTTTCACTCCCTCCTTTATCCCTTCCTTTACGGCGCGGTTCAGGGGTCCACCGAGGTACGTGAGACAGTTGCTGCGCTATTTCCTTTCCTCAAAACCAATTTTAATTTTTTCAATGATACATGGTGGATTCAAATAATATGACACTTTCGTCTTTGACTAACAACTCTTTGCTTGTTTTACAGAGTTTTAGGGGGACAAGCAAAGACGGTCACCGCCGCTGTTTTTTCAGTGCTCGCGTGCTTGGCATTTTCAGCTTCGTCAATTTTATAGCCTTACTTGCTCTCTGTGCAAAAGTGACAAGGACCGCGCGCAGAAACAAAACGCAGGCACTGCAGCTGCCAACTGAAAGCTTTATTGAACAACCAAACATTTATATGCTGTAATAGCGGCTAGCTGGTTTGTAATCGTCCGGTTGGCGCGCTAGTCGTTTTGCCTAAGTATTGTGCGCAACCCTGAACATGTATATATACTGCAAAGAAGAATAACACCGAAGGTAAAATTGAAAGGCACTCGTACAGGCGCACAACTTGCAAGGCGGAATCAGCAGCAGGTGAAAATTATCTGATGGGCGCGTTCAAAACAGCTTTTTCACAGCCTTGCAATGACAGCGGAGGTTTAGCCACTCAAGGTTTATTGCTTTCACTGATGAGGACCGTTTCCAGTAACTTCCTCACGTTGCCCGAAAACGACGGTTCGTCAATCAAGCAGTGGCGTACAATTCTTGCGCTTCCTGCAGTGTAAAGCGAGATTATGGCGCATTCCTCAGCAATCTGATAAGGTATGCGCTGCCGCAAGGAATACGCTGAAAAAGAAAGGGCGGGATGACCAGATCCTGCAGAGAGAGAGAGAGAGAGAGAGAGAGAGAAAAGGACGGAAAGGCAGGGAGGTTAACCAGGCTATGCCCAGTTGGCTACCCTACACTTGTGGAGGGGAACAAAGGGGAAAAAAGGGAAAAGAGCAGCAAGGAAATTAGTTTTCTAAGTGTCCAGCGACCACTATGTCACAGGGACAGAGGGCACGATTATAGGCGGGTATGCAACCCCGAGTCCCTTAAAGAAATTCAGGAGCGCTTTCACCGCTTTCCGTTGTGTGGAAGGTTGTGTCCAAGGCCCCAGAACGTTGGACTCTGTTAAAGGACGCGATTCCAAGCGGAGCAGAGAAGCTGAATATCAACTGAGGTCAGGTTCTCGGATTACGAGAAGATATAAAATACTGCTTTCATGTGGCAAGCACTGCTTTGGCCAGACTGAAAGACACCTGAAAACGCGCCTTAGAGAATGCTTAAAATAGTTAAATTGGGCCGTCTTTCAATCATACGCTACAATGCTGAAATTGTAAGGATCGTACTCCGGTACTTGATCGAGCAACCGTCGTTTTTAGACATCTTTGGGAAGTGTGCCGTGAGCAAGTGGATGCTCTCCTGACCGGTGGAAATAAGTAAATATGCGTGGTCAAACCGTCGCTGTTACTGCAAGCCAGTGAAAAAGCTTCTTCAGTGACCTGCCACGAAAACATAGCAACTGCTTGTAAAAAGAGTAAAGGCGAGGGTGAGAGAATAATTCGTGGTATGACTACGTAGACGGCAGAGTCGAAAACAACAATCGACATTTTTAAAGGCTAAAGTAGAGGAGCCAAACGCGGTATGACATATTAAAATGAAAACATGCATGAGGAAAAAGTAACCACAGGAAGCGCATGTATCGGTAAATATGCAAAAAATGGTAAAACATAAAAACCACGGTCTTAAAGGGTTTAGTCAAGCATTTAGAAAACAGCAGTTAAAAAGTTTCGGAAAGGTTTACAAATGGCCTTCCAGAGAAGCTACGAAATGTCTTAACGACCTGCCTTTCGGTGTGGTCTTTCGATCTTAACAAAAATGTCGTGTTTTCAAAAACCGGTTCCCAAAGAATATTGCCTTGCCCTTATCTTTGCATCCTGTACTGGCTGGTACAGTGAGTTGCCTGCTGAGTTCTTCTTTAATGCTAAACTGCATTGGCGTGCCCCGCAGTTTTCTTTTACGATTGAAAAGCTGAAAATATCTAAGAGATATTGAATTTAGATTCCCTTCCTTAAAAAAAAGGACTTAAGTTTAAACTGTACGCCTTACCAATCAAAAAGAGAGCAGCCAAATTGGTTTCCACCTCATATCCACTGCCGAAAGTCGCCGCAACGTTTCGGCACCATCGGCACGAAAGCAACATTTCTGGACCTGATTAACGTATCTTTGGGTGTCACGGCATCGGTATTCATACAAAAAATAAAAACCACGTGCTTGATTTCAGTGCCAGAGCCCTTCAAGTACATTGCAGGAACAGGAGCCTCTGGCGGTACTAAAAAGCACGCTTTGTTTTCACATCGTTTCTGGGCTAGAGCCGAGCTTGTGCAGTTTGGGAGCCGGGCTAAGTAGGCCAGGTTCCTTGCGTGGGCAATAAAAGGCTCTTCCAGCTCCGGGTGCAGGTCAATCAAATGATTACGCCCAATGCAGAGCTTTAGAATGCACACACCTGGACACAGAAAAACCTAAGCGTCCATTGCAGTACTCGCGATCCCACCTTACACTAATTATAGTCGATAAGCTGTCAGTCGTTGTTTGAGCCGCAAGAATTGGAACTCTGCGTATAGGAGCTCGAGCAGTGCAGGAGGCGTGAAAATTGACATCTACCTTTCTAACAGTGGCAATGCGAAATTCCATGAAAGGGTCCGAAACAACCGGTAGCGTCTCATTGCACCCGGGAAGGGTCAGCGCCATTGCCAAATGTGAAGTAGTAAGGCGAACAGCAGCGGAAGATTGCCGTTGCCGCGTCAGCGTAATCCTCTGCTTCGGTCTTCCAAAGACGCCAGCTTGCTGTCTTATGCTGCCTGGCACTCCAGTGGCTCACCAATTCCCTCACCACCCCTCACATCAGTTCGCATCCGATCATCACTCACGCCCACTCACATTCACTCACCACTAATCTCTACTCAGCTAATGCTCATGCTCCATGCTCATGCTCATGGAGAAGAAAAATCTGATTATGAAACTCCAAAGCATCAAAGCGCCTAGCCATACGGACAGAATAGAACTGGCAGAGCGATGAAAGCTACTAAATAAGCGCAAGGCAGCCGCCATAAGGAAGTTTAACGTGGAGAAAATCGAGCATGCTCGGAAGAACGGAGGCAGCCTAAAAGAGTGAAAACTGGGCACAGGTAAAAACTAGATGTGTGCGCTGAGAGGCAACGAGGACCGTTCACTACCAATATGGATAAGATAAGATAGTTAAAGTAGCGAAAGAGTTCGACACAAATCTATACAGTAGTCAATTTAATCTGAACGTTACTGGGAGAGGCACGATCACGCCAATGCTATTCACCGCCTGTTTACAGCTGGAGTTATGAGGACTCGATTGGGAACAGTTGAGCATAAGACAATATGGAGAATACCTAAGTAATTTGCGATTCGCTGATGAAATTGCCTTGCTAAACCACTCAGGAGATGAGCTGCAAAACATGATCAATGAATTCGGCAGGCAGAGCAGAACGGCAGGGGTTAAAATTGTCATGCAGAAAACCAAAGTATTCAGCAGTCTCGCAAGGAATTCACAGTTGGTAGCGGGGTGCTGAAAGCAGTAAGGGTATACCTCTACTTAGGGCCTGTAGTTGCCGCTGATCCGTATAATGAGAGGGAAATAACTAGAAGAATAACAATGGGATGGAGCGAATGTGGCAGGTTCTCACAGATCGTGAATGCCACTTTACCAATATCCCTCAAGAGAAAATGGCTGTACCTTACTGCTACTATACGCGACAAGAACGTGGAGGCTAACTAAAATGATTCAGCTTAAGTTAAGGACAACGCAGCGAGCTATGGAAAGAAAAATGGTAAGTGTGACGTTAAAGGACCGGAAGCTGGTAGAATGGGTGAAGGAACAAACGCGGGTTAAAACATGATTGTCGAAATCAGGAAGAAGAAATGGGCTTGGGCAGGGCATGGGACGCGAAGGTAAGATAACCGCTAGTCCTTAAGAGTAACGGAGTGGATTCCAAGAGAAGGCAAGCGTAGCAGGGGGCGGCAGAAAGTTAGGTGGGCAGATGAGATTAGGAAGTTTGTGGAGATACGGTGGGCGCAGCTGGCAAAGGACAAGGTTACTTCGAGAGACATAGGAGAGGCCTTTGCCCTGCAGAGGGCGTAGTTAGGCTGATGATGATGATGATGACACTCGTTGCAATTGCAATTCCAAAAATTATGAATAGCGTAGACAACAGAAAGAAAGGAAAAGTATACTGACGAAAACCTAAGAAATGTAAGTTTTTGTTGATATTTTAAAGCAGTGGTGATGGCAGGCGATCTAGAAAGAGGCTATGGAGGCTTTCGCGAGCTCTAAAACGTCTTTTGTAAGCAAAAGCTTTGTTCCAACGACGTGTAGTGCGCGACCAATGAATTCGTCATGAATTTAAAGACTCTTGTTTCTATGAGGGCCGCAATATTCCGCGCCTCGGAATGGCAGACTGGTGACCGCTAAGATGAAATGTCTCTCGCTTGGCGGAAACTGCGCGTTTCTTGTCACTTCAGCCCCGGAGTAAATTTGCCCCAAGAGTAAATGCTTCCCGTTACCGGCCGAAGGTGTGAACGTTCGGTCAAGAATGACATATGTCATTAGCGATCTTTTTGTCATATGTTGACCTTCCGGTCCAGTTAATGACACTCGATATTAAGTCACATCATTGGTTACAGATTCTTTTCGCTGTTTTCAGTTCCATTATAACATTTTGCATTGTCTTAAACCTATCCCACTAGGACGTTTAGATGCCGCCGCTGATAATTTGGTGTCGAAACAGAATATTAAAAAATGTCTTTGTAATATCGCTAAACCGATACTTTACTTCACTGGGCATTCATGCTTTTGAGCTTTTAGTACCAGGATTGTTATTTTTTGCAGACTGAGTAAACTGAAAAGATAAAAATTTGACTTTGGAAATAATATTGATTTTTTAAACCTGGACCAAACGTGTTTTTAGGCCGTTTAATTATAAATTCATTACATTCTACTGGTATGCGAGATGGTTCATGACTTTTTGAAGCAAAGTTCACGAATAGGCATGCATAACTAAATACATTAGGACAAGCGCCGTGTATACGTGTCGGTTTTTTTCATCCCGTGTGCCTTTTCAAGAGCTTTATTTCAAGAAGTATTCATATGCTACCGGACACTGCTGTAAAAAAAGAGCAATAGTGCGCAAAAAAAGGCTAGGCTGGTCAAAACATGTCGCAATGGGCTCTTTCCTACCGTAAGTTACCGAGTTAGCGGTAGCGTTAACAGGGATTTAAAGGTGAACGTACCAAAGAACCATATACGTATGCTGTTGAGCACTGCAGGGACATCATGGCTTTGCCCATGTGCTTGTGTTCAGTATAGTAGGAGCAGTTTCTGCTCGCTGTGTGCGAATCGGAACTCGCTCATATTCGCTAAATTATTATTCTTTTTGTATGCTTCAAGCTCTCGGTGACGGCGATGAACGAACGGGTGGAAGGGACAGGTAATATATGCCCGTAGATCATCGTCGTTGAATAATGCATGAGGCTAATTTCACCCCTCTTGTGACTTATCATAATCACATGTGCGTGCGATGGTTGGTAGAAAAAAAGAAGGGATGCACACCCAATGGCCAAAGCTAAGGCATTTGAAAGTTGCTAACTAAAACTAACACAAACTGATAATTCCCTGACACCATCAAATATGTTGTTGTGCCTGTTATTTTGGATGACCCGAACTACAGATAGTTAATGGACACAAAACTGTAAATTATGCTTATGCCTCGCAATCAAAATGTAAAAAATGGCAGGGTTTTAACGCAGTTAAACCGAGTAGGACGTGCGAAAGCTTTTGCGCTCATCGATGGAGACGACGACGTGCACTGCACAGCGCGAGAGTGTGTTGCAGTTTGACAAAAGGCTGGATCGGCTGCAGCGATACCATAATGCTCTCATGTAGTGGGCAGCGAAGCTGATCTGTTCGCGCCTTCGGAGGTTCTAAACCCAGTCTCGGCAGTGTTTATTTTCTTTTTGCAGGTTGACCAAAGTCAACCTCAATGGCTTGCAAGCCACAAAATTATTGGTTGGGTTTCAGTGTTCTAAGTATTGCCTTCTCATTAAATGCGAGCAGCTGAATGGTATCCACATATTTTTTTTCATATTCATACGAACAGCGGTTTGGAGAAAATCTTGACTGCCCCAAGTTATTGTCTTTGCATTTTGTTTTGCTTGCGGAGGCTTTCGTGTGAACGTGTACCTTCTAACCGTTTTCCCTCTTGCCACAGACTCTCATCCTCACCTCAGTTGCCACCCTCAGTTGCCAGCCCACTAGTGGAAATAAATGGTTTCCACCACTTATTTCCACTATGGGGCTAGATAGCCCCTAAAGTGAAGCCACCAGAAGTAATCGGCCTCGACCCAGAAGTCAGCCTTCTACAGTGCGCGCAATTAGACCTCAGCACAGTTTTTCAGTCTCAGCTTTCATTTTCCCCTTGGCATTTCGTCCTTTCGCCTTTCTCGTCTTTTCCCACGCCAATACCTACCTGTTGCGCTGTCGAATGCATGAGGAGACCAGCGAAGTCTTCGGGAAAGACGTTTCAAAAATAAGGGTCAATTGCATTGCACTGAGAAGACACTAGCAGACGACAGGACGTCGCTACACACAGCAGGTGCGGAAATGGTACGGAGCCTTGTCTTCTCAGCTCTCTATTGTCCCGTTGCGCGATCGTCGCCAACTCTGCTCTTTATTGTGATGCACGTTCCCGCGCTCTAAAGCCAAAGTTGTACCATCAGTGGTGGGTAAATTAAAAAAATAATTAGTGGAAACCTGCACCAGACAGCCGACTTTTCAGTGACCTCTTTACGGAATTATTTTTCTACTGAAGTGGAGCGAAGGCATGGCTACTATCTGGTGAGGTGCCGCCGGTGTTATGGTTTACATAAGCGCCTCCAAAAGGTGTATGGTACTACTTTCCTAATGGATTCTATGGATTGGTGTTTCGTACTCTACAAAATTATGCCGTAATGGGCTTTTATTCTTGATGTTCTGTTCAGTTGATTTCCAACAGCACTTATCCTTCGTTCTTCTTTCTCGTGGACCATTTCTCTAGCGCTGTGGACATAAAAAACGCTGCAATATTCCTTTTTCTAGCCTATCGTTTCTCTCGCGATGTACAACTGTCAAACGTGCCTGAGCTATGGAGTTAGGCTAAAAGCACGCCTGGAAGGTAAATGACGCCTTAGAGTGATAAACGTCACCCGCCATCGATGAGACGAGTCATCGGTCGCCTCCAACTCGAAATAGAAATTGCAGCAGCCGTGTAAAGAGCGGCCTTTCGAGGAACGAGTGTCAGGACTTCCGGCATCGTTCGCCTTTTCTTTGATACGCGGAAATTCGGTTTTAAGATCACCTTAGCCTCATCGTCATTAACCTAGAGCTCTTTTGCGCTCGTAATAAAAGGACCAGATAAGAAAGTTGTGTTTTGAGCACGTAACCTTTTGCCGCGGCAAGGTGAGCCCTGTATAAGGGTTTTCACCGTTTTTTTCTCTGGAATTATAGGGCTTCAAGACTATGTTCACATTCCCCGCGTTGAGCCTGCTTATTCTTTTGATATTACAGCAGAAGTTACATGAAAACAACGCAAAAGCTGACAGCAAAGGGCGAAAGGCACCGCTTTTTGCGTTGAAACACAGTTGAAACCGGACTTCTGGGTCATGCCGTCCAACTTGCGCTGGTTTCACTAGCGCCCGCTCCAGAAAGCGGGAATGAAGCATCCAGCCACCAAGTGGAGATCAGTGGTTCGCACCTTTGTTTTTCCCTGTTCTACTGTAGCGTGCCAAAGGACGTTCCGACTCGTCTCCGTCAGCGACCTGCTTTTATCTCCGCGTCCAACACTCGCTTAGGTTGCGGCTGCGAGGGCGACCACCTCCTGGTCGCACACACACGTGCGTCCTATGGGAAACGTTGTGGTGAGCCGTCACGTCGCCACAGGAGTCGAGGACAGCATGACCATGCACGTCGCGTCCGGATTTGCGCACCAGTACACAGGGAGTGCTCGGTCTCTTAACGTCATCACATTCCTCCTACCCTCGCGTCAGTAACGACTGAAGCGATAAAGAACAGGCGGATATAGCAGTAGATGAAGTGTCAGATGTGTGTCCCCTTAACAGACGCCCAGTTAATTGGATTTCCTTAGCAGTGACAGCTGTCATTGTAATAGCTTGGAAAGCTGGTTGCGCGCGCGCGTTAATGTTTTAGTCAAATGTTTTAGGGGAACCTTCCAAGGTGGAGTAGATTTGTAATAAAGGAGTAATTACTCATTGACATCCACTCGAGCGCAGCCATACGGCTACAAAGGAAAGCTATAGAGCTTTCTCAGAAACACCGTAGTTAAAGAAAAATTCGCCCTCGTCCGGGGTTGGAACCCGGGACCACCGGTTCACCGGAGCAGTCGCTCGACCAACTGAGCTAACCGGAACGGCAAGCTTATGGTAGGGTGAGAGCGAAGTTATCAACAACTCGAAGTGGGAACTGGTGGAATGTTTTAAAGCTGGGTTTTAATAAGGCTGCTAGGCTACCAAACCTCCCCATTCATATACTGCAATACCTGTTTGGGGCAGAATCATGACGAGTTGCATTTAGCGTGTGCTTTAACTATCTTCCCAATAGAACTTTGGGGATTTTTAAAGATTGCTTCTGATCACTGTCACTGATCTGCCGTTACTGTGGCTCGAGGTTTAGCCTAAGAAAGTTTTCTAGTATGCTCGGTACAGAACAATAAAATTAGTTTTAAAACTTTGAGATCCGTTCCGAACTTTTTTATTTTAGCGGCTTTGTCCGACATTGATGGATGCTGATAAAGGGCGCATGAAACGCGCTCGAGAAGCTAATGTCTTTCCTCTATTTCTTTGCACTCTTATTCTTTTTCGTGTCTCCCGATAAAAGGTTTCATAAATCGCCATTGTTAGCCTACACCTATGTATCGCTCTGTCGCTCACCACACGTTGTGGCCTAAGTGACGTCACCATGGAATGTATTGCGTCCTTGCGGGAATGGTATGAATGTCACCCTTGCACTGTTGTCTGGGACAGGGCGAGTTAAAGCTCGAAAAAAAAAATCCGGCGCAGAACATGCAGCATAATCGGGCAATTTAGCAGCGGACTTCCTTCGGTCTGTGTGTCTTGCACCCGTATTTTCGATCATACTATGAGTGTCGCGAGCAGAGACGAAGCCTTAGAGACAATGGGTAGTCAGCAATGGTTGTCCCAGGAGCCCCATAATAATGTAGGAGTAAAATATAACCATTTTATCGGCCTGGAATTCTACGCTTCCTCATACCTCATCTCTTTTCGTCTTCCCCGGCTTCGTTTTGTGAACTCCGCGGTGACTACTCGAGGTGCAAGCGATTCACAAAGGCCTTGCGCCGTAACAAGTGAAAACACTTCTATCGCGAGAAAAAGATTGCTAATCGAGGACGAAGAAGGTTGTGCCATAGTTAAGGAACATCACCGCACATCACACTCCGTGTGACGCTTGTTGACAATGGGCGCGGCTATGGCCGCTTCTCGACTCACACCTCCACCAGCCTTTTGTTTCTTGGTTCGTTTCGCAATATGACCTACATGCGAGAAAGACTTGCAGCGCCGCTGCCTAGCTTGACATCGTGCTGGCTGCTCACGTACGCACTCCTGTGACACGGCCGAGTCACGTAGGAGAAGTCACGTACGATGCTTCGAGCCAAGGATGATGAAACGTTTATCGTGGGAAAGAGATGATCCACTCTGGCCACGCACGCGGTACGTGAAAGATCGCAGGGAACCAAGTGGCGGAATACTTTCTTTCGCCTTGAACTTGTCCGCACGGGTGAGCATAGCTGTGTGTTGCACAGTGAAGTTACTAGCGCTATTAAATGCTCACTTGCGGACTATTGAATATTGGGGTGGGGCGGAGACCTGTACGCTATTAAGGCGGGATGCTACTTCACTGTTAATGTAACTCATGGCGGCGGTAGAAGGGAGTATTAATAGTTTGATAATTTCGGTTTATGCAATACAAGAAGCGAGGACGTACAGGCTAAAGGTTTTGAAAAAAATTCCTCACGAGGGCCTGTCGTCCTGGACGAAAGCATTCAGCAGCGAACACCAATACTTCTATAATTCTTCACAGAAACCCTCTGTAGTCAATAAAAAGTAACATACAAAACAACTCAAAACCGATACACGCAAGACAAGTAAGATAGTAAGAATGACGACAGCAAATGCAAGAAAACACAAAGGCCGGCTCTGTTTAGTTCATATTTTAAGTGAACACAGCGCCAACTTCATTGTTAAATTTATTTTGTGCGTTATTTTCAAGCACTAAGTCGAGAACTCCGCGGTAAGATTTAATAAATTCGGTACCTGGTAAATGAGCTTTTGAAAACCGTAATTTGTACGGGGCTCATAAAGCTCGTAATTGTGACGCCCGAAATTATAATCTGAGCGTGAAACGAAGTATTGTTCCTCAAAAACACATTTATTTAGTGTAACTAGATTTCTAATATGCATAGGTAGTTTCTTCCTATAACTTTTCTCAATCGTGCGGAAGTTATATCTGAAAAAAAAAAGGTCAGACCTGCACTTACATAAAGGAATATTGGATACGTCATGAATGGCACTCCGCTGCAAAGTGTAAATTGTTTTCTGATTGGTTCTGGTCGTTGTACCCCATACAAATAAGCCATAATACATATAGAAAGGAAATTTTGCATTCTCTGGTAAGAGTTTTCTAAATTGGTTTAGTAAGCCTACACATCGAGCGATCTTTTATTCCGTTTCACTGGTTCAAAGAAGATGCTCTTAAGATATTGGGCCTCAGAATTTTATCGAACTTTCTTCAGTGATACCGCCATCATCAAACGTGATGGAGAACTTACAATCTACTTCCATGTTTTTTGCTCAGAACAGAATGTACTTAGTTTTAGCGATCTTTACAAAACAGTTTACACTGTAAACACGTTTACAGAACAAAGCGAAAAAGCTATAAAGACTAACTCTATTATAGTTAGGCTAGCCACTTTACCTATATTTAATGAAGCCTAGTCAGAGAATGAGTTCTTGTGCCATGCTATTATCCGCTTAGTCACTTTGTAGCTTAATTATGTGTTCCTGGTTATCAGGAGGACGGTCGGCATGTGACTGCTTTTCACGGCGCTGATTTTATCGCACGGTGGTAGCCTTCAGCAGTTAGCCGCGGCACATCTGCCTTGAAACTTTGGTCGAAAGCATAGACGTGCTACTTATACAGATATGAATAGACACTCGGCTCAGCAGTGTCATTCTTAATTACCTTTCAATGACTGGCGCAGAAGTTAAGGAGCGGTTTTAAGAAACAAGGACAGAATTCAAACACTTAGGCGTTGGCAAGATTATTAACGTAACAAGTGAAAAATCCGATAATGAAACAAAGCCCTGACATGCTATCATTTAAAACATTTAGAATATTAGCAATGTATTTGATAATGCCAATTCTGTCAACACGTACAAAAACACAACCTAAAGGTAAGATTTCCACTACAGGCCATTTCATTTCTTGGCGAATACATTTTCAACGATACGCAAATAAATACGACTGAAATTAGGAGTGATATTTCAGCCTTTCCTAATTCAAGCTTTTTCTGGTAAAGCTTAATACCCAACCCAAGACCATTGCAACAGCACTACAAGTCTAGGAGATGTCTTGAGGTTTCTACGCCGACGCGCCTGAGCTATTTTAGCACGAAATGCTTTTAGCTTCCCTTCTTGCAAACAGAGGCAAACGGCATCCGGAAAACATCGGTAAGGTACCCAGCAGAACAACTTTGCCATTTACAGCGGTGGCTCCAACAAAACACTTTTGGTTCCCAACATCTTAGACATCTTGGTCATCACCGCAGCCTCTCGCGTTGCGTGTTCTGATTGGCAGCCTTTCATGCAACTTGTTCAAAGGCGCCGCCTTCTTCATTCTTCGCCATGAGTGCTTGCTAAGGCTGCAGGAGAGCGGTTCAGAACGATCAGTAATCCGCGCGACGAAAACAGAAGTGCAGTATAGTGCGGCAGTACAAACACTTCTTGATAATCAGAATCACGTGGGGAATGGCATGTGAGGCGATTGTACGGAAAGGTATGTCAAGGTATGCAAGGTTTAACATTACTAGATGACACGTCTACAGTTGTTCGTATTGTGAATTTCTATGGCATCTTTAGGGAGTTATATAACTTCCCTTTGCGAGAATTAATGCGTTTGCAATATACTGCGGAATATTTATACTGCATTTCAAATATATTTTTTATTCATGATGGCGCTAAATATACGTAAGAGACAGGGTCCTGAAATTTCATGCTCGGTATTCGAAATATACCCTCAAAATTCCCCGAAAATACCACACCTAAAGCATTCTTCGCGCATATTTTTTATACGTGAAAAAATATATAAGCTCTTTTAGGAGCTTGTTAATGTATTAGAAGTGTACTTTTATAAATATGAAATTAATTCGTCCAAAGTACGTATACTTCAATTTTAACAAATGGTCAGTCTTGGTAAACATATCTGCAGCGCACTTCAAGGTGCAGCAGAACAATCTAGAGCTCGAAATCACGTTCTGGGGAATCGTATTTCCACATTGGTAATGTAATAAAGCTGTGCTTTCATAAATATGAAATTAATTCATCCTAAGTATACTTGAATTCTAACAGATGGGCAATCCTCGTAAACATATTTGCAGCACACTTCAAGCTGCCGTGGAACAATTTAGTGCTCGAAATCACCTTTCGGGGATCAGTAAAAACTCTTCCCTTTCTGTCATCCTTTCGTTTGTAATAACTGTCAACAACGAGAAAACCACCGCTTAATTACATTGGGTTTGGAGACCATGATAAGATTACACCGGGAAGTGCGTCTTGGGCACCTCGGGGCTCGACTAGCCAGCGAAAAGGCAGGACTGGCTCCCATAGGCGCCCATGCATTTGTTGGTTGACAGTGGACTCCTGACCGACGCCTGACGCAAGTTGTGAGTAGCAGTTCGGTTCTATATCGCCCCGGAATTTTAACGCAAGCAGTCACGCACTTCTGCGGCAATTTAGTGTTCCCCACTCTTTGCGCCAGAAACGCCTCACCGGGCAGGATGACGTTTCGTCTCACGGGGGGTATGCGTAAGGGAAGCCAAGTACTGCACCTGTCGGAATACTTCCAGTTTGCTGCCGTTACTCCCTCTCGGCATTTGCCGCCGCGGTGGCTCAGTGGTTATGGTGCTCGGCTGCTGACCCAAAAAGACGCGGGTTCCATCCCGGCCGCGGCGGTTGAATTTCTTTGGAGGAGAAATTTTAGAGGCCCGTGTACTGTGCGATGTCAGTGCACGTTAAAGAACCCCATGTGGTCGAAATTTCCGGAGCCCTCCACTACGGCGTCTCTCATAGCCTTAGTCGCTTTGGGACGTTAAACACCATAAACCAAACCAAACCAAACCAAACCTCTCGTCATTTCAAGTGTGAGGACGTCTTTCGTCTTCGGAACATTTGTAGGAGTAGGATGGATGTTATACATTGCTACTTGGATGCACGATCGGTATGTGGTAATTTTGTGCAACATATGCACAAATTAAGAGAAGTCCAGGAGCAGCAGGGCTATGCAGATTATGTATTTAGTCCGATGAACCAGTTGTAGTAATGAAAGCACATTAGACACAGTTGTCTGCCAAGGGGCATGGCAACTACGATCGTTTACTGATGTATTTATGCCAATTCGTTTAATAAAGAAAAAATGATGGGACGACGTCTTTCTCGTATAAGTGGTGTCACGTGACCTTGCAACTTGGTCGACCTCTTGATGAAAGCGCCGCGTTTTCTACGGGTTCTGGCTCCTTATGCTTATCGAATTGAAAGGGTCATCGACCATGCCGTTGTGCGAGAGGGTCAGTGATCAGTTCTGCCATCCAACAACTTTAATCCGTATCGTCAGGTAAAGCAAGCTGGTAGACCTTTATAGCGCCATGACAAACTTTAAAAAATATGTGATCACCTCATGCCTCGAGAACTCGTCTCACAAATCCGAGTGTTTCCGTGTTAGAATTTCCTCACATTCTTTTTTTTTTTCATTTCGAGCGAAATATTTTGCGGGCCTAGTTGGAGCCTCATTCTCTTGGTTAAAGATAAGCGCAACGTGAAGTAGTTGGCAATAAGAAAGACAAGACAACGAGCTTTTACACGAAGACGTTCAGACGGAAGAAGGGCAGCGTCTCTCATAGGCTGAGTTGCTTTGGGACATTAAACCCCATAAACAATCAACCAACCGAAGAAGGGCATCTTCAGTTACACTCTATATATATATTCATTAATATTTTATTGACTATTTTATTGATGTTGACTAAAGGCAGTAAACTTTAATTGCGACCCTTTCTACGAAATTTGTAGCGCACTTGCGAAAAAAGCTAACCGTTGGTGCTCTACGCTGCGAACTTTGGCTTAGAAAACAAGGCATTTTTTGAGGCCCGCTTAGCCTGCTCGAGAGGATAACGAAAAAAAACAGGACACAAACGGGGAGCGGTGAAAGGTTTAGCTCGTGAAAGGTTTAACGTCCTGAGGCTGCACGTGGTTTACGAGGGATGAGGTTAGTGGAGGGCTGCGGATTAGTATCGACCGCTTCAATTTCGTTAACGCGGCGTGACATCGGTAAACACGCAGGCATTTTTTTTTGCATTTCGTCTCAATTTAAATGCAGCAGCCACGGCTGGCCGCCAATCCAGTGGCCTTGGCCTCTGCAGGTACGCAATAGCCACTGATAGCCACGCGGCATCATATAAATATTTGAAAGGTAGTCTGCGAGATGTACGCCGTAAATTACAGTACATGGCATAAATGCTGACTTTTAAACAGTAAAAATTTGATTTCCCATCCATGAGCAACTACACTGCTACTTGACCACTATGGACTAAGAAAGAAGAGGGTCAGCTAAACTGGAAAAAAAGGCACGTCGCGGAGTCACATCAAACGCCAACACACAGAAAGAAATGTCATGGAAATGCAAGTGCAAACTCTCAAGACGGAAAAAAATGTACCTTTTTGCCTGCAGCATGAGGGCCTTTCAGGCTAAAAACACAGCCTTCAAGCTTACATATTTGAATCAATGTTTTCCCTGGCGTTCTCGATCGGTGCAGGCGCTGTTTTCTCCATTGTCAAATCTAGAAATATGGTGAATGCACTTGTATATATCGCAAGGCAAGACCTTCTAACTTATTGTTCATCAGCCAACACGCAAAACGTTTACTGATGTGCTACCGCTTTAGATTTCATTCGGAATATCGGAGCTCTCGAGGGAGCGCGCATGCTTTAGATTGAGGGTATGCAACACGAGACAAATGTGAGATGAGAAGCTCCTTGCCGGTTTACGAAAAGAACCAACTGGTCTGTTTCCGTGCCATTTTCGGGCCGAGCTAAAGCGACCGAGAGAAAGCCGCTTCATATGTCTTAGTTTCGTTCATGTGAAATATCGTCTGACCATTCACTTTCAGAAAATGTGGCTGTTTTCTGGTCTAACCATAACTACCTCTAGGACATCCTCGACGCTCAATATTGCTTTGAAATAAAGTTATTCTCTTTCTTTATTTCTCCTTTTCTCTCCCGCTTGACAATCTTATCCAGCTCTCTCTGAAAGTGGGCGTGGTTACCCTACTTTTTCTGAGAGCATTTTGTGGCCTCCGTAGGAAAGTCACGCACTCTTGTGTTACTTCTTATCACCAAAAAAAAAAAAAACGTGCTTTGTTTAACTACAATCTTCTAATTTCGTGTTTCCTGCTGCGCCAATCGGCTGGCAGATTCCGACGAAACGCAAATATTAAGGGAGGCTTTTACATTTGTAGCTTTTATTCTCGTCAAACTCGGGTAAAGAAACGTGAAGACGACGCTAAAGCCAGAACTGAAGCCAACATTAAAGTTTGAGGCTTGCGCGGCTGGACGGAGTGTAATTTTCTTTAAGCGAATCAAAATTCTAATCATGCAGGCGTTTAGGACGAAGAAAACTTCTTCCTGTATGCAAACCTAGCAGGAGTGTTAACTGCGAACGGCAGTTTCAACCGCAGCGGCTTAACCATGCAAAGCCAAGGTCTCAAAAAAAAGGCACGGGGCCATGAGCGTTGCTACTTTAAGCCACGCAAGGACTGTTCGCGCGTGGCTGTGACCAGCGACGGTGCGCTAAGGAGGACGCGCACGTGTGCGCGAGTACCAGCGTAGGCAAAACTTCTCCCGGATTACGGGTCTTCGCGCGTACAAAACTTCATGCGCTGCCAAGGAGATATGTCAGAAGCGTGAGAGAGCGCCCCAACTAGGCCGGTAATTAGATGCTAGGGGGCTTTGTTGCACTCCAGCAAATAGAAAGTCACTGCCAAATCGCAGAGAGCAGTGCACGAAAGCGTGGTTTGGGTAAGACAGCTTAATTTCTCTTCTAGACGTGAATGAAATAACTGTCCGACTCCTCTATTGTCAACGACACGCTGCCGCTCTGCGGCCCTGAATAGCGCGCCGCTCATTCGTTCTAAGTGATTCCGCTCAGGTGCTCGAGAACAACCACCGAGGACGGAACGATTTCTCGTGTCCACAGAGGCAGCAGGTTCGCGAGTGTCAGTGCGTACCCTTTCCGATGCGGTTGAGAGCCGACGGCCTTGGCAGAACCTTTCACACCACCCTTGGGTCTCGTGCCGAGAGCATGGAGTCATCCTTGACCATGAAGTGGCCGCCGCTGTCTCTGACGTGTCGGCCTACTTTTTTCTGCGGGCAGGCATTCTCCTAAGATTTCCTTCTTTCGTCATACCTTGCGCACCATACGCGCTGGGCGAGGACACCTCTCTCCACTTTTGAGCGGTACGCGAGAGGGCAAGGGCCTGCATCGACAATGACTTCGAGCCTCACCCTCCCGGTATACGATATCTGTGCTGGTATCAAAAGAGTCCGCGCAACTCACTCTGTATCAGTCTCGCGCGCGATCGCGTAGAGTGAGTGCTCGGTTCTGGTGTGCTTTGAAGACGGCGCCGGTTTATACGGACGAATACAGTGGTCAAGTTGTTTGAAACTCTGTGCCGTGCTCAAGCCCAAGAGGTGCCATGGTGTCCAAGGCGGACATTTTGGCAGTGACGATGATGTTCGCCTACATGAACCCGAAGCAGAGCCCTGAGCATCTGGACACGCCGTTGAAGGAACTGAGGAAAGAGTACGACTACATCATAGGCAAGTTCTGCCTGCAGTGTTGTGCGTTCTCTTAAAGAAGCATGCGGCCATAGCTGAAATGGCAGATCAGAGCAAAAATTGCCGCACGGCATGCGTGAAAGACGGCGCAACATTGTGCCAGGTAACAGCCTACATGTTGAGAAGATAGGGCGTGTAAAGTAGTTTTAACCTTCGACTTTCTTTGGAAATTTTCGGGTCACACCAATACAACCATGACTTATGGCTTTGCTGGGAATCTTGCTTATCAGATAATTCGCAGGACAAGGCATGGCATTGTGAGGACCATTAGGTTGCAGAGTTGTGCAAAACATTATGAATGAATCAATGAATGAATTCAGACAGACGAGGTCCTAGTGTCACTAGCTGCAGTCTCTACAGACAGCTGCGAAGAGGTCCTTAGTAATTCCGATGTTCCAGTGAGTTTCCTTCCACATTTAAGAAACTGTTTCGGTGACTATAATTGCGCGCATAATTCGTAAATTTCTGTCTTAATGCAGTGCGTGTATATATCTTTATATCTGTTCATGTGCGCGTGATATTTTCACACGCAGTTAAGTCTTGCTTTTCGGCAGTCTTAATGTTTCATCATCACAAATGCATTGAAATATTTAATTGCATGAGAGGCGAAGGATATGTACAGAGTTCACAGCTACACAGATATGAGCGTGTTTATGACTGAGCATTATCACCAGCATTTCTAGCATTTATTACCGGGTCGATGCGGTGGCCACCATCTCGAAGCCCCAGTCTAGGGGCACCGCCATAGTCATAAGTATAGCTAATTTGCCACGAATCATTTTAAGGTAAAATAGAACAGTTAAACCCTAGTGCTGCCTTTGATTATGGCAGAACACAGTGAATTCGCGTGACTTCAGTTTTTTTTTTAATTTTCCACAAAGTTTAGCGACCCTGCCGGTGTACAGCAAAAAACCGCTCAGAGAGGATGGCCATAACTGCATGCCAGAGGCCGGAGTTTTGGCGTTTCGATGAGCCTCTAGATTAGGCTGCGTGCAGAGCGACCATCTAGCGAAAAGTACAGGCCATTGTACCTGTGCCTTTTCTGCTGTAAAGACTAATGAAAACCGCTGAAAAACACTGCACTGCGCGGATTAGCAATGAAGCATCGAGTTTGCAAGTTACGTTTGACTCCGAACTGGTGCTACCATTGCATATGCTGAAAAGCTTCTACCTTCACTGATTTTACCAACCTACTTAAGCGAAGGCGCATGCGGAATCAATTGCATCTTCCAAAACTGAGGCTGTATATAGAGCCCTCGCGCAACTTTACGCAAATATGTAGTTTTGTATTACGCAATCATAATGCAACGAAAACCTATCGGTTAATGGCGCCAGTATAGGAGGACTGACTAAGCACTTAAAAATTTTGAAATGCACAGAAATGTGGTGGAATAGGCCTCTTTTAAAGCAGAGGCCATTCGAGACTAACCATAAAATTTGTTCAGCAAACAACAGAACACCACCTCCTAACAAAATTCCGAATCCTTTATGTGCGCTGCAACATCGCAGAACTTCCTTTTTTTTTTTCAGATGAAATTTTTGCAGATTCCTAGTGCAATCCTAGCCAGAATCTTTTTTGTGCACCTGGTGTCTGCTTTTGTAATTGTAGTTGGCTGAAAAACGATTCCGCCAAACTCAGTGCCCTGATTTTGATTGAAATAGATTAGCCCGTACGTACAAGTCACGAAGCTTAAAGTATATACAAGTCGAGACAGGGTGGTTAAGAGAGGCCACGGTTGATAAGTCATGATCAATAATGGGGGGTGGACTTCTATATTCCAGGTTACGCATTAACGTTGCAAAGAAACGCGGAAGAGACCCTATCGCCACCCTGTACTTGTAGCGGCTCGAAGTTGCCGCTTTTCCCCCGTTTAGTGCAGTCTTCGCTTGTCTGGTACCTTCATGACCAATCCAGGGAGGCGTTGCCTGTAGAAGCAGTAATGATGGCTCGCTTTTAAGTCCTCCGCCTTGGAGCGCTGTCGATAACGCTGTCTGTGGTTTGTCTCTCAGGGGCGAACGCTTTAGCATCGCCAGCTACCATTAAGCACGTTTCCGCATCCCGCACTACAGCGAACGCAGTGTTGCCTTTCGATTGCTCTCTAGCGTACCGGAGCCTTCAGCATAGACATTCAGGGACGTTTGGCTTAGGAAAGATCTATTAGCATACTTGCACATATATACTACCCCATGCCCACTCCACTCATGCAGCAGAGATCCTGTAACCTGGCATACGGCTCCGCTGAGCTATAACTCTCTATAATCGCCCTATGTAAGCAACGCATGCAATGAAAAAAGCACGAAGGCGGTGAAGGAGCGCGCTTCCATATCCACTACCTGCGAGCTGAGTAGGCTCCTTTATGTTGCACGCGACTGCTTAGACTAGTCAGAAGGAAGACCTGCATGCCGAGTGCGCGCGCTGAAGATGAGCGGCGAAGCGGTGCGAACGCGTAACCGCGACAAGTTGAGGGGACACTTTACGCTAGCATGTATGAAAAAGAGTAGTATAATATAAAATAGTATGTATACGCAGTCTCATTCGTAAGAAATTCTCGCTTACACTTTCAGTGCAACTCATTCGTTTAATGCGAAGTATAAGTGCTGAAATAGCTGCGCAAACGGCGAAATATTCTGGCATCGTTTTGCCATAGCTCTGCTTACTAATAAGAGCGCTGCGTACTTAACTAGCACATCAGAGTCGATCAGTAGTGATGGCCATTAGCGTGACAGTCGAAAAAATTCGGAAGACAAGTCAGATCCGTCTTAAATGTATGATGAGTTAGCATTAATGGCTCCCTTCAGTGGGCTGGGGTCCTCTTTGCGTATACCTCCGCATAAACGGACACTGTCGGAGAACACACAGAAGGCCTTCCTTTAACCAAGTCGAACGAAAGTGCTAAGGTGGTTTAGGGGTAGCCTGTCTGACTCAGAACGTAAGGGGCACGGGCTCGATTGCAGGCTTAATCCGATTTTCTTATCGGTACATGCAATTGATTTTACATTCCTACGTGTTATAATGACGTTTGAGTCATGTTACACCTTTATATTCACAAATGTTTTAAGCAGTTAATGTTGCAGCACTGACCTGTTGATATTGATTTTCTGATTCCTTCGGCTTTGCTCCACTGGAATCGAAATGTAGATAAGTGCCATTGAAAGTGCTTCCCAGCTACCGAGCTTTTCAGGCAAAAGAATAGAGAGTCGCTGCTGTTTTGTTTATTCCAATCTCTCGTTTTTTTTTTAAGTAGCAAGAAAATCTTCCTAATATCCAACATGCGTTCGTGAACCGCCTTATTCAATGACATTCTCACCTTACCGGTTCTCTCAGGGCTGCGTGCAAAACAGTACATCTTAGCTCAGTGCGACCACGAGCGAAACCTCCAGCTAACAATATCGAAAAAATAACACTAGAAAGAGTCTTTCTCCCTCTTATAAACGCAACCACATGCAGGAAGCAGGGATCTGTGAAGTGCGCATTTTTTCTGCCTTTGTAATCCCGCACAATTGGGGGCTACGCACACGGTAGAAAGAAAGATGCTTTATTATTACGCTTAATTCTGAACTGACAGCCAGTGAGCAAAACAGAAATTATGGGCGGCACAGGGTGAATGACTCCGCAGCATGCTGCTGCTTCTGCTTTCTTTCTTGAAGATAGCACGATGAATGCGCGTTCCTTTTTACCAGCATCCATGAAAAAGCCGGAGAAATAAATCACAGAGGATCAGACACCAACCACAGATATGTGTTTCCTTTGACAGCAATTGCAGCAAGGTTATTGTAATCATTAATACGAACACGACCACGCAAATCCGATTGAACCATCTGCTAGCGTCGACCAACCCACGCTAAGCAAACTACTTTTGAGGCCTCCAGCACGGCGTGACTCTATCAGGGGATCTAGTACTGGTCTCTAATAGTCAAGTTTTTTCTCAGCGCAGCTTGCATCTTTTCGATGGAGGCGAAATGCAAGAGTCGCAGGAGTGTTGTACGATGTCGATGCATGTAGAATAAACCCACATGGTCGAAAGTGATGCGGAGTCCTCCGCTCCGAGACCTCTTTCTCTCTGCCTTATTTCACTCTCTCCTTTTTTCCTTTGGTTCAGACGTCAACCGAAAGTGAAGCAACTACCGCACCTTTCATTCCTTCGAAACCAGCTTACAGTAGACAAACAGTCACAATAAGATCACTCAGACGCAACACGAGAAAAGAAAAATAAATATCAACCGACTAGAAAGGACACAGATTTATGAGGAAAAGAGACGCTTTGTGCGCTTGCTGCAGCGAAGCGATACCTGCAGCTTTGTAAGTGTTCAGACAAAAAAGAACGGGCGTTGTTAGCACCGCCAGCTATTGGAGGAATGCGAAGGCACGGGCAGAAACGCTGGCTTACTGGTCACTCATTTTTCCCGCAGTGGGCGGTGGCTCGGCGGGCTCGGTGCTGGCCAACCGGCTCTCTGAGGATCCAAAGAACCGCGTACTGCTTCTGGAAGCCGGTGGCGTCGAGGACTCGGTGACCGATGTGCCTATGCTGGCCTCGCTGAGCCACCACACGGACATCGACTGGAGTTTCGTCACCGAGCCGCAAGAGGGATGTTCCTTCGCGCTCAGAGACCAGGTTCGTGCCTCTTTCACAAGCTGACTTATCGGTCTCGTAGAGCACATTACTGCCTTCTATACACTTTTCATAGACTCTACTGCCTTCGAGACGCCTTGTTGGCTCAGTGGTGGTGGTGCTGGGCTGCTAACCAGAAAGGCGCGGGTTCGATCCCGGCTGCAAAGGTTACACTTCGATTGCGGCGAAATGCTGGGTGCCCGTGTATTGAGATATGTCAGTGGAGCTAAAGAACCACAAGGGGTTGAAAATATCGTCAGCTCTCTGCTACGGCGTTGATCATAGCCTGAGCCGCTCTGGGACATTAACCCCCACAAAACCCTTCTGCTGCCTTCCTATAGATATGCGCTTTTTTAGATTCGTAGTCTGTAAGCCGTCTAGACCAAATTCAACTAAATGTGGAAGTTCATAAATTGTCTATAGGCCACCTATAAGAGTCATATTGACTATACACTCGTATCGACATTTTTCTATAGACTAAATTTATTGGCAACAGTGTATGTGCGGTGTATAGACTGTGTAAAGAAATTTTTATTAGGCATAGTGCCCTCTGCAATGGTATATTATGATTTCCAACCGAAATACTGGTGTAAAAAATCAGGCAATACAAAGAATTGCCCATGTTCCATGCCTGTACACAGTAAGTGGAAGCGCCGAACGCGGTATAATTGCTCCGATTTCTCTGCAACCCAATAGCTGAGAGAACTGAACCAGGAAGGCTGTTTAAAGTAGATACGATGAACAGAAAGGCCAGTATCACTCCAGACTCAGCGAACGTGCATTCGTCTCTTCACCATTAATGTCCTTGCGGAATGCAGAAGCCGGTGTGGACTCAGGGCAAAGTGCTGGGAGGAAGCAGCGTGCTGAACTTTATGATCTACAATCGAGGCAACCGGCGCGACTACGACACTTGGGCGGCAGGCGGCGCCACGGGATGGTCCTACGACGAGGTGCTGCCCTACTTCAAGAAGTCCGAGGACAACACAAATGCCAGCTATGTGGCGAATGGTCAGTATGAACCACGGCTTGCATGAAGAGTTTTGCTGGTGCTAGGTGCTTTGGTGGCAAGCGTGCTAAACGAACATGAACCAACTGAAGCAAAACCTCCTGTGTCGTTCACCTCTGAAATGACTAGCTCAAGAAATCGAGCTTTTATTTTCGGAAAATGGTTTGGTTTGGTTTATGGGGTTGAACGTCCCAAAGCGACTAAGGCCATGAGAGACGCCGTAGTGGAGGGCTCCGGAAATTTCCACCACCTGGGGTTCTTTAACGAGCACTGACATCGTACAGTACACGGGCCTCGAATTTCTCCTCCAAAGAAATTCAACCGCCGCGGCCGGGATCGAACCCGCGTCTTTCGGGCCAGCAGCCGAGCACCATAGCCACTGAGCCACCGCGGCGGCTTTCGGAAAATACTTTTGGAACAGCTGGATTCCATGTGCCTGAACTCTTGCAATGGGTACTCTGGAAGCGTTGTTCTGCTGGGGTAGTGAATTTAAGCACTTAATTTTTCTAATATTTGCGCTTTACTAGAATCGACAGATCGATGCAAAACAGACTGTAACTGTAATTATTTATTTAAATAGAAAATTATAATTTAAAGTGCAGTGATGAAAACTAATTTGTGTTTTTGAGAGAGAAGCCGAGATCGTTCTCTTTAACGGTATTTTTCCTGTTTCATTCGTTCGCCTCTCCCCTTTCGTTATCTCCGCCTGTGACACCAGAGCCGGACAGAAGCTTTAGAATTTACAACTTTTCGGACTCGCACATGATTTATTCCCCGTCTTACGACGTTGTAAGTCCTTCACCGTCGCGACATTATTAAAAAAAAAAAAAACTAACGGGGGAACTTTTGCAATGCGAGAGCACTACAGTGCGCTTCAGTTCCATTCCAATTCTATTCTAATTCGGTTCTAACACCATTCTAATTTTCTTTCAATTGTGCTTTAGTTGTAGGCTCATTTTATTCTAATGTTATTCTATTTCTTTGCAGTTGGCGCAGTTGTAGATATCAGTATATTACTGATATTTTCCTACCATTCATCACGTCACATTGTTTTGACCAATCGCAAGTTTTCTACACCACCACTTTTTCGGCAACGTCGGGTTTTCGAGTCAATGAGCCATTTAATGTTTTCACGTTAATAATAGTGGGCTGTAGCGCGCCTTTCAAAAGCACTCCAAGGCGCACAAGTCGACGAAGCGTTGCAGTCATGAGCAATACCATCTGCACAGTGTTCAGTAATTTACATGTGCAGCCAACCACGCGGTAAACGGCATTCACTTCATAGCGTGAAGCAAGGAGGGGTCACCGGGCCTGTTAGAGCCGTTACCGGCGCTGTTGCCTTGCCATTTAGGTGGCGCTTTTTTTCCTACCCAGCGCAAGGACACGCTGCGGTTATTTGCCAATCGTCTATTGGCACGGATATACGTGCAACTCAGTGGCGCTCTATGCTGCCTCTTCGTGCGCGTGTCTTTGCTATTACATTACCTCAAGATATGCCTGCTGACGGCTGACATGGCTTGCGGCGGCCGTGTGCGATGATTTCCTACTTCCTGCACACAAACAGGATGAAATGTTTTCCTAACGAAAAGAATTGTCAGCTGGGCGAGCACATATGGCGATATAACGGACAGTAGAGTTAGCTGGAGAACAAAAATATAAAAACTCAAAACGTTGCAAAGCTCCCACAAGCCAACCCAAAAATTTCGATGCGAAAGAATCCAAATGTCAGCAAGACATCAGTTATAGATTGGTAGACAGATACAGAGAGGGGGAAAGGCAGGGGTGTTAACCAGAAAATCAGAAACCAGACATGGCAAATCAAGATCACAATCCCTGGCATTAAAAGATAAGCACACACAGCCAATCCTGCAATTAAATACTTGGCGCTTGAGCACATCCATGGTTGCTGCAATGCGTACCGCCACATCTACACCTATGGCTCTGTCAAGTCCTTATCATCAGCGATTGGCGTCTGGATTGCGTCAACGTGCGCCACAATTTCAGCGACACTCAGTCACCGCACCTCGACTACTGCTACCGAGCTGACAGCTCTGCCAGCAGCATGTACTTACATTCTACAACAACCACCAACAGCGTGGGTTGTCTTCAGTGACTCTTGCGCTGCGCTACAGTCGATAAAGTCATCAGGAAGCCTTCAGGAGCAGATCGTCGATGACTTGAACAGGTTACACACCGAGGCCAGTGAGCTACGTCACCGTGTTGTGTTTCAGTGGTTACCCGGCCAGTGCGGCCTCGCAGGCAACGATCGTGCTGAGGGTGCAGCAAGATCGGCGCATGGCGACACCTCCTTGTTCCTACCCATACCCTTTTCTCGCAGTGATGGTGCGAGACTTCTCGCTACTAAATACTGGCAGATGCAACGCTCTTTGTGGTGTGATCCGCGGCGTCAATACAGACACCTACTTCGCATCGACCCCACTTGTGAATTCCGCATGCCGCGCAATTTAGATACACGTGACTGTAATTGCCTGCACCGAATTCGTCTCGTCGTTGCCTTTACTAAATTCTATCTTTATAAAATTGGTCTATCAAGTAGCCGTCTGTGCCCGACATGTGGTGTGTGCTAGGATAATCAACACTTGATCTGCCACTGCCAAATCTTTATTACCCATCGCAAGACACTGTTAAGTGCTTTAGGACTTCGTCAGGAATAGTTAAATTTGGCGGGGGATGCAAGTTTGAGGACTTTCAGGTTGTCGCGTAGATTGCGCTGTTCGTTTTGAACACATCGCATTGGTAAGCACAAGCCAAGGTTATCTGGACAGGCGCTTTTACTTTGCACGGCTGCTACAAGGCGCCGCAGGGCGCTGAACCCAGAAAATCGCGTCGGGAATTGTGATTTTTCGGTACATCTCTGATTTCCAGTGGCCGTCGGAACAAGTCGATGTGACCAAAGGAAGGATTTGATGCGTCACATTTTTCAGCGAGGAAGAACCGTCAGTCATGATAATTACTATGCTGACGCAGAGCCTGGCAGCACTTGTTAGTTTACTGAAATATACACTTTAAAAATATCCCCTTTGACTTACGTGCTGTTCGCTCCTGGCGGCGAACCGAGGAAACTAGTTGCTGATGTGCAGGAAAGCTGCACATGTCACGCAGAAATTTCTTTTTGTGCAGTTTTAAAGCCTTAAATGAAGAGCTATCAAGTAAACCTTATCCTGTAGAAGGCTTGTGTTCAGTTAGTGCGAGGGGTGCTGAAGTTACGTTCTAGTTAGCAAAGCGCGAGCGCCATATTATACAGATGAAATGACGGAACAAGAAATATTTTTTCGCGATGCTCCCTTCATCAGTCACACTGCCTTTGCAATAATTGTATATTTGAGATGTAAACCTCTTTCTGTCACGCACTGACTCGATCTCTCTATGACGCTGGTACTTTATGTGGAGAGACGGTCGCAAGCATGCATGGGAAGAAAGAATCTGGCTTTAATCAACGCCCTTATCATATATACCGCAAATATACAAGCCCAAACACATCCGGTGAACTACCTGAGACCTGATAGTGAAACATTTTACGTTCCGTTCATGGTCCACATGTGAGGAAGGTCGTGCAACTAACTGCAGCAAAACCAAGTTATAAAGTGTATGAACGTGAAAGTAGGCGTCAGGAAAGTAAAAGTAAAATTTTCGCTGCATGCCCAGCTTAGGCGAGAGCCAAACAAATATTAAGCCGCCTAATACCCATATTACACGTACTTGAAGCTACCCACTCTAATGGCATCTTGAGCATGAGAGGGCCATGGAGCTATAATTCAAGCCCCTTCGCTAAGAATCACTCCGGCCTCCGCGTATCTGCGCTTGATCTCCACTCAGCACCATCGCCGTACTTCTTACACGGCCACATGAAAGGAAATCGGTCGGGCGCAACCGTTTAGATGCGGCAGCCGCTATTTCCCGCTTGCTCTCAGCCACCCTAAAAACGCGCGCTAAGTTTTATTTCCTTCTCTCTCCGCTCCCACCAGGGTCGCGCTGCCATTGTCCCCCGCAAGAAAGCCGTGTTGTCAACGAGGGGAAACTCTTTCCCGCCTCTCTAAAGGCGGCCGCATGCTTAGACGGCGTGGAGATCACGCATCCGTTAGCCTTGCCTCTCGACACGTTGAGACGCACGGCTCGTGCAGAGCATGTTTAATACCGCTGCACCGTTAGCTTAGTTTACCGCGGCACGCATGGTTGCTGCGCAGGAGCGCCCGTCACGTTTTTCCGGCGAGCACAGGACCGCGTCTCGGCACTGCGAATCGCCCGCCAAGTGCTTAGTCATGCGTTCTCCCTGCAGGATTTCTTTCCTGTGAGAACACGAAAGCGCACCTGCCGGCGCTTTTGTTGTCCCGCATTGTTAGCTGCGCTCACGTGATTACGTTAAACCTCTTCATCGCTCAGAGAGCACAATGAGTGGCCTACTCAGTGTTCTTATTTTTATTAATAATTTCTTTCTTTTCGGTAGTCAAGTCGGGTAAGCGTAAGCACGTTCCTCTCTCTTGCGTCGGTTCTCCCACACAAAGAAGAGAACTTTCCAGCCTGTTAGGTACAGCGATGGAATTGATGTTCTGGATACCGCACAGCCTAATGTGATGGGCAGAACAGTCTGATAACAACGACGGAGAGCATTATTTTTTTCCTGCCGGGCGCCAAACTACGTATCTTTGCTAATGCTGGAGGCAAGATAAATTGAAACGGCTTTCATGTTGCCTCACTCATTCCTAACTGCATGATAGTGGTCTTCGCAGTGGAAGACGTTATCAGGCCGAAGAATGAGCGCACGAGGTATTTTCCCATCACTTTACAGCCTAAGAAAACGAATAAGGAAAAAGTTTGTTACATGAATTTTAACGAGGGCAACAATAATTTTAAGCAGTGCTATAATTAAATTAGCCTCTCTTTTGCGAAACAAATTGAGTGCAGTTAGGGGTGATATGGCAAACGGCTTATATGTGCAGTTCGGGTGATTTGAGCAGATTGCGGCTTTGTCCTATCTGCATCATCCTCGACTTCATCTTTCGTAGCCAGAGACACTATTCCTGAAGCGCTCACTAAGTGGTCGTTTCCTACTGCGGTCCATGCCATTTGATTTCATCGCCAAATTCAGAGGTAACGACTGCGTGACAACAGCTAGCTGACCCGTAATTCCAGCAGTGTAATCTTGTCTAAACGGCCCTACTAATGCAGCAGTATTTTTATTTTAAAACTAAATAATGCAGTAATATGCTACAAATATTGAGGATGCATTTAAAAGCGTTCAAAAGCCGAAATAGGCGGCAGCGTTTGATTTAAAGGCCGTGGGAGCTTCTGCCCCTCTATATAGCGCTATCGAAATCGGTGGCGGGGCCGTTTCCCTTTTTTTGTATCTAGAGAATGCATCCAGTTGAACCCACGCTCGTTTAGCAGTATCCACTTAACGGACCCGTCCCGAATACGAGCCGAACGATTTTGTGCCGTATATCTTTTAACAACAGGAAGCATTCAACAACATGAAGCGCGATATCTAGTGCTCCTATTGAGATGATGATTCGTTATCATCTGCAATGTATTTCGCTCTTAGAACCATTCGTTATCATCTGCAATGTATTTCGCTTTTAGAACCATTGTAATGCTCTCTCTCATTATGTTACGGCCTTATTGAGCAAGTCATCGTCAATTTTATTATCCATTTTCTAAAATGAGCCTTTAAAAGATTCCGGACCGAATGGTAAAGAAAAAAATGGAAACAATGTAAGAATTTTGTCGTGCTTGAAATAATTGGTCTACAGGTGCTGTGCTCCTGAAATAATAGTGTATTGCTTGCTTTTGTGCGTGTGCGTTTGTACGGGCGTGTGTCTACGGAATACATCCGAAAAGTCTGCGGCTTTTCCATTTTCTTCCCTCAGGCTACCACGGCACCGGGGGAGAGCTGACGGTCAGTTCGGCCAAATACCATTCATACGTGCTGGAAGCCTTCCTCGAAGCCGGAAAGGAAATGGGATACAACATCGTGGACTCCAACGCCGGGGAGCAGACAGGTGGGGAAAGGCACCTTGTTTATATCAAGACCAATGTCCTTTACGTTATCAGGTGTAGAAAATCGGGTTAAGGACGCAATTGGCAGGCTTGCTGAGGGGCTGAAAATGTGCCCTTTCCCAAAAAAGCGTTATCAAACACATGTACCGTCATATCCAGAAGCTTGCGGTATGCGGATGCACGAAAAAAAAAAAGAAGTTATTTCTGTGTTGCCTCGTTGGCCAGTAAGCGGGCATTTTTCTGGAGGATGTAGCACACCTGTTCCTTTTTTTGAAATGCATATTTTTACCTCTATTGCTCTATCACGTAAAATTAAATGTTTCTTCAGGAACCCATATCCCACAAACTTAATAAGATGTCCTGTATCTAACCTACACGAGCCAGTTTTTGTCTGCTGCTAAACGTGCATAAATTTTACCTTTACGATTTTCTGCACTTTAGGTAGGACTCATGCATCGCTAAGGCCGAGGATGCTTCAATAAATACGCAGCCTTGCTGAAAAGTTCTCGGCCTAATGAGCTGGCTGCATAACCATGTAATGGGACTTTTCTTCACCCCTGAATGCTCCAATAGCTGCACTGGAGTGGACGTCTGAGCCCTAGAGAGTTGGAAACTCTGGGGCCCCATACCAACTTCTAGTAGGAAGCAGTAGCCCCCATGCCGGAATGGAAACAATGGATCAAGCCTGCACATTCACACTCAGTTACGTGAACAAGCATGGGACGAGAACTCTAATGGAGTGACGACTCTCGCTCTCTGAAAGCTTAAGGGTATAATTTTAGGACGCTCGTCGCCTTATACTGAGTTCCCATCATTTTAATGAGCAGCCCTCCATCTTCCCTAACTGAAGGAAGAGTAGATGCGGGGCACCTAATTTTAGAAACGCCCTTAGCCTCTCCTTTGGTAATCAGGACCTAAGAGCGACAAGGAGCCGCTTATACGAGTATAGTGGCGAGAATGTGTCTATAAAATTGAAAATACATTAGTATATTCCAACATTCAAGCAAGCACCCATACGTTTGTATTATTTTGGAGGTGCGCGTGCTTACATGCGTCTGTTTCGTACTTATCTCTTGCTGTTACACTGTTCTAGGCGCCTTGGAAGGAAAACACGGTTGGTCTGGCAAAGTGAAGCTGTATACTTGCAATATCAGTGGCCAGCGTTCGCTTTTCTCTAGCGCTTTCTATCCGCGTTAATCTTTCTTTGTTCCATCGCATCTCGACAGTTCTTTTATACGAAATAGAAATGAGCACTGCTGAGCGCGCTTGGTGGCGGACATCAATATTCGGTTGAAAATGATCTAACGGACGCTGTGTCATTGAGACAGAATACAGCAGACGGAAGCGTTCAATTTTAGCACGCTCACACATCACCACGCAACCTCAGCCGCACTGAAAATAAGCCTATTGAAGTCATCGATCCTGCACACTGCGAATGAAGTGTATAGCGTGGTAGAGGCCACCATCTTGAACTGCGTGTTGCTGCAGCTGCCAGAGTCGTCCTTCTGCACACCTGTGCCAAGCGAGAGGATGTAAAGTGAAGCATGCGTTCAGGGCAATAAGCGAGGCAAGGAAGCATTATCTTTACACCCACCTTAAGAAGAGAACGCTGCAAAGTAGGCCTCGCCGGCCTCTTTAGTAAGGCGTGTTTGCGTCCCAGTTCAGTAAGCGGCTCATAAATCATCTCAATTAGGCAAGGATCGTTTAAAAATTTGGCATTAAGGCTCTTTTAATATCCTAACTATGCTTTCGCATATAATGTCTGTCTCCATTGCCTTGATTTGTGACGATGACAACACAATATTCTGAACAACAGGGAGACGCCCCACCTTTGGTTGAATCCGTGTTCTGGTGCCTGTATGCGATACCGGTAATAACAGTTCTCGAGAAACGTGAACAAGATAACAAAACGACTTGGAGAAAATGGGCACAGGCCGAGGCAGCATGGGATATCGATGTCTGGTGTACACGCTTCAAAATATCGCAGGGTTCTGCCCGAACCAGTTCACGATGCGTGGCAAGGAGCGATGGTCGACGTCGAAGGCGTTCGTGATTCCCGTGGCTGGAGATAGACCCAACCTTCACGTCTCCCTCTTCTCCATGGCGACCAGGGTGAGTTGGTTTAAAGCTCCTGGGTGCCTTCACCGTCTGAATAAACAACTGAAGAGAGAGGCGAAATTGGGGGTAGCAAGTTTATTATGTCACCTATCGTTTTCTACCGCGTCAGTTTGGTTGTAGTGGAATATGATGGGTCGCAGTCGTTGAAGAGCAAATCCTGGCACCAGCTACTGTACAATGATAAATAAAGATTCCGCAAAATGCATACGTTGCGGCAGTCTCTTTAATTAACATTACAGTTGGTAAAATACTTAGGGGAATCCCCCAAGGTGGAGTAGATTTGTAATAAGGGAGTAATTACTCATTGACATCCACCCGAGCGCAGCCTTACGGCTACAAAGAAAAGTTATACAGCTTTCTCAGAAACTTCGTAGTTAAAGAAAAATTCGTCCTGGTCCGGGGTTCGACCAATCGAATAGAGCAGTCGCTCTACCAATTTAGCTAACCGGGACGGCAAGCTTATGGTAGGGCGAGAGCGAATTGATCAATAACTCGAAGTGAGAACTGTGTGGGTCAAATACTTAGGGGAATCCCCCAAGGTGGAGTAGATTTGTAATAAGGGAGTAATTACTCATTGCCATCCACCCGAGCGTAGCCTTACGGCTGAAAGAACATTACAGTTCTTGGTTCTTGTGCGCTGTGACGGCAAGTATCAAGGGTGTCTACAATCTTCTGCTTATTCCTAGTATTCTAAAAGCCGATGTCGATAAAGAGGGCTGATAATTTGCGGCCAGTGCTTGCGACTGGACACAGTCACACGCAGAGTACCAGCAAGGCCTCCTCTATCACAACTAAATAAACTGGATAGCCTGGAATGCTACCATGTTCAGTGTTTATTGTAATTTAAAACAAGCCCCCATGGTTCAGAACTCGCAGAACTTGTAGCTAATTTCCTGATGGCTACTGCTACGCTCCAAAATTGGTTAATATCGACCTCTGAGGACTAATTCCTCGCAGTTTTACTTCATTCATAAACCGGAAATGGTTACACGGTTTTTAACTCGAACGCCCAGTCTTCTGGGGCACATTGAGGCTTAAAATCCTTATAAGAAAATGTTGCTGTCTGAACAGTGTTACAGATTTACGTTTTCGCGAAATTTACAGTCACAGAGAGGTTATTACGAACGCACAGGAATGCTGCACAGGCTATAAGGAATGCTGCACAAATGGTCCTTAAGCACAGAAACACAGTATGAAGTACTCCTTCAGAACTTCTGTCCTTGCACCAGAATTCGGTCACATATTCAACCACACGCAATAAACCAGCCGCATAAATCAGCCTTTTCCACTGTGAGCAGCAGCAGTCCCTGACATCGTTACCTACAGTACAGTTCTTAAATGCAGAACACATGCGAAAACGCGTACTTTTGAGTGTCTAACACGGCAATTCAAGTTCAAATGCATCGAAATTCGTCGAAGCATAAAGCACTCTCAGCCAGCTTGCGAAAGCTCGTTAAGCTGCTAGCGTTGTGGGGAACCAACGTCCCTGGAAAATTAGAGGCATAAACAGTGCAGCTAACAAGTGAAACAAAGGAAGGTTTTTAGGGCGGTGCCAGATAGGGCACTCTTCTTACTTGAGGTTTTTGTAATTGATTTGAAACATTCTTAAAGCGGACAGACTGGCGGGCGAAAATCTAAAGCCAGTTTTTGATATCCACTTCCCCACCACATGGAACACAACGAGGTGTGCTCCGGCCTAATTTTCACCATCTGGGGTTCTTTAACGTACAGTGAGAACGCGGAGCACAAAGAAATTTCAAGTTTAGTCTTCATAAAACTTCCGCCCCTGCAACCAGCATACGAATCCGCGAACGTGGTGTAAGCAACAAAAGGTTTTTGCCAATGGGCCAGCGCGAAAGGTGCACAAAAAAAACGAAGGCAAAATGCGCAGGAATTTAAATGCAATCAATAGTTTACCCATTTTTTTTTTACCTTCATCCTACAGGTGCTATTCGAAGGGAAGCGTGCAGTGGGCGTCACCTTCATGAAAGACGGCGTTGAACAGACCGCGCTCGCAGCCCGTGAGGTCATCCTGTCGGCGGGGGTCGCCAATTCACCCAAGCTTCTCATGCTGTCTGGCGTTGGACCAAAGGAACACCTCCGAGAAATGAAGGTATGATGGTTTTTCCAGGCTGTGAGAAGTTAATTTTGATGCAGCATCTGTCACTGGCAGTGTGGAATGCAGAAATTTGCCCCGTCAAGAGATGCGCGTTAAAGCACCAAGCATTTTCTCTACTGCCTGTATTCACTGGCTTTGAAACCACGCCCGTCTTTTCTGAGGCGAAATTTGTCGTGACTCCTGCGTGCTACCATTATCAGCGCATTGTATGTACCGCTTCACAATGCCGACATTTTGAACAGATCAAGGGCGATACATATAAGAACAAGTGCCTGTTGGCGAATGACATTTCAAGGGCTCAATTTAGCTTACTTCTTACGGCGTTAAGCGTTTTAATGCAAAATTGTACCAACAGCGGCGCGGTGAGAACATACAGTCTTTGTCAAAAGTTTAGAGCCCAGGGAGGTTTGCTTCTAGGACTTGCAGTGGGACTCCTGTAACATTCGTGGTAGTCCTACCCATTTGAGGAGGCAGGACCAGAAATATTCTTACCTTCAGCAAATTTGGAGCGCTGGAGATGCATTACGAACCAGACAGTGGGATCCAGACGCAACCCCCTGGGCTGCCTTTGTTGCATCAGTGCTTGCATTCGTTCACCTAGCACCCCAGGTGGTCGAAATTTCCGGAGCCCTTCACTAAGGCGTCCCTCATAGCCTTAGTTGCTTTGGGACGTTAAAGCCAGATAAACCAACCAACCAACCATTCACCTGGCCTCTACGCATGCGGATTCAGCAATACTGATCTCTGATTTAGTCAAAATCATTTAGACTGTGTGACAAAATAGTGGCTGCGCTTCACTGCGTCGTGTCCATTGGAATGAGGTCGCAGACAAATGATTTGTACTGTGGGCAGTGCCTGCGACAAAATAACGAAATAGAGTAGGCTGAGGAAGAAAACACTCACAGCTTACTATCAGCCGACGTGATAAATCTCAAACAAATAATAAAGAACAGGCTGATGATGTTACGGCACCCAACGGGGCGATATTTGACTTCCTCGATTTTGTAGAGTAATCCGGTGCATAGATGATTTCGTTCGTGTTCGAGTAACATTTTACATTGTAGTATGACAAACTATAGAAACTTTTATGATCACAGTCTTAAGACAAATAAAGTGGTACATGTTTGCACTCCTCATGTTTACAAGTTACCTGTTTATTCTCTGAACGATTTCGGCCCTGCGTACTGCACTGCAATAAGCAAGGAGCGCTTTGGCCTAGTTGGTAAAACATAACATACCATAAATGCAAACCCACTGTAGCGAACAGACAACTCTAATAAGGAAGACATCGCCAGGAACTGAAGTCGACCAATCTAAATTGATTTCCATAGAATTTTGAAGTCTCGGTCGAAATTCTCGGGGTAGCCCGATTTGCTTCTACATCCTTAACTGGAGCACTTTTAGCACCTCTGAAGACGAAATTTACTTTAAACACGGAGAACGAGAGCGGTCGTCTCCCTGCAAGAACATTGAGTGCCACGGTATAATCTCCCCACAACATGGCTCAGAAGCGCACTACGCGGCCTGAAGAATTTTGACGGGGCATGTAAGAATGGAGACGGTGGAGAGGAAAATAACGCAGCCTCAGTCATACGCAGCGTAGCTGAAATGGTAGCGTGAATACACAACGTGTCAGCTGGCTGAGAATGAGTTGGTGACAGCGAAGACCGAAGGTTCGCTGTGTGAACGTACAGTGCGGAAACTGCTGGTGCATTTCGCTGCACCGATGGCTTGCTGTTATATACATAATTGGCTTGCTGTTATATACAAGATGTCTCACGAAATCCCGCCACAAATATTTTAAAAACCGTTTTTTTTTTTTGCTGATAAACAATGGTTTTTTTGTGGCTTAATGATTCCAGTGCTGGCGCACGTTAGAAAACAGGCGAAAAATGTTAAAGGTGCACTGAAGAGGATTCTGAACTTGTCTTTTTGCCGCGGGAACTCGATCTACACGTTCCGAGCATTCTTAGAAACTGCGACTTATTGCCCTGTGTGGCCGATTTCCGTAATTAAATCGAATGAACGTCCGGCTCCCGCTTTTATTTTTTGAATTCTCCCCATACGGTGGGCGGAGTCGACCAACGCGTTAAGTATCTTTCAGCAGCTCCGTGGAGGCTTTGCTTTCGCTTAATTTGATTTTTTGGTTTCCGTGAATAAATAGTTTCATTCGCAGATAATATAGCCGCAAAATAAGCCCGCAGAAATAAAAATACGCGCGGACTATTTGTTACTACGGACTACTACCTATTACTGCGCCAATGGCAGAGAGGCAAGCCGCCACGGGAATAGGTGAAAGGCATGCCACGCGTTGGTCGACTCCGCCCACCGTACGGGGGAGAATTAAAAAAAAGAAAGGCGGGAGCCGGACGTTAATTCGATTTAATTACGGAAATCGGCCACATACAGCAATAAATCGAAGTTTCTAAGAAAGCTCGGAACGTATAGATCGAGTTCCCGCGGCAAAAGGACAAGTTCAGATTCCTCTTCAGTGCACCTTTAACTAGCAAAGGTGTTATCTAAACTCTAAAAGTTAACATTTTACTTTTACAGATAGACGCCTGATTGCAACCAGAGATTTGTAGCGGACCGTTACTAGTAGCCATATCAGTTTTTAGAACTTCGAAAACTCGGTAGCCCCTCCGCTGTGGTTCAACAAATTTCTGCCACTTTTCGCACCATTCAACAACTGTACACCGGTGCGTCACTCCGAGGCGCACGTACCACGTGACATTCCTTGCCCCGCCAGCACTGCGGTGCTCTCCCTCCTCGCCACTTCTCTGGGCGAGCTCGGCCGCGGCGGAAAATATCACGTGGAACATACGGCACTGAGTGAAGCGATTTGGTGGACGTCGCTCTGCGCTCTCTGCAGGCGCGCAGTTTTCGAATAGAGCAAGAAATGGTCAAAATATTCACAGGCGCCCACAGGCTTAACACGAACGATGGAAAGCTTCGCTTGGACTGCCGCCAGCGCCACGAAGCGACAGTCATCGGGTGCCAGAAAATGATCACGGTGCGTTTACAGCGACTGACGACAGTTGGTGCAACTAACAGCGAAGCACAACTAAGCAGTGTACATATAAGCAGCGCAGCATTTATGAGAAGATGTTCCAATTAGCCCAGTCCCAAGCACTTCTTGACAGTTGGTGCGCCGCTCGCTTTGACTGCTTTTTCGTTTGTTTAATCGCGGAAGTGTGCCTGCTGGCGTAATGTAATATCGCGGGAACCCTAAATTGCGCACTAAGCTGCCTAAATTCGCGCGCCTTGCGAGTTTAGTCAGAAGGCTGCCGATCTAAAAAAAATCTTATGAGCAGTGTGGTGCGATTAAAAGTTCAACCACACCTGCCTAAACTTCGGGTAGCGCACCACACTGCTCATAACGCTTTTGTTAAATCGGTAGCCTTCGCACCAAACTCGCAAGGCGCGCGAGTTGAGACAGCTTAGCGCGCAATTTCGGGATCCCGCGTTAAGAAAACTGCAACGCGTTTCACCGGCGTGCAAGGCCGCATCAGCGAGCAAAACCCGGAGAAACGCTCCTTTAATAAGCGCGCTCTCTAGAACAGGGCGATCGGGCACAGGCAAAAGAGCAGTAGAAGCGAGCTACGCACCAGCTGTCGACAGCCGCCGTAAACATACCGAGAGCATTATCTCGCACCCGATGACTATCGCTTCACGGCGCTGGCGACAGTGAAAGCCACGCTTTCCATCATTCGCATTAAGTCTATGGGGCGCCTTTACTGTCAGCAGCAAAATATTGCGGGACGTCCAGCACGTGGCAGAGCGACGCAAAACTACCTTGCAGCGCCATCTGCCGCCTCCAAACATGTTGTCGAGGCTCAGGGAAATTGCGTTTGAAGCACGCTTTGCGCATGCCTATCCTTTCTTCGCTATCAAGCATGCCTTGACGCTTGCTTCCCCGTGACGCGCTTATCAGTGTCATGGAAGCCGTTGAGGCGCTGTGTGACGTTCGCAGCCAGTCCTTCTTGGGCTCGCGCGAGCGATCGCAGCACTGTTCACCATCGCAGCAGCCGAAACAGACGCGCAACGATGGTGACACAGCGATTCATTGCCAGCGTCGAGTGGCAATAGCGGATTCCGGCGAAGAACGCGATGAGACTAGCCTGATAGCAAAGAAAGGACAGGCATGCACAAATAATGGTTAACGCGGAAGTGCTGTGAGCCTCGACATCAGGCGTAGTCACGGCAGATGGCGCTGGAATGCAGTTTTGCGTCACTCCACCACGCACTGGACGTCCCGCAATATTTTGCTGCTGACAGTACAACTACAGCGCCGAGGGAATTCTAAAAACTGACATGGCGGCTACTCTGTCGACCGGCTACAAATTTCTAGTTGCAATGAGGCGCGCGTCGGTAGTAATTACCACGTTAACTATTAGAATTTAGTTAATCAGTTTAGTAGCTCACACGAGTCTGCTGTTTTTAACTTACGTCCGCCAACACTTGTGTACTGTGCTTCAAAAAGCTCTTTTTCTGAAAAAACATTTTTAAAAATTAGTGGCGAGATTCCTGAAACACTTGCTATGCGCCAGGTTCCGTGAAAATAACCGTTAATACGAGACTGCGTCGTTGGTACACTGCGTCGTTACTCTGGTTGCGTTGTGTTCTGCAGGATAAGCTTTCATTTATATGTTTTGGCAGTTTTTTTGAGCCAGATCAGCAGTTACGGCCAGACAAAGCTTTGTTTAACAATTTGAAGCGGATCTCCACAGCGGATCGCAAAGGGCAAAATAATACGAATCTATTCTAATTCTATTGTCCTCCCTGCGTCGCTGTCTGAAAGGCGCCGTTCCCCTGTTATAGCTGGGCTAAACGATTCAGCGCGGGGGATGTTAACAATGGGATAGGACCTAAGACAAAGAACGGTTACGTTAGGCCGAACGAGATTGCTTTTTTATTTATCTACCTATTTATTCATTACCTAGATGCGGCAGGAGGGGGAAACTGTGCAGTTTTACGTGTTCAGGGTCCGTAGCCGACGTGTGACTTACGGTGGCCCATTCGCCGCCAACGCAGATCCCTGTTCTGGCTGACCTTCCTGTAGGCAGCGATCTTCAAGATCACGTTATCGTCGGAGGCATCGGTGTGCACCTCAGGGACCCGTACAACATCGGAGTCTCGGGGGTGAAGGCGGCGCTCGACTACTACCGCTACAACACGGGTGAGGCTACACGCATAGGAAGCCGACAAAGATATCTACACGAAAGTACTTGCAGTATAGCCTGGGCACGTATAAGTGTCGGTGAGCTGCCATCGAAAATAACCTGGATGTTGGTTAGCCTGTCATTCAATCGCGCGCTGCTTACGTTGTATCACCATATTACGGGAAGGTGCTTTTTCACTGATCATTGATGACCTCTCTTGTTTAATGTACAGGCAAATACTACCTTAATGACACGTGGAAATGGTAACTTTTGATACAGCTCGCCTAGGTGCAAATAGGTACTATCGATGGCGAAAGATTTCAGCACGACGGAAAGGAAAGCGAAGCCGATATCACTGTTGCAATCGGTGGCTTGTGGCTTCGCTTGTGGAGGTGGAAAGCGGACTGAGGTGCTGTAAGATGTGGAAAATAAATCACTGTCAACGTTTACGTAGGCGTTTCCTTAAACGACTATAGAGACCTAATTTTATTGCGCGTTTTCTTCTATCAAACGCCCCGTTAAACATTAGATAGATGGATTACGGTGTTGTATTTGCCGAGAAGCGCTAAGTAATTTAAAATTTAATCTTTTCTCTGAGACTGTTTCGGTTTCGCCTTCACCAGCCGAACAATGACTGTGACGTCAAGTTGATGTTTTCGTCACGTTATGCAATAGAAAAACTGTAATATAATAGCTGATGTGCAGTTTTAATTTACTACGACGTTTAATCCAGCCTCATCGAAGACCTCGAATGACAAAAATTGACCCCTCAGCAACTATATAGCCGATTTTTTATGGCACGCATGATCTAAACAACAACTACGCGTCACAGCCATCGTTCGACTGAGGAAACCGAAACCGGAAGAGCTTGAAGAAGAAATTCAATTATAAATTATTTAGTGGCCGTACACGAATACCACAGGGTGTTCTATGCACATGAATGTCTAACGCATCGTTTGAAAGGAGAAAACAGGCAAGCAAAATGTTTGGTGTCTTTAGTTCTTTAAATACGAAATGGGGCATTTTTTTACAGTAGCTTTTCTACCTTCACTGATGTAGCATCTGACCGATTATTATTGTCGTCTACGTTGCAGGTAGAAGGTACCTGCAGGGCAGAAATGTTGACAATTTTTTTCCTCACTTGTTGCAGCATTATATTTCCTCCCTCCTGGTATTCACAATGCGCTACAATATAGGGCTGTTAATAAGCAAAAAAAAAAAAAATAACGTCCACGCAGTGTTATATATTTCCAGAGACTTCAGGATATCGCCGAGCGATAACATTGATATATATCACATAGCGAAATCATAAGAAATTCATGGTGCACTGCAACAATACGGAAGAAAAACTAAACAAATCGATGTCATTGAATCACTTAGGCGATTATATAAAATGGAGAAGCGGCTCTTCATTTGTTAAGGTGCTAGAGTCACTCAACGTTGCAGCACTCGACACTCCTCACCGCTCTTCCACAAGTTGCGGTGGTGCAAGACATGAGCAGTTTGCGCCAGATCTTACCAAACCCGTAGCCAAATTTCGTATAAGAAAACACGGGAAGAGAAGCTTTCGATTTCTGCGAAACTTGCACACAATTGGGCTTTTTGAACAGAGTCGACCAATCAGGGAAACGACAACAATCTGTCAAGACAAAAACATTTACTGGAAGCTTCCCACATTCCAGTAGACAGCGTTGCTATTTTCAGGACCGATTTTGTCTACAAATTTACTAAACTTAGCCGCTGGCTCTGACGGAAGGAAAGTTACACCCTCAAGGTAGCCTTTCACTAAGTGCAAGGTAGTACAGATATAGCTAGGCGTATACTCTTACAAATAATATATCGGAAAACCATACATAGAAACGGGTGATTTCTCGAGGTACAAATAATCAAATTTGCTAAAAGTTTCGCTTCAGTTTGAACGCTGTGAATCGGCTCACCATGAGGGGCTATTTATTTATGAAACCGGCGTCAAACAAAAGAGTCTAGTAAAAGGAGAGGCCCAGTTCATCCTGTCTGCCAGCCCCAGTACTCGGAGAGTGTGGTGGCGCGGCGTCTTTCGTGAGCAGGGATAGTTTTGTTGTGAAGACAGAAATGAACACTGCGCGGTATAGTTTACAGTCATAGTGAAGACCACCACAATGACGTTCTGCACAGGTTCGTGGACCCTGCCTGGTGGTGCCGAGGCCGTGGCGTTCGTTAAGACCAAGTATGCGAATGCGAGCGACGACTACCCGGACGTCGAGATCATGCTCATCGGTGTGCCACCGAGCTCGTCCTTCGTCGAGAGATATCTTACCGGGCAGGGTCTCAAGCAGGAGGTGAGGCACGACGAAGGCGCCTGTGCTGGCAAATAGTACTGGACTTAAAATGGACACTAAGGAAATGCCGCACAACTGGAGTTTTTCTGTAAAAATTTACTTTATAGCCCTGCTTGTAAGCAAATTTGCTCGGCAACAAAAGGTGCGCCCATTGTTTACAAAAATAGATTTCAAAAGCGGAATATTTTTCTCGTTTTTCCATTCAAAAACAGTGACGTAAATGCCGAAAGGGACTCTGTGATCGCCATTTGCCAGTGAAAGGGCATGTAGCACGCCTCGGGGATCCGCGTTTCATTGCCTTGACGTCAACACATTTTCCTGGTGACAGCGAGCGGGAGTAGCGGCGATAACTGTATTTAGTTTTTTCACACATTCTACGTTTTAAAAGCTTTGTTTTGAGAGAAAGTAGCCTAAACGTCATTAGGTTGAGGGAAATGGAAAGTTTAATGATTACTAGATATATTTGGCGGGCAGTTACCTTGACAGGTTGCTGCAAATGAGGGTGAAAAAAAAAACAACGAGTCACGTGCGCACAAAACACTCGCGCACTCACAGCGCACAGGATTTTCAAACGAAACTTGTAAAGCCTTTGAGCTTAGGGTAATTTAACAAGGATTTTATTCCAGCCGCCGCAGTGGCTCAGTGCTTGTGGCGCTCGGCTGCTGACCCGAAAGACGCGAATTCTATCCCGGCCGCGGCGATCCCATTTCGATTCAGGCGAGATTCTAGAGGCTCATGTACTGTGGGATATCAGTGCACATGAAAGAACCCGAGGTGGTCGGAATTTTACCAGAACCCTCCAGTATCGCGCCCCTCAAAGCCTTAACCGCTTTGGGACGTTAAATATCGCAATATAAAAATGAAATGAAGTTGTTATTCCACACGACGCCGAAGCTGAATTACGACATAGACCAATTACATGCTTACGGTCCAGGCGGAGACCGGTCCAGGTGGAGACGTACAGCACTTTCTAACGATCTGCGGGACGCTGCAGAATTACCGCACCACCAGATCAAGTGTTCAAGGTCTGCCTGGACCACCTGTTGGGCACAGTGGAGAGATGGAAGAAATCGATTTTGTGGAGGAAGTAGTTATAAGATGCGTAGCGTCTAGGTGAATCCGATGCAGGCAATCGAGGTCATGCCTAGCTAGGTTGCATGACGTGCGGAAGGCACCCGTGGGTTCGATGCGGTGTAGAGAGTGTGCTGACGCTCAGGGTCAAACCACGGAGAGAACTGAACTAGCCAGGCTGGAGCAGCCATATATCTCTCGCCAACAGTTCGGAATAAAGAAATGGGTATCCCCCAGATGAATCACCACAGCATCGCTACGGTAACCTCTAAATGAAGGCTGACTTCAATTTGTCCTCACTGTCCCTTTAAGGCTTCTGCGCGTGACTTTCAGATGCATAGTCCCTTGCCCCTCTTCGAAGAAAAGAAATGAACAAAGAAAAACTTGGTAATTTGTTTTATTACGTGTCATGAGGGTGCACACCTAGTTGTAAAGCATATATTTGCAGTATTGATTTCCTGTTCTTTTCTAGGTAATTAACTGGGGTTTGTGCGTAGAAGGATTATTTCAATCTCAACCATCTCCTGCATTTATAAGGTCTATTCAAAGTAAGGTGATCACTAATATCGCACCATCGTCCACTGTACCACTTCTGAAAATCTCAGCTGGGAGCTACGGCGCTAGTTTATGGCCTACTACTCAATAAAGTTCCATGCAGCAACGAAATGGAGATCAAAAATCAGAAAACGAATATCGAATATCGTGATTAATATTTTCGAATATCGAGATTGTATATCAAAAAGAATATATGAATCAATATCGTCATAATCATCATCAACGAAACTGCGTGCACTGCAGGACAAAAAAAAAAGCCTTGCCTGTTTATTTGCAGTCACCCTTTCGGCCCCAGCCGCAGCCTCCCCATCACCGAAACGTTCTATTACAGCCGCCCACCGGACTATGTCATCCCCTGCGTGGAGTGATCATATCGAATAGCCACGCTATTTACCATGACCCTCTATACGCAGTTCAGATACGACGTCCTAGTGTACGGACCTATGACGTCATGGATTGTATGGTTCTGTGACGTCCTATACAAAGCCTGTATAGGTTCTCATAAAGTCTCTTAGTGATTTGTGCGTGGCGCTGTGCAGGTGTACGATCAGTACTACAAGCCATACCGCGGGGAGCCGTCCTTCCACATGATACCCATGGTGATGCGGCCAAAGTCGCGTGGTTTCGTCAAGCTGCGCTCAACCGACCCCATGGACCCACCCATCATCGACCCCAAGTACTACAGCCACCCGGACGACGTCAAAGTTATAGTGGAAGGTTGGCCTCTCATTTGATGGCTTACTTGAGAGTGATTATTTCTCTGTCTCATTCATACTGCATGAAGTGGCTCGGAGGTAATTTGTAGGAAATGGAAGCTTACAACAGTTGATAAAGTTGGTTAAGAAGCCTAATGGCGGCAGAGACAGTACAGAGAGAAGTGAAGCGAATGGATCGCTGCCGTGCATAAGGCGGCACGATATCACTCCATTGCTGCCGTTGGAATAAATCTTATCTTTGTTTAAGCAGCACACAAGCCAAAGCGCATACCTTTGGACATGAGGAGATGGGCCCAGCGTTACAACTGTTTCACTGGGTAATTCCTGAGTAATGCGGATCAAAACCAACCATTTGCATTGAAACGATTAAAAAAAGTGTTGAAGGACGAATCCTCGACACGAATTAACGCTTTATAACTCTATAATGACACTTTGCGGTTGGCATGCTTTCCTTTCCCATTTTTTTAAGGCTGGGGTGTTTATCACTGCAATTTGTGTAAGCCAGGACATCTTCTCTGTTCCTCTTCATCGCGTGGTACAAAATGCAAAACAGGCAGACGTAGCAGTGAGGAAAGCGCTGTGAGATTTTTAGGTCTTGATATCAATGAGATGCCTGCGTTTGTGAAAAATTGCACATAGAGCTGAGTGAATTAGGTTTGCATGCACTGCAGGCAACTGCATTGATTAAAGCATGCGATGAGAAATTTGTGGTCAGTTATTTGAAAAATAATGCATAATTTGGATGTAAAAAATGCTCCTGAAAGATTACAAGAGGCATACGTACATGCCATGTTTTTCTGCCGAGTTATAATGCGCTGATAATTTCTGGTGATGCCGGTGATGTAGGCAGCGGTACACGCGTTCCTGACATCTCTCGAGGCCCGGGAATATCGGCGTGCATTTTCACACGACCGCCTTAGGAGCAAGTAGATCTGACCTAAATGTTAAAGGTGCACTGAAGAGGAATCTGAACTTGTCTTTTTGCCGCGGGAACTCGATCTACACGTTCCTAGCATTCTTAGAAACTGCGACTTATTGCCCTGTATGGCCGATTTCCCAAATTAAATCGAATTAACGGCCGGCTCCCGCCCTTTTTTTTGAATTCTGCCTCCTACGGTGGGCGGAGTCGACCAACGCGTGGAGTGCCTTTCACCCAGTCCCGTGGCGGCTAGCCGCTCTGCCATCGGCGGAGTAATACGTAGTAGTCCGTAGCAGCAAATAGTCCGCCCGTATTTTTATTTCTGCGGGGTTATTTTGCGGCTATATTATCTGCGAATGAAACTATTTATTCACGGAAACCTAAAAAACAAAATAAAGCGAAAGAAAAGCCTCCACGGAGCTGGCTGAAAGGAACTTCACGCGTTGGTCGACTCCGCCCATCGTACGAGGCAGAATTCAAAAAAAAGTGCGGGAGCCGGGCGTTAATTCGATTTAATTAGGGAAATCGGCCATACAGGGCAATAAGTTGCAGTTTCTAAGAATGCTAGGAACGTGTAGATCGAGTTCCCGCGGCAAAAAGACAAGTTCAGAATCCTCTTCAGTGCACCTTTAACGCCGACGATGTAGGCAAGAAAGAGAGAGAGAGAGAGAGACCTCGAACGCACGGCGTGCGTGAGCCCGCGCTAGTGGAAATCACGGCCTTGACGATTAAAAGCTGTGGCACTCGACGGCCTTCCATTACAGCGCCGTCTGCATTTATCTTCTCGAGATCGACGTCGACATTACGCTATGTCTCTTGCGGGACACAGAATTATCAGTGGCTGCGTTAAGTCTGTGCAGTGAGAGTCGCTGAAAGGTCGGCTCAATGCCGTTGCTGCAAATTAAAACATGCACGCAACGTGCCTCATAATAATACAAGCTGAATTATAGGTGCTATGGACGTTCGATAAGAAGCAAACGTAAGACATGTTATGTCTTATGCTCCATAATTTCATCTTTTCGATCGAAATCAGCCACGAGAAAGTGGCGCTGAAGGAAATCGTGTTCAAGTAGACAAGCTAAAAATATGTCGCTTTTTCAGGATGCGGTATGGACGATGTTTTAAGATCTGATGCTCATTGTGACTGTCTATGTTTTGCAACAGAAGAACGCAATTCAATATTATGCGTAAAAACAGGAGAGGAACTTCTGAAGTTCATGACAGAAACGGACATGCCCACAGTACACTTATGCAAAATGTCATTCGAGCGATAACTGAGGAATGTCAGAATAAATATCAGAATTTAATATAGACTCAAGAATTTCGTATCAATCACTTTCAGTAAGTGAATATTAATAGATGGTCTTCTGATCAGGTTCCCTTAACGTCACGCGCAAGCTGAAGGCTCCGTCCTAGGTACTTTCCTCTTCCTAGTATGAATTATTGACTCGCCGCAGCACCTTTCTAGCAGTATGCTTATATTTGCCTTCGACTGCATGATCAACCACTCAGTTAGTAACCTTACTCATCAAAATGCCCTTTAAATGATCTTCAGTGGGTTCAAAAACTGAGATATGATTGGCTAACGGCATTGGACTAACCCGTACAAATACATGCTGATGTCACACCACAGGCGCAACCCGTTCTCCTTGTTTAACTGATGTACTTGCGTACCAATAGAGCTGATTCGATCACATAAATACTCAGGTATCACCGTAAGGCAGCACCTATTTTGGCGGGACAATATCATTAACGTAATTTTATTTGCAATAAAATCGTGGGGCTCCTGAAAATGCAATTTGCGTCATGCATGTAAGAACGCAAAAATTACTCACATGTCACAAATTGGTACGACGAAAATTAGAATAGGCATCCCTTATTTAGAGCCCGCACCAAGAATACCTCGTCGACACATCTGAAGCCGTACAAATTCACATCGCCCGTTTTATTAATTTCCAATATTGACCCGAAGCAAATCTGCTTACCTTGAAATCGCGATACAGCTTACGAAGTTTTACTTGACGTCACCGCATCGCAATCCTACCTCTACTCCATAAATTTTATTGCAGCCCGGTGGTTCCAAAACCATAGATTTGATCACCTCCGCTGCGCATATTACATGGCACCGGCCAACCTCTTTAGTTACTCTTCCACGCGCCCGCACAAGCGCATCAGTAGCCGCACTAGACGACCTTGGTAACTCCCGCCGCTACCATCACCTGCCCATCAGTCTTTAAAGCTGGCAATGCAACTCATATATCACTTTCGCCTATCGTGCTGAACCTTGATAATTACTTGACCCCTCGATGTACTCCGAGACTGGTTTTTAAGATAAACAAATCTAATGAAATAAAAAAAAACTACTCGTCACTTACGCTATCGATGGAACCACAAATCATGAGGTTTAACGTGTCGAAGCAATACATGAGATTTTAGCGGCGCGGTAATGGAGGGGTCCGCATAAATTGAGGACATCTGGTGTTTTCATTGCGCACAGTAATCGCACTCCACACAGGCGTTTTTGTACTTCTCCATGGAAATACGGCCGCCATGGCCGCGATCTAAACTGCGTCTTCGGGATCAGCAGCTGAACGCAAAAGACACGAGCTACCGCGGCCTCGTTCGTAGAGCGCATGAACTACACAACCCGTCCTCGCAAGAAAATCGAATGACTGCGCCTGTTTGAACCGACAAATGGGGCGTGCCCATGTGGCTCTTAACAGGGACACCCAGCCGAGGACCCATCTACACGCAATGTTGTGACTGCCCAGTAGGGTCACGTTGTAGGTTTCGGCGGCCTCACTACCTGTTAGGAGCGTCTGAAACAGTTTTCGCGGTTGAAAGTCGCGAACGCTTAAAACACACAAAGCTCTTTAACGTTCTGGGCTAATAAGCAAAGGATGCATGCTCGTAAGGTAGTTCACTTAAATCAACTGCAGACCTAGTTGGTCTAATACCACGCAAAGAAATGCCATACATCGGGAGACGATACAGGAGAAGCAGACGGGCCAACGCGCTGCTTACAACTGGTTCCTTCTCAGAAAGAAATGTGAAAGTCTTCATGGTACGGTACGTACAAACACAGCGCGTACTCGAGATTAAATCAGAAATATAATAATTTGAGAGCTAAATGGTTGGATCTCTTTATAAAACCGTTCACGCGTGGCGAGGTTTATAGTGCCCATTTAGGCTTCCTGTGTGAGCATAAAGGCTCTCTGCTTGAGCATGATCTTTCGATAACAGCTGTCACAAAAATTTTAATTTACAGTGACAATCTAGGTCTAGCATATGCAGGCCGTTGTCGCAAAAGGCGACTGCGCTGATGTGCAGCCGTGAGGTTGCTTATTAGCTGACAGATTCATTTTAGATTAGATGAAAGGATTCGATGATACCTCTCTTGGTTTAGTATCCACTGCGCTCCGAGTGCGCATATGGGGTGCCATTTAATGGGATGCCTTCTCCTGAGAACTGGCTACTTGTTGGTAGCTCTTTATGTTGGCTATTTTCCGACGTGACGTTTCCCGTTGCGATGTATTGCATTCGTAACGTATATTGGGGGTGAAGCGGTGCACTCCGCTGGTGGGCTGTTAAATAACGTTAGGCCAAACCACTTGAGCACTTTGGCATTTCGAATAAAGCCTAGTAGCACGCGTGCTCACACATGATACAACGAGAAAGAAACCTCTTCGAATCACGAGGCAATTTTCCAACCTTATCTAACATTACGGAGGGCATTTGAGACTACATACATGCTTTGAATGCTAAAGCACTTTTATTTAAAATTGTTTCCCACTTATTTTTTTTATTTTTCTCTTTTTTTATAATGAAAGACGAACTCACTAGCATGCATTCTTACGGCAGCGCTTATAATGTGGTATATTGTATTGTGTATCACAAAAATTGTATGCGGATTCAGTGGACGCAATGCTTCCGGCACCGATATACCGTTTCCCACTTTGTCCAGGACCAGGAGTCGATGTACTTAAGAGAGTTGAGAAGCGAATTGCTCGTACTATCGGTCAAATTTTTCTTTCTTGAACTGCACACTAAGACACCATCTGTGTCTACATAGGTGCACGATAAAAATCTTTTCGTGCCTTGCTCAATAAACTGTTTCCTGTGCCACAAACCTGAGACCATGAACACGTGTTTTTGGTCTGTTGGCATCCCAATTTTCTGGGGATGTTCTTCTGAGAACTTTAAAGAAAGAACTACCAGTAGATGCATATGGCATATGATTTTTACTTTTACACAACAGAAAACTTTCATTTCATGCATTATTGCTCCTGGGGCTCCCCAGGTTGTGGCAAAGAAGAATGCAGTTCAATAATGAAAAGGTAAAAATCAATTCTGAGCGTGAATATTTCATTGAAAGTGTTGTGCAGTTCAGGGAAGTGTATAGGGCACTACTGAACAGTTGGGCAGGACTGAAAAAAAATTAACATGCCGTGTTTGGCAAAGGTGAGCCGACGCGCATGACTGCGCCTGCTTGAACGGACAAGTGGGACGTTCAAACGAGCGCAAGCACGGCACGGCGAGTTTCGTTACCCATGGCCCAGATAATGCTTTCGCTTTAAAACCACTCTTAATGAAACCATGAGCATTCATAGAACTGTTTCTTTCCAGACAAAGATTCTTTAGGTGGTGCCTTGGTCTTGTGAGATGACGAGAAGAGCTGATTTCTTCATCTTGATGCAGGCCTCAAGGTGTGCAAGCAGATCGCCGACTCGGAGGCATTCCGCGCGCACGGCTCTAAGTTCTGGACGCCGCCATTCCCGGGATGCGAGCAACACGAGCAGTTCAGTGACGACTACTGGCGCTGCCTAGCCCTGTCGTTCGCAGCCACCGCTGCGCACCCGGCTGGGACATGCAGAATGGGAAGTGATAAACTGGCTGTCGTCGACCCAAGACTCAGGTACGCTTGCAAACACAAATGAGGGCAAAGGCATAGAGTTTCTTACTATTACCTAGAGGGAAAGCTGGCGGCGCGGCACTTCAGCCACCATGGACGCTCAAACCATCATGGGGCGGTGAGCTACTTGTTGCGAGACAGTCGTAGTTTTTCGGGAACACGGAGTCGCACTACTAAGGTGTTTCATTCCGAAAACGCTGTTCGTGTGTGCGCAAACGACTTTCGCGCAAACGCAGTGTGCAAAACCCATAGTAGTGAAAACGCGACGACACACGACGCCAATAAAAGGTTTTACTTTTCTGAAATGCCTTTAAAAACCTCTTATAGTGTTTAAGCAACAACATTTTTTGAAAACATATTTACTTTTAAAAGTGCGCTTGTTAATTACGAAATATTAGTTTTGTTGTGTTCATTACTTGGCCAATAGGAGAGCTAGCCATCCCTTATTTTGGGCGAACTTTGCACTTAAATGCTTTTCTGCTCGTTTGTTGCAATTTACAGACAGGATATTGAATGTTAGGACATTCTTGATTATCGAATAGCGTTTATTTTTGCATTATTTTTTGGCCAAAAGTTGAAGTTCTGCAGTCAGTAGCTCACCGCCCCATGATGCTTTGAGCGCCCATTGTGGCTGAAGTGGTCACGAGGGGTCTCCATTGAAACTCCCATAGACGGGCTGCCAGCTTTCCCTCTAGGTAATAGTAAGAAACTCTATTGGGCAAAGGTTAAACGAAAATAGGCTTAAAAGTACACGAACGTGGTGAATACACAACATCGTTTCAGAATCGACTGAATGCTTTGGGATCGATACCTTTTCCACAAACATGTCGTGATAAACTTCCACGTCGCTTGGGAGAGATTTTGTTGAAAAAGGAACAAAAAGTGCTTCCCAACTGAGGGTTGAACTAACAAGTCCGGCATTGCTCACTAGCACTTTATTGTAAGTACCATCAGATAACCTGTGGCGCGAATTGAGAACTTTTTTGCTTTATTACCAGACATGAACACACTAAAACATCATACACAGAACAATTCAGCCAGCTCAAAGCCAAATGTTCAGGTAGTAATGATAGTAGCGAGCAAGCCGTCATCCTTAAGTGGGATCAGGTTGCCGACGTCAAGTTCTCTCAAATGAATCAGGGATTCTAACCGTGACAGCCATTTTGCCACTGTACACTTAAATTTTTGCATTTGAACAAAGACGTGTACACTCTTACGAAAGTAGAGCCTGGCAGGGAGGGCATCTTGGTCGAAAGACAACCCAGCCATCCAGGAGCGCCAGAGGCTGTGTAGATCAATTAACAGGATGATTTCGACACATACGCCATTTTCGTTGTCTGTTGACAGGAACCTGATTCCGTGTGTATCCAACAGTAAGACTTTCTTTAGGGTTCTTTGTAATACGTCCCAAAACTAAACTCTTCCCAACAGTGTAGAAAAACATGGTCTATTGTCGCAGGCAGTTTGCATATTAAAGAAAGTGACCCCCATGACAAAAAAACCCCAGTTCTTAAGAAATGTTTTTACCGATATCGTCCCACTACAGCAGCTTAAAGAAAAACGTTTTTAGTCCTGGGGAAATGGCACCCTATACACCCGCTTCAATACATCTTGACCCTGGTGACCGCTGTACAAGGCTCTGTATAGTGGAACGGAGAAAAAGTCACCGCACACAATCTTACAAATTTTGATCATGTCTGACTGAACGCAAATATTCAATCAAAAAAAGTTGTAAAAATTCTGGTGCTATTTGCGATCTCATTGAGAAAACCAAATATCGAGACGCCCTGGCATACCTTCAGCGCCAACAACTAAACTTGGCAGCGCCCGCGCAAGCTTTTCTTGGCAAAGAGTGCGCAAACGCCAATGGGAAACTGCGGGTTAGCGCTAGGAAAGCAGCGCTTGTTGTACACATCACGTAGCGGCAAGCATCCACCACGCGCTGCAGAGTGTGCGCTTAAAAGGAGAAAAAGACAGATGTCATGGTATGTGGGGCTTAATCTGCATAAGTTACACAAGGCATACGAAAGACGACGTAGGGGATGACTAGTCCGATTCAGACCACTTAGCGTTGAAAAAGAAACACTATTTGCCAGACGAGCTTGCTCACGAGCACTGTCTTCGCTCGGCAGAAGATATTAGACGCAGTTAAAAGAATACATTATTCCCCAGGTGAGGCTCGAACTCACAACCCCGGCATTGCTCACGAGCACTGTCGTATAAGTACCGTGCGCTAACCAATTGCGCCACTGGGGAACTGGAGTTGAACGCTCAGAAAGTGTTCCTTATTTTAACCGGCACATGCCGATAGATGATTACTTTGGTCGTAAGAAGATATTAGACGCAGATAAAACAAAACAGTATTCCCCAGGTGAGGCTCGAACTCACAACCCCTGCATTGCTCACGAGCACTGTCGTATAAGTACCGTGCGCTAATTGCGCCACTGGGGAACTGGAGCTCAACGCCCAGAAAATGTTCCTTATTTTAACCGGCACATGCCGATAGATGGTTACTCCAGTCGGAAAAAGGTATTAGACGCAGATAAAACAAAATAGTATTCCCCAGATGAGGCTCAAACTCACAACCCCGGCATTGCTCACGAGCACTGTCGTATAAGTACCGTCCGCTAACCAATTGTGCCACTGGGGAACTGGAGTTGAACGCTCAGAAAGTGTTCCTTATTTTAACCGGCACATGCCGATAGATGACTACTTTGGTCGTAAGAAGATATTCGACGCAGATAAAACAAAACAGTATTCCCCAGGTGAGGCTCGAACTCACAACCCCGGCATTGCTCACGAGCACTGTCGTATAAGTACCGTGCGCTAACCAATTGCGCCACTGGGGAACTGGAGTCGAACGCTCAGAAAGTTTTCCTTATTTTAACCAGCACATGCCGATAGGTGATCACTTTGGTCGTAAGAAGATATTCGATGCAGATAAAACAAAACAGTATTCCCCAGGTGAGGCTCGTACTCACAACCCCGGCATTGCTCACGAGCACTGTCGTATAAGTACCGTGCGCTAACCGATTGCGCCACTGGTTTTTTTTTTATTGCCTGTTTTGACAACGATAACAAACAAACACACAAACAAACCGCTAAAACACGTGAACCGGCCTACGGTCAACGTGCTTGTTTAAAACTTCTTGAGGGCTGCAAGTTCATCCAGCACGCCAAGCCATTCGGGTAGCTCCGATTGGGCTCGGTAACATTCCCGCACACGCACAACACTTTCAATGAAATTTTCTCTTACAGGTCGAATGTTCACATCGGCATTTCTCACTGACATCCTGGTTTTCCATATGCTGTGGAGGCCCAGTAGCATGATGAGGTCATAAGGAACATCTCGGTCATCTTCTACCACTAAGAACCGGATTCCATATGGCGTGATTGGCAGGTCTTTCTTTATTGTTCTTTGTAGAATGTCCCAATGAAATACCGGATACCAACATTTTATAAACACATGCTCGACTGTCTCAGGCTTTTTGCAGAGCATACAGTTAACCGTCCATGGCACAAAAATGCCCTTTTGTTCTAGCCAGGTTTTAACTGGCAGAGTGTTAGTATGGAGTTTGAAGAAAAAACTTTTCACGTTAGGATTTACTGGCATACGTTTTACCCTTTTCACAACATCTTGCCCTGGGCCTCGGCAACCAAGCTGTCGATACACTGGTGCAGGCAGCATGACATCCAACAAATCTTTATACAGTTTCTTTCTCGACACATAACTTAAATAATCTAAAGAAAAGCGCACTTTCAGCATGTTAAAAGCCGTGATAACTTCGCGCCAAAATCCTCTTACGGCTGTCGTTCTTTTATCAGAACAGGACACCAAAAACTCAGGCAAAGCATTGCGCAGGCGCACTTGCACAAAAGTACACAAAAAGAGATCATTCTGGTCTGGCAGAAAAATAAAACGCGACACAGTCTGTCTGATAAACAAATGCACAAGCCCCACTCCCCCTACTCGAACCGAAAGAAACAGATTTGTCCGACTCGTACGTTCCCATGTGCTTCCCCACACGAAAACAGCAAAGATTCGATGTATTTTTTGTATGGTTACGCGCGACATGAAAAATACCTTCAAGACATACCACAGTTTTGCAACCAAGAAAAGGTTGCAAACAGTTGCTCGTGTGAACATAGATAGGTTCCGGCGTTTCAGGCTTGCGTTTTCCTTCTGAGATTCTCTATTTCCCTATTCCAGTATTCCTCAGTGTCATTGTATTGGTCAAGTGGTACACCCAAGTACTTTGAGGGCAGAGCTGTCCATCGCACATTGGCAAACACATCAGGGCTTTGAACCCACTCCCCGTGCCAGAATCTAGATGATTTCTCCCAGTTAACATGGCACCCCGTTTTAGCGCAGAAATCAGCCGCCACTCTAACAGTTTCTTGAACGCTTTCTTTGTCTCTACAAAAAATAGCGACATCATCTGCGTACGCAAGCATTTTTACCTCCGTTGCTTCCAGCGCGAAACCGCGTATCCTTTCGTTCCTTATCATGCTCAAGCATAACGGCTCTAGGTATAAAGCAAAAAGCAACGTGGATAATGGACAGCCCTGCCTCACAGACGATTTCACCAATTGCGCCACTGGGGAACTGGAGTTCAACGCTCAGAAAGTGTTCCTTATTTTAACCGGCACATGCCGATAGATGATCACTTTGGTCGTAAGAAGATATTAGACACAGATAAAACAAAACAGTATTCCCCAGGTGAGGCTCGAACTCACAACCCCGGCATTGCTCACGAGCACTGTCGTATAAGTACCGTGCGCTAACCAATTGCGCCACTGGGGAACTGGAGTTCAACGCTCAGAAAGCGTTTCTTATTTTAACCGGCACCTGCCGGTAGATGTTCACTTCGCTCGGGAGAAGATATTAGACGAAGATAAAAGAAAACAGTATTCCCCAGGTGAGGCTCGAACTCACAACCCCGGCATTGCTCACGAGCACTGTCGTATAAGTACCGTGCGCTAACCAATTGCGCCACTGGGGAACTGGACTTGAACGCTCAGAAAGTGTTGCTTATTTTAACCGGCACCGGCCAATAGATGTTTGCTTTGCCCGGCAGGAGATATTAGACGCAGATGAAAGTAAACAATATTCCCCAGGCAACCCCAGCATTGCTCATGAGCACTGTCACGTAAGTACCGTAGTGCGTAGCGCATTACGGATAGCGTTGGCATAGCTACGGAGACTGAGTCAGGCCGAAGTTATGGGGCCTGATTAATTTTCCTGCGCAGGGTTCGTGGCGGTGTGACCGGCCTGCGTGTCGTGGATGCTTCCGTGATCCCGGACATGTTGTCAGGCCACCTGAACGCCCCGGTCGTGATGATCGCCGAGAAGGCTGCCGATATGATACTGGAAGACGCCAAGAACACAGTTCAGACGGGTAGCAGAGTGGTGGCGTCCAGCCTGCAAGAGGCACCTGTAGGCGAAAGCAGGCTCTACTCTTCTGCCTCGCCCCTCTGGTCCTCCATGGCGCTGCCGGCCGCCCTGATTCTCGCAGCGCTGCTGTGTACTCACGTACTGGCGCATCGGTGAAGTCTAGTCATACCGAACCATGTGTAAAAAGCGTATCCAATTTTGCGTAAGTCTTGACGCGTAACTGCCAGACGTGTTCTGTCCAGGGCGTGAGCCTGTGGGCGACTCCAACATCAGTAGTTTCAGCGGCTCATACCAGATGACTATTCCAGTTGTTTGTAAGCTTCGCTACGGTGGTAATTTTTTGAGAATGCGATTTTTCTGAACGAAGCGAGGTATTCATTCATTCATCCGTTTTCTGGGAGCATTTGCGTTCACCCTTTTAAACCTTTTTAATAGAATGTGGATGGTGGCAGTGAAGTTTCCTTTGCGACTTTCCTGCTCTCGACTTTCTCGCGTGCAACAGCGTCTACGGAGTACGCGCTGTCCGAGGGATAATTATCCTGAGGCCGGTATTTCAGCCATGACTCAAAAATACGGGGCAGAAATTCCTGCGTAAGGCGCAGCACCTTATAGTAAAAAACTTAGAGAACGGCGGATTACAAAAGGTAACGTCGAGACATGGAGCGGCGTATCCAAGAATATCATCGTAATGAATTGTTAAACAGCGCTTCAAAATAAGGCATACTTTTTACTCCATATTTTGGTTCATTTTATTTATTAAATGTTGTTATGCGCGAAGTAAATTTCACCATGATGACTGTGGGAGTCTCATATCTTACTTTAAAGGTTATCAAGGAGTCTGCTAAACGTTTTTCAGCTGAATCAACACAAAAGTATAGAAACTTTTAGTTTATAGCACGCCTCTGCCAAAAAAAAAACCATTATGAACTAATTACGTTTTGCCATCGACGGAGTTTCTTGCGGCGTAAGAAAAGGTGTAAGTGAGTGTGGGGAAAAACAATACACTTTGGCATTTGTTGCCATCTAGCTTTTGAGCGTGCAGTTACAGCAATTTGATCAATCTTGATGACGGAGAAAGCGGTCGAAACGGCCCGAATTTCTGCAGGCCACAATTTTCAGCACTTTAGATCTCAACCGGCCTAGTTATTATCTGAAGTATTTATTTATTATTGCGACATGATTAAAGGCCCCGTTCCTCAGTAGAGGAAGCGGCCTTCCGTCCGTGCCACAAAAACAGGTGGCCCACCTGCTGCAGTGCTCAAGTAACAATGAAATCAATCAAATGAAACTCAATACATTCGGCACCTTTCTACTGGGGCACTGCGCATCAGCTCATTGGCCGAGAGATAGACAGCATCCCGAAGAACTATACGAAAAATTATCTGCGCCGCTTTTGAGTGTTCAGCGCCACGCGCAGTGACGGCAAAGCGCAATCTGGAAGTGTTTGCGCAGATTTCTTCGTTTTTCATAAAACATGATTATTAATTTGTATGAAATACCTGAATCCCTCTGTAACGCTGCACTTGCACTTAAATATTTGCTTCTTCAAATTAAGCCTTTGTCGCCATTCCTGCTGGCATATATTTATTTTCGTGGGTAACCCTCACCTCTCCCCCCGAAGCCGCTTGTAACGTTTGGACCGTTGTAATGTTCCCTTATATTTTTGAGCGCGGTCCGCTGTAGGAACCCAAAACACTTTGTGCACTACAAATCACAGGACACAATTCTCTTTTGGAAGTATTTTCAGTGCATTTTAAAGTTAAACACTGTTTTTGGCATTGATAGCAAACCGCTATCGTTGAAAATTCACAGCTTGTATGAAAGCAGAAAAGATGATGCTCAGCAAAGAAAAAAAATGGCTCCTTAGCCAGCACTTGCGTTTGCAAAACTCTATGAAACCCAAGCATGCACCCAACTTTAAACACCATCCTTTTTTCTTACTTGTAATGATGCGCGTTCTTTTGCTGAGGAGTACAGGAAAAAAAAAAGGAGTTACTTCTTGCGTAGTGGCTGCCGAATTTCGTTCAACCCTAATGTGTGTATCATTAGGCAGACACCGCCATTTATACGTGACTTACAATGTTTCCTTCAACAAAGCCTGTGTTTTGTTATGCGCTATGGAGAATGTTCGCTCATTTCTTGTTAGTGTAAATCTAACATTTACAACTGTGATTGTTACGTGATGCAATAAAGCTACGTACCCTCTGACTGATGGTTCTTTATAAGCGTAAAAACCAGAACATTGTTTTCAAGGATTATAGCGCTAGGAAGCGCGAAGATAACTGCTGAGAACTACAAACCTTTGCTGCCCTGAATGAGGCAGCAACGGTGCGTGGCTGCTCAAAGCTCGTTTATCTCTCAGACGAAACTGGTAAAACATTACCAAACGTCCACAGGCATTTTAATAACCTGTTATAATTTTCAATGTCTGCGGCTATTGTAGACAATAGATGCGCTTTCGTCTTAACTGTGCAACGAGACATGACGGATAAAATTCAAGTCAATTCACTGGTAGTTTTCATCTGGGTAACTAATGATGAGTCTGTGTGTGCCGCCATGCAGTGAAGAGACTTCAGCACCATTTCAGCATCAGTCTTCAGCACGTCAGCACCATCAGCAACTTCCTACGACAGAATGAGATATGCAGTGTAGCTATGTCGTTCGTTTTTCATGGCAGGCCTACTGACGTGCAGAGCTTTCACGGCAGACGAGATTCGAGCTGACTAGATAACTAACACGTAGGGGTAAAGCCTCAATTAGGTAAGTATATGCCGCGGCTTCCGGGTGCAATTAACTTTTATGTCGTGTTTACCACGAAGACATTCAACGAACATGTGAACACTCAAATCCTGGTGAGCAGACCATCGGTTTTCATGTGACAGCGCTAAGGAGCCCGTGTCGCGAAAAATTACCGAAGAAATGCTCTGAAAAACAACCTAAATGGGCTTCCTAAGTGACAGGTGGGCCGCCTAGGCCACGTGATCTTGTGGCGTCATTCCAACCTGCCCACCAGATTGTGAACACTCTGTCCGCAGTGACAGGTGACAATTAATAACTTGGTCGCGAGAGGTTGCTCGGGAAGAGTAGCCTGGGTCGCACAGGCCTCACCGGCGGCAGCATCTCCCATTGCACGGCAGTGGCGCACCGCTGGTCCACCGCACCAGGGGAGGTATGAGCGCTATAATGGCCAATTTCGCGTATATGGGCATTATATTAACGTTGTAGCTTTGTACCCTTAATGCGGAGCTTAAGTGTACCCTCCAATTTTGAACACTCTCTGCATAGAGTATTTTAAACAAAATATTATCAAGTGTAGCAAAACTTGCCTTCATGCACAAAACTGCTGCAGCTGAGCTTAGTCCTGCCTAAAAATGCCGCAATATGACTTCAGAACGCCACAAACACAAGATGTGAGACACTAAAGTGCAGGAGTGCTGGCTGTGTCCGCAGACCAGCGACGCGAGGCCCTAAAAGCTTGTTTATTTCATGAGATAGTAACCTTAGGCCGGTAACTACAGCCCTGAAAGAGGACCCTAGCTGGCCAGAGCAGAGCCTCAAGCTCTGTCTTGATCAGTGGCGGGTATGGAAGCACACGGCCATGTGCCTGGGTGCGGACGAAGCCGCACCCGCCTTCGAGACCTGCCAATTCGACACGACCAAGCTGCTCGAGAGCGAGAGAGTTCAGCACCGCCCCCTCACATGGGTGGTACCGCCAGTGCCTACAACTGTGCACCTGATTGGACATCAATCTCCGAACTTTATTCCCCAGTCAGGGCGTCTCTTATAGCCTTAGTCGCTTTGGGACGTTAAACCCCATAAACCAACCAATCAACCTACATGCTACCGGTTCTTGCTTATATCATATTCCTCTTCCTCGTTATTTCTGCGGCAGAACCGCCGATATCTGACGCAGAAGGTGGCCTGTTGCGGATATAATTGCGAAAGCACTAACCCTGTGGCTCTAACCCAAGCAAAATAGTGTAACGTTTGTCTGCCAGTCTATCTGAGATCAACCTGGATTGTTCAAATTCCACCGGTGGCTGCACCTGCCATCGTAAGCCGTGCTTTCACACCGTATATGAATGTTGTGAACATTCTCTCTTGTTTTTTGACAATGCTGTGAAACCTTGAAAGCGGATAGTAGGAGCTGTCGCTGTAAAATGACTGCTCCTCTAACGCAAGAAAACAAAAACCTAACAGAAAGTCTAACTAAATCTGCTTGTAGAACTGCTGTGATAGAAGAGAAAGCTAAACATTTCTACAGCATTGAGAAGAGCAGCGCAAAGGAAACAAGGACGGCAAAAATAAAAAGGAAACACGAGGAGCTCTTGTTTCCTTTGCGCTACACCTCTCCACGATGCCTCACCGACTGGCCCATGCGAAGGTACTAATCGATGCCATTTCAACACAACTGCTTTGGCCCCCACTGTTCCTTTGTTCTCTTTGTTTGAAAGTGAGGTGGCTTGTGCCCAATGCACCCCCATGTCACATGGTAGGCTGTGGGCTGACTGGCGCACAATGGGCGGATGGGGTGGTATCGTTCTGGGAATACGATGTCTTATTTGTGTAGACTGGGGAAGGTGTTGGCCTGGAATTGCCTCCAGCCCTTAGCCTCCTGCGCCGTCAGTTGTTTGTGATGTGATAGTAGGAATCGGCGCATGAGGCGTTGGTGGTAGAGTCTAGTGTTGTAGGCTGTGGACATGGGATCGATGAGCGAATGGTTGGGGGAGATCGGGTCAAGGATCCCTCGGTTTGTGTAACCTCGAGCTAGGCAATCCGCGACCTCATTTCCTTCCAAGCCTGAGTGTGCGGTGTCCCAAGTTATCTGATATTTGACGGATGTATTTGACTCGGGGTGCTCGTCACTAGCGGGAGAAATCTATACATTCTGCCTGCAAGGAGGAGCCGACAAGCCGCTTTTGAGTCGGTCGCGATGTGGTAGGATCGGCCGGGAGCATTCCCGCGCTGTATGACCAGGGCTATCGCAGCCACTTCTGCCTCTAGTATGGTTGATTGATTGATTGATTCAATTTTTATTTCTGAACATTCATACAAGGCATGCTTGTTAAAACATCTGGATCCCTAGCTGGAAGCTAGTTGGGATCCATGAAATTCAGTTTCAAAGAAAATTGCAGGCATAACAAAAATTAATTACATTCATATAAAAGCTCATGAAGTTAGAAAGACATAAATGAGTACATAGAGCAACAATATTCAGAGCACCAAGCCTCTTTTACAAACAGATACAAACACACAAAAATACATGAAAAAAAAAGCGGTGGCTTCGCTCATTGTTTATAATATTTCTTCAGTGACACAGAAAAAGTTTTACAATGTTTGAGTTCACTTGGAAGCTTGTTCCACAGCTTAATACCAACATGGGCCATCCTTCTTTCTCCATAGACATTTTTTGTTTTCGGAAGAAGGAAATTTCTATGAGTGGCGTTGCGAGTGCATAGTGGTGGGATACAGAATAGCGATGAGTGTAACGGGTAATTGTCTGTAAGGCATGTGTGTATTGTCAAGACAGTCCTGTATTCAAGTAATGATTGTAGTGGCAGTATATCCATCTGTTTAAAAAGAGGAGCAGTGTGGGCGTTGTATCCTGAATGTGAAATGAATCGAATTGCCCTTTTTTGCAAGACCCTAAGTGGTTCCAAATAAGATTGGTAGGTGTGGCCCCATGATTCAATGCAATATGATAACTGGCTTTGAAAAATTGAGAAATAAATAGTTCTGAGTATGTCATTACCAAAATAATCTCGGCATTTGTAGAGTGCAAAGCATGCTGTAGCTAACTTTTTACAAAGCGCCTGAATGTATGGCTTCCAGTGCAGGTTCTCATCTAGAATTATTCCAAGATAAGTGATGTTATTGACAAGTGCAATAGGTGTTCCCAGCCATTGCACGGAAGGCAGGTTTTCATGTATTGTTTTTCTGGAGCCCCTAAATATTATGTATTTTGTCTTATTAACATTTACAACAAGTTTATTTGAAATAAACCAGCTACACAAAGTTTCCAATTCTCGGTTTGCGGTGCTAATAAGATCCGTTGTAGATTCATGAGCACATAGAAGAGCAGTGTCGTCAGCATACATAAAAACAGAGAAGTGTTGTGTGAAATGCGGCAGGTCATTAATATACAAGGTAAAAAAAATCGGACCAAGGACTGAACCCTGAGGCACACCAACCGTAACTGTTTCAAAGTCAGATTTTACACCACTAAGTTGGATCATTTGCCGCCGATTATTGAGATAACTTCTGAAGAATTCTAAACTAATACCTCTAAACCCGTAATGCACCAGTTTTTTCAGTAAAATTTCGTGATCAACAGTGTCAAATGCTTTCTTAATGTCCAAAAAAATTCCTAAGACTATTTTATTATCATTTAGGAAAGTGTTGATCGTGTTTGTTAGCGATATGGCGGCCGTACCAGTTGATCTGTTTGGTCTAAAGCCGTGTTGTTGCGGACATAGCAAGGTTTCTTTCTCGAGAAATATTTTCACTCTCTTTGCAACGAGTTTTTCAAAAAGTGTGTTTATGCAGCTTAAAATGGAAATTGAGCGGTAATTCTCAACGTGGTTACGGTCACCATTTTTGTAAATCGGTACTATTCTAGCTAGCTTAAGCATATCGGGATAGGTGGAGGAATAGAAGGCAAAGTTGAAGATTTTTTCAAGTGGCTGGCATAAGATATCAATGCATTCGTTCAGCGCAATAGAGGCAACGCCATCACATCCAGTAGATAATTTCGATGGAAAATGATTAGCTGTATATACAATCTCATCCACTGTAATATCATGGTATGCAAAGGTCACTACAATGTTTTGCGGAGGAGGGGGGTACTCAGTGCAGGGGCAAGTATTTCCTATACTTGCACCAATAGTGTAAAAATATACATTGAACGTTGTAACTAGATTTTCAATGGAGATCCCCACGATTTCTATGTCAGGCATAATAAAACGATTTGCTACGGGTTTAATAACAGAGTTAATGATCTGCCATGTGACTTTCGTACTGTGGGCATTTTTCAAAATTAATTGGGAGTAATACTCTTTCTTGCGGGACCTTATGGCAGCAGTAACTAAGTTTCTTGCTCTCCGAAACTTTACTAAGTAATATGAATTACCTCGCTTTTGTTTACATTTGGTATGCCAGTGATCTTTTTCCTTAATAAGTTTCATAATAGCTTGTGTCATCCGGGGACAGATAGGCGTACTATAGTATCTTTTGATTTGAGGTGTAGAAGATTGCAAAACTGCCGTGGTTAGCCTGTCGTTAAATTCTTCGTATACGTCGTTAACATGAGCTGAGTTGATCAAGCTAAAATCTACCGCTTGAAGACATTCCCTTAACTGCAGTTCTGTATGGAAAGGCTGACGAGTTCTTGGTAGTTGGGTCCACTACGGCAGCTACCGCTGCGTTCCCATGTAGTGAGGGATATAGGGCTCCGTCTGCGTAGGCTGCCCTACCGCCCCTCCCTGTCATTCCTCCCTGAAAGAAAGAGAGAGAGAGAGAAAAAACTTCATTTACACAGGAATTCGGGGCACGCCCCAGGGTCCCCGCACGACCCCACTGCACTCAAGTGTTTATGTTCCCGAGGTCCATAACACTGGCAGCACGGCCGGTGGCAATGGTCTGCACGGCCGGGTCCTCTGAGCGCGCCAGGGTCTCCCAGTCCTCCCAGGTCTTGAGGTTCTCTAGGTCCCGCGGGGGAGGGTCCGCCGGGCAGAGGGAAAGGATGTGGAGGAAAGAAGCGAAGGGTTCTGGGCATAGGGCACATGCGGGAGTGGGAAAGGATGGATGATAGTGGGCTAGGCTAAGAGGTGAGGGGAGAGTGTGTGTCTGTATTCTGCGCCAGAGTGTTGCGTGTTTGTTATCTAGGGAGGGGTGGGGCAGGGGGTAGAGCTGACGTGAGGCTCTGTATGCCTCGGTCAGCTCACTGAATGTGTGCATGCGCTCATTCGTGAATCCCCGATCCGAGGCCACCTGAGCCCGGTTTAAAGAACCTCGGGCTAAAAGGTTGGGAACCTCGTTTCCGGGATTCCCGGAGTGCGCAGGCACCCATATCAGCTCCACATGACGGGGCGGGGGTGCATCGAGCGAGTCCAGTCTGCCAAAAGCAGGGACATGAACTCGGCCTCGAGCAAAATTTAAAATCGCAGTTTTAGAGTCACTTACAATATACCGGCCTTCCGTGCGAGTGATAGCAAGTGCAATGGCGGGTTCCTCTGCAGCCTCTGGGGACGTGTCTGGAGGAGGGAGAGGTAGTGTGAGGAGGGCGGATAAAGAGGAGTCCACCACAGCTGCTGCCGCTTCATCACCCGCGCAGGCAGCGTCCAACCATACGGCGTCCGGCTCGGGGCCGTACGCTCGATGCAGTGCCTTCGCACGGGCTCTGCGGCGCTGCTCATGGTGGGACGGGTGCATATTCCTCGGGAGCGGCCTGACTCCTCCCTGACCTATGTCTGTACGCTGCATGCGGCATAAAATTAATACCAGAGTCGGAGTGCGCCCTCGGAGGAGTGACGGCGCGGGTAGTGGACGCTCCTTTGCATGCTTTCACTTGCCGGTAATCATTTGCCCAGGCGTGAAATGGATAAACTGCAGCTTACCAATAGGGACTACCGTGCAAAGCTACCTCTTGTCATCAAGTAAGCATGACATGCCTCGAGGCTATGTTTTTTTGCACGCTGGATCACGCTTTCTCCAATGCGTTCTCTCCCTACATAGTTCTCTTCACCTGACGTTTTATTTTGCGGACCGTGAGACACGAGTGTTTAAACAATGCTGGTGCTTAAATAGCGGCTTTGATTGCGTCGGGTAAAAATTTTTTGTTATTGCACTTTGGTCGCGGGAACAATTAGAAAGACCAGCCATGGTTAACATTCTAGTCGCTAAATTAAAACCTAACAGATTTATAACGGCATCAGTTCTTACCCGGAAGAAAGAAGTCGTTTCCCTGAAGATGCCGTGAACGCACAAAAGTAGGCGCTGTGACTGGATTGCGATCAGCAGTTTCTGTACCCAAACCTGCCTTTTCTTCGGGATGCTAGCAGTGGTTAAGCGATGGAACGACGGCAATTGGTTTCTCCATCTTGTAGACTTGCAAAATGGCACGCCGCAGCGCTGCAGAGCTTTATTTTTGCAACGAGGCTCCAGATTATAAAGTGTTTGGCGCCCAGCAAAATTACCAAACAGCTCGAATATGTTAGGAGAGTTCTTCGTAGACGTAATCGCAGCGCGGAGCGGTGTGGCGTCCATGGCGTGAAAATCGCCAATATTTTTATAGGACCACTAAGCCAACAACGTCTGAACGCGTCGCAAAGAAGCAAACAAGTCCTTCAGCCGGTGCGCTACCGATACTTCTTAGAATAATTCGCGACGCAACCACAGCGTGGCGCCGAATTCGTGAAAAGCGCCAATAGCACGACAGGAAAATGCGTAATGTGAGACACTAGAGCTGACAAAGAAGCGCTCAACTACAAACATTTTAGCTTTAGAAAATCGCCCCACGAATCTCCTACGAATGCCTAAAACCACGAAAATCGTACCGCACGCAAGTACTTTGTAGACATTATTTTTTGAAAATATCAGTGTTAACGCGTATGATCAAAAGCGCGATTTCTGACGGTGCTATGGCTGAATACACTTCTGCTTTTTCTTGCGAAATTCCAAAATTCTGCGCCCGCGGCGATTGCTAAGCTGTGCCCATCAAATCGCCTCACTTCAGGCGCAGGCACCACGTCACCTTCGCTGGCCTCTGGCGTCACGAGGTCAGCTAGTAGCGATGAGGGCCGCAGCGGCGCTGCGATGACGGTCACGCAGCATCTCTGTGCCACGGTGTCACACAGTTTGATCGCTAAGAACTCACATCGGGCGCAAGATTTTGAAATTCCGTTTTTTAAAGTCTAAAACCTGATATTAGTTTAGTTCTGTTTATGGGGTTTAACGTCCCAAAGCGACTCAGGCTATGAGGGACGCCGTAGTGAAGGGCTCCGGAAATTTCGACCACCTGGGGTTCTTTAACGTGCACTAACATTGCACAGTACACGGGCCTCTAGAATTTCGCCTCCATAGAAATTCGACCGCGGCGGCCGGGGTCGAACCCGCGTCTTTCGGGTCAGTAGCCGAGAACCATAACCACTGAGCCACCACGGCGGGCTAAAGAAATGATATTGGTATTAGTAAAAGCCTTCTAGAAATCTCAGAATACAACCATGCGCCCAGGTCTAATAGTTAAGATAAGGCAGCCCTTACTCACTGGCATCCACCGAAGAGCTCACATATGGCTACAAAAGAAAGCTATAAGGGGTCCAGAAGAGGGCAATTACGGGCTGGTTGGTGTATGTTTTACGAATTGAAAAAACAGCTCAATGAAAGACGACACAAGAGTAGGACAAAACACCAGCGCTGACTAACAACCAAGTGGTTTATTGCTACAGGTGAGGCAGCATATAAATGAAATGGCACGAGTAAAAACTCAGATTAGGCATGAGAGAAAGATACCGCGCAACCAGTCAAGTTTTTTAGTCAAGTTGTGTTTTAGGATGATGCCTACTACCCACGATGCGATCAAAGACTGTTCCATACAGCAGTGTACCTATATGATATCATAGTATCAATAACCTTGCCTCTAGCAATTTTTACATTTTTATAGTGGCTGGTGAAAACAGAATCGGTCACCAGAAGCCACATCCGCCTGAAATAGACTCAAAAAGTGCAAGAATCCTCCGCAGCCTTTTCGCATGCTGAAGTGGAGGTCTCTGACATTCAACCTATTATCACTGTGGCCAGAGGATCATAATAAATGTCTCTTTTCAAGTTGTGTACAAATATTGAAGTTTCCGAAAAGAAATCAAATGTAATTGTTAAGAACAATGCCTTCCAGCATGGAATATAATATCGAATATCTGTTCGCATTGAATAAACTTTCTGAAAACAAGTAATGCGCAAATGCTATTGTCCTTTGTTTTTTTTTATTCAAAATAGTGCATTATTTTGCAAGCGAAATTAAACTAAACAACAGCGAGTATCCACAAAAAAAATGATGTGCACAGAAGTTTATACTGGTTGAGTACAAACTGTAATGTATTCACACAAAATGAGTGCGCAAATGATATCAACCATCTTTGGTATGAACGAAAATTAAAAATAGTATGAGGGGTAGTAAACCGTCATTGGTATGGACTTCAAGTGACCAGCTGAATTGGTCTAATCGTCGGAAGGTCGATTTCCTATATGTTCCAAGCTCGCGGTAAAAGAAATGCTGCCGAAAATTCGGCGGGGCCTCCTTGTCATAAGGCTCCATCCCAGAAACAGAGAACACCCTCTTCAATGCATGCAGACGTGCTGGAGAAAGAGAACAACAGAAAGAGAACAAAAAAGGAAGGTCATTTTACGCTGTAGAGGTCAGCCTTCTCTTTTTTTTTGTTTCCTTTCACCTACTCGCTTGGGTTGGCTTGCCCTACTTTATTCTTGCCTCTTTCATTTTGTTCTGAAGCTTAACTTCCAAACTAAGTTTACATCCGCTAAAATCATGTTATTTCAAACGAGTCGACAGGATGTCTATTAGAGCTTCGGAACTTTCCATCGATGTGTAGGTTCGTTTATCGAGCTACGCTTCAAATAACCCAGCCGTTGACCTGATACCATTTATTGCTTCCACAAAGTTTTTAAAAATGTTTTAGTTTTATGATGATGTTTGTCACAGACAGTGCGACCAAAGACTGTTCCACACAGCAGTGTCTGATATCATATTCTGAAATCCTGGTGTCCATAACCTCGCCCCGAGCAATTCTTACGTTTTTTAGTGGCTGGCGAAAACAAAAGCCGCCACCAGAATCCACATCCACCTGACATAGATACAAACAGGTGCACGAAAACTGCGCAGACTTTTCTCATGCTGAAGTGGAGGTCAATGATCACTGAAACTGCAATCACTTGGCCAGGGGATGATAATAATTGTGTCTTTTTTGAACTGATGCGCGAAAATTGATGTTTTCAGAAACGAATCAAGTGTAATTGAGAGGAAAAAATGCATTCGAGTATCGAATTTAATATGGAATATCTGTTCGGATTGAGGCAACCTTCTGCAAAAAGTTAATACACAAATCCTATTGTCCTTTGTTTTTTTAAATAGTGCATTATTTTTGCAAACGAAATTAAACGAGGCCACAGCGACAATCCACAAAAAAATGACGTGCGAACAAGTTTATAGTGCTTGATTGCAAACTCTAATGTGTTCATGCAAAAAGGGTGAGCAAATGATATCCACCATCTGAGGTATGCCCGGAAACTAAAAATAGCATGAGGGGTAGTAAACCATCACTAGTATGGACTTCAAGTGACCAGATGAAGTGGCCTAATCGTCGGAAGGTCGATTGGTGAAATGTTCCCTGCCCGCGAGGGGTGCCCCTTTCTCTTTAACATTACCCTCATCCCGCTCGCCCGAAAATTGGCCACTATTCTCCACCTGAAGCACACTCTTTATGCCGACGATATCACCCTGTGGACCACTCACGGCAGTGACGGAGACATAGAGAACACCTTACAGAAAGCAGCCACCCTCACCCAAAATTACGCACGGACCATCGGACTGTCTTGCTCCCCAGAGAAGTCCGAACTCTTCCTCATCCGGCCTAAGAACCACCGCTGCCCCCGCTCCCCCATTGCCATTGAACTGAGTGGTGACCCGGTACCTGAGGTTGGAACCCTCCGTGTATTGGGCCTGCACATCCAGAACGATGGCAAAAACACCACCACCCTCAAGAAACTCAAGCAGGTTGTAGGCGCGATATCGCACCTCATTCGCAGGGTTTCGGGACGTCATAGAGGCATGAAGGAGCACGACCTATGTCGCCTCATTCATGCCTTTGTCCTCAGCCGTGTGCTGTACACTACCCCATACTTACAACTATCCAAACATGACATAAACACTTTGGATGCTTTGATTCGCAAGGCATTCAAGGTAGCACTTCACCTTCCCCTCAACACACCCACAGACAGATTACTAGGCCTGGGCCTCCACAATACGATGGGGAACTGGTGGAGGCCCACCGACAGGCCCAATACATCACGCTCACACAAACCTCCACAGGTCGGTATATCGTGGACACCCTCGGAATCAAAATACCGGCCAACGACCCAACCCTCCTCGCCATCCCACGATCCCTTCACCGCGAGCTCCTCATCAGGCCGCTCCCGAGGAATACGCACCCGTCCCACCATGAGCAGCGCCGCAGAGCCCGTGCGAAGGCACTCCATCGAGCGTACGGCCCCCAGCCGGACGCCGTATGGGTGGAAGCTGCCTACACGGGTGATGAAGCGGCAGCAGCTGTGGTCGACTCCTCTTTTTCCGCCCTCCTCACACTACCTCTCCCTCCAGACACCTCCCCAGAAGCTGCAGAGTAAGCCGCCATTGCACTTGCTATCACCCGCACGGAACCCCGGTACATTTTAAGCGATTCTAAAACTGCGATTCTAAATTTTGCTCGAGGCCGAGTCCATGTCCCTGCTTTTGGTATACGGGACGCGCCCGATGCACCCCGCCCCGCCAAGTGGAGCTGATATGGGTGCCCGCGCACTCCGGGAATCCCGGAAACGAGGCCGCCAACCTTTTAGCCCGGGCTCAGGTGGCCTCTGATCGGGGATTCACGAAGGAGCGCATGCACTCATTCAGTGAGCTGACCCAGGCGCACAGAGCCTTACGCCAGCTCTACCCCCAGCCCCACCCCTCCCTAGATAACAAACACGCAACACTCTGGCGCAGACTACAGACACACACACTCCCTTCACCCCTTAACCTAGCCCATTATCATCCCTCCTTCCCCACTCCGGCATGCACTTTATGCCCAGAATCTTTCGCCTCTTCCCTCCACATCATTTCCCTCTGCCCGGCGGACCCTCCCCCGCGGGACCTAGAGAACCTCAAGACCTGGGAGGACTGGGAGACCCTGCTGCGCTCGGAGGACCCGGCCGTGCAGACCATCGCCACCGGCCGTGCTGCCAGTGTTATGGACCTTCGGAACATAAACACTTGAGTGCAGTGGGGTCGTGCGGGGACCCTGGGGCGTGCCCCGAATTCCTGTGTAAATATAGTTTTGTCTCTCTCTTCCCTGCCCGCCGTAAAAGAAAGGCTGTAAAAAATTTTGCGGAGGCTCCCTGTCATGAAGCTCCATCCCAGAAAAAGAGAAAACCTTGTTTTATGCATGCAGACATGCTAGAGAAAGATAACAAAAGAAAGAAAAACCAAAAAGTTTAGTTTAGTTTATGGGGTTTAACGTCCCAAAGCGACTAAGGCTGTGAGAGACGCCGTAGTGGAGGGCTCCGGAAATTTCGACCACCTGGGGTTCTTTAACGTGCACTGACATCGCACAGTACACGCGCCTCTAGAATTTCTCCTCCCAAGAAATTCTAGCCGCCGCGGCCGGTATCGAACCCGCGTCTTTTGGGTCAGCAGCCGAGCACCATAACCGCTGAGCCACCGCGGCGGCAGAAAAGTCACTTTACTGAATGAAAAACTTCTCATAGATGAAGAACTTCTTGTTTGGAATGACAGGAAAAACTCCAGATTAAAAATAGGGAAATACTACAACAATTCTAAAAAAGACTGACTTTACTCCATCAGAAAAAAAGAACTCCATATTATAAACATTACCGCCCGCAGCGTCTTTAACAAATGCGATCTGCTTGAGGCTGTTATCGTAGGTAATAGTCCATACATCGTTATTCTAACAGAAACCTGGCTACACAGCAGCAGAAACGGTGAAGATGTGTTCCCATCTTCTTACCGTGTTTTTCGCCGGGACAGATCAGTGAGAGGATGCGGAGTGGCTGTTCTGGTGAAGAAGAACATGTCAGTCACTCTTTTGCGTCAGGCTCACGATTTAGAAACTATTAGCGTAAAGCTTTCTTGCTGGGGACAATATTTCTTGTTGTTTGCTGTTTATCGAGCCCCGGGCTGACCAACTCAATACATAAGTAATTTGTGCGTAGATGTGACATCACTCGTACATGACAAAATTTTATTATTGGAGACTTCAATCTTCGTGTGGTTAACTGGGCGCATCATTCTTTTTGAGCTGAGCTTACATCCCATGTCGATCATATTCGTGATATAATCCTGTGCCACAATTCACAACAAGTTGTGTGTACCCACGCGTGTGCACGGTTCAACGCAATGAGTACTTGATCATGTGTTTGTAAGTAGAGATATAGAAAATTCTTCAGTGTCGGTGGAGTGCGGCATATCTGTTCATGAAATAGTGTGCTAATCGTGCTGTTTGAAAAAATGCAAGCCGAGTAAAACGAAAAATGTTTTAGAGCGCAGCTCTTAGGCGCCCGTTTCTGCGTTTCAGGGCGTCGCCGTTGTCCGTTGTAACCAGCAGTGGACACCCTTTAAGCTGCGAAAGCAATGGAGCGGGAGCTTGGAAAGGAGAAAGTAAAAGTGCAACCTCCTCCCCTCCTTAGCAACCGGCGCGCTAAGGGGGGCGCACCTGTGCATAGCAACCGTGACGTCACACAGTAGAGGTAGAACGAGCGCGCGCGCGCCGGCGGTGGCAGCTACACTGCCGCTCCTTCGCCAGACGTCTCGTTGCAGCCGAATGAGTGAGACGCACGGCTCCGAAGTGGCCCAGTGATTACACGCCAAGCGGTTCGGGAAGGCGGCAGTGGGTTGACCACAAGGCTTTCGCAAAGCACATTTTAGAATTTTCAAAGTGTCTTCGTTATTTTGTTTGTTTTTTTTGAGGAGAAGAAATGCGCAGTATCTGTCTCCCACAGCTGCGAAACGAATCGAACGGGGTCTTGGAAAGCAGAGGGTAAAATTTGCAAAATGGTTTTTGAGGAAAAGAAATGCGCAGTATTTGTCTCACAAATCTCGGTGGACACCTGAACCGGAGGGAAGGCGCATAACTGTCCTCTTGGAACAGTGGACACCTCAATCGTGCTTTAAGCTAGTGGCGGTAGGGACAGATATGCGCTGCATGCTTTGGCATTGACAACGTTGTGCCAGAAACGATGCCACCTGCCAGGGTGGTAGGGTGGGTGGGGATTTTAATGTCGATATCGAGACAATCGAAAATTTCTTACCACTTATGCGGGAGAACATCCCTTTCCTCTCGCTCGTAACGGCTCCCACAGCTGTCACAACCTCGCGAAATAATAGCGCAGACCTCGTATTTGAGAACCGGATATTTGTGCAACAAGTCGAGCATATATCCATCTATTTATCCGTCCACAAAGCTTCCTTCATGACAGTCAAGAACTTTTAGTGGAGTGTTTCTTGAAGAAGGGATGTGTCTGACAAATAACAAGTTTTCTGTAATTGTATATACATCATTGCTGGAATTCTTTCCCTCAATATATCGAAAAGCTGGAACAGCTGATGAGCTGCGCTCAAATTTCGCATTAGGAAGTAACGTAATTGTCGGCATTTTTTTTGAAGGACTTCTAGCGTGCCAGTGACGAAATTATATTAGATTATTTGGATCTTCATCTGAACAGCTTTCATGGTAACTGTAAGGTATCGGTAGCGTTCGCGGGGGTAATCGGAACGCGGCTGGGGGCACTCAAAGCGGAGCGTCTCCTTTCTTGGAACGCGGCCGCTCGCGAACGCGCCGGGAAGTACGGGTGTCCACCCGACACGAGGTACCGAGCACGAATGTATATTTGTGTTTATTTTCATTTGACACGACCGCGCGTTTGGGTTTGTGAAAAGGGCGTTTTGCCCTACGGAAGCTGGAGGGCTGGCCAGGCTCTCAATAAACCAATCATGTGAACATCGTAACATGATTGGAAGCCACCAAATGTGGGCCGGGCCTTTAAGTCTTTAAAACTGGGCCCCGGAGCCGGAAGCGGGGTTCTGCGCTAAGGTGAGATGCAACGCATCTTCGGCAACGCCGAGTAGGGGCCTCCCCTAGTATTAGCCAGATCCACCTTTTTGTTGTTTGGTTTGTCCGTTTTGCTGCTTAATGTGTCTGGTGCCTTAACTTGTATCTATTGTAAATACTGTACATAAAATTTGAAGTGTTCGCCTTACCCCTGCGTCTCAACTGAACACAAGACCGTCTCTGACGGGCACCCCTGGTGCGAAGAGCTTCAGTCTTCGAGTTGAAACCAACCCGTCTCTGGCGGGGCACCGCTGGTGCAATAAGGAGAGTAGAAGAACCTGTGAAACTTTACTGGCGCAGTCGACGAGGATCCTGCGGCCATCGGAAGACGGCGCAGGAAGAAGACTGAACGCAAGGAGAAAGGCGACGACAAGGCAACAGAGCAGCGTTCGAGAAAGGACCTGCGGAGAGACGGCGGCAAGGACGCAAGGACCACGGCAGTAGTCCAGCGACGCGAGACTGCGTCCGGTCAAGAAGCGCAGCGCGTTTAGAACTCGACGGTCATCGGCGGCGGACCAGCGGCGTGCGACAGCTCATCGCAGCGTCCGGGGAAAGTGGCGGTGGACTCCGACGCCAAGGAGCTGGCAATGCGGATCGACGCATCGAAACCGTGAGTTTCCTTGGTCGCATTGTTCACGTCCCTGTGTTCGAGCCGGTAGGACAGCTGAGGGGTACGGAAGGCGGTATGGAAAGCTATCCAAGCCGGCCCTCACTTGATGTGAAGTACCGATTAGAATTGGCGAAGGCGCGCTTAGCTTATTATCAGGCAGAGCTTGCAAAACTGAATGGAGGAAAGGCGCCGCTATGCGAGGAAAAACCTCCGGATTTGCAGGCGTTGGAAGCAAGACGCCAGGAGCTAGAGCTCGAGCTGGCTAAGCTCAAAGAATCTAGAAGAGCCAGTGAATCAGCCAGGGAGAACTGCTCCGATTCCCGAGTGGTGAGGCCGCCTGTGCTGGAAGACAAAGAATTATGCTTGTCATGCACAGATCAGGGAAACAGCAGTCAGGACGCTGAAAGCAATCAGCCGGTTTGCGGGAACGCATCTTTGTTAGGAAATGCCGCAGAGAGCGAAAACGAGATTTCTGAAGGGATCACAGCTTTTCCGCCACTGCGGGCGGCTAACAAAGAAAAAGAGCAGCCCAATTCTGATGGTCTAGGTCCAATCGAGACCAAATTGTCCGAAACCAAGCAGGAGAGTGATATAATTCCTGCAGGCTCTATGAATGAGATTGTGATCTCTGACACGGAGCTAGGGACCGGAGAAAATCTGGCGTTGCTGCAAACACAGACTGTGTCGGCCATAGGGCATGAAGTGCCCCGTAGCGTTCCTGGTGACAACAGCTCTACATCCGAGGCAGAGAGCGGAGGTGGGCCCGCTGGGCCGACCGGGCAGAGCGCCGCGCAGTTATCGAACGCACCCGGTGTGTGTCCGGCCAGGTCATTTGAGGACCCGGAAATGAGTGGCGACTTGCCGCAAGCCAAGCTCGGGTCAAGTCACTGCGAGGGAGCTCATGGAGCCTCGGAGTTAGACAATGCCACGAAACCGGCAAATGCCTGTCAAGTAGGGAACGGCAACGTCAGTGTTTGCCCGAGCAGGAACGTAGCAAACGGCTCTAAGCGAGGCGAAGTGCCAGGTGACAGGCGCATAGCTTTCAAATTGAAAGTCGCTGCGTGGAGAAGTACGTTCCGTGCTGCAGTATGCCAGATCAAGAGTAGCAAAACCGGCGTCAGTGGGACGGTTAGACAGGGCAGGGGCTATGCTCCTTATGCAGCGCGCGGCTCGTACCGGCGCGCCAGAGAGAGCGGGCCCTCAGGTGCGTCGTGTGGTCAAAGATTTGGACTTATCGAGGATCAGGACGTTGTTTTCGATCCTGGAGGGCAGCAATTTTTGAATTCTTGCTCCGCTGTAGCACCAGCCTAATGAGCCGAGTGGCAGTTAGGCGTTAATTGTGTTGAGACGCGTAGTGGCTCGAACGCACACAAGGACGCTCGGTGCGACTAAGGAGGCTCACGTGGCCCGTATCAGTGCTACTGAACGCTCCCGTTGCGAGTGTCGGTGTGTGTGTGTCGAGCAGGACGCGGGTGTGCATGCTGGTGAACTGGGTGCAACGCACCAACTTGGACGCTGTGTTACGGCGCACGGCAGGCATGCCACTGTGTGTATTTAAGTGTGCATTTTGCGTAATGTTGTGTGGTGCCCGTGTGCATTTTTTTGTTTTTGGTTTTGTTTGTGCCAGTGCTAGTGTATCCGCGGCATGTAACCCACAGGGTGGTTTTGTGACCCGTACCGATCCCTTTGTTATAATTCTAAAAGTGCCATTTGAGCCCTTTGTAGAATCTTGGGAAGGGCGTGTAAGGTATCGGTAGCGTTCGCGGGGGTAATCGGAACGCGGCTGGGGGCACTCAAAGCGGAGCGTCTCCTTTCTTGGAACGCGGCCGCTCGCGAACGCGCCGGGAAGTACGGGTGTCCACCCGACACGCGGTACCGAGCACGAATGTATATTTGTGTTTATTTTCATTTGACACGACCGCGCGTTTGGGTTTGTGGAAAGGGCGTTTTGCCCTACGGAAGCTGGAGGGCTGGCCAGGCTCTCAATAAACCAATCATGTGAACATCGTAACATGATTGGAAGCCACCAAATGTGGGCCGGGCCTTTAAGTCTTTAAAACTGGGCCCCGGAGCCGGAAGCGGGGTTCTGCGCTAAGGTGAGATGCAACGCATCTTCGGCAACGCCGAGTAGGGGCCTCCCCTAGTATTAGCCAGATCCACCTTTTTGTTGTTTGGTTTGTCCGTTTTGCTGCTTAATGTGTCTGGTGCCTTAACTTGTATCTATTGTAAATACTGTACATAAAATTTGAAGTGTTTGCCTTACCCCTGCGTCTCAACTGAACACAAGACCGTCTCTGACGGGCACCCCTGGTGCGAAGAGCTTCAGTCTTCGAGTTGAAACCAATCCGTCTCTGGCGGGGAACCGCTGGTGCAATAAGGAGAGTAGAAGAACCTGTGAAACTTTACTGTAACAATGTTATAGAATTGTGCGACAGGTTCAGAGAAATTTGCGCATATTGCATTAAAAAATTTGTTCCAAACAAAATAAAGAAGACAGCGAAAGGTAATCCTCGGGTAACGCGAGAAGTCATTTGCTTAAAAAGGTAAATAAAACGCTTCAGACGAAAGGACGCCCCTCGAATAAGGATTCAAAACTACCAAGTTACGCTGAATTAGTCTATTTTTCACGCTAAACAGCCATGTTTTCATGCTAAACACGCACTATTACAGATTGGAACAATTCCCCTCAGTCGCTACAAACGAGTATTGATTCTATTGAGCATTTGAATTATTGACATTATGGTGGTGTTGTAAATTGTATATCCATTGGTATCTCCGCACTATTGTTCTTTTACTTCACTCATATTGTATTGATGACTCATTTCCACATAAGCTCTCTGCTTTAATTGTTTTAGGAATTCTTATATTACATGAGCTGACCACCCTTTTTCGTGATTTGTTCTTACAGCTGCTTGACTGGTTTGGTGTTCTGTGCATTGGTCAATAATCTTTTCTATATCTGTGCTCGTATTGTTCTGCTGTATTATTATTCTTTGTATGCCCCTCCTGCTTCGGCCACTCCAAGGCCTGCTGTATTGCACAAAAAATAAATATTGTAGTGTAGCAGCCGTGCTCGCTCACTGTGGTGAACTGTAGTAGTGAAAGAAGACGACGATCCTGAGGTGTGACGCTCGCTCGCAGCCCGAACGCTAGGCCTGCACCTTTGCTGAACGTTGCAAAGCGACCTAGGTTCTGCTCAGCCACAACCCCATCCTACATTTGGTGGAGGCTGCTGTAAGTTCCCCCTCTCGTCCTCATCCTGGAGCTCCGTAGTCGCACCTTACCTTCGCCGCCAGTTATGCCTGAAGTCACCAGCCAGACAGCCCCCATCCCGTCGCCTACCATCCTGTGTTCTGGCGGGCTCCGGCAGCGAGATCCCAGCGTCTTCAGCGTTGCCGACGACCACGATGTTGACGACTGGTTGGCGACTTACGAGCGCGTCAGCGCACACAACAAGTGGGACGATGCCACCAAGCTTGGTAACGTACTGTTCTATCTCAGCGACGTTGCCAACTTGTGGTTCCGCAACCACGAGGCCGACTTGCCTACCTGGTCGTCCTTTAAGACCAGCTTCTCGGAGGTATTCGGCCGCCCAGCTGTGCGCAAACTGCGCGCCGAACAACGCCTCCGCGCTCGCGCTCAGCACGCCACTGAATCCTTCACCAGTTACATAGAAGATGTTCTAGACCTGTGCAAGCGCATCAATCCATCGATGCCGGAGGCCGAGAAAATTAGCAACATCCTGAAGGGCATCTCCGACGACGCGTTCCAAATGTTGCTCGCCAGGAATCCGCAAACGGTGGTGGATGTCATTCAGCTTTGTCAGAGCTATGACGTCCTCAGGAAGCAGAGGAATTCTACTCGCCGTTCCGGAGTCCTCGACGAGTCCCTTCCTGCGCCGGCGGTCTGCAGTCTGGTCTCTGACTCGGCCTCCCTGCTTCCCCAGATCAAGGCCTTCATACGGGAAGAAGTGGCCCGCCAACTGTCCCTACTGCCTGTGTCTGGCGACCCTGCGTCACCCATAGATCCCACCCTTCGACGCACCATCCAAGAGCAGGTAGCCGACGCTTTGCCCTCTAGCCCTCAGCCTCCGCCTGTGGCTGCCCCCCTCACCTACGCTGAGGTTGCCGCCAGACCCCGACGCCCCGAAGTCTACGTTAACCACCCATCTGTCGCACCGCTACCACCTCCGCCGGCACCTGTCCGTCGTCGCCTGCCGCCTCGCCGTGCCGTCATGAACCCATGGCGTACCTACGACAACCGCCCCATATGTTACTCCTGTGGCTTGCCGGGCCACGTCGCCCGGCTTTGTCGCCAACACCCGCCGAGTTTCCGGGACGAGGCAAGCCCATTCCACTACGACCCTGCGCCTCCCTCGCAACCAGTTCCCTCCGGCACCCCTGCGGACTCCTTCCACCTTGACCGCTCTTCATATTCTTCACGCCGGTCGCCTTCTCCCCGTCGCCGATCTATCTCTCCCATGCGCCGGCGATCACCCTCTCGTCCGGAGGAAAACTAACAGCCGCAGTTCCGGAGGCAAGAACTGCGATTCCATCGAACTGCCTAAGTCCTCCGTCTTCACCTGCGAATGTTATCGAAGTATTTGTTGATGGCGTCGCCGTTCTCGCCCTTGGAGACACGGGCGCTGCTGTATCCGTTATTAGCGCAGCCCTTTGCCGTAGACTCCGTAAAGTGACGACGCCTGTTTCGAACTTTTGCCTCCGCACTGCAAGCTCGCACCGCATTCACCCTCTAGCATTATGTACAGCTCGCCTTGTTATCCGGGATGTTGTGTATATCGCCGAGTTTTTCGTGCTGTCCTCCTGTTCTCATGACGTCATTCTGGGCTGCGACTTTCTAACCCTTCATCATGCGGTCATCGACTGTGCCCGTGCCAGCATTGAACTGTCTCCGCTCTGCGCTACTCTGCCGTCCGACACCTCTCTCCGCCTCGGGAAAATGCTGGTCGCTGCAGATACTGACATCCCTGCCTTCTCTGCTGCCCTGGTTCCCCTCACTTGCGCCTGCGATCCTGATTCAACTGTTCTCTTTACTCCGACCGATGCCGCTGCCCGTCGCCACTGTTTCCTCCTTCCGTTCGCTCTTCTGTCTGCGATGGCCACAGCGCAATCTATGTCATGAACCCTTTTTCTTGTCCATCAACGCTTCTCCGCGGCGAATGCCTGGGCCATGTAGAATCAGTCGATCACGCTCTTCCATACTCCGTCTCTGACGAATCTGCCCCTCTCCAGATAGATGCCATTGGTTCGCCTCCTGCTACGCCAAACCAAGACACCGTTTCTGTTTTTTCCCGATCTATCGATGCCAGCCTTTCGCCGCACCAACGTGATCAGCTCGTCGCATTACTTCAACGTTTCCGTACGTCCTTCGACTTCCCGCACAGCTCTCTTGGCCGCACATCCGTCGTCACACACAGCATTGACACCGGAACGCATGCCCCTTTGCGCCAGCGTCCTTATCGCGTGTCGGCCCCTGAACGCACCGTCATTACCTAGGTTCTGCTCAGCCACAACCCCATCCTACATTTGGTGGAGGTGCTGGGTAGAACCTAGGTCGCTTTGCAACGTTCAGCAAAGGTGCAGGCCTAGCGTTCGGGCTGCGAGCGAGCGTCACACCTCAGGATCGTCGTCTTCTTTCACTACTACAGTTCACCACAGTGAGCGAGCACGGCTGCTACACTACAATATTAAATATTTCTGCTTTTACACCGCTTCTTATGCCTTGCACGCTTCTCATGTAGTTGAACTGTTTAGATTTTTGGGTCACTCATCTTTCCCATCAAGGCAGCAGAAATTCAACTTAGAGAGCCATCGCTCTCGGCGGCCCATGGTAAAACCGTCCTTTTACTTCTTTTTGCGTATTCTGATAAGCTTAATTTACATTAGCTTTGAATACGGCACTCCAATATAAAAAACACCCTTGGTACAGATCCTGAAGTATAACAGAAATAGTCCCCAAATATGATCCTCAAGACATCCTGCGTGTGCGCAACTGATTGACAAATGGATCCCAGTTGAACTGTTTGAAGGCCAGTTAGGAACAACTTGAGGAGATATGAACGTCCTGATGCGGACATCCTGAGGCCATACTCAGAACGCCTTTGCGTTGTCTAGGACGGTTCAGTACTGCCCATTGAACAAATAATTCGAAATGTCTAGGAAGAATTTTCTGCCGGGGAGCTCAGCAGGAGCAGTGCGCTCTAAGCATATGTGGGCCGTTTTAACATGCACATCGCATGCAGTGTATGTACTAGATGAGGGCCTTTTTCCCGCGGGTAGTCTAAAAATAAATAGGCTACATGTTAAGGTAAATCCTAGATAAATTTTATGAGATGGAAATTGTGCAAATATAAGGCTTTTCATAATCCTTATATCTTTACAAATGAAAAAAGTCTAGTAGGAATTCCACGATACAGTCCCTGCAGCTGCTCCCGCTTTGACGTTTTGTTCCGCAGCAATAAATAGTACTAAATTGGCTCATATACGGCATTATTATTGCCTCCATCAGTCGAAATAAAAACACCGCAGTATTAAGAGTATAATGACGACGCAGGTTCTTTTCCATGTCAGCGGCCATTGAGCCGGAAAATCAGTAAGCCATCAAAGACCATCGTCTAGCCATCTGCGGGGCAGTGTCGTATACAACAACCACAACGGCTGATGCTCTCATGAGCAGCCTGCGCTATGTAGCGCTTAAATGTGTGTGGTCAAGGCTGTGTGTCAAGACTGTGTGGTCAAGGCTGTGTGGTCAGTGTTGTGTGGTCAAGGCTGGCTCTTACATAAGCGACTTTGTCTTCGCGAGTTGGGTCAGTGAAACACTGACTGGCCGACTACGCGCTTCAAGCGCACCACCCATGGCTTCCTGCGCACTTTGGGGGAGCACGCTTTCACACCGACAATAGCATGGCCAGTCTCGTCGACATATTTCTACAATTCAAGAAAAAGTGTGTTGCACTTTATCTGCTTCAAAGGCACTTGTCGTATTCGTGTGGTTGGTAGCATGGCAACTGCGCCGGCTTAGAATCTTGGCTGGAGAGAGGCACCGCTGAATAGAGCGGGTGCAGCAGTGGGAGTAAGAACCACGAGATATCTAATGACAAATGCTGGCAATCATTGTGATACTTTCGCTTTCACTTTTATTTCGCCAATAGACAGATATGCCAACTCTTCTAATTCACTCTTTACCAGCGGTCACTCACGTTGGAATAGGGCGACTCCTTTGTGTCTGCATTCGCTCCACGAAAGATCTCTGGAATGCATGCCTGGATGGGATCTTTATAGGCAGTTTAGAACATGAAATCCTTAAGTTTGAACCATCTAGCGTCTTCTCGCCCTGCGCTGTCTCCCTGAGTTGATGTCCAAGATCTGTAGCCTTCCTCCGGAGTGGCTCTGGCTCCTCGCTGCAGCGCAGTGTTGACAGGCGTGCTCTCTGCAGGCGAACCAGACATTTCCGCAACCATTTCAAGTTAAATGAAAACTGTAACGAAAGTACCACTCTTCTGTCTTTTCAAAGCGGCCTATATTGCTTAATTATGCCTCAATGCTCATAATGCCAAGATCCTCGCTAGCCCACGTGCCAGACATTATGACAGATGATGGTTCCTTTCGAGGAATTAATCATGCGGAGGTTCCAATTGCGAATGGAATAGTTCCTATAAGCCATAGCTTGCTCCTTAAAAGAACACTTGAATGTATGGAAATATAAATCATGCTTTGCTTGCAGGCAGGCCTGGGCAATCCAAATCGTAGTCACATTAGTTCTGCTTGTGCGTCTCCGAGTGCATGCAAGCATGAAATGGTTATGCTGGATTCCGCCTACACTCCTGATCGAACGTGTACTACAAAACTATTGTTCTTTTATTAGTCTAAAACTAGGCGTACCCATCTTCAGCTCTGCGGCGCAGAGGTACAGTCGGGGACAAAAGTCTCCGGACCACGTGTTCCTCAAACGAAGCTTAAAGCTCTATTTGACAGCGGCTGGAGGCCACACTTGTGGAGATGAAAGAGCAAAATTTTTACTTTTACACTCCACATGTGTGGTCAGCAGCCGTCGACTAATAGCAGAGCTATCGACTTCGTTAGAGGAACGCGTGGTCCGGAGACTTTTGTCCCCGACTGTACAATTGTCCCCCGGTAAGGACGTTTTTTTTGTTGTCGCGAACTGCCTTACATACAAGAGGCAAAATTCATTCACAGTAGCGAACATTTTTAGTGGGCAACATAGAAGTTAAGGAGAGCGAGATTAGTTTTGCAGGCTCGCGCATCCAGCTCTCACCATATGATATGACATGCTGTTTGAAGTCTAATTTATACCCATAATATGAAGGAATTTATACACATGAGAAGTTTATGCCGAATAAAATGGGTATAAATGAGTTTATACCCAATTTATACCCATTAGGAGTTTGGTTTCAAAAGGCAAAGGCAACGCTTACCTCAGCGTCAATTTTTTCGATAACAAAGACAACTGGAGACTCGCCAAAGCACATAAGAACTTCATCGCTGCATTCTCTAAGGAAGAAGCCGCGCCGGATCTGTTTTCGCGGGGTTCGCACGCTGAGCCTGGTGACGCGGGATTCCTGGCCGCGACGCCCGCCTTTCGAAGCAGGCCAAACGGTGTAGCCCGTATGCTGTGGATTCTGTTGCAAATGAAAGCCTTCCATGTGGTCTAAATTATTGACGGTGCACTCCAAAGTAGACTAACTGTATGGCTGCTTTGTCGCCAAAGAGTAAGGCCGCATTGTGCTTTCACTCACCTCGCAGAAAATTCTCAGTGTTAATTCGATAGCAGTTAAGGGCCAGTTTCCCGGTTCTGCTAAAACCTTGGCCTTTATGGGAGAGAAGTGCATGAAAGAGGGAAAGGAGGCATGGTGAAAGTTGCTGCACTAAGCGACGCTTCACGAGATTGCGCATAGGTTCGTCATATTGCTGTTGCAGTCATCCAAAATATAAGGGAAAGCAGCGACTGTTGCTTGCCGGAGGTGGACTTGGTGCAGTGGTAGGAGCGAGTGCAGACGTAATCGCTCTATTCTTACGGGCGAACTTGCTTTATTCTAGGCAGATTACTGCTGCTTGGAATGACGTAGGTTGCTACTAATGCGTCGACTGCACCAAGGCCTATGTCAATGAGTCAGGAACAACGTACTCGCCTTGTGGATAGGGGCACTGTCAGTTGTAAACGACAAAATTCATAAACATTTTTCCGGCCGCAACGGTAGAATACCGGTCGGGGCGAATAATAGAGGACCGCATACTGTTCGATGTCTGTGCTCGTTAAAGAACGCCAAGTGGTAGAAATTTCCGGAACCGTTCTCTACAACTTCCCTCATAGGCTTAGTCGCTTCAGGACGTCAAACCCCGGTAAACATACACTGTCTTTTTGATAATCGGCGAACACTAGTAATAAAACTCCATGCTATTGAAAAAAACAAACATAATTTTCAGTGAACATGTGCACTTGGACAGTATAACTTGCCGCAACGCATGAGAACAGTAGGTGTACCAACGGACTGTCATTAGCGGCCTAGTGCTGGACCAGGCAAAGGATTTTGTTTCTCCGCAATCCATGCATGCTTTCAACCACATGGGCTCGTTTATCCATTAAAGCTAGGTGCGAGCTTCGCAGGGAAAAAAAAACGCGCAAGTCTAGGAACCAACAATTTAAGGCTACACTTCACAGAACAATGGCGCCCTCTTTATGCAGACGAGCCAACGTGCGCATACGCCGAACGCCGCCGCGTCAATCGCAATAATTCAGATACTATGTAGGTTCCCAGGCTTTAGCGCTTGTTTTCCCTGCACCGCTCACACTCTACTTGGCCAAACACGTTCACTTCGTTGAAAAAGCATACTGTTTCTGTGAAGAAGCCAACACCAAGCCGCATTAAGTAGCACTGAACTACTGCTGAAAGCCCATTAGTGCACTAACTGTGATCGCGAATTGTCAAGCTTTTTTATTGCGAAAGCAATATTACGACAGGTTTCAGCCCTTCGCGTCGGAGCGGCCGCGAGGCACGTTTGACCTTGAAGGGCGGCACGAGGCGCGGCGCACTACAGCTGTAGCCGCGTCGCTGCCGAATGGAGGCGCTGCCCGCGCCGCGCTCTCGCCAGCTGCGGAGTATAGAGATGAGGCTGTAGAACAGGGCGGGGGGGGGGGGGGGGGCGGGGGGGATAAAATGCGTTTGCCTGCTTGCCGGCTCCGTCGTTACGCTGCCTGATAAACAGAAAGGGAGGCTACGTCGGCTTGACGAAACCAGGAAGCGACAACGGGCTTCGGAGACAGATGAACGCGAACAACGCCTTGCTAAGCGGCGCGCTCAAGACGCTGGTAGACGGGCGCACCGCGCCTCTATCGAAACCGAATCGTCTACAACCGGTGATTATCCCGAATGGAACGGTATGGATGCTTACGCAACCTACCAGGTTTAACCGATGCTAAACCCCAGCAATTTTTTTTTGTCCAAATGCACATATTCATTTAAAATGACATTATCAAAAACACGGTATTGTTTTTTTAAGCATTCGTTGATTTCTGAAAGAAAATGACAGTGATTATTGGCGTCTCCAACAGATAGCACCACCCTTCGACGTGGCGAGTATTTTGCTCCCCACTTAGGTAGATTAATTCCGAAGCCGATGCGTTACTAGCAAGCTGTGCAATTCGCTGCAACAGTATTCAGGCTCGACTAAACGAGGTGCGGCAGGTAAAAAGAAGGGGATTGAGGAGGCACTCTCTCTGACCGCTACACCAAGACTGCCGCCTGCATTCGAGTGTTCCGACTTTCCCCCCACTGTCTGGATGCCTGAGAGATCAATACGGCGTACCAACTCTCAAACCATCAAAGTTTAAGGGCGGGCTTTTTGTGCAGCGGCGTGGACTAGAGATTTGGGCAGTTTTCGGCATGGCCAGGAGATGACGCTGCATAACTCTTTAGACGGGCTGTTTTATTTTAAAATCAATGTAATAATTGCGAACATGCAGTTGAATGCGGGGAACCCGAGAAATCTCCTTCGAATGACCCCTTGATTCCAATGACTTCGCACAGGTTTGTTCTCACGGCCTCAACATTTCCTGCCTTTTTCTGTTTACAGCACACTTCATGGTTTACAGTGAGTATCAACCCTTCTTCTTGATAACAAAATGATCGTGTTTGTAATCACGGCCTATTTTATTCGTTACGTAGCATTCGTCGGAAAAAAAAAGCAATGAGGACCTTGATCTTGGGGGCAAATAATGGGAGCATAAGAACACATACTGTCAGCAAATTCATTCAGCTCAGGCATATGACGTCTGTGTACTGAAATTTTGACACTCAGGATATTCTGCGTGTTCCTACTTACCACAGAGAAGAGCCACGCAGATGAGAACAGCGAATATAGCCACCGCTTTCTTCATGATCTCGAAAATTTTGTCAGCGGAGGGAGCGCAGGACTGCAAGTAGGGTAAAAGCACACCATATGGGGGGCAACAGGGATGCACTAGACTTTAACAAGGTTTGAAGCCGTACAGTTTCCGCGCCCGTGTTTGTGAGCTTTGCATCTGTGAAACAGAAGCCGGGGTAGTGACGACTCTTCTGTGGACCAAACGCGATGTGCAACGTGCAAAGTTGGCTCCCAGCCCTTATGGGCGTTTAATACGGATATGCCGGACCTAAGCCTGCTCATCAAGTTGTGTAGTTGTTTATTCTGCTAGTGCATAAAAATATTGAAAATTTTAGGTTGGGGGGGGGGGGGAGGGGGGGCAGCAGCCGGTCTCTCTTCCGGACGCCCATGCCTGCCCTGAGTACAAATAGCGTTTCTAGTTTAAAAGAACTTCTATTTGGGCTGGATGGTTCATTGTACTCGAAAATGAAAAAACAGTAGCGCCGAAAAACACAGCTCAAGAACGACGTAGGACGCACCGTAGGACGCATAGGACGCACCGGCGTGGTCTATGAAATACCGCTGACCTGCGGCAAGGCCTATGTGGGCCAAACGGGCAGGTGCATCAATGACCGTGCAGCGGAGCACGCGCGCTCGCTCAAATAAGTAGGAGGTGCGCATCTACCCAAACACTGCGCAGAGTGCAAGGTTTGTCACCGAGCGGCAGAACATACGGCGGGGGAAAATTGTGAGCTCTGCAAAAAGTGTGGACCACGACTTGATGGGATAAGGATTCTGGGCAGGAGCGGTGATAGTAAGGCACGGGAGGTTTAGGAGGCGTACCACATAAGGAAAAGAGGAAAAACTTGTGTCAGCGGTACGTCTGTGAACCTTTTTTAAAACTGAAATTTCATATCTTGAACGGTTTTGTTGATTGCACATGAGGTTACTTTCTGCGCATGCGTACGCTTTTGTATATTTGCTCGCTTTTCAGTGATTAAAGTCAGATGAAGTGAGCGCCTGTCCTACATCGTTCATGAGCTGTGTGTGTGTGTTTTTCGGCGCTACTATTTTTCCATTTTCGAATAGCGTTTCTAGTGCTTCGCTGCCTACTGTAAAATGTTGTTCCCTTCCGAAACTATTGAACATTGCTTTATTTTTCTAGATATTTATTTTTAGACCCACCTTTATGCTTTGCCGCTCTAGGTCATTGATCATAATTTCAAATTCATATCTCTAGTGGCTTGACAAGGCAAGGTCATCAACGAATCGCTATTTACTTAGGCATTCTTCATTAACTCTTATCCCTAACTGTTGCAAATTCATTTATATGAAATCCTGCTCACACAAATAGTGAACATAACTAGAGAGAACGCGGCTTCCTGCCCGACATCCTTAGTGATTGGAATTCTAACATTTTCGTTATGGAGAGCTATGCCGCTTTTAGATCAGTCTTAGATTATTAATTATTAGATTATTCTGCTTCTATTAGAGAATACTTTAAGGGAGTGGCGGTACTGGTTACTTGTATTCGTTTACGTCATTTAAGTCCGCTATTTTGTACTAAAGCTTGCGTGATAGCGCCATGTATGGCTACTTAGTGATAGCCAGAGTTGTGCGAATTGCTAAGGTTGGTGGTTCATTTTGGTATGGGCGGTTTAACAACCCGAAGGTGCAAAAGTCATAGTATTGCATATGCTAGAGTCATTCCATTAATACTGTTCGGAAAATCACAGTCACGGTGAGCACAAGGTGGAGGAAGGTGTCGACTGATGTGCACAGGTATTTTTCCTCTTCATTTGTGGCAAGAAAGTTGACCGCCGCAATCCACCCTCCGCTCCATTCCGCTTCTTAACACTTTACAGACTGCTGCTGATGACGATGTTCTCAGGCTTCATGGCACATGCCCACGGCGGGGAATTGCCAAGGTGCATAGCTGCTTTCGCCTTTATCGAAATTCGACTCCCGCGGCTGGGATCGAACCCGCGTCTTTCGGGTCACCAGCCTAGCGCTATAACCATGGAGCCACCGCATCCGTTTGAAGTTCGTAGTACTGTGCGAGCGTTAAGCTCCAAAAGCGGAACCTAGGTGGAAAAAAATCGCCTTAGCGGCGACTATTTTGAGGATACTGCAAGCTCCTTCAGAAGTTAAGAGCACGTCGACCGCCGCCGGCAGCATTAAAACATGTGATGCAGCACCCACATCATACTTCAGTCAACCAACCCCGTGTAAAAAAAGGCTCAAAGGGACGATGCCAGGCAGTACCACCCTGCAGAATCAGTCGACACCGCGGTGGCTAGGCGAGCTACAAAACTAGAAGAAAGAAGTAAACTCGGCCCGCAAGCACATCTCACAACCAGACCGCATTTCGTTGTGGTAGAAGCTACTAGGCTATCGAGCCGCGTCGGCTGGCTTTTGTGCGCAACTGTGAGCTAATACGCAAGCTGTTCATACGTCGTAATACCGCCCTAACCTCCAGCACATGAATTTAAAGAGTGTTCAGTGAGGCTGCTGATCTCTTCGCGAGGAGATGTGGGAAAATTATCGACGACAGTTTCGAGAAACAATTCTTGGAAGTTAACAACGAGTAGGAAAATATCAGTCAAGCCGCTGTAGTTTGTTCTAGTCTGAGCGTATGTTCATCATGGCAATAAAAGCTGGAAAAAATAAACGAAAATGAATTGTTACTTTTCTAGAATTATTCAGTTACACTCTGGGGCTGCATCTGATCACTGCGATATGTTATACTTGAGAAGAACAAAATTTAATCGGTTGCTTTTACTTTTTTTGTAAAGTTTACACGACTGATCTGAAAAAGCTGGTATTCTAACTTTGGAAACTTGGAACCTGCCGCATTCTAATCTCGTTCACCAACTGGAGTATGCTCTAATATTTGTTAAAAGCATGACTAGGTTAAACTAGTAATTAAGCAAACACACCCAGTTTCCGAGAGTTTACAGCTAGAAAACGTATAGTGTGCATTGCCTCTCCCAGAGTAGCCCACCAGGTTCGTTCTTTTCATGCGACCTGACTTGGATAGCTGCGAGGCAGCCCACCAGCTTCAAGCCGCAGCCTTTTCGACCACTCATGCCTCACGGTTGAGTTAAGATCAGGCTATCAACCGTGATCATGCCTCCCCTTTTCCATTGATTTGTTCTTGCTGTTGTTGCCTTGGTGGCATGGCACATACCCACGACGGGGGGTAGGCCAGGGTTCAGTGAGGAGAGCGAAAAAAAGGTAAAATTGTAAATGGAAAAACCAGTCACAAAAGACGAGGTGGATGAGATTTCTTGTCTCCTTTGCCCTGTGATTTGTGATACTGCTGTTGCGCATGCTCTGCTGGTCTTGCTGAGACTATGTACTTTCTAATAAACTTTAGTTGATAGTCCAGTAGTTGTGGCGTGTACACTCCTTCACTTGTCCTTCGTCTTTTGTGACTTCTATTTACAGTTCTATGCTTCTATTCTTCTATTTCTAGTTTTTCATATTTACAGTGTACCAACCTGCCCGCATTTCGATCCTTCTGAAGGTAAAATTGGTGCCAAGCTAATGGTTTGATTGCTAAGATAATGGTTTAACTTTGGGTAAGGATTCAGAGGAACTAAAGATAGAATTATAAATTAAAAGAAAAAATAAAATAAAAAATGTATTGCAAAAAATAAACAGGCCAAAGGATTAGAGAACTGAATACAAGAAAAATTGCTGAGAGATTTTGCAATGCTGAAATTCTGGATATCATTAGCATGGGAATCTGCGGGTAACAATTATGTAATTGCGGAGGTAATCTCGAACTTGATGCCATGCGAAACCTCTGGCGCTAGCACCGAAGGAGGGAAGAAGCGAAACCGGCAAAATGAGTCCCATTCGTGTAATTGGAATTTCTAGATACGTCCTTCTCTGCTGTGCAAACCTCCGGCAATAGAGTAGGAAATGCTCCAATGTTTCCACGTCTCCACGAGTCGCGCAAAGGTTTGAGGGACTGAACCCGCATCTGCAGAAGCAAAGGCTTAAGCGGAGTATTCTGCACCTCATGAGAGTCATCGCTACCTAACACTGCCGGGATTTACATGGACCAACCTTCCATGGGTACATGAGATGTTGGTAGTCAACGGTAGAGAGCAAGGAATCGTTGCAAAGGGTGGTATTGTACTCAAAGCGCTGAAAGCGAGACATTGCGAAAAAGATGCAATTAGGGACGCTACAGGCGACCGTTGCATTGAGAGCTTATTGTGCTAAGAAGTCAGCTGCATCGTTTTGAAAAATACCGCAGTGACCTAGGATCCAAATGAAGCGCATCTTTTTTCACCAATCCAGGAATGAAAGACTTAAGTGAGCGGCTCAAGAGATCGTCCCGTTTGGATTCCAGCGCCAAAAAAAAGAGAGGAAATCTGAGAGGAATATCCCCTTGAAGACATTGGGGGGAATCTTTAAAGCAACCAGCCCAAGAGCCATAAATTCCGCTAGAAATATGGGAGTAGAATCCGGGACTCGAACCAAATAACTCCAAACGAGAGCCTCTGAAAAAATGCCAACCGCTGCCTTCTGGCGAGCCTCGGACGCATCTGTAGCATTCACAGTGTGGTGGGGGAAAGTGCCAAGGTGTTCTGAGAGGAAATTAATTAGTGCCCTGTAAGGCAGATGCTTTGCATTAGGTGGTAAAATATAATCAAGAGCAATATCTACAGGGGACGTTGCAGAGCCTGCTCTACGCACAAAACTGAGATCTACACCGATGATCGATAAAATGTTTTGAGTAAAAATGACTTGAGGGAGGCGGAACCTTGGCCAATGACGACTAAGAAAGGGAGCCGGGTGGGAAACAAAATGGGTGTAGCCACACCAGGAGCAGACTCAAATGCCCGCAGGGATGTCCAGACAGTTAATAGCTGAAAACGGGAGTTAAGGTCAGGAATACGAGCCTCCAGGTACAGAACTGCTGTGGAAACTGATTGAGGGAAACGAAGGCAGGGGCGCAGTGCGCGCCTTTCTAACAACAGTAACGGACGAAGCTTGTATTTAGGGGAACCACAAAAGAGTACGCAGCCAAATTCGAAAGTTGGTCGGACATAGGCTTGGTAAAGGAGTTGGAGCGTGTCCCGGTGCATGCCAAATTTCCTATTACATATTCCAAGTAGCCGACCGAGTGCACGCTCTCCTTTCTCAATGTTATTCTTGAAGTGGGGCCGGCAATCCATATTAGCATCATAAATTACGTGTAGATATTGCAAAGATTCCACCTGTGGTATTTTGTACGAGAGATAGTGCAGCGATATATATAAAGACATGTTGGATCTAAAAACTAACACACTGCTTTTATGCACATTTATTTCCAGGTTAATGTTATTAAGCCAAACCTCGAGTGCTCTGAGGTAAGCCTGAAGACAACGATACAGGGTATGAATCTCTGTTGCAGAGGCATAGGAGGCTATGTCGACTGCATAAACATAAAGTGTAACGTCAGGGTGAACGGGAATGTCACACATCATAATATTAAAAAGAAGTGGCGAAAGAACAGAACCTTGTGGCGCACATCTGGTCTGGGCATAGGTGTCTGAAGTGAAGGAGCCGTCAGTGAAAAAGAACTGCCGTACTGCTAAAAACTCACGGATCCACGAATAAATGTAGAACGGCGGGTGTTGTAATGACAATTTCGTGAGAAGGATGGAATGTTCAACACAGTCGTATGCTTTAGGAATGTCAAGCGTCACTAACGCTGATACTTCGTTGTTTAGTAATAGCAAGACGGACAATGCTCTCTAAATCGACATGGGCAGACCGTATTGAGCATCCGCGGCGAAAGCCAATCTGGGCTGGACACAATGCGTTGAAAATGCGTCGGTCCCCTGCGTTTCTGTTTTCCAACTTCATCGTCGCTGTGCGCTCGAACTGGATCTCGTGTCCTCAAAACCCTTCCGGTATTCACTAATTTCCGTGTCAGAACACACCTCGAAATTTTCTGAACGCTGCATCCCCCCTGCACTCCTTCTTTCGGCCTTTTTTTTGCCCATGTTTTTTACACACCACATCTATGTATTAAAATTAAAAAACAAAAATAATAAGAGTTTTAGTTTGTCGCAAAATTGTTCTCTTTTTTAAAACCAAATGGCACCAATAAGCGGAAGTTATCGCTTCGTTTCTGTTTGCCTGCGCTGAACTAAAAGTGCGCCCCGCCGCGGTGGCTCAGTAGTTACGGCGTTCGGCTACTGACCCGAAAGACGCGAGTTTGATCCCGGCCGCGTTGGCTGAATTTCGATGAAGGCGAAATTCTAGAGGCCCGTGTACCGTGCGATTTCAGTGCGCGTTAAAGAATCCCAGGTGGTCGAAATTTCCGGGGCCCTTCATTACGGCGTCCCGATCATAGTCTGAGTTGCTTTGGGACGTTAAACCCCAATAAACCCAACCGAACTAAAAGTGCGGATGTATCAGTGCAAATTGCCGTTGAACGCTTGTATTTAGAGTAAGTAAGCGATGGGACGTAGACGTCTAGCAGCAATGCCTCCCCATCAGCAACTAAGCTATCTGAAAGCCATCGCTCAGCATTCAGTCCCCATAAGACTCACAGGTGCTTCGCTAAAAGCTTCACTCTTTTTCTTTTGAGTTCTACGGGGCTGTTTCATTGCAGTTTCAAAATATACTTTCAGTCTCGTGCTTCCCGTGTGTGCGTGCAGCGTTTAGAAATAAGCTAAGAAAACGATCCAAATTCACACTGGAGAAATTCTTCAAGAAAAAAAAAATTAATTCATCCCCTACTTCAAGTGCTGCTGCGGCGGCCCCAAAGTAGGTGGCACAATCGCCTCCAACAGTGTTAGCGAAACATTCCGATCAGGCAGCCTCGGCTATCTTGTTTAATCGAGAGCAATGCTTCTGTCAATGATATCGTACTTTACGCCTTTACAAATCAGGTGTGACAAGACAGTACGAAGGCTGCTGACTACTTTATGGACTTTATGGACTACCGGTGATGGCTGCATCTTTCCTGTCGAAGGCGAACTGCGACTGAAGTTTTAATCCCACATGCAGAAAACGTATACCTGGTTTCACTACTCTGTATGCCAGAAAGTGGCCTTCTGCGCGTCTCGGCGCTCTTAGGGGATGAAAATGAGAGAAAGGCTCTCCTCAGAAGCTCGATGCCCTGGATCGCACGCCGTTCACGCAATGACACTGCGCACTTGAGGTGCACTGTCTGAACCTAGCCCTCTGTGATTCGTGCACTTTTTTTAGACATGAGTAATGTGTTCGAGACAGTTCAGAAAATGGGTGTGTTTTTTTCTAAAATCTGCTCAGGGGACGACTCAAAAGAACGATCTCCCGAAAACACGCTTGGAAGACGAAAGAACGCATGCACGCGTTCTGCGAGATCGATGGGTGAAGTGGCAGGAAGCTATCCAGACAATTGTCGAACTTTTCTTTGCGGTTGTTGCAGCTCTCGAAAACCTTCGAGAAGAAGGCAACTCAGAAACATCCACGAAACGCCAACTCTTGATGTGCTTTCTCAACAGCTTATGTTTGTTAACAATCGCTATTTGCGCAAGGCTTTTAAACGTACCGTGAAACAGACGCGCGGAGAGCGGCAAACCACGTAGAAGCGCTACCAGGCACCTTGCCGAAACGCGCGGGACTCGTTGCTGTGGTAGTTCGTCGGCACATCGTTCTCGACAAACCCGATGCCACGAATGCCGGCATAGCTTCCGCGCAGAACCAACGGGCAGCAAGCCGCCAGCTTCGTGGTGAACGCACCTTGAACGTGCGCTGCGCTGTTCGCCGCTCACCGCGTGATTCCTGCGTCTCCTCACGGCCCCACTGCGCCCGAATGATACGAGCGGGAGGCACTACCGTCGCGCGCTATCTGTTGGGTTAGTGGCGCACATTGCGAGGAGGAGGAGAAGGGAGTGGTTTAAGTGGCGCCGCCTGATGGCACAACGTGCGCTCCAAGCGATGAATAGCGGAAACGTACTTTTGCTACTGGCTTAACTGCGACTTCTGTAATTTCAATGCTCATAATTATGAATATACACCACAGTACATGTCTCTAAAGCACCCTGCTAAGGCAATACCGCATTCACTAGACGCGCCTTTGTTAATTCGAAACCATCGAGCTGGCTTGTTGTTTCCCAACCTGACTCGAAATCCTATAATATGATTCTTCTGATTGGACTTCATAGCGCTTGGAAAATGCGCATGGAAGGCCGCAAAGTTGAACCTGTTGTTTTGCCTAGAATTCGGTTTAGCCGAATGTTACTGCAAGTAACGTACATTTACAAAGAATAGGACTTTTTACCGGATTGGTTTGCTGTCCTGACGAGCTGTATATTCTTGCCGGCCTTTTAGTTCTGTTATGTTTGCTATCATGTTTGTGCCACGTAGAGCCTACCTTGGTGCTCTGTCAACAGTGTTTTTTGTGTATACACACATACATACATGTATGTATGTATATCCTTTCTGTACATAACCATGTAGAGTAAATACCATGAAAGAAGAAAATAAGAGCTGGCGTGGCGGAGTGGTCAGCGTGGTCGTCTCGTACTCTGCAGGCCCTGGTTTCATTCTCCAACTCGACCGATTTCCTACTCGGTTTCATTTATTAATGCTTCTGGGATTTTCCGCTCACAGCCAACGCCGCCGCCGACAACGACGACACTGGCTTTTCTGCGACACGGGGCCCTTCATGCTATCGGGTTAAAACCTTAACGCCTGAACTATCGAAGCACCTACGGTGCCCGCAGTCGGCTTGGTTCAGGCGATCGCTCATATCGATGAAGTTGAAGCGGCTGTGGTCGAGTTGCGGGAGATTAGGCATTCTATGATACTTAAATCAGCGGAACAACTGAGTGGGCAAGTCGATATACAGCTTTAAATACCTCGTTTGATCGCAAATGAAAGGCACTTCAGAAACATGCCAGTGTCCACTGCGAAGAGCATTTCAAGCTGCTTGTATTCCTTCCCTTCATGGTGCAGCTTTTGGAGTGAGTCCAAAGGCAAAAGGGTACCAATAAGCTTCTTTCTTCACTGCCAGCCAAACAAATCACCACAGCGAAACAGGGTCTACAGCCTGAAAAAAATTGCCACGCTCTACGAGGAGTTTATTTCTTTTAATAAGCCGTGTGGTGAAGTTCTTGTCTGGAAACAAAATATCGATGGTCAGCCCGCCACCGCGATACAGGCTGCTTTCCTCTAACCGAAGGCTTTGTATTAAAACACCCGTCGTTTGCTGAAGATTTTGGCCACTTTGCCCTTCAGCACCACCGAAGCGAAACGTCCGTTTTAAAAGCTCTGAAGGCTCAAAACTTGTCCCTGAGCTACAACGTCACAAGAGCGGTTGCTCTGTGTACAACATTCATCAGAATATTGTTGTCAGTACAGAAACTGCCCTTTCGCATCTACCGTCGACCGCTAGCGGTTCGGGCGAATGTGTAGCCCGAACGCGAGCAGAGAGACCTTTCCCTCCTTTTTGGGCATTAGGATGGTGAGGTTAACGGACTCGTTTACCTAATGCTAAGTTTACAGAGAAAATCCCAGAAGTTTGATATATTACGCGGCTATATTTAATTAGCGCTCTTTTTCGTTGCGCGACAGTTTCGCATTGAATTTGAAACAGTGGCCCTATTTTCGTGTTTCATGAATGGTTCAGCAATGTTCTGGTAAATTTGCTTTCTCTGTATTTATTATCGACAAGATTGACGTCCGTGGTAGCTGCTGTATAATAGGAAGCGAGGTTATTGCAGAAAAAAGTTACTCTTCTTTGCTATCGCACGACGTACGACACTCCTTTTAATTGTAGGCACAGTTCACCCAGTTGAACATACCTTTTCATGTCAGTATACTTTTTCATAAGTTTTGAAAAATGCCATTCGTTCACAGTTGCTGACTTTGTTGTGCAGCAGAAGCTGTTATGTTCTTGTACGTTGTGTGAAACTATTGCGAATAGCCTCTATTCTTGTTAGAAGTGTCCTTTTGTGAGAAAATAAATGTTTATTACGAATCAATTTCTTGGTGTTCTGTGGGCACTCCTCGTTTTATGCACGTAATACAGTGAAAGAAACAAGTAACTGTTCCGCTTTAGATGGAGTTCGCTCAGATCTTCAGAAGACGGCTGCGATCGCAGTTTCCACAGCCTAGTGACTATAAAGCTATACGCAGATTCCTTGGAGTGTACGCTTAGTACCGGAAATTCGTCAAGAACTTTTCGCGCATCGCTGAATCTTTGACCTAACTTACCAAGGCTGACGTGCCTTTTAAATGGAAAATGCCGCAATTGGAAGCTTTCATAGAGCTGAAGGGCCGCTTACAGTCCCCTCCTGTGCTCGGGCACTTTGAAGAAAACGCCGAAACTGAAATTCATACCGATCTGAGCAGTGTGGGCTTAGGAACGGTCCTTGTTCACAAACATTGTAGACAGGAGAAAGTTATCGCGTACGCTAGCCGTGCACGGTCGAAAGCCGATGGCAACTATTGAACCTCCGAGAATGAATGCCATTATTTGGACCAGATCGAAATTTCGCCCCTACCTGTGCGGACAACCATTCAAAGTTCTGAGCGATCACCATGCTCTGTACTGGCAAGCCAATTTGAAAGATCCCTCCGGCCGCCTTGCTCGTTGGAGCCTGCGCCTTCAAGAATTCGACATAACTGTATTCTAAAAACCTGGCCGCAAACATTCCGACGCAGACTGCTTGTCGCGAGCCCCCGTCGACGCAGCACCGGAAGAGGAACACGGCGGCGCTTTCTTAAGGCCGGTAAGCGCCAGCAGTTACGCGCAGCCGCAGCGCTCGGATCCTGAGTTGCAAAGCCTAGTTGCTTTATCTGAAAGGCAAGACCGCATCGCCTCCCCGAGGGTTCAAACGCCAACTGTCGTCCTTCGTCTTTCACACTAATGTCCTCCTGAAGAAGAAATTCGCACCCAGCAGTACAGTGCATCTTCTGGTCGTGCCCAAATATCTCAGGCAAGAAATTAGGCAGGCATGTCATGATGAGCCGACTGCAGGGCATCTTGGGATTGCTGGCACGTTGCGCCGCATCTAGGAGAAGTACTATTGACCGCTGCTAGCTGCCGACGTTTCCCATTATGTGAAAACGTGCCGTGAGTGTCAGGCACGAAAACCCCATGCCCCATACCACCTCCAACTAAGCCCTTTCAGCAAATATGGATGGACCTCCTAGGCTCCTTTCCGACTTCTTCATCAGGTAACATTCGGATCATGGTGGCCACCGACTACATGACTGGCTACGCCGAAGCAAAAGCGTTGCCTAATGGTACCGCAACAGAAGTCGCAACATTTTCCGTCGAACGAATTTTACTGCGACACGGCGCCCCCGAAGTGCCCATCCATCACAGACAGAGGAACGGCATTTACAGCGGAGCTGACGCAAGCCATCCTAAACTACAATCAGGCAAGCCATCGGAGGAGAACACTGCCTATCGTCCGCAAATCAACGGACTCACAGAGCATCTGAAAAAAAAAACCCATCGGAGACATGCTCTCCATGTACACCGACGCTGAACACAAGAGGTGGGACACCTTTCTGCCTTACGTGATCTTCGCCTATAACACTGCCATCCAGGAGACCACCAGGTTTACCCCATTCCAGCTTGTATACGGCAGGAAGCCCACGACAACACTCTACACAATGCTCCCACACGTTTCAGACAAAGACAACCTCGACGTCGCCGCCTAACGTCATCGCGCCGAGGAAGCCCGAAGACTTGCGCGGCTTTGCATTGAAGTCCAGCGGCACACCGACGCCCGACGCTACAACCTGCGCCGACGAGACACGCATTACCAGCCGGGTGATTGTGGTTGGATATGGACGCCAATTCACCGCCGTGGATTGAGAGAAAAGTTGCTGCGATGCTGCTTTGGCCCGTACAGGGTTCTCCGTCGCAACGGTGACCTCGACTATGAAGTCATCCCCGATGGCACGACAGAACGTCAGCGAAGAAACACACGCCCAGAAGACGTACATGTCGAACGCCTTAAACCATATTATGAACGTTAAAGGACTCGAAGTTTGCATTCTCTGTGTTTATTATCATTTTTGAAGCATCGAGGCGATGCTTCTTTGGGAGGGGGGTAATGCCACCTATCAGTGTAGTGTCTGTTCGTTCGCGTTCAAGGCCGCAGGAAAGGGGTGTTATTTTTGTTCATGACGCGAGAAGAGGCCGGACTAATCTCGATGGATCACAGCCATGAAGAGCTTCATGTACGTTTTTCCAGATTACTGTAGATCATCTTGACCTGTTATCTTGAAGTTTCCTTGCCGGCTTTATACTGAGCGATGCCGCGAGCAGCGGGCATTCGTAGCTGGACGAGTGACGAGCACGTTTGTTGCTTACGCGCCCGCCGAGTGATTCAGTTCTTTCGCGGGCGCAAGTCATCCTGAATAAGGAGCTTCGTTTGCATGACTTGTTGCTGTTTTCCTGACCGCTGGACTGCCGTCACTAGAACGTGACAATACTTTGTTTTGTACATTTATGGCTACGGACGCTCTAATATTGGCACCAATTCACTCTCGTAACAAATATCTTGAAGTGTCTTAAATATAGCCTATATACCTTTAGTGTAGCTTGCAACCCACCGATTGTGCAAAGAGGATCATTGAAATGTAGTTTCTAGGTTTCCTTATGTCGCTGGTGCCGTATTGTTACCAACCCGTCTACCCGCGGAAAAATGCCCTCATCTAAGACACTACATGCGATGTGCCTGTTAGAACGGCCCGAGTATGCTTAGAGCACAGTGCTCCTGCTGAGGTCCCGAGCCGAAGACTCTTCCTAAACACTTCTCTTTTCTTGTCAAAGGCTGGCACTGAGCCATTTTTCATGTTTACGTAAAGTTGAATCCCTCTTTATGAGAATAACTGCGGTGCCGCTATAACCAGGAAATATTCATGATAGCGTGCAAGAAGTGTTATATCACCTTGAGTAAATATAACGGACGCATTAATAAAATTTGCGCGAACAAGTAGAAGTGGAGCTTAGTAGCCTCATGTGCCGTTGGGAGGACCCTGCGTACTATAAAAAAGTGCACCCGTGTAACTTGGGAACAAATGCTATTATTATGGGAACAAGTGCTATTATTTCATTATACGAGCGGATTATTCCTAAACATAAAGAAAATCCGTCTGTTAGATTTTTCTTGGGCCATAATGGGCTAACGAAGAATACCTTAGTAAGCTGCTATTCGCTGGAGACCTTTTCTTGCAGAGTCGCTCAGGAGATGAAAGGCAAAACATAATTAATGAATTAGAGAGGCAGAGCACTACTGGAGATTTAGAAATTAATATCCAGAAAACCAACGTAATGTTCAACTGTCCCGAAATTGAGAAAACAGTTGAAAATTGGTAGCGAGTCTGCTTAAGGCAAGTAGTGACCGCTGATGCCCATCACGAGAGTGAAATAACTAGTAGAGTACGAATGGGTTGGAGAAGATTAGGCAGGTTCTCTCAGGTCATGAATGGCTATTTGCCATGAACCCTTCAGATAAAAGCATATGAGCAGTATCTAACCGATACTTACCTATGCGGCAGAAAAGTGGAGGCTAACGCTAATAGCCAAGAAAAGAGCAGAGTGGGTCAGGCTTCGAACACGGGTTAAAGACAACCTAGTCGAATTCAAGAGGAAGAAATTGGCTTGGGCAGGGCATGTAATGCGAAGTCGAAGTAACGGTTGGTCTTTAAATGCAACAGACTGGATTCCAAGGGAAGGCAAGCGCAGCTGGGGTCCGCAGAAAGTAAGCTGGGTGGATGAGATTGAGAAGTTTGTGGGAATAGGGCGGCCGCAGCTGGCACAAACCAGGAATAATTTGAGAGTTAGGAGAGAGGGATTTGTCGTGCAGTTGGCGTAGTCAGGCTGGTGATGAAAATTCTCCAGAAGCAAATTAGAGCCTCTTTTTCGGTTTGTGCAAATTTTCTAGACGAGGTTTAGGCCGTGATTCTTCATACTGTCGCGGTATGCATGACGTTTTGAGGGTTTAATGCAAAGAGTATCTTCGTATTTTTTTTGATGATAGAGTTTTTTAGTCTTCCATTGTTACAGTGTGCCCTGTTCACTTAGGCCTGCAGACGGTCTTTATGCACAACAGACATGCAGCGACCAGCTCGATTGCACAAACCGTTTCCGACGACAGCCATGTTCTACTAATGGCTTTAACCATTACGAACGTGCGGTTTAAAGCAGACATGCTGGCACACGCGTCACTGTAACCAGGTAAATGTGACGCAACAACATTGCACAGCTACATGCTCCTGACTGTTTAATATTGCGGCATCTCTAACAAACAAGTAAGATAGGGACCAGATTCTCCACGAGTTTCGGTGTTCGCCACTTTCGTGCCCTTCTCCAAGAAGACGCCCCCAGAATACTTTACTGCCGCCCTGGGCCCAGCCATGCAGTACCTTTCCTCCGCGCAAGCTGATTACTGAAGATTTATGAAATCATAACTTCAGAGCCACAAGACGAACCACATCAGGCGAACGCTTATCCGTTTTCATCATAAGCTGATCTTGTAAGATACGTTAGGACAGGGTGAAGTCGTTCGGTGTGCAATGCATGCATAAGTAACGGTTGATGTGTAGTGTGAGAAATATTAACATTATCTTGTTTTAGCTTCCTTTCTCGCTATCTCAGCTAATCTCACAGAAGAATCTTCTAAATTGAAGCCGGAGCTAATCAGAACTATTGCGAAGGAGCAAAAGCAGCAAGTGCAAATCACCCCAAGCGACATTGGATTGAAATCTGGTGCGCAATTAGGACCTTACTGAGCTTACAGCATTCACCGCGCGGGCGTCTAACTCAAGATGTAAGCAGTGTTTGTATAAAATATTTCTCTACCTGAGCTGGAACTTCAAAAAGCTCACTTTTAAAAACTACGGGGGCGCTTTTCTGGAACACCTACTATAGAGAGAGGCGAAGCGAAATAAGGTGGGCGTCGCGAAATGTTTCGCTACTTCCAAAGAATTGTAGGATATCCTTGGGAATGCGGGAAAATTTGAGCATGGGTGCGCCCCAGGGCTCAATACTAAGCCCAATTCGATTCCTTCTTCACAATAATGATATAGTACATATTTATCCCAGCCTCTATATAGTATTATACACTGATGGCACGAATGCTTTGTTTATTGATCTGGGTTATCAACGCGAAGCAAAATATTGGTTAAATAAATTCGATTGTGGCTGCGTGTCAGCCAGTTAAAATAAAACGTTAAGAAGACAAATAATCTACTATTCAGAGCTAGAAATACAGTCACATGTAATGAGTAAAAAGTATTGTGTAATTGATACACCACTCAACGTGTTCAGTTGACAGGCTTCCTTGTAGGTATGTTTAATGAGCATATATTATAGAAGGACCATGTAGACCAAGCAGGAAATGAAGTTTCGCGATCAGAGGCCATTTCAAATAAATTTATTCCTTTACTCCCGGAATGAATTAAAAACCAATATTACTTGACTCTTATACAATCTCATCTCAATTAATGCTTGCTGATGTGGAGCGATAGTGCACTCACACATTTAAATTTGTTGTTTCTGCTGCAGAGGAAATCATTTCGCTTAATTGCGAACCAGATTTACAGAGAAAAAGAAAACAGCCCAGTACTGGAGCGAGTCAAAGACCCTGCGAGTAGTACTTGAGACTTACCACGCAGTTTATAGTGAACGTCGCTTAATTCAACCTGCAGAGTCTCCACAAAACCCACATAACTTCGACACATCGGAGTAAAAGCACCAACAGAGCAAATAATTACGGCTTCTGCAACGTTTTAGAGGAAGTACTAACATTTATGTTATACACAATTGTAAATATCGAGAAACGTACAAGGTGAAACGCACACATGCGCTAACTGTATAATTGAGCCTGTCCTTTCGTTTTTCATGTTCTCCAAGGCATAGAATTTAAGTGAGCATGTGGTATGTGGTAAGTAGCTTGTGTTATTCACGGTCGACTTATGCAGTTATAATGTTTTTTATTCTATCGAGGTCTCCGCTATTGTTTTCACCTCTCATATGCAGTTCTGCATTTTGCTTTTTACATTTATGTATTGTTCTTTTTACCTGTGGTGTAGGATGTTTTTTAAAGTTCTGCATGCAAGGCGCTTTTATAACAGGTAATTTTGTATTCGTTTACTACATTCCTTTTGTGACAACGCATTTTTATTGTTATTATGCCAGTAAGTGTTCATATATATGTTACGCTGCTTGTGTACTTATTTTTCTGTTTGGAACCCACCAAGAAGGAAGTCTCTTTGGTCACTATGGCTTTTGGAGTACTTCGTGGAGTACACATACTTCTAATTAAGCTTTATTCGATTCTCTGGTTTAGATTTTTAGGCTCTCGTATTCATATGGTTTATGGGTTTTGATGTCCAAAAGGACTCAGACTAGGAGGGACGCCGTAGTGAAGGGCTCGGAAATTTCGACCACCTGCGGTTTTTTAACGTGCATTGACATTGCACAGTACACGAGCATCTAGTATTTAACCCCCATCGAACAGCGACCGCCGACGCGAGGATCGAACCCGCGTCTCTCATATTTATTGTTGAGACATGATCTCTGACTGCCGCCTGAAACGGACTTCGAGGTAAGCGAAGACACTTGAACTGCACTTAAACTACAAAAAATAAAGTACGGAACTATGTACTGGCGAAGTGAAATGCCGGAGCTACTCTAGAAATGACCTCATTTGTCGCTGTGAGCTATGTAGGGTCAGAGGCCTCGTCAGGCACCATTAGCCTTTAGCTTCTGTCCCTGCATCAGGCTCTTTGTTTCGTCTGATGCTGAAATAAAGTCTGAAATTATTCTGAAGGCCTGCAGTTAGATGGCTGGTTTAACACTGCCGGCAATATATGCTGATTCATTCATTACTACCGCTATTTGCCGCGACGCTGAATCGCTTTCGCCAGTGCAATGCTGTTTGCACCAAGTCTGCCTTGAACGAGAGCAATTTTTTTGGATATCCTGATTCATGTTCTCTTGCCGTATTCGCAAGTGTTATATCATATGGAATGTTGGCACTGACAAAAATGGTTTATGAAGCACTTAAATACACGAAACGCTCTTCTGTGAAAGATTATCCTTCAAGTGGAAAGGTCGGGCTTTGTTATGACAACAGGGGATCGCACTGCTGCCATAGCGCTGATAAAACAGATTTTACAGGATGTAGATACAGGATGTAGACGAGACATCGCGCGCAGTGGTTAGAGAATTTTTAGCACTTTCACAACCACATCCTCTTGTCAGGTGACAACATAAAATGCTGCGTGACCCTGTTGTGGTCAGCCTTTTCTTTTTGCTTCCTTTTGCCAGCTGGCTTGGGTTTGCTTGCCCCTACCTTTTCTCCCCCTGTTATTTTGTTCTGAAGCTTATCTTACAAAGTTAGTTGACATCCGGTAGGGTCACGTTATTTCAAATCAGCAGGCTTCCTGTTTGTTAGAATTTGGCAACTTTCCATACGATGGTAAAGTTCATAAATGAAGCTACGTTTTAAATAACCCAGCCGTTGACCTGACATTATTTATTGCTTACGCAAAGTTTTGAGAAATGTTTTAGTTTTAGGATGATGCCTATTACACACAGTGCGACCAGAGACTGTTCCACACTGCAGTGCATCTGTATGATATGGTTGTGTCTATAACCTTGCCGCAAGCTATTTCCTCGTTTTCTTAGTGGCTGGTGAAAACAAAAGCCGTCAATAGAATCCACATCCGCCTGAAATAGATTAAAAAAGATGCAGGAATCCTCCGCAGCCTTTTCATATGCTGAAGTGGAGGTCTCTGATCTTTAAGCTATAATCACGGTGGCCAGAGGATCCTAATAACTGTCTCTTTTGTCGTGTTATGCGCTAATATTGAAGTTTTGGAAATGAAATCAAATGTAATTGTGAAGAAAAAATGCCTTCGAGCACCGAATTCAATGTCGAATATCTGTTCGGATTGAATAAACTTTCAGAAAAAAATTAATACTCAAATGCTATTGTCACGAAGTTGCGAGGACGGGAACGGGTTTATTTACAAGTCGAGATCGGGGACGTCACTGGACGGTCAGCGTCAGGCGGGCTCCACCACGGCCTCGCGCACACCGTGTTCTTCTTCTTTCCACTGCACTGCAGTGCAACAGCGCCGCAGCGCGGCGTAACACTTTTTTTTACACCGTAAAACAGCGCGCTTACACGGGACGAAGAAAGAAGACACGCACACACACAGCGCTGAAACTTTTTTTTTTATTCGTGAAGTCTGCCTTGAGGCATAAGTTGAGAAAAGGGGGAGTGGAATGTAGGTTACAGAAAGTTAAAAGAAGGAGTGTAGACCAGTTTCGGCGAGGTACTCGCATAGGCTGCTGGTGAAGTGATTGTCCATAGTCCACTTCACATAGTCCCCGTCGCGGTTCTACCACAGGCCGACCTCCCTGAGGAGCCGTTTTCTAATAGGGGCCGTCGCTGGGCAAGTCCACAACAGGTGCCGCACATCACAAATGTCCGGTGCAGCGCCGCAGTGAGGGCACCTGTCAGTTGCTGGCAGATATTTATCACCCCACCGATAACGGACAGATGGGGTCAGGGCCGCCCCTGCCCGAATACGGCGCACTGATACCTCCTCCTGCCGAGTTAGACTACGGGGGAGAGGGTGCGAACACGGAGGAATTAGAGCGCGTGTTCGCTGGCGCAGAGCTTGTGAATCGGAGCCATGGGACAGGAACGGATCTGGGGGAAAAGGGGAAGGTGGCGGGTCGTCTGATGTGTCAATGTGAGTCATAGCATCTGCTTGAATGTTATGTGGATTGTGAGCATGACCGCGAATCCAGTGTATGCGTACAGGACATGGGTATTTTGCGCAGAGTAGGTGAATTGATTGTGTAATCTGGAATGTGCGTCGAACAGCCTTAAGCTGTTTAAGAGCGGCGAGGGAGTCTGTATAAATATGAACTGCATTGAATGCGGGAACGAGCGGAAGGGAAGCAATGGCATTGTAAATGGCTTGCAGTTCCAATGCCAGGGGGGTACATGTATCTGCGGTGTACTTCACACGAGAGTTGAGATGCGGATGGGAGGGACTATATACAGCAGTAACTCCCCGCTCTGCAGTATGTGATGCATCGGTGTACAATATGCACCCTTCAGGCAGATGCGCGGCTGATACCGACGGGGAAACAGTGGGGCGATTGTCTGTGAGCTGACAATACGACCACGGAGGGAGCGTCTTTAAACGATGAAGCTGTAGAGACTGTTTGCGAGCTCTGTTTGCCACCCGCTGGTCGATGAGTTCACTGAGAGTATTAATTTGGGCGAACTCCTGAAGCACGGGTATGGGTGTCAAACGAGGCAAAAATGTTATTGCGCGCATAGCCTCACGATTGATAGCTTCAAGGGAGTCCCACTGTCTGCGGGTGAGACGTTGAAATTGTGCCTGATATATTATCCGTGGCTGAAGGATAGAGCGCACAAGCTGGCGGGCCGTATGAGCACGTGCGCCACCAGATCGCATAGCTATGCGACGAATCAGACCTATAGTAGCGTGAGCTGATTTACGTGTGGCTGTCAGCCATGGGGTGCCAGTCCCAGAGGTATGAAGGAGGAGGCCAAGAATACGAACAGTTTCTACCTGAGGAATCGGGAACTATCTACTGTAAAGTTTAAAGGGACTGCTTTCCGTAAGCCGCCTTTGTTTCCAATGCGAATGAAACATGACTTAGTAGGCGAGAGGGTTAGACCCAGAGGTGGGAGGCGAGATGTCAAGACATCTATCGCATGTTGGAGGGCCGACTGATGGATAGACGCATCTGGGTGACAGCACCACAAGGTTATGTCATCGGCGTACGCAAGCACACGGATAGAAGGGATGGTTTCTAGGGCTCTAACAAGAGGAATAAAAGCCACATTGAATAATGTGGGGGCGAGAACGGAGCCTTGGGGCACTCCTCTATTGGAAGTGAAGTTACCAAAGGGCTTTCCATGGACCCGTACACTGAAGGTTCGATTTGTTAAAAAGGCGTGAATGGATAGGAGAAACCGGTGAGGGAGACCAAGAGTTTGAAGGTAGGAAAGAATGGCAGAGTGAAGGATGTTATCATATGCCTTTGTTATGTCTGTCGCGATCACCGTTCGAACGAGGTGACTCTGCGGAGAGTGGTGAAGCACGTCAGTAGCCAAAGTAGCAAGACCATCCTCCGTTCCAATTTGGGGACGGAAACCTATTTGGGAATCTGGGTAACAATCGTGTGATTCTAGCCACCACGACAAGCGTGCGGCGAGAATGCTTTCGTAAAGCTTGCAGATGGTAGGCGTGAGAGAAACTGGACGAAGTGCCGAAAGAGATACTGGAGGCTGACCTGACTTGGGTATTGGGACCACAATAGAATGCTTCCACTCTCCAGGGCGGCGTAACACTTCGCCCGGGGCAGTCGAAGCTCGACCTCGAGCGAGTTAGTCAGCGTTGTGATTGCAGCGTTTAAGACGGGCGACGTGAACGACCTGGACCTTGCGAGAGCGGCGATTGCCTGGGGTGACTTTGGCGATTGTGTAGTTAACGTCACTAAGGCGATCCAGAACAACAAAAGGGCGGCAGTACTTTGCGAGGAATTTCTGGTAGAGGCCCCGTCGACGCAGTGGCGTCGACAGCCACACGTAGCCACCGGGCTCATACGTCACCGCAATGTGTCCACTGTCGTAACGGCTCTTGGTGCGAACTTGTGCACTGAGTGTTCGGAGGCGAGCTAGTCGTCGCGCTTCCTCCGCACGGCGAAGAGTCTGCGAAATGGACGGATCACGATGGTCAGAAAAGGGAAGAATCGTGTCCAGAAAGGTGCGGGGTAGGCGCGCGTAGAGCAGAAATAACGGGCAGCATCCAGTGACGTCGTGTGTTCCGGTGTTGTAGGCGTATGATACAAACGGTAGCACGGTGTCCCAGTTCTTATGGTCGGCCGCTACATACATGGACAACATGTTCGTGAGGGTGCGGTTGATGCGCTCCGTCAGGCCATTCGTCTGCGGATGATATGGTGTCGAATGACGATAGTCACAATTGCAGAGCCGTAGAAGTTCTTCCACGACATCGGCAATGAACTGGCGCCCACGGTCGCTGATTACGACACGAGAAGCTCCGTGGCGAAGGATCACCGAGTGTAGCAAAAAGGACGAGACGTCTGTTGCTTTGGCGGACACAAGAGCAGCTGTCTCCACGTAGCGAGTCAAGTAGTCCACGCAAACAATAATCCAGCGTTGGCCCGTGGTAGACTTGGGAAGCGGTCCAAGCAAGTCGACCCCGATTTTCTCAAAAGGGGAGTAAGGTGGTCTGATCGGTTTCAACAAGCCGGCGGGCGAGGCAGTGCGATGCTTAAAGCGTTGACACTGCAGACAGCCTGCAACGTACTGCTGTGTTGTCTTGTAAAGTCCAGGCCAGTAAAAGCGTTGCCGCGTCCTGTGTAACGTGCGAGAAAACCCTTGATATCCGGCAGAAATATCATCATGCATGGCATGCAGGACAATGCCACGAAGACTGGCAGGGACAACCAAAAGCAGACGTGCACCCTCCACGGAATAGTTCTTCTTATAGAGCACGCCCTCTGATATGACAAACGGCGCTACAGGAGCAGACGTACGGGCTTGATCAAACAAAGGCTGGAGACTACGATCCTTGAGTTGTTCTTGCTTAAAAGTCGCAAGGCTAGGAAACTCGGTAGAGACAGAAGGTACACAATCATCGAAGTCCTCTTCACAACTTGCCGTGTCTGGCAGAGGGAAACGAGACAAACAGTCGGCATCAGCATGGTGGCGACCGCTCTTATACGGCACTGTAAAGTCATATTCTTGGAGGCGTAAGGCCGAGTGAGCGAGTCGACCGGAAGGATCGCGGAGGCCAACAAGCCAACACAACGAGTGATGGTCTGTAACAATCGTGAAGTGACGTCCATGTAGATATGGTCGAAACTTTTGCACAGCAAAGACGACAGCGAGACACTCGACTTCCGTCACGGTGTAGTTGCCTTCCGATTTGGTCAAAGTGCGACTTGCGTATGCGACCACGTGCTGGGCGCCGTTGTGAAGTTGGATAAGCACTTTGCCGACGCCCACACCGCTGGCGTCGGTATGGAGCTCTGTCGGCACCGCCGGGTCGAAGTGGCGCAAAACAGGTTCAGAAGTGAGCAAAAACTTCAGCTGCTGGAAGGCAGACTCACAGGCAGGCGACCACACAAACGGGGCGTCTGTATGAAGGAGGGAAGTCAAAGGACGAGTGAGCTAGGCGAAACCTTGGATGAAGCGGCGGAAATATGAGCAGAAGCCCATAAAGCTTCTAAGGTGTTTCAAAGAGCGTGGCTGTGGGAACTCCCGTACGGCAGCGATCTTCTGTGGGTCTGGCCGGATACCATCCTTGTCGACAAGAAACCCGAGGACAAGGGTTTGCCGTTCACCGAAGTGGCATTTCTTGGAGTTTAAGACCAGTCCAGCTCTTGCGAAGCAAGCCAGCACCATACCTAGTCTTTCGTTATGCTCGCGAAAGGTCTTTCCAAAAAACAGAATTTATTAGACTTCACAAAAATAAAGAGGACAGGGGAACGATAGAATTAGAGATAGATGAACAACACGTTAGGAGGACAAATAAGCTTCGCATCTTGGGAATGTGGCTGCAGGAGAAAGGCAAACGGGACCATACCATCCAGCTCTTGGAACACTCCACGAAACAGATATGCAGGATGTTAAGCTGGATTACGATCAAGAGAAAAGGGGTGAAGGAGCGAGATGCGTTACGGATCACTTCTGCGCTCATCATACCGATGATGACGTACGCGCTTCCGTACCTAAAACCTAACAAAGGGGAAAAGAACAAAATGGAAACATGCATCAGAAGGGCGTATAAGCAAGCTTTAGGCGTCATGACCTGCGCCTCGACAGAGAAGCTGATGAACAGGGGGGTGTACGGCACCTATGAGGAGCACAGCGAAACCATGCTCAGATTTCAAATGGAAAGACTTAAAAGAACAGCCGCTGGCCACGCACTACTGGTCAAGCTAGGATACCCGGCAGAAGACGAGGGCGAAGACAAGACAGACATTGACAGCCAAATTAGGAGCACTTTCTTGGTTAAACCAGTGCCCAGAAACATGGACCCGAAGAACCACGAAGGAAGACGGGCGGCGAGATCATTGGAGTTGGACAGGTTCCTAAAGAAGAAACAGATGGTTCTGTATGTTGACGCGTCCAAGTACAGAACGAAGGAAAACGCTAGGGTGGTAGCAGTAGTGAACGCCAATGCGAATATAGTTACTGGTGCATCAGTGCGCACAAGGACAACACAAGCAGCGGAAGAGATCGCCATAGCTCTAGCCCTGACTGAAGCCAATCGGAAGGGACTGAGTTACTGGATAGCGACGGATTCTCAGGCTGCAGCAAGGGCATACAGAGATGGAAGGATCGGCCGAAAAGCCGCGAGTATCCTCTTCGAACAAAAACAACACAGACATGGATCAAACAACACAAATATTCAACACACCATCATTTGGGTCCCTGACACTGGGGTTGAGGGAAATCTCATGGCAGACACCGTTCTCCGAGGGTTCACGAACCGGAGGGCGGGTTTGCCGGTGGAACCCTTCAGCACGCCAGAATCTTATGGGAAGGCAATGAAGGCGTTGTTGGGAGCACGCAAGAAGTACTCGGCTCTGGCGGACATCCTCGACAGAGAGCAGGCCACCACGCTCAGATGACTACAGACACCTGCCCAAGCAGAGCCATGTATCACAAAATGTGGCCGAACAGATACGCGAAAGAGTGCGTGTGGTGTGGGGCTACGCCACAACGTACCACGCCACCTGGGGCTGCGAAAAAAGCCCTTTACTACCAAAGGTAAATAGCCCTAGTCTAGAGCAGTGGGAGGCCCTCCTAGCTGACTCCTACCCAAGCACACAGCTTATGCTGGTGACGAGGGCCAAGACAGCGGCGGAGGCCAACGGAATCCTGGACTAGGGAAGACCGACCACTGAAGCTCCACATCTATCTATCCCCATCCCCCTACTCCCTAACTCTTCCTTTTGAAAAAAAAAAAATAATTGTTTTCACTACTACACTTCCATAAATGATCACGTCGTCGAGGTAGCACATACAGACCTCCCACTTAAGCCCGCGCAATATTGTGTCCATAAATCTCTCAAAAGTAGCGGGGGCATTGCATAACCCAAAGGGCATCACATTAAATTCATACTGTCCATCGGGCGTGATAAAAGCTGTCTTCTCCCTGTCCGACGGATGCATGGGGATCTGCCAGTATCCAGAGCGCAGGTCAACCGACGAGAAGTACGATGCAGATTGAAGACTGTCCATGGCATCATCAATACGCGGGAGCGGGTAGACGTCCTTCTTCGTCACAGCATTTAACCGACGATAGTTTACGCAAAAACGCCAGGAGTTATCCTTCTTGCGTACCAGTATAACAGGAGCAGCCCATGGACTTGACGATTCCCGGATGACGCCTTTCTGTAGGATATCCTGCACTTGCCCGTTGATTAGCTTCCGCTCAGCCTCGGACACACGATAAGGCCTCTGTCTGATGGGATGAGCGGTACCGGTGTTGATGTGATGCTGCGTGCGAGAAACTGGCAGCGAAGGTGGAATGGCTGGCTGAGCGAAGTCAAATATCGACGCATACTGGGTAAGAACAGTCTGTAAAGCAAGCCGTTCAGACGACGGAAGCGACTTGCTGATCAAGCGCATGATATTGACGGAAAAGTCTTCTGCTCGAGTGGAAGGCTCGCACTCAGACACGGATTGGATAGTAAGAATGTCGTAAGCATGAAACCGAGCGAGTTTAAGCCCCTATGGGATCAAAACAGGTTCCGACGAAGCATTCACTGTCCATAGTTGTGCGCAACCGTCGACTACGGCAACAATGGCCCGGGGCACGAGAACATTCTGTTTCGCGGCGTTGTGCACATCTGGCTCAACAAGCATATGGGAGGTGCCTTTGCGGTTGTCCGAAGAGCGAACAGAGACGAACATTGCTGCCATGGCTGGCAAAAGCACATCTTGCGTGACACTAAAGACACCATCACTGCAGTCGGATGAATCCTGCACAAAAGTAGATAGCATATTGGGCTGGCGAGAAATTTCTCCTGCTCCGCAATCCAAAGTGGCCCCGCAATTCAAAGTGGCCCCGCATTCACGTAAAAAATCAATACCTAATATGACATCATGCGTTGCATGGAGTAATACGACAAATTTTGCTCGAAACTTCTTTCCAGCAGTGGTGAATTATACGAAGCAGATGCCAACTGGGCGCAAAGTTTCACCCCCAACACTACGAAAACTGGCACTCTGGTCCCATGGAAACATCACTTTGCGTCCAGGGCGCTTTTTGAAAGAAAAGCTCATCACCGACACAGCGGCATCGGTGTCCACTAATGCAAGAGTGTTTAAGCCACCAACACACACAGACACTTTGTTCTTCAACATGACGACCGGCAGAGGAATTGTTGATGACGACCGTTCCGCGACCTCACCTCTATCGTCCGCAGGAGCTAGTTTTCCGGCGGTGGTGGGGAAGAACGACAACGAGGTGATGGTGAACGGCCACGTCGCGAAGGCGGTGGTGTGAGGCTGCGGTCTGAAACGGGAGAATTGGGGCGGAAGAGTCGGTCTTGGCGCGGCTGCCAGTCACGAGGAGGGTTCCAGGACTGGGGGCCACGGAAAGCCAGGGACGGCCGGGCCGACAATTGTGTGAAGAAGCGGGGTGGTTGGTCGCGACGCCGACAGTAACGGGAAATGTGCCCAGGACGACCACAACGGTAGCAAACTGGGGCCGCACGTGGAGCGTAAGTACCGGGGAAGTCGCTCGGAGGGGGATAGGAGTTCCGAGGCGCAGAATAGTGCTCTTCCTCAGAGCGGGGGTAGGACTGGTGCGTTGGAGGTGCAGATACGCGACCTTGGTCGCTATTAGTGCGTGGACCAGGGTAGGCCTGTCTGGCCCAGTTGACTTGTGGTTCAGGGAGTGGAGGCTGGAGCGAGCATGCGTTGTATACGGGATCAGCGGCGGGGCGTTGAAATTGCTGGCTCAGCTGTTCTTGGACGATGCGTCGGACGATTGAAGCAAGGTCGTCACTGCCCGCAAAGTCCACGCTGGCGACGATGGGCACGTTGGAAAGACGGCCAAACTTGGGGGAAATGCGGCGAGTCTTTAGGGCCTCAAATGTTCGGCAATGACGAATGACGTCAGACGAATTGGCGAGGTCGTCCTTCGTTATCAGGAAATAATAGACGTCTTCAGCAATACCCTTTAAGAGGTGGCCGACTTTGTCGTCTTCAGTCATGGTGCGATTTACAGCGGAGCACAGCTTTAGGACTTCCTCAATGTACGTTGTACAAGTCTCGTTAGGTCGTTGAGCTCGTTGGGCAAGTGTTTGTTCGGCTTTCTTTTTTTTCAATATCGTGTCACCGAAACACGCCTTGAGCTCGTCGACAAAACTGCCCCATGTAGCTAGTGCGGCCTCATGAATCTCGAACCATAAAAGTGCCGTTCCCGCAAGAAAGAAAACAACATTCATGAGCTGCATCGACTTGTCCCAGCGGTTGTATTTGCTCACACGCTGGTAGTGCTTGAGCCACTCCTCGACGTCCTCGTCCGCAGCGCCAGAAAACATGCGGGGCTCGCGCTGAGGCGGCCAGAACCTGACCTGTTCGGAGCTGTCCCGGCTGGTTTGTAGACCCGGCTCAGAGGTACTGGCAGGTGGTGGATTGGTGCCGTTGCGGGTAGCCATAATGCGGGTGGTAGCCCGGCCAAGCGTCGGCTGCTGCGAACGGAGAGATAGGGTCCAGGACGTCAAAACCCCACCTCCACCAAGTGTCACGAAGTTGCGAGGACGGGAACGGGTTTATTTACAAGTTGGAATCGGGGACGTCACTGGACGGTCAGCGTCAGGCGGGCTCCACCACGGTCTCGAGCACACCGTGTTCTTCTTATTTCCACTGCACTGCAGTGCGACAGCGCCGCTGCGCGGCGTAACACTATTATCTCCTTTTTTCAAAATGGTGCATTAATTTTTCAACTAAAATTATACGAAACCACATCGATTATCCACAAGAAAAAAGAGGCGTGCATAGAAGTTTATACTGCTCGGCGGCAAACTGTAATGTATTCACACAAAATGCGTTATACTTGATATTCGCCATCTGACGTGTGGCCAGAAACTAGAAATGGCACGAGGGGTAGTAAACACTCATTAGTTTGGACATAAAGTGGCCACCTGAAATGGCCTAAACGTCGGAAGGTCGACTTTTGAAATGTTCCCTGTCCGTCGTAAAAGAAAGGCTGCAGACAATTCGGCGGAGCCTCCTTCTCATAAAGCTACATCCGAGAAACAGAGAAAACGCCGTTTAATGCATGCATGCAGACGTGCAGGATGAAAAGCGTCGACGTAAGCGAAGAAAATACACATTGGCGTTGAAAGAGCGGAACTGCTTCAAAAAAGAAAACCAAAAGATCAGTTACGCTTCAAGCTTCGCTCGACGTCCTAAAGCGGTGCATCTGGGGTCGGACGGCTGGCGAATGCCCGGTCAAAAGCCGCCGTCGCTTCGGGCCGGCACGAAGGTCACAAGCCAAAACTGCGCGGCCATGCTATATTTATCGCAACATACAGCGACTATGATGTCGTCACGCCAGCCATTCAGCGCACACAGCATGTGCATGGGTTAGAATGCGGCATGGAATGGGCGAGATTTTTACAACATCGTTTCGCCTACCGGTGACATCTCGATGCTCCTCTTGGGGAGCCTCAGAAATATCGATTTCTTGAGCCGAACTACATTTTTAAGATCAAGCCGAGTGTTTCGATCATACTCCAATCAGCAATTATGAAATACTGATGTAGTCCTTACGTAATCAGTAATCTTTATGTATCCTGTAATCTTTATGTACTCTGCAATCTTTATATAATCTGCATGTAATCCGCCCATCCCTCATGTAATGCCCCACAACCGGGGTCTTTGAGCTAATAAATAAATAAATAAATAAATAAATAAATAAATAAATAAATAAATAAATAAATAAATAAATAAATAAATAAATAAATAAATAAACAAACAAATAAACAATTGCACACCCCCACACATCCAAACTCTATATTATCTTTCGTACATTTTATATCCTCAAATCAGGCACGTCAGTGCACTGGCAACGGGAAAAAAAATAGTGAATAACGAATGTGTGACTGATTTTGTAACCAATACTTCCTACCCTTTTGCACGTGCCTGAGTGATTAACATGTTTACCATAAGGGTACGCTGCCATAGTGATCACTGCCAAACCAGTACACCAACGACAAGCGTACCTCTTTTTGATGAGAACTATGGGGTGGTTCTGCTTATCTTGTTCTATTTGTTGTAACTGCTGCTTTTTAAATGTGTAGTTCAACATTGGTTGGACTCTGGTATGTTCCTTCTCTTTCTCATCAATTCTTTACGCAACGTGCAATCACTTCTCACAGCGTGAAACCATGATTGTGCCTGCAGTATTTCACTACAGAAATTAACAGTATATTGTACGCTTGACAGTGGTCTAGAAAATAAATACTTTTCATTATTGCCTACAACAGCCAGTTCTCCAAGAATAAATATTAGATTGTTTTTCTGACAGAAGCATATTTCTGCATTCCGATGTGTGCATTTCGTGAGGCAACCGGTCACTCTCCTGTTTTCAAGCAGTATCAGGTTCACACTGTAAAGACAAATCATAAGTGTATTGTCTGGCTTTATAGCCCAAATGTTACTCATAAAACAAATGAAAATATGATGACTGAGACCTCTCGCATACTTCCCTAGTGCTTGGCGGTACTGAAGGTTTAAGGTGGCAATTAAAGTTCTTAAGCCTCCAACTTCAGAGACATCGTAACAAAATGCAATATTCTCAGGAGCTGTGCGTTTTTGTTTTCCAGTCACACCTTGTGGATTTTGCTGAGCATGGATTTCAAGTCGCAGGGAGCTACAAACTGATTTGTCGTCATTGTCTTCATCCTAAATGCGTCCACTGTGGTACTTAAGTGTCTAAAATTAACCCTTACCCACGCAAGCTCCGTCTACCATATCCGCGAAAACATCACAATCTCATCCGCTTACGACAGTTTGTGATAAAATGTCCATATTGTATGTGAATTTATTCCGTTACCTTTAGCAACCATCGGTTATCATCTCTTCGCATTAGACGCCCTTCACATGCACAATTGTTGTTTATTTCTAGCTATTTTACTAATAACATGCATCTGTTTCCTCAGCCATTCTGCTCTCTTCCTGTCGCCTGACGTCACACGAATAATTTTCCTTTCTATGGCTTGCTGCGCTGCTGTCAGCATATTTTGAAGCATTTTGCTTATTTTCTAATTTTCGCCCCATAGGCGAGTACTGGCAAGATACCATTATGATGTTCATGATCAGAGAGTACCTGCCATGTTTACTCCACCCGATTCTTTATTTGGCTCTCGTGTTGTGGGTCAGCGGTTACTAACTGCCCTGAAACATGTATTCCTTGACAACTTTTATGCTCACTGCCTATTATAAGCTGTTGTGCTCTTCGTTGAGTACTGAACCGGAATTTAAATTTATTCGTATTATTTTTAAAGCCATAATTCTCTTTTGCCTGCCTAGGTCATTCTAGTATGATTTGCAATTCGTTTCCAGAGTTACCCAACACAGCAATGTTATCAGGAAGTGGGAGAGTGCTAAGAGATTGTATATTAACTTTTAACTCCAGCTCTACGAAAGCGAGTTCCCTGAACGTCTCCTATAAGCACAAGAGTAGTAGCACTAGAGCGATAATGTATCGCTGCCAGACATCTTTCTTGATCGCGATGCTAACTCCTTCCTTATGGAGGCCTGTTTATCTGTGCGGCTGCAATCTATATTTTCCTGTACTCTTACTTATGTCTCTTTTACACCATGGTTTTGCAATGGCTGCATAAATGACTCGGTTTAAATGAGTCAAATGCCTTCTCCTAATCATTAAAGGAATTTTTAGGCGTACACTATATTTTTCGCCTCCCTGTGTGAATTTGTTAATGGTGCGAATATGGCCTTTTGTCCTGTAGCCTACTCAAAAGGTAGTACGGTGTTTAATTTTAAATCTGTACAAAGTGGTTTTAGTTCTATTCTCAATTACCTTCAAAAATATCACGTAGCTCTTTAGATTACTGCATCGAAATGAAGGGCTCGACAGAAGAATCCACCGGTCGACGCTACTAAGCATTTCCGAGGGTCAAAGCATAACTTACTCTCAACCCTCCACGATAAAAATGCACACTTCGCCCGATCGATCCACAGTTGAGAAAGCCTTCGGCCCTCGGCAAGGCATCAAATATTTAAGATGACACTTAAGCTTCGCCTTACGAATAGACGCGATAGCACCTTCTCCTCTTTTCTATTTCTATTTCTTTTGTTTCTCATTTTTTTCTAGACATTCCAGCACCAGTCACAAATACCGACCACCAATCGCTATATACGTTACACTGCGAGGCACACCACGGTACTACCTGCTCATAACACACTAGTTTCAGTGCAATGTAGCACCATAACACCACGTTTTCATTCCGCGCAATTTGTGGTGCCTAATTAGAATATTTATATTTGGTCTCATTTTTATTACTATAGCATCAGTACACATCCTAAACACGCGTTACTAAGTCATACACACCGCAATGCGTTCATGATATGCATCTCTAACGCGCTAGAACGAAGGACGCTTCGTGGCCTACGTACCCAAGCAGAGCGGCTGGGTACGAACCCCAATGCCGGGCGATTTTGTTCATCCAATAGGTGTGCTGTTCTGTGAATAGGCCCAGTAGCGAAACCTCCTCGCTACTTTTGGCCTGATTTGGGCACACTCGCAATTTGTTAGCTATATTTAAAACTTCAGGGCTTTTTCCGACTAAAGCATGAAGACTGCCGTCCACGTAAAATTGCACATAAAATAATGTAAAAATAAAGAGGAACTTAGACAACGTTTCACTTTGATGGATAACGAGAAATCAGTACCTAGCATGTTTTCAGAATACGTGAGGATACCCATCAGGTCACAAGGCGTTACCGTCGCCGATGTTTCCCTGCAGTCCCGGAATACCCGTCGCACTCATTTTTACTAATCGCATTGGAATGACATGGCGCAAAAATGGTAGCGCTTCGGTTGTATCGATAAATAGTTACAGTGAAAGTAATTGTTAGAACATATAACTACATCTTTATTGTTAGAGAGAAGCTGACCGTTTTAAACTAGTTTTTATATGTCTAACGATTGAAGTCCACACCTCCATTATACCTCCAAAATTATTTGGGATTTTCATTCATGTTATCGTTGAACCTCTTAAAGTAATCGTCGTTTAATTTTTCGTGCTTACCTTTTGTTGGCGGGTTTACGCAAATTAGGCGCTTTTTCTTCTAAATAAGCGTTTCGTCAGCAAAGCTGTGAGCGAAATACAATCATTTTATACATTATCCACAACTTATGCCTATCACACTCTTCAGACGAGCACTTAAATACAAGCAAGTGGTCAATGAGCTTTTTGGACAAACTGGAATTGTTACCGTCTTAGAAAAGTACTTTTTTCTGGGTATGCTTTCCGGTAGTACGTTTGAAAATTGATATTCGCTACGACAGTCCGGTTATCACTCATACCCGAAATCAAATCACAGATGCAGCAAGACTAGGTGAACTACACAACAAGATGTCCAAAAGATTATTATGGCAAGCTGCCGCGAGAGGAACACGGGGTTGTACCTTCGCAAAGATTTCGACGCCGAATTCAACGTGGCCACTAGTGCTGGGGTAACCTAGTTTCTGTGTGCTCCACGGCTGCGGACTGCGGCGCCTGCTGCCAACGTTCGCAATATTTGGTGGAGGAGCGGGATGCCATTCCAGGGCCCGTATTACGGAACTTTGTCAAAAATCTGTCAAAAGTTATTGACAGTGACGTCAAAATGACGAAACGATGTGACGTCGACGCCTGACGCAAAATTGACGCAACGAGGAATCAGCCAATTGCAGCTGAGCGGCGCCCCGAAGCATTTGCCTGCACAACGAGGGACCGTCTGCTAAATTTTTGGTAAACGAGTAAAGAAATGCACAGCGATAAAAATAATTATTATTTTATTTTGCCAAAAAATGATGTTTAAAGCTAAAAAATATAAAGAAAAACAAGAAGCGGAAGAAGTTAGGCTATTAAATTTGCTAGTGGGTAACTTTTGCTGCCGCGGGGGTGCGCAGACGGCGGTAAAACGTCAGCAAGCCGCTTTGCACGGAAACAGCTGTTCCACGCCTTGATACTGTTTTCTTACGCGGCGTCGAAAATCAAGGTACTGTGCGGTTTACCTAAGTGCGGAAAAATCGACGAAGCCAGCTTGTTAAGGTCTGTGTTCTTCGGCTTTTACGATCGATGACAAAAGTGTCAAAGCGTGAAGCGCTGTATGTGATGTGTGGTCGTCTGTTTCTTTTTCCTCGACCGGTAAACAGAAGACGACCACGAAGTGCGATTTGCAGGGGAAAATAAAGTTCTTTGCCAGCATAAGCATGTTTTATTTGCATGTAGCTGTGGCACAGAGGTGTCGTCGGCTGCCGAAGCTTGCATGAAAGCCGCCGGTCGCAAATAACCGCTGTGCACACAGCACCCGCTGCTGCCCCGACAGCGCGCTCACACGCACACTTCCCAATTCATCGGCGAGTTCGCCGCACAGCCACACCGCAGTCTGCTTCTCCAGTCGAAAAAGGCGTCGGAACAGCTCGTCCGGCAAGTCAAACGCGTCTTTGTACGCCCTCCTTCGACGTTGCTCGCGTCGCCGCAGCCGCCTCAGTCTTACAGCCACATACGCCGCCGCTGCCGCCGCCGCCATTTTCTGTCAAAAACTCAATTTTGACCGCCTCGAAGCCGTCAAAAAAAATCGTCAAAATGCGCCTGCATAATTAGGCGTGCAACGTCACCACTTCTGTCATGTCCGTGACGTAAACGCCAGCCACCCATGACGCAAGAAAGCAACATGGCCGCCGGACACGGCCGACCAATAGGAGCGCGGCTACGGCGGGGCTTTTTGACGAGTTTTTGACGCATTTTTGACAAGTTTTTGATTTGACAGTTCCGTAATACGGGCCCAGGACTACACCCCGGACCTCCGCAGCGCCCGTCAGCTTCAATCCATCACTGTGCCGTCAACACCTCCGGCCGCGGCAAAAACACCAGGACAGACCATATTTATGGCGCAGACTGGCGATCCAGGCAGCGTTTGCGGCACTGATGACGTCGACTTCGAAGGCTGGCTCGCCATGTATGAGCGCGTGAGTAAGCACAATCGCTGGGACGCTACCCTGCTGCTTGCTGACGTGAATTTCTACCTTTCAGGTACGGCTTGGGTCTAGTTCGATATGCATGCGAAAGATGCGACACCTGGGACATCTGTAAGAAAAAGCTCCGGCACTTACCTTCTTGGGAAACCCATTGGAAGCAAGCTCAGCCCTAAAAAAATACCTTGATCCTCGAGTTCAGTCGCTCACCGAGTCACACTACTCGTACATCCGCGTCTTAGCACTGCGCAGTAAAGTAGGCTGATCCATGTCAGAAGCGGAGAAAGTGGGCCACATCCTAAAAGAAATCTTTGGTGATACGCTTAATCTTCTCTGCAAAAGCTGCGCCACGGTCGCTGGGCACTTTAGGCGAGCTAAACACCGTTGTATATCTCCGCATTTCGACCTGCGAACACAGCAGCACCTGTCCCAACCAACGAATGTGACCCGGATTGTACGGAGAAGCTGGTTTGACACCCATCTCCTTCGCCCCTCAGCCAGCCAACAGCTACGATTGTCCTGATTCAGGCCGTTGTTCGCCAAGAGTAGATGAATGTCGGGCTCAAATTTGGCCAGCCCTCCAGTCCGACGTGTTTGCAGATTGCCGCTTCTCTGCTTGCTGCTGCTGGAGCGACTCCTACATTCCCGACGCACTGCCCCTACAGTAATCCTGTGTACTGGTGCACCTCGGCTGACTGGCCAATCTGTTTCACCGGTTCACGTGACAGCCACAATTCTCGCCATTAAAACAGCGTGGTTTTCGCCCCCTCGACGTGGCTCACATTACATCGTCGTGCTGACTACAGACCCCACCCGATTTCTTCTTACCCCTTACGAAAATGCTATGTCTGGTCCTGATTTATTTTATATACTTGTTGGGGAGGAGGAATAATCGCAAACTTGACAAGACTGAAGATCGAGAAGAGGACAGGACGAGCGGTATCTCCGCTAATCCGCTCGTCCTGTCCTCTTCTCGATCTTCAGTCTTGTCAAGTTTGCGGTTATTCCTCCTCCCCAACATGTCTGACCTACTGGCCCAAAGCTTCCCCTTGTTGAACCTTATTTTATATACGGCCAGATATAAACATATCCGGGGGCAAATAGGCCATATCTGGACAGATCTTGACATATATCAGGTAAAATATGGCCAAATCTGGGCCGCAGCACGGCCTTATTTGCCGCAGATCTGGCCAGATCTGGCCTGAAACACGCCTTATTTGCCTTAGCTCTGGCCAGATCTGGACGTAAACCGAGCCTTATTTGGCACAGATCTGGGAAAGTGAACCACTAGATTTACTCCAGATCTGGTCAGGTATGAGCGCAGATGCGATAAGCTGCATACAAACCTGCACCTGGTTTTCTATGACCAAATTTCCGCGTTTTATTAAATTTAGGCGCGTATAAGTCGCTAAAAATGACTTTTTTTACCTAGCTGGTGATTTAAAGAAATAATTTGTATTTGTAAATAAGGTTTTGTTTTTCATAAACTGCCTATTTTTTCCACTTTCTTTAATTTTCTGTGGACCATTTCATCACAGAAATGAGAATACTTTTCTCTTGACCAAGAAACTAAGTCCTTAAATATAAGGCTGAAATGGTGGAGAACATGTTACCAGAAAAACATTATGGGTTGCTCACAACTGAAATTCTCATTTCATATATGGATGATCATGTTACGCGTAAAGATATAGGGCGCACACATTATAGAGTACAAACTTCTTCAAAGTCATAATCTGAATAACTTCCAAAACACTTTCTTATATCTTCGCATTTATTGTGATTAGAAGTAGATAAATAAAAATAGTTACAGATATAGTCAGTATACACAGAAGTACCATGAGGCTGGTGTAGTTCGACCTCGAGACAGCAATACATGCGGCATTCATACTGTATGTGCTTTATTATGAAATGCCCTTTCCTGTCGACATATAGTGCGTCGAAAAAACAGCAGATGAAAACATTTACCACATTAAAAAATAAAAGGAAAGAATTAACACCTTACAAGCATATAAAACATATGCGTACCCGCCAGGATCTCAGTCTTGCCATCATAAAGATATTGATATTGCAATTTGTAATTCCGTAAAATGCATGGTGTTAGGCTAAAATACAAGCAAACAGAATTAAACTAGCAGAGTCTCTTGGAATTGCCCACATTCAGTACTTAACGAAAGATTGTACAAGGCAGCAGTGCGCTGCATGAGAAACTGCACTATGATTATAGGACCATCAAACACAGAAATTATCTGCATATGGCTTCTTTGTAATGATGTGGCTGGTTGGTTTCTGCGGTTCAACGTCCCAAAGCAACTAGAGCTATAAGAGACGCTGTGGTGGAATGCACACGGTGATTTAAGATTACGTAGGGTTAGACTAGTAAATGTGGGTCAGCAGGCAACAGTAACCACTGGCGGCTGAATAATTTACAGTTTAACCAGTTGTGTCGCGACAGAACATCATTGCATCTGAGAGTGATGTCCTAATGCTTATTTTTTATTTCAGTACTGCCCATGTTCTAAATACACGAGTGTTCATTATAAGTGCAGCCGACATTAAGTGGCTAGACTTTATCATATACGAACTGTTTTCGTGCCTGATGCAACATACAGTGCACATATCACAGATACTGCTCGGCTGCCGAAACCAAAATGGCACGAGAGAAAGAAACTAACTGAAAATTATTCAGCACCAGTAGGCAAATGCCACCTGGTCTTTGATGTATTCTAAGATTTTATACGACATCCATTAGGAAAACATGCAACTGAAAAAACTGCTGTTCATTATCCTTTAACTCGAAAACAGTGGGGGTAGAGGAGTGGTGGCAGTTCAGGCGTGCATGAACTAGTTGCAAGAAGAACCTAAAAGCACATAAGGAAGCCAATGCTGCTTAATGCTCAGTTTGAGAAGCCCCAATCTAGTGAATCAAATTGTTTTACACTGCAGCCACAGTGAGTCATATGATAGACAGTTTTACATTGCAAACCAGTGCACTACTCTGAGAAAGAGGAAAAAGCCACAAACAGCAAGAAATTTAAAGACCACTTGATTTTGCATACAGCATCAAGTTTTCAACACGACACAAAACAATAAGAGCACGAGTACCTCAGTTCTACAGCACAGAAATTTTAGTCGCTTACATGAAAATCAATAACGCACATGATAAATGGCGTACATGGGCTCAAGAAAGATTGGCCGGCAACTTACTCACAAGTGTTACCTTTACACTGCGTTGTGTTCTAAGAAAAACTATCAGAAATGAGAACAAAGCCATCGTCGTGCATGTACACATAAGCATAACTCTGCATTAATACCTTAGAGGAAGTATTCAAAGTTTACCTGAATTGACAAGATGGGATGAGATTTAGTAGAGAGCACCTTAGGAATCTGCGATTCACTTATGACATTTGCTTGCTAAGCAACATCATCATCATCATCATCAGCCTGACTACGCCCACTGCAGGGCCAAGGCCTCTCCCATGTCTCTCCAATCAACCCTGTGCTTCGACAGGCGCGGCCACCATATTCCCGCAACTTTCTTAATCTCATCCGCCCACCTAATTTTCTGCCGCCCCTGCTACGTTCGCCTTTTCTTGAAAACTTGTTGCTAAGCAACACAGGGGAAAATCACAAAGCATGATCAATGACCTTGACAGCTAAAGCAGAAAGGTTGGACTAAACATGAATATGCCAAGAACTAAAGCACTAAAGTAATGTTCAGTGCCTCCGAAGGAAGAGGCAGTTTATAATAGGCAGCAAGATGCTGAAAGTGTTTAAGGAATACATTTTATTAGGGCAGGTAGTGACCACAGACAGGGACCACGAGAGTAAAATAGCTGCAATAGTAAGAACGGGGTGGAGCGCATTTGGAAAGTATTCTCAAATAGTGAAATGCAGTTTACCGATACTTCTCAAGAGAAACTGCTCCTTCTTACTGGTTCTCACATATGGAGCAGAAAGTGGAGGCTAAAGAAAAGGGTTCTGCTTAAATTGGGCACAACGCTACAAGCTATGGAAAGGAAAGTGATAGGTGGACCCTTTAGGGACAGGAAACGAGCAGAGTGAGCCAGAGAAGAAACACGAGTTAACAATATTCTAGTCGAAACAAGGGAGAAAAAATGGGAATGGGCATGACATGTAAGTGAAGGCAAGATTACCGACGGTAGCAGAAAGTAATGGAGTGGATCCTAAAAGAAAGAAAGCACAGCAGCGGGCGACAGAAAGCTACTATATGGGTGGATGAGATTGGGAACATTGTGGGGATTAATCGGTCGCAGTTGTACAGAAATGAGCTATATGGAGGGGATTGGGAGAATTCTTTGCCCTGCAGTGGGTGTGTCAGGCTGATGATGATATAGCATAGACCACTGCATTGGAACACTTGGTAAACGGAGTTTCATGTTTTATCAGACTTCCACGTTTTTTGGAGCCGCAAGTGGATGGGCACAAGTTTCGCTGCTTGTTGGCAGCCGAAAAAAACAACAGGCTCAGCAAGCCTCTTGGCCACATTCTTGAGATTGGGCGAACTCGTGTCCATTTATGGCACAACCAAAGGATTTCGTGCCTTCCTAAGATAACCACTTTTTCACTGTGTTCCAAGCTTCAGTGTTTGAAGACGGGTCTTCGAAACAGCAATCAAGACCGAATAGGAGAATCTCGCTGCCAAAAGCCGGCTTGTTTGATCTTGAAAACTCTTTTGCATTTAATGAGGGCACCGCTTTTTAACAGACGATTCTATACATTGCGACACTATTGCTCTTTTCACAGTCTTGAAGCTCGGAGGATCATATGACACTAAATTATTGCTTGACGGTAATAGCACAAGAAAAAATGTCTTTCACAGAAGTACTAATTAAGATTTTTATTTTCTTGCTGTTGTTGCTTGCGCGTGCGTTATTCGATGCTTGTTTTTACTTTCCCCCATTGGATAGCTTCTATACTTTGCAGCTCTGTTCCTCGTCATTTATAAGGTGTCTGTTTGCCTTCCATCTGTGAAAGTCGGTTGATAGTCAGCCCTTGTGTCTCCTAAATCTCGTCTCATTCTGTTGCTGCATCGGTTAACGGTGTTATATTTCTAACATTCATATATGCAAACGCTATGATATATAGTGCCGTTAATTACTGAGGCACGTGGAAAGCGGTAGGACGCACAGTTTACGAAATAATTTAGAGAGTCGTTTTTCACCAGTTTTTTTTTTCGTTGCCAATTCACTGACGTGCATGCGTCGACGATATAAAGGGCATGGAGCTTAATGAAGTTTGCATCTGTGGGGGTGCACGTTGCTGATTAGAATCGTACCGTACCATTCAGAATTCTGCCCAAATTCCTGTTTGACTCGAGAAATGGGTATTTCTGAGGATCTCGAAGATGAGCGAAATCGATGCGCCAGTAGAAGGCCAAGGCATCATGCAAAAATGTCGTCTATTCCATAGCGCATTGTGACCCGTGCAGCTCCTCTGTGCTCGTAACGGCTGTCATGACGACGATATCTGTCGCTGTATGTTACGAAAAAATTAGCATACCCTCGTAGCTTCGGTTTGTGACCTTCGTGCCGGCCCGAGGCGACGGCTCCTGTCCGCCGGTCATTCGCCAGCCGTCCGAACCAGCTGCGCGCCGCTTTGGGATGTCCACTAAAGGCTGAAGCGTAACAGATCTGTTCGTTTTCTTTTTTGAAGCAGTCTCGCCGTTTCAACGCCGACGTTCGCTTTCTTCGCTTACGTCCACGCTGTTCATCCAGCACGTACGCGTTTATGTCACGTGATTTTTCCTTTTTGTGGGATGGAGCCTTAAGGCAAGCAGGCTCCGGCACATTTTGGGTTGCATTTTTTTTTCTCGGTGGGTCGGGAGACATTTCAAAACTGACCTTTGGATCATTAGACCATTTCAGCTGGTCTCTTGAAGTCCAAACTAATGAGGTTTTGGTACCCGTCATGTTACTTTTAGTTTTATTGGTGCGTCATTCCACGGATTTCATTTTCGCCCCCGTTTTCATGAAGAAATTAGTTTGTAGCCAAGGACTACACACTTCTGTTCACGTTATGTTTTGTGTCTGGTGGATGCTTATTCTAGTTTTGTTTAACGCAGTAAGAAACAATTGCACTACATTGAAAACAAAGGTGATAACTGTGTCAGCACGACATCACTTGCCCTGACCAAAAATGAAATGTACCTCAGGAGCAGTATGCCACATTTTGAATATTTTGTGCTCGTTCTTAACCCAGTGTGCGCATGTGCGACCGAAGTGCTTTTATGTACCTGTTTGTCGCAGTAAACCTTAAGTTGATATTTAGCGCTTGTCCTGTCTCCATCTATGTTTGTGTCCTAGTTTTATGCGCTAGTCTTTTAAGTAATGATGACACTCCAACTAGCCTTGATTTAAAAAAAAAACACGAAAGCAAAGGACAATAGCATCTTCCTATTAATTTTTCCTGCATATTTTTTTTAAATGTGGGTGGATATTCGATGCTGATTCTATATTTGAGGACATTTTACTTTTCATATGCACAATCGATTCGTTTTAGGAAACTTGATTATTCGCACATTGCTGGCTAAAAGAGATTTATTATGGACCGTTTGGCAAGTTGAAGGCCAGAGACCTGCACTTCAGCATGCGGCAAGGCTGTGGCGGAGTCTTCCACTGTATTTATTTTAAGCGGATGTGGACTCTGGTGGTAGCTTTTGCTTTCGCCAGCCACTAGTAACGTAAAAATTGTTAAGGGCGAGGTTAAGGACGCTACGATACCATACCGATACTCTGTTATGTGGCAGATTCTTTGGTCTTGTTACGATGTAAAGCGATAGACGTCATCCTAAAACTAAAATTTTTTGAAAACTTAGTTCGAGATATAAAAGTCAGCGGGTAAACTGTCGGGTTATTTGAACCGTAGCTCGATGTAAGATTTTTAGGATAGGTGGAAAGTTGCCAAACTGTAACAAACAGGCTCTCTATTGATGTGAAATGCGCCGACCCTACCAGATGTATGATAAATTTGGAAGGTAAGCCTGAGAAAAAAATAAAAGAGGGATATATAAAGTGAGAGGCAAGTGAACCGATGTTTGTAGAAAAAGTAAAAAAAAAAAAAATCAGCGACCCCTAAAGGCTCACGTTGCATTTTATGTTGTCGTGGCGGCTGACTGAAGGACGTAAAAGTGATAAAAATTATTCAACTACTACGCAAGACGTCTGGTCTACATCCCATTACAATTCACTTTTAGTAGTGTTATGGCGAGAGTACGATCAAGTGTTACCTGCCTAAACCCCGATCTGACCATTTGAAAGATAATATTTCCCCGTACTGGGAATATTACTGCAGCTCCTCAAGTATCACAGGAGTGCTTCATCTACGATTTTTTTCACTACCTACATTCCTAATTACATGTCCTTGCGAAGACGGCAAATGAATCTTCATCACGGCAGCCAAAAAAATTCCATTCCTTACAAGAAAACGTTTGCAGAACCAGCATGCAGGCACGGGAAGAACAGATTCCGTGTTGTGGTAAATTGCGGTTGAAGTGAATCAATTAGCATATATTGTCGGTAATCTCAAACAGGCATTGAACTGCAGGCCTTGAGAAGAAGACAGAGTAGGTAATTTTTTAAGTAGCTCCGACATTTCACTACTGCAGTATATCGTTCCCTACGGTATTTCTTGTAGTTGAAATTCAGTCTCAGTGTCATCGCTTACGTGTAGGACTGTCTCAGCCGGCGGTCCGTGGTGAGGTCTCGACTACAAATACGAGAGCCTAAGAATGCACGCGCTAGGGTAGAATAAGTCCGAATTTGAAGTGTGTATACTCCAAGAACGAGGGTAAGAGGCACAGTGCCCGACACGAGCCTTCCTCTCGACAGCAGGAATGATGCACTCGGCGGGTTAAGAAGGAAAAAATAAATACACAAGCAGCGTAACATATGCGTCAACACTTGTTGGCATAACAAAAAATAATCCATGGTAATAAAAAGAGTGGTTTGAACGAACACAAAAATACTTCTTATAAGAATACTTCGCATGCAAAAGTTATACAAAAACATCGTACACCACAGATAAACAGGCACCACTAGAAAAGGCAAAGAAAAACCCCGAAGAAATCAAAGGTTTTCTTCATTTTTTTTTTCAGTTTTTCATTCAATACAAATACCAAGGACGGCAAGAAAAAAGCAGTGTTTCACCCCTGGCTGACGAGCCTCTCTGCTCCTAAGAATTGACAGCAAGCAACAAGATACATAAAAAATTTCGAGACTTACTCAGGTAGAACCAATCAGGAGTATAAATTACAGAGACACTTAGTACAAAACATGGCGTGAAAGAATATAAAGACGGAGGTCTCATGAAATGCATATTTTTACACCAAAGATCAAAAAGCATAGTACATTATCGTACCACGACAATTAGCATTTCAGGCGTCGTGCTTTTCCACAAAAGGGAATAATTTTTTGTTAACAGAGCATTCATACACAGTTTGTTTGACTTAAGACTTTACACAAGCTTTAAATATAAGCTACTTGAGTTAGAAGAGCAATTTTTTTGACATAGCATTTTCAGCAGTGTAGTACATCAGCATACAGCTCAGAAGTGTCAACTAGCAGGCTGGTTAACTAGTATTGAATAGCTAACTTTTTAACTATTGTTGCTAGGCTCTTTTCCACACCATACCGCACCATACGATACCGCATAAACAATGTGAAAATTGCACAGTATACAATCGTGTAGAGGGTGCCTGACATTGACTGTTTTTTCTTGAAATACATCCTCTTTTCCATTTAGTTGTTGCTCGCTGGTGCCAGTGACACAGACCATGGAGAAGGCGTCACGCTTCAGGGCTCATATATATGGAGAATTAGTTTACGCTAGACACCATTGACAAAAGTGTCCAGTCTCTTCATTTATTTTACAAAATATATATGAGCCGGGCGAAGAAACCATAAACACCTGCAAAATTTAATTTACCAAAGATGAGACATCAGCCCGTTGGGCTGTCACATTGGCACTTAGCTGAAGCTGTGGTCGCCAGCGCGGACACAGTATTTTAATTTTCGCTTCGCCGCTGTCTGGGGGCTTGAAATGTATTTCATTAGTTTGCATGATTTCTTGAAGTGAGCGAAGTGTGTGCCTGTTACCCATGTAGGAAAGAAATCAAAACATTGATAATAAGAGTGTCTTTCCGAGATTCTTTAGAGTGTTAAAATATTTCATGTTTAAAAAGAATGGACGAGTACTGATTCGGGGAAACGAAGTGATGAGATGTCTTCACTAAGAGATAAGCAAGCAAGATTTTTTCGAATTTATGCACATTATAAGAATGACTCGTGCTAAAGAAATAATCTTCAGCGCCCTGTCAAGAATATGGCCTGAATGTTAAGGCGTAGCTCTATGCCGTGGCACTAAAAGGAAACCTACGCGATTGACCTCCACTTCTATTTGCTCTTTCACCTAAGCTGAGCAAGACGTAAGACGGTGAGGCAACACACCCTGCTTACCGCAAGTCACATGACAAGGTCTTGCTTTACCACAAGTGGACGGATCCTCGTGCCGACCAAGTTTTCAACACTCGGCATGCGTCTCGAAGAATCCTTGAGCGTGCTCCGGTAAGTAGCGACTGCGCCGTAGCTGGAGCTGATATAGGTTGTCTCTTGATGAATTGTTGACGTAGTAGGATCATCCGCTCATGATTACTCATACTTATATGCGTGATGCAGATACATGAGGAAGCATGCAGACGGGCGTATATTAGTCGATAGGCTGAGCCCAACACACATTAGAAGCGGCAGCTTGCATTATACTGACACCGTGCATATGATAACGACCACGGCACTAATCAACAGTTATGTCTTGATGACGTCATCTAAAGCGGTCTTTTTCGCGAGGGTCATAAATACTGGGAGCCTTATGTTCTAACTATTCATTTCTTTTGGTTCTCTGGCACTAGTCTGTGCTTCTAGTGACGCAGGCCGTTGGAGAACATGTAACCCTGGTAATGGCAGAAACGCACCGTTGATGCCCCTTACTTGAATAGCTCGTACAACGTGAAAGTATCACTGGTGAGCTGTCGCCGACGCCGACGAATACCAGATCACGAGGACAGGTTTTATAGTTCTATCGCGATGCAACGGCACTAATTCAGTGTGAGCAAAGAAGCTGGACGGCACTTGAGCGCCAAACTGGCACAGCGTGATCCGTGTGACAGCCCAATTGGATGCGACGGCAGGGGTGGGCGACGTGCCGCGTCTCGACAAAGCCGTCTATTGATTAGTTAGTTGCTTCCCAAACAGTTGTTCCTTTCGGGACGATATATGTCACGGTCAAAGGACATGAAAAGTTTGGTTCGGTTTGGTTTATGGGCGTCTAGCGTCCCAAAGCTACTCAGGCTATGAGGGACGCCGTAGTGAAGGGCTCCGGAAATTTTGACCGCCTGGGGTTCTTTAACGAGCACTGAGATCATACAGTACACAGGCCTCTAGAATTTCTGCTCCATAGAAATTCGACCGCCGCGGCCGGGATCGAAGCCGTGTATTTCGTGCCAACAGCCGAGCGCCATAACCACTGAACCACCCTGGCGGCGAACGTGAAAAGTGAAATGAATGGTTACAAGTTAAGGCTCTAGGATTACCGAAGGAGCTTAGCCAAGTTTAGTCGAAAACTAATGTTTTGGAGCGCGCAGCAAAGGTCTTGCTGCAACGACAACTCACTCAAAGCTCGAGCACTGAATCACAGTTGACGAAGTCCTAAACCGGCCTCCATTTTTTACCCCTAAATACAAGACAACGCTCATAGTTTTCGGCTTCCTAAGGATGGACGCGCCGAATAAAAGGGCCAGTTTGGACAAATTGTTCCATCTCTCTATTTTTGTTAATCCCTGGGTCTTCATCTGTCTCGTGACCAAAACTTATCGCTAGAAATTCTGAACACAAACTGTTTAAATGTGTGGTCATCGAAAATATCGGCGGATCGCGTTTTCGAAGATCCCGGTGCATCGCGAACCTAACAACCTTCCGAAGACAGAGCATCGGCATCTAAGTATCACACCGAAGGAGAGAGAATACCGGTCCTACTGACTAACGTGCAGTTCTTTTGAATAAACGAAGATCAAGCGTTACGATAAACATGGTTAACGAGGAAAAATTATCAGATTGATTTTGCTAGCTTTCATATTTCTGCGATTGCTTTACTCATCCCTTCGCCATTTATAAAAAATCACATTAAAACGTTTTTTTTTCTGGCGAATGAATCGTGATACCTTGAGGAGTGCAGTAAGACTTTCCATTTTATCCATTTTAGATGCGGAGATGGCTGAAATGCGCGTGGGGGACAGAAATGATACAGGCTGGCTGACGCCTGTTGCTGTACTTTAGCTTCTTAGAACTACAGACGCGTCGGAAGAGTCCCTCAGAAAATCTCCATGCGCCACCTACTTGACACCCGTTTTCAATGTACCGAACACGCTGATCGTTGTCATACTGTATTGACGGTCGGGAAATGGTGTTTCAAATGTGCTTTATAATTCTTTATTCTAAAAAATCCTATTCTCTTAGTTAGATTCAAGCCTTGTCTATCTTCCTGCCTGCGGACCGAAACTGCTAGCTGCACATACAATACGGAAGTCATGCAGATGTGAACGACAAGGTGTTTTTTTCGTCGAACATAATTGTTGCGGGGGAAGTTTTCTTCGAAACTGAGGTGAAAATATGTACCACTTATCAGTTGTAGGAACAATTAGATGATTGATGGCGACGGAAGCAAAGTCAAGGTTTCAGCATTGAAAAGATGAAAAATGGGCAGGGTATATGAAAATGTTCAGGAAAGAACATATTTTAACCGGGAATATTGAAGGCGCCAACACTGTGTATTGTGCACCAGTCGTGAGTGCTCAAAACAGAAAAAATTTGCATGAGATTTAGCTTCTTTGGCGAAATGCGAAGTATGTGCGCTAGTACGTCGCGTTTAATTTCGATTTCGGTTCGAGGATAGGGCTTTATGCTCAGGCTTTGGGCAAAGATCGGGGAAATCAGTGATTGGGGACCTAAGTGGCAGTGCATTATATACTTTTTGGACCGCTTAACGCACCTTAAAAGGGCACTGCGAGAGCGGTGTGTTCTGGATCCATTGCGCGCGGATGGAAGTCGACGAAGGTGACCAGATGCGATGCACAGCGCGTGAGAGTGGCAGTTAAACACGGAGGATGGTCGGGTGCGGCGATATCATACCGGTTTCATTTTATGATCATTGTATGGTAGGAAAGTCCAGACGCAAGGACCGTTGACATTTATTGCGGCAGTGGGCGCTTTGGAAGTTAAATTCATTGCTTGTAATTGAACAAGATTATACTACTCATCTGCGCTCGCAGCTGCAATCCTGTTTTTTTTTGGCAGCCTACCCGTGTTTGCCGCATGGGAAATATTAAGCCGAAAGTACCTGCGATAGGTATTGAAATTGGCGCTGTTAAGTCATTTTACAATAAAGATCAAGAGCAGGCACTTAAAAAGCTTGCGCAACGTGTATGAATCGGAATGTGAAGCACCTGCCTAATATGGGGATGAAATTGCTTGTGTCTAAAGTGAGGTCCAAGGGTGTGATACATAAGGATACAGTGGTGCCCTAGTTCGATCTCGTACCAAGCGAGCTTTGCATTGTAAACGCCTGACACGACAAGCTTTGCTCGAATAGCGCCTTCATGCGATTGCAAAGCAGATCCTGGAAATGTGTCCAAAGGGACACTAGCGACAGGCACTAGCGAAGTAATTTGTGTATTTCTCGATTACTACACGGCGTTGTTTACTGCTATTCCTGCTATAATAACTCGGACATTATCGTGCATTTCACATCCCTGGTTTCCCCTTTATGAGAAGAGGATTGTTCCGTAATTAGCGGCTCTTTCACGCATCAGAATGTAAAACTAGCAATAAACCAGCTACATCTCTAAAACGCCCGTTCCTAACAAGACGTGGAGTGAATCTGACGCCATTTATAAATTCACTCTAACTCCTATCCTGCTGCAGGTCTTCAGGATGGGTCTTCATGTAGAGGCCATTAAACAGTTTTTTTACAAAAACCCACAAAGTCATAATTCTAAAATATACTGATAAAGAAAATTGTGCTACATGGAAGGGTACAAGCTCCTCACGCTGGCAAATGAGGATTACAAAATTTGTACGAAAGATTTATCAAATCGCCTACAATTCGCAATGTCGGTTTTAGAGCGCAACTCATTGACGCGCGTTCCTGCGTTTCGCGGAGTCGCCGTCACTGTTGTCCCTCGTAAACAGCTCCGCAGCCAGGGCAGCGCGCTGCTCTAGTTGCGCGCGCTCCTGGCGCCATCTTTCGCGACCTCCCGATAACTTAATTGCTCTCTTCGCTTCTCCTCCAATGCCACTCCTGTGCGGTGGCAATAAAGAGCGCGGGATCGGCGGCGGCGGATCTCAATATGTGCATCGCCCGAGCCGAAACGCTTAGCCACCGCCGTTCGCCACTGTGAACCGCCTGCCTATATACATAGTTTATTCTCTGCCAGTTCTTTCTGAGCCATGAGCGAGGCAACCGGCGGAAGTCCTTCGTCTGCCGCACCTGCTAAACTGGCTGCCAGAGCAGAGGCTCGGCGCCGTCGCCGCCAGAATCCAGAGGTGCGTGCCACCGAAGCAGAAGCTTACCGCCACCGCCGTCGAATTCTTTGCCTCAATCTATCGAAAAGCTGGAACAGCTGATGAGCTGCGCTCAAATTTTGCATTAAGAAGAAACGTATTCGTCGGAAATTTTTTTTATTGGCCCCCAACAGACATGCCGTTTCAGTCACCGCTAAATTCGGAGTAATGTGCACATTCCGCGTACAACTCGCGAAACTTGCTCCTGCTCTCATAATCAGCTTTCTTTGCTTAAGATTAATCTAGGCAGACGTTTGAACGTGTTCGCCATTCATTCGTGTTTCCTCTTCTACAGCGAGTAAATGTATAGGTCTACTGTGTTTAAAGAGGTGCAACTTTCCTACAGCAATTATTCTACTCGATTAACAGGTAATGGTCAATTGTCAAGCCCAGTGTCAATCTGCAGTTCTGTGAAGCAAGGTGGCCCGATGTCCTCGCTTCTTCTTACCCTTTATCTGGAGCCGCTTTGTTTGAATGTTCTCTAAAGTAATAATATCCACGGCTTTTCTGTTTCGGGTAATGCAGTCAAAGTACTTGGGTATGCTGAAAATATTGCTCTTTTTATGCAACGACAATCACACCACCCACAAAGCGCTATCGACAATAGGCCGACTTGTCATCGTTTCTTGCATTCAGATGAACCGCTTCAAAAGTTCGGGCTTGAGGTTCGGTTCTTGGGGCTCAACATCGCTTCGTTATGCCGGAATAAAAAGGTCGTGTTTTCCCATAGATGTCTTGGCGCCCCACTTCGTGCATTTAAGTCAACTGCGCATTACTTGAAGTTCCGAGTTCCGGCAGTTGACAGTTATGCTCAGAGGTTTGTCCCACATCGGCTTTCGATTTTTGGTCGTGCTCAAGCTGGCAACACCATTCTGACAGCAAAAATAAATGAACTCCAGGTATGGCACTGCCCTAGGCATTACATCCAGGGTTTTCATAGATTACTTGGGACTTCTATTTTGGCATACAATTTCGAGCCGATGCGACGTGATAATATGGCCAAGCCTGTTTGTGCAGGACGATTGGACTCAATTCATCTGCATTTGAGGCAGTTTACTGCCCGTTTCTTCGTTTTGCGGGATTGTTGCCATTCGATTTGAAAAGCACTCTTGCAGTTTAATTTAATTACATTGTTTCCAGACTTAGCTGTTTCTTTAAATTTTACTGAGCACCCCTCTTTCCTAGGCTTTATACAAGAAGTTTATTCACCTATGGGTGTTTTGACAGTTCAGTTTACTAACGAGTGTTTGGATTCTCTTTCGCCTAATAGTCTATGCAGCGATTTGGTAACGATGCTTCTTCCACCCGCATTGCATCGTTCTGTGTACTTTGGCTTCAAGGGTAAAGATGTGTTTACGCGAGTGTGCGAAAAGCCGATTCGTTCTTGAACCAGCGCGTTTTTCTATAAATTACACGCCGCCGCTCTAGCTGTTAACACGCGGCACCATAGCAATAACATTTTTGTACCTTCTGCAAACTGTCTTCTGTGCAAAGTAAATCAAACCATTTTAAACGTTTTTGAAAAGCGGCAGGTATGCAATTTTGTTTCGCGAGGTGCTGCAAAGGACGCTAAAGAAAGACATTGTTTTAAATTCTTACAGTGTACAGTATCTTGTGGACACTCAACCTGATTACGAATCCTATGACATGATTTTCCTCATTAGAATTCACAGCGTGTGGAAAACGCATACTTTAGGCTCCGAAGCTGAATCTCATGTTTCTCCCAGAAGCCATTTTAGTCGAATGAAACTCCAGCTCAGGGACATCTATGGTGACAGAGACTTTCTACCTGACTGGTTTGCGCTGCTGATGCGGTGTCTATTGTTGCTGTCCTTTTATGTTGTTTTCTGCCTAGCTAGTGCAGTGAAACCGCTAGCTGAGTGCTTTATAAATGATTCAAGGCCCATATCGCTCCTTCCTCTTCATACATAGCCTCGTGTAGTAAATGCCAGGTTGAAAAAAAAATCCAGCGTTCGCATATTGTTCTCCTGCAGTTGCCAGCGAATATATGTTCGCGCAACCGCGGTTTCCAGACCAATGTAAGACCATATTTACTTCATTTCTGCAGGTAAAGCTGGCTTGAGACAAACAAACAATGGTTTTTTTTCGAGATTGAAATCCTTAGTGCTCGCGCATTAATATTTAACTCTTAAACATATTAGTCCACGGTCAGCATTCCTGAAATTGCGGTATTACTGGACGCAACACTAGGTGGTTAATCATGCGGCCTAGCGCTCACACACTCCGCTTTGCTTAAGAAAAAGGTATCTTCATTACCACCTGTTATTTTCTAAGATTCCACTTTATTTATTGCATTCTATGAAGGTTTCAGCTGAAGATAGAAATATATTTGAACCAATATGCCATTCGCGGTACTAAACGGAAATAGCTTCCGTCAACCGGCGATCTTCAAGCCGTATGCCAGTATGTGCTTCGCAACTCTGGTCGTTGACACCGCCGAAGCTCCACATTCCTGCAGAACAAATGTGAACAAGAGTGCAGTACTTGGAGGTGACTCTTTTTACATATAAATCAATCACTGTGACGTAATCAAACGGTGTGCACTGGCTGTGCCGCCATGAAGCCGAAGTAGCCTGTTAAGTACAGCCGATCGAATCTTTAGCTGGAGTATGCGATGGCCGCCTTTTCTGCGCTACTGCGCTTTGCAATGAAGCAAACTTGCGATAATTCAATATTAGGCGCGGGCTAAGTGAGCCTGTGCTGAGATGAGATATTTTGGCAAGTTTGCTCAGTCATGATCTGCGGGAGCAAAACGTGGCCGTCAGCAAGCCACCGAAACGTTTTTCCGGCTGTGTGTTTTTGTACGGTGTCTTTTTGATGATGGCATTTCTCCGGCGGATGCATTGAAACACTGGGTATATTATACATAGAATTCAGTGAGAACAGACAGTTGCAGCGGTGGCATAGCGGTACGGCATCCGCCTCGCGTGGAACGGAAATGGCGCTCGAATCCCGATGCCGCGCAATTCACCAACTGATAGGACGCCTTGCCCATGAAGCCAAGGCTCAGCGCACAACCACGCTGACCTCGCGAAGAGCCTGGCGTAGTGTAGCTCTCGCTACAGGTTTGGACGCTACATGGCGGTTCAGGTAAGCGGGCCCGCGTCGCATCGGTGCTGCAAATTTTGACCAAATTCGACCGGATCATTGTCGCCACCGAATTTTAATCGGAATGGAAACAAATCAAGTGGTAGATCCCCTGTATACAAATTTCAAGTGGTAAGACCATTTTTCGGCTTTCTACCGGACTTGAAAGTTAGTTAGCGGACGCCGGCCCGCCCGCGAACTCTGACGGGTCACCGAGCTCGAAATCGGGAGAGCATGGGTCGCTAACCCTGTCGGCGACGCCGACGCCTAGAATCGACGCCGCTTCAAAGACGAACCATATGACGGAGCCCAGCCAAGCCAAGGGTGCTCCACTACAACCTCCAAACGTCTTTCTCAACGAATTCCAAGATATGGATGAAGATGACTTCGGAGACGCCGACTCGGGAAGTAAGGACGGGATCCCGTCCGACTCATCGTCGGTGCCAGCCGGGTACAACAATGATGCCAGCTGGGAGCTTGCACAATAAAAGCGCCAGAGAAAACTTCAAAGGTGAGGACAACGCTAAGGCACGGGAACTGGCCCGGCCGCCGAGCCTCACGATGGTGAATTACCGGGTAATGCGACCGGCCGCAACAAGAATGGACCGAGGGAGCAGAGTAAGCCTAGGCGGAGAATGCCGCCACTCCCCAGTGGTGACTACAAGATCATTATTAGGCCTAAGAAAGGTCTCATGGTGAAGTCACCACCTACCAAGTAGCGCGCGCCATTGTCATGGCGTGCGGCCAGCAATTCAAGGACCAGGACCTACTTGCAAGGCTTCGCACCGGATCCCACATTATTATCGTTAGTACCCCGCATGAGCAAACGGCTCAGCTAGTGCGGCACATTACCGTCTCAAATTCGACGGAAAGGCTTACTATAGAAACGCTTACGTGGCAGCTCCAGAACACGTCTTCCGCGGCGTGATCCATGGTGTAGACCCAGGTACGCCTCCCGAAGAACCCAATCACACATACGAATCAGAACTAAAGGAGTGATCATACTTCAGTCAAGGATGCTCGGAAAATCCAAGACGGCAGTGCTCAGGTTTGACGGCCCGGTCTTGGCGAAATTCGCCATATATACTACGGAGGTGAAGTACCATGCTACCATTACCGCCCCACTAGGCCAGTGTGCTACGTCTGCTTCCAGCAAGGACACCGCTCCGACGTGTGCCCCACACCGAAGATTATTGTTTGTGGAATGTGCGGAGTGCACGACCCGCTAGACGACAACGTATGCGCTCCCAAGAGCGTAATTTACGGCGAGGCACACCGTACCGAATCCATGGAGTGCCGGGACAGACTAAAAAAAGCAAAGCCAAAACCCAGAAGAGGAAAAGGACGGGGCGGCCAACACGGCCGACCACCCGAGCAATGGCTCAGCTGGGAGGGAGAGACATCGAGGAGCCTATTGAGGTCCAACTGCTACCCGCCTCTACCACCAGCCGGCCTACAGGAGGGAAAGAAGCAAGAGAAAAAGAAAGCAGGTTTCCCAGAAAAGCGGCTGGAAGGTGAGCTGGGCTTCTGCCACTGCTTTGCAGTGGCAGAAGCCCAGAAACAGCAAAGGCAATCGCGTCACAGAACCGAAGGACGCGAATAGCGATGCTCTGAGACACGAGCTAGAACTCGCTCGAATGAAACAAAACTAGCTAGAAAAAAAAGTTGAGGAGCTCACAAAAGCGCTAAAAGAACAACAGCGGGAACTCGACACGACTGGAGCCCTTCCAAGACGACAACCAAAAGCATCATACGAGGGAGACTTTCCAATACGAATGCAACTGTTGTTGCAGCAGATGATGCAGGATATGATGCAGCAAATCCAATCGAAAATGCAACAGATGCAAGCACACTTCGAAAGGCAGGTCTGATATATGAGAAGCTCTTTAAGAAAAGAAAGACATACCGAAAACATTAGAGAAAGTGCTTACAACTGTAAGGAGATAGCGCCACCCAGCGTCGTTTGTGAGGAGTAGACGAAAAAATGGCTGAGGCTTAACTTGGTTAACCCTTGTCAGATGCGAAGCATATTGATGGCTAGGCTTGGTAATACATGGCTTTCCTTGGTTGAATACTTGGTCATTTTAATACAAGCACTAGAAGCCTTCGTCGTGGGGGAAGACAACGGCATGGCTACAGCGGAACGCCGACTAATCCCGAGACGCGCGTTGGGTGGGCGCCTGGATTGCCACGGAAGCCGCGTCCGCCTGCCCGGTGGAGCGAGCGTTTCACCTACACCGAGTGTGAACGCGCGTTCGAAATGCGCGGGAATGCCGCTCGAGGACATTCCGGTGTCTGCGCGATGGCATCGTTCTCCCTCTCCCAGCGCGTGACGGCGATCTGTCGTGACGTCATGTGTCACGTGGTATGTCACGTGGTGTGTCGTCACTGTACCACGTGGTCTGCACGGCGTGCAATCACAGCGACGGCGCGAGGTGGACCCCCATCTTCCTCTGTCGTGACATCATGTGTCTCGTGGTATGTCACGTGGTGGGACGTCACTGTACCACGTGGTGTGCACGGCGTGTAACCACGGCGAAGGGCTGTAGTGTACCTCCGTCTTCCTCTATCGTGACGTCATGTGTCACGTGGTATGTCACGTGGTGTGACGTCGCTGTACCACGTGGTGTGCACGGCGTGTAACCACGGCGAAGGGCTGTAGTGTACCTCCGTCTTCATCTGTCGTGACGTCATGTGTGACGTGGTATGTCACGTGGTGTGACGTCACTGTACCACGTGGTGTGCACGGCGCGTAACCACGGCGAAGCGATGTAGTGTACCTCCGTCTTCCTCTGTAGTGACGTCATGTGTCACGTGGTATGTCCCGTGGTGTGACGTCACTGTACCACGTGGTGTTCACGGCGCGTAACCACGGTGAAGGGCTGTAGTGTACCTCTAGTAATATGCTTCGCATAAAAGCACGAGGAGCGCGTGCGGAGGGGAACGCCGGGACAGGTAGAAGAGGATTACGTGGCAGAGAAGAGAAGAGCGCGGTGGGCGACGGACGTGGACGAGTTCTGCTGGCTCCCCGAGTTCCGGGCTTGGGCCTCAGCCGCAGACATCCATCGGCGAGAGCCTCAACCACCAGGAAGGGAAAACTTTATTTACAGTAATGGTTTTTCCTGTGGTTTGGGGGCTTCTTCAGAGACGTCTTGGTTCCACCCCCAGGAGCCTTCTCTGTTGAAGTCGTCCGCCTCTAATCAGTGGTCGGTTGCCCTCAGTCCAGGGCTCCGCTGGCCACTGCCGCCCGTTGAGCTCGCTGTACCAGACCTTGTTGGTCTTCGCAGCGGTCGCTGGACAGCAGAGTCTCCCACTGCTCCGCACTCGGGTTTTGTATTTTGGGGACCACGTCTATGTTTTGGCAGGCCCATGTGATGTGGTATAGTGTAGGTTTTTCGTCGCACCAGGGACATTTGTTCGTGTATATCGTAGGGTGCATTTTGTTCAGTATATGTAGGTTTGGGAAAGAGCCTGTTTGTAATTGTCTCCAAGTGACAGCTTCCTCTCTGCTGAGAGATTTGTGCGGTGGGGGATATCGCATTCTTCTGCCTCTATCTATAGTTTTGTAGTATGGCCGAGTATTCCCTGGGTGCTGGCGCGAGTTTCGCGGTCTCGTCGGAAGCTCGGAAAGTAATGTATCCTCGAGCTATCCTGTCGGCCTCTCGGTTCCCTGCAACCCCCGTGTGCCCCGGTACCCACACAATTTTGTGTAGGATTTTGTCGTTTTGTTCTTCCCGGTTTTTAATTCTGTCACTCGCTGCGAGGAGTATACGGAGCGCGTGACGACCTATCCTGCCATTCATGTAATTTCGGCAGGCTGTTTGAGAGTCCGTAAGTATTGTTAGTGACCGCCCGGTTCTATAGCCCTCTGCCACCGCTAGAGCAACGGCTACTTCCTCGGACTCTGCAGCTGTGCAGCCTCGGAGAGACGCGCTGGTCATTTCGCGTAAAGACGAATCGACCACCGTCGCTACAGCGATTTTGGTATCTCCTCCTCTCCAAGACGCATCTGTATACACGGTCGTGGCTTGAGGAGCGTATGTTTTCTCGATGAATTCGGCCCTCGCTTCTCTTCTGCCTCGATGGAGGTTGGGATCCATGTTTTTTGGTATTGGCGCTACTTTGAGGGTCTTGCGAAGCTCGTCGGGGATCGTTGCCGTCCTCGACATTTCTCGCATCTGCTCGCGGTATCCGAGCCTCTGCAGGAGCGCTCTTCCTGTCGTTGTTTGCAACAGCCTGAGTTTTTGCGACTCAAGCTGCGCCTCTCGTAGCTCCTCAAAGGTGTTGTGTAATCCCAGGGCCATGAGTTTTTCTGTAGACGTGTTGCGTGCTAGTCGGAGCGCTGTCTTATACGCTTTGCGTAGCAGGGCATCCGCTTGTTGTATTTCATTTTTGTTGAGGCACTGGTAGGGTAGGCTGTACGTGATTCGACTAACTACTAGGCTTCTGACTAGTTTTAGTGTGTCTTCTTCACGCATGCCATGTCGCCTGTTGATGATGCGGGTGATCATGCGTGCGACTTGTGGCGTTGTTGCTTTCAGTAGGGTAAAAGTGTGAGTACTGCGCTTGTTGGATTGAACCCACATGCCCAAAATTCTTATTGTTGTCTTTTCGGGTATGGGCGTCCCATCTAGGTAGACGTTGAGTTTTAGGTCCTCGTTGGTTCGGACGGTCCGGTTTTGCTTGCCTCTCCAGACTCTCAGCAGTTCCGATTTCTCGGTCGAGCATGCGAGTCCTCTTTCTGCGAGGTATTGCTCTACACAAGAGGCCGCTTGCTGTAGCCTTTCTTCCTTCTCTCCGAGACAGCCCGTGTTTGTCCAGACTGTTATATCGTCAGCATACATTGCATGCCTGATGCCTTCGATGTTCTGTAGTTTTCGAGCTAGGCCTATCATAGCTATGTTGAAGAGTAGGGGTGAGATAACTGACCCTTGGGGTGTTCCTTTGTTTGGAGTGCGAATTTTTTCCGATCGAAGGTCTCCTATGCCGATGGTGGCAGTTCTATCGGACAGGAAGGCTTTGACGAAGCCGTGGATTCTGCGTCCGCAATCCAGGTTGTCTAGGCCCTGTTGGGACTTTGGCATCCCACCGCTGCCACCACTGTTGGGACTGAGTGTCCGAGCCAGGAAACGGTCGAGGCGACGGTGAGTCAAATGAACTTTATGTACAGTATGTACAAGGGCTTTTACATGATACAAGGGCCAAGAGCACCACGGGCTAGCACAAAGAAGAAGAGCGGCCCCGGCGGCGAGCGTAGCTCCGGCGTGATGGCTCTTCTGCTGCCCGTCTGCTGCTCGGGTTCAGCGCGGCTCCGCTTTTAAAGCCGCTGGAAACGGTTACGGCAGCCAGCCGTTCAAATCCTCCAATCACTGGCCACCGTTCAAATTAGACCAATGGTCGAGAGCCGGCGAGCGTCTGAGGAGTTCGCACCGACGGAGAGGAGGAGAGGAGGAAGGGTCCGTGTCGGCGCCGCGGTGTCGGGATGAGTCACGCTGCATGTCGCGACTTGTCCGAGAAAGTCTGGGCCTGCTTTGAGCGTCGGCGAGCGCGCAGCGCTTGTTTAGACAGGCCCGCCAGCGAAATGTGGGCGCCGGCACGACAGCACCACCGCCGCCAGACAATGCGCCACGAAGACGAGCTACTTCCGCGTGGCTCGGATGCGGGGCGCGCTCGTACGCCAGGCTCCTCCAAGTTGTCGTCCGGTGTTCAGCCGCAGGTAGCTCCAGGCTCCTTTCCATGAACAGGTCCGGCTCGTCAGGACAGGATCACTGCTCCGCAGCTTTGGGGCCCAGGTGACTGGATCAGCTTCGCTCAGTCCTTCGGAAGTGCTTGCTTCACAGCATCGGTCGTTGATCGTTCTGCAGGTTGCCAAGAACCGACCGACAACAGGCAACACCCAACACGAGCAAGTGCCCTCCGTCACCCGTCAAAACGCCAGACTTAAAGTCTCAAATCTCTGTTGGCTACATTTCTGTCCCCTTTTTGTTCCCTCTCCAACAAGAGACGCATGTGGGATACGAGAACTTGAAAGTAATTAACTCAAACAAAGTGTCAAACACGTAACACGGAATAGAATGAATGCAAAATAAATTCGCTCTCTTGAGATCACTCGGCCAGAACACACAGCTGAGGCCACAAATGAGGACAAATTTTTCCCCGATCTACGAGCGAACTTAAAACAGCTGTTCGCGAAGAGACAAAATGTAGGTCACGAGGAGGCGAAGCCAGCCTTGCTTAGAACACACGGCTTAGTGCGTCTACGTTCGCGTTTTCCTCGCTTCTAACGGACGGTAAACGACACCCGCTACAGCGGAAACTAGTGACTCTGCCTCTTTCGCTGTGCTGCGCTTTTCTCTCTCTCTTTCCCTACTACCGTGGTAGCTAACGTCTCTGCCTCTTTCGCGGTAGACGCGCTTTTCTTTCTCTCTCTACTACCGCGGTAGCTAATGTCTCTGCCTCTTTCGCGGTATACGCGCTTTTCTTTCTCTCTGTACTTGTCTTTCCAGTTTCTATGGGAGCTACAGTACGAGAGCGATTCGCTTTCATAGACTGGCAACTTGTCCCTTTCTTTGCGCTTCGCGCGCCAGTCGCGACGTCCCATAGCAAGTGCGCAACGCTTCCGATGGGACCGTTCTTTCTTTCTCTCTGTTCGTGGGGGCAAGTCAGACCTCCCACGAGTCGTCCATTTCTCGCGCAACTTTTTGCCTCTCCAATGAATGTGAAGTTCGCCTCTACCTAGCCTTTTGATTTTGCGCCTACTAAGTGGCGTCATCTCGAATCGCGGCTTTCTATCGCGATAACTGTGCTTGGCCGAGCGCTTCGACGGTTTCTTGGCAATTTTCTTGCCCCTGTCACTGCGGCCTCGTACTATCTTTCGCTCTTTGAGCCGCACACGCGCTTTCCTTCCGCGCGCGTGCCGCTCTCTGTGGGAGCGCGGTTTCTCCCGTGAATACAGCGGAAAGCGAGAGCCCGCATGAGAGCACGTGCCTTTGCGCGTCTCGCTCTCTCTGTGCTGGCGGCAAGATTCACACTTGTCCCGCTCATTAATTTTTCGCCTCCCGGGCAGCGCTCTCTTGAATCTCGGTTTGCTGCTTTGGTGCACTTTTCCGCGCGAATGTTTGCACGATTTCTTTTTGCAGTTTATTCGACTGCTCAGATCGATGTGCCTTGACACACTGATGCGCTTCCTTTTTCGCGATAGCGACGCCTCGAACACTTCTTTAGCTCTGATTCTGACTCTAGTTTCAGGGCTGACAACGTAACTGACTTTACTGAAGTCATTTTGCCGGCGACGCTGGCGCTTCCGATGGTGGAAACCCGTTTTCGCGCGTTTGCCCTTTCTCTCTTTTGGGCGGCGCCTGTCTTTCTTATACCTGCCTTTCATCTTTCGGCGGCACCACTCTTTCTTTTGCCTGCCTTTCATCGTCTTTCGGTGACAGCTCTCTCTCTCGAGCTTGCCTTTACTGTCCTTTCGGCGGCAGCACTGTTTGTCGGTCACCTTGTGGTGATAGCTCACTTTTCGGAACTGGCTGTTACTTTCCTTCCGGTTGCAGCTTTCTTTCTCGTGCTTTCCTATCATTTTCTCCTGAGGAAGCACATGCTGCTTTCGTCGCCTAGGTTCCTGTTCTCTGACAATGTCACTGTGATACTCAGCCGATTCACGTGCGCTACCTAGATCAGACCTGTCTTTGGCGCCTTTACTAGCCTCCTCCAAACTGCGTTCTTCCTTGTCAGCGTCACTGAGTGCGCATTCGTCCTCATCTTTCTCGGACGGGCTGACGTCTACCGCCCCTATGTCGTCTGGAACGTTCTGTTCTCCACTGTCGTCCAGCACCTTAGTTTCTTCAGGCGCAGACGAACCAGTGTTTTCTGTCGACATTACTGCTGACACGCAGCTCTCGTCATGCTCCTGACGCGTTTCAGCCAATTTCGGTTGAGGGTCGGCTGTGCACTCAGTCGCGGTGTTCCCGCTACTGCAGCTGCTTTCTGGAATGTCGCAAAGCTCAGAGCAGTGCGAAAGCACGGGACTCGTTTTGCATTCCTCGCCAGAGACACTAACGCACAACTCAGCGTCCGCAAACTCTCCATGCGCCTGCTTCCGTTGATCGTAAGTTTCGGGTTTCTGCATCTCTGCCGAACGCGCTGAACAACACGGTGTGCCGTCCTCATCTACATCGCTTGCGTCGGCGCAAGTGTTTTCACTAATGTCCAGACGGACGTCATCTCCGCCCTGTTCGGCAACTTCTCCTGCTTTGGACACGCAAGGAGATTCGCTTTCCGGTAACTCCACCACAATTTCAATGGGCGAGACCTCTGTAAATGCATCGTCCGATGCTGTGACTACCTTATCCGATGGTGTAGAGGCTTTCTCAGTTGGCGAATGCGGGGCAATTCGCACTGTTACAGCAGCAGTTACATCTGCCACGTACGGACTACCTTCCTCTGTGCCGCACTGGGAGCTCTGCTCTACAGCTACGCACTCTACCTCTGCGTCACGATCTTCCGACCCTTCAGCATTTTCGAGCCACTCTAAAATGTCGGCTTTAAACTGGTACGGAAAATCGTTAAACGATGGGGTGCTATTCTCTCGCAGGTACCTTTGGCGAAGGTCCAGCGGTGACACGTTATATCTCGCCAGTAAGAAGCTTTTCAGCTCATCGTAATCCGCCAAGCCACCGTCCAACAGGCGCTTGACAACGTCATACGCTTCGCTGGAAAGCAGGGCTACCAACTTCTGTGCCCAATCATTCCGCTTAACGCGCTTTCTCTCGCAGACGCGCTCGAACTCCGCCAAATATTTCGCCATATCTTCGGCGATCACGAAGGGCTGTGGCCTGTCTCTCAGCTGCTGACCGTTGGTCTCATGCAGAGCGGACAATGTTTTATATCTTTCGAAATCGGTCTCATGCGCTTCAAGCTCTAGATCCATCAGTTTCTTAGCGCGAGCATACCGTTTTATCTCAAGCTGCCTCCGTTTTTCTGCCTCTTCGAGCTCAAGCTGCTTCTGTTTTTCTGCCTCCTCGCGCTCACGTTCTGCCTGTTCGCGCTCAAGCTGCTTCTGTTTTTGAGCCTCTTCGTACTCAAGCTGCTTCTGTTTTTCTGCCTCCTCGCGCTCACGGCGTTCTGTGATCTCTTCCCAGGCCTCATTGGCTTCCTCAGCCGTTACGTTCTCCTTTCGCATGATCTCAAGAATCGCATGCTTTCGTTTTGCGGGGCCCAAATCAATGCCCAACTCTTCACAAATTTCGATGAGTTCCTTCACTTTGAAGTTCTCCATCGCTCACAATAGCCTCTTGTAGTTTGCCCTTTCCTTAGAATTCCCTTGCCGTTCACTACTATAGCGCTACTAGTATGACACGCGCAAGTAATTCTTTCCAAAACGCCTCGTTTACTCCCTCTGCACCAGCTTTCGTTTCAAAGCGCTCCGACTTGGCTCGAAACAGCAAAGCTCTCTACAGTGCTACACACACAGCCCTACTCTAAACTACAATCACGTGTGCTAGAGCAGTCTGGCGAATTGAGGGGAAAACATCAGGCACTCACCGCGCCGAGGTAGCTGACGCCGGTCGATCCCGCAGCTGCCATCCACTGTTGGGGCTTTGCATCCCACCGCTGCCACCACTGTTGGGACTGGGGCATCCCACTGTTGTCACCACTGTTGGGACTGGGCATCCGAGCCAGGAAACGGTCGAGGCGACGGTGAGTCAAATGAACTTTATGTACAGTATGTACAAGGGCTTTTACATGATACAAGGGCCAAGAGCACCACGGGCAGCACAAAGACGAAGGGCGGCCCCGGCGGCGAGCGTAGCTCCGGCGTGATGGCTCTTCTGCTGCCCGTCTGCTGCTCGGGTTCAGCGCGGCTCCGCTTTTAAAGCCGCTGGAAACGGTTACGGCAGCCAGCCGTTCAAATCCTCCAATCACTGGCCACCTTTCAAATTAGACCAATGGTCGAGAGCCAGCGAGCGGCGGAGGAGTTCGCACCGACGGAGAGGAGGACAGGAGGAAGGGTCCGTGTCGGCGCCGCGGCGTCGGGATGAGTCACGCTGCATGTCGCGACTTGTCCGAGAAAGTCTGGGCCTGCTTTGAGCGTCGGCGAGCGCGCAGCGCTTGTTTAGACAGGCCCGCCAGCGAAATGTGGGCGCCGGCACGACAGCCCGTAAGGATCGCTTCGTGGCTGACGTTATCGAATGCCCCCTTGATGTCCAGGGCCATTATGACATTTTCTCCCGTCCGAGGTACGTTTCGCAGGACATCTTCTTGTATTTGGAGGAGAACCAGGCCCAGGCGCCACTCTTCTCCGTCCATCCGTCAGCTGCTCCAAACAGGCCGCCTCTGGCGTCTACGTGGCCTTTCCGGGATACCAGACTTGGGAACCGTGCTGGGAGCCCACAGACGCTGACGCTGCGGTAGCGCCGAAGGCGAACGGAGAAACGCCGGCAACAGTGCATCGACACTGGAACGCCCAGAGACTCTCTGACTGCCCGACACCCAGCCAGTCCTCCCCGCTCGTTGCTCGAACGAGAGACAAGTAGTGTGACTTTCCTTTTTGACTTTCTTTTTCCTGTATTTTTCGTAAGCACTTTGTTCTGTTCCCTCGTGTGTTTTTCCCGTGTGTTGTTGCGTTGCTCTCTTGTTCCTTTCCTTTTTTCACGCCCATACTGAAATTGGTTTCCTTTCCTATAAAAGCCGCCTCGTTTATAGTTTGTACCTTTGTGTTTGTGTAAAATACAACCTGCAATCTCCCACTGTCCTCACAAATTTGGCGTCCACTACGACAGGACGAGGTCTGTTTTTATTTCTTTGCCTGTTGTGTTAATTTAGGAACAGTATGAGCGCTTCAGATTTGGTTGCTTTAGGCGAGCGCATGGGCTTGTGCGGCGCGGAGTTGCGAGCGTGGGTGGAGGACGAGCTTCGTAAGGCACGGGAAGAGAGAGCCGCTGAGCGTGAAGCTGCGAAGCAGAAATTGGAGTTAGAGCGAGAAGCTACGAAGCCGAAATTGGAGTTAGAGGCACGGAATTTAGAGACGGAGAAGCGGAGATTGGAGTTAGAGGCACGGAATTTAGAGACGGAGCGTGAAGCTGCGAAGCAGAAATTGTAGTTAGAGGCACGGAATTTAGAGACCGGGCGTGAGGCTGCGAAGGAACGCTTGGATTTAGAGGCGCGGAACTTGCAGCTACAAATAAGGCTCATGGAGGGTGGCGCGAATCCTCTGAGTGACCGTGGAGAGCGTAGCGTATCACCGGCCAGCTCCATTAACCCGCATAGCCTCATACCACAGTTCAATGAAGCGCGGGATGACCTCGATGCCTACTTAAAGAGGTTTGAGCATGTGGCCACGGGGCAGGGTTGGCCAAAAGAAAAGTGGGCAACGGCGTTTAGCTTGTGCCTTGGTGGCGAAGCACTTAGGGTCTTCGGTCGGCTCTCGCCTGAGGATTCAGTGGACTATGACAAAGCGAAGCTTGCCTTGCTTCAGAGGTTTAGGTTCACCACGGAAGTGTACCGAGAAAAGTTTCGCCAAAGCAAGCCCCAGGATGGCGAAACGGCCTCGCAATATGCTGCCAGGTTGTTTAGCTTTTTTTTTTGACCGTTGGTTCGAGATGCGGGGAGAAGGCCGCACTTTTGAGGTAGTTGGCGAGATGGTCGTGAGCGAGCAATTCCTGAACAACTGTCATTCACGTTTAGCCCTTTTCTTACGTGAGCGGTAGGGAAAGACAGTTGGCAAGCTAGCGGAGGCTGCTGATCATTTTCTCGAATCACAGCGGCAAAATAACTTGTTGTTCTTTAAAGAGCAGGTGGAACATACGTTAAATAAGGCCAAGGACGAGGTTTCGGGTTCACAATCCCGCCTTCGGTGTTTTCTTTGCGAGAAGACTGGGCACAAGGCGTCGGATTGTCGGGCGAGGCCGAAGCAATTGTATTGCACCTGGTGCCGCGAGGTTGGACATGATGCCCAGTCATGCAAAGCTAAGAGACCAGGAGACCGTGAGGAGGCCGCCTCTTGCATGACACCTCGATATTCCCATCCCGATAACCCTGCAGAGGTAACGCGCGTAGAGGGCCAGTTGGGGGAGATGGTCTGTCCTTCCAACCCGGTGGAAACTGCTATGCCCGTGGGGCACGGTGAGGTGTTCGGCCAGCCTGGTTCGGTATTACGGGATACGGGCAGCACCGGCATTGTTGTGCGTGAGTCCCTTGTACCGGCAGCGGCACTTACAGGGAAACAGGCTACATTATTCTTGACCAATGGGACCCGTGTAGAAGTTCCGGAAGCGGAGGTGGTGATTTCCTCACCATACTTTTCGGGTAAGGCCATCGCGCGGTGCTTGTCTACACCCCTGTACCACATCATAATAGGCAATGTCCCTGGCGCTAAACCTCCATTCTCGGTTTACCCGCCAGTTCACACTGATCAGGCTGTTTCCCTTGCCATTACGGGTGCGGTCGATGTTCCTTCCCTTACGGTGACAGCAAAGGTTTCAGAGAGTAGTAAAAGCCCCACTCTGAACACACTCCACTTGTCACGGCCGGAGTTTCGCCTCAAACAGGAAGAAGACCCGACCTTAGAGGTGTGTCGCAGGAAGTTGGGGCAAATATTTCGTGGCAAGGGACAGACCGCCCACTCTTTTGATACAGATGACGGTGTTCTTTTCCCAACATACCAAGTGTGTCCCGGCCGAGTAGTTGAGCAAGCGGTGGTACCGAAGGGCTTACGCACGCAAGTCCTTATGTTGGCGCATAAGAGTGCATTATCCGGCCATCAAGGAATACGGAAAACAATAGCTAGGGTGCTCAGTGAGTGTTACTGGCCCGGTGTACAGGCTGACATTAAGAGTTATGTCAGATCGTGTGATAAGTGTCAACGGACTGTGTCGAAGGAAAGGGAGAACAAAATAAATGACGCCGTTGTTCCATCGGTACCGGCGGACAACGACCGGCACAGAGTGTATAACATCGTAGGACGGGAACATTTAAAATCACGGTGGAGACCGAGGTCGGTTTGGAGAAACCGGGTTCACAAAGGAAAACGGAAGTACTAGCTGAAAGAGTTCTCGGGGCGGTGAAGTGATTTTGATGTGAAGAATGGAATACGGAAGAATGTAGCCCACACCTGTTCTTGTTCGCATTGTCTTTGTTTGTTCATGTTTCTTTTTGAGTGTCGGGTATCTACTTTTTATGCCTTCCGTGTTTCTTCGCCTTCTATGGACGCTTTACATTTCCTTTTCATGTACGCTCTTTGCTGTGTGTGCGAATGTCTGTGTATCGAACATTGACGACCGTCGTATCGTGTGTGGCGTGTAGTGTGCGCGCTGTGGTGTGGTGTTCTGTGGTGCGATCGTCGAACGCGTCTGGGGTCGCTCTCCTGAAGAGGAGTTCTTTCCCTTGGAAAAAACTTCCGAAGAAGGGGCGTTCTGTAAGGAGATAGCGCCACCCAGCGTCGTTTGTGAGGAGAAGAAAAAGCACGAGGAGCGCGTGCGGAGGGGAACGCCGGGACAGGAAGAAGAGGATTACGTGGCAGAGAAGAGAAGAGCGCGGTGGGCGACGGACGTGGACGAGTTCTGCTGGCTCCCCGAGTGCCGGGCTTGGGTCTCAGCCGCAGACGTCCGGGCCACCAGACCTGGGCATCCATCGTCGAGAGCCTCAACCACCAGGCCCAGGCGCCACTCTTCTCCGTCCATCCGTCAGCTGCTCCAAACAGGCCGCCTCTGGCGTCTACGTGGCCTTTCCGGGATACCAGACCTGGGAACCGTGCTGGGAGCCCACAGACGCTGACGCTGCGGTAGCGCCGAAGGCCAACGGAGAAACGCCGGCAACAGTGCATCGACACTGGAACGCCCAGAGACTCCTTGACTGCCCGACACCCAGCCAGTCCTCCCCGCTCGTTGCTCGAATGAGAGACAAGTAGTGTGACTTTCCTTTTATGCGAAGCATACTACTTTAGCTACCACTTCAGCCCTTCACCGTGGTTATGCGCCTCCAAATCACGTGATACATGACGTCACACCACGTGACATGATGACGTCACGACAGTGGAGAAACGGGGGCCCACCTCGCGCCGTCGCTGTGGTTGTGAGCCTCCATCATCATCATTAGAACGTTTATTTCCACCGAAATGAGACTCCTTTTTGGACCCCCCGGCACGCAGGCCTAAGGGAGCCCTACTTAGGAGCCTCGCAAACTAAGGTCTGGTGAAGACACATTGTCTCTTCACGGCCTCAGGTGGATGGCTTGTTGCTGCTTAGCGGGGTCCTCGCTCCGCAGCAAGGTCTCCCAGGCTTCTCTATCTTCTATGTTTTGCTCGGCGCCCGGGCTTCCAGCACATTCCCATATGACATTGTCGAGAGTGCCCCTCTCCCCGCACGTTATACAATATTGGTCTTTCTCCTCTTTGGAGATTGTTATGTATACCCAGAAGGGGCTTATATGATTCCCCCTTGCAATCTTCTCCACGCAATTGCCTCCTCTTTTGCGAGGGAACGGTGGGGCGGCGGATAGACCCTCCTGCTCAGCTTATAATGTTCCGTGATCTCGTGGTATGAAATTAGGCTATCTTTCATGTCTATGCGGGTGGGCTGCTCTGCGGCCGCCCGGTGATAGAGAGCTCGGGCAAGCTCGTGTGCAGCCTCATTTCCTGCAATAGACTCATGCGCTGGGATCCATATTATCTCTATGTTACGTTCTATCGGCCTCGCCTCGAGGACGTGTTTGGCCTCTTCCGAGATTCTTCCTTTCGCGAAGTTTCTTACTGCAGTTTTGCTGTCACTTAAAATCGTCGTGGCCTTGGTACCGACGCAAGCGAGCGCTATCGCCAACTCTTCCGCCGCATTGGGATCTCTCGTGCGGCTCGAAGCCGCTACCGTTGGTACTCCTGCCCCGTCGACCACAGCGGATACAGCCGCGCCGTGCTGTCCGCACGCCGCGTCTACGTTCGCCATCTGGTCTGCCGGTCGCTCCTTCATCTTCCTCTCGTAGGTCTTAGCCCTATGTTCTCGCCTTTCCTTGTTATACACGGGGTGCATGTTCCGCGGCATAGGTGGGACGCATATCTTGGCCCTGATTCCTGCCGGGATGTTTACCATCTTGTGCGTGCTACTTTCTGGCCGGATTCCTACCCATTCGAGTATTCGAGTATTACGTCACACCACGTGACACGATGACGTCACGACAGTGGAGAAACGGGGGCCCACCTCGCGCCGTCGCTGTGGTTGTGCGCCTCCAAATTACGCGACACGATGATGCTTGGTATTCTCCAGGCTAAACCAAGTTAAGCCTCAGCCATTTTTTTTTACTTTCTTTTTCCTGTATTTTTCGTAAGCACTTTGTTCTGTTCCCCCGTGTGTTTTTCCCGTGTGTTGTTGCGTAGCTCTCTTGTTCCTTTCCTTTTTTTCACGCCCATACTGAAATTGGTTTCCTTTCCTATAAAAGCCGCCTCGTTTATTGTTTGTACCTTTGTGTTTGTGTAAAATACAACCTGCAATCTCCCACAGTCCTCACAACAACCATCCAGCGCTAGCGGCTTTCGTTAGCGAAGAAAGCAACATGAAAAAGCGCGACATGATCGAAGAAGGCAACATGAGCAACACGTATCAGCAAGAACAAGATATACTTAGATATTTGACAATAAACGGGCAGAGGCTACCGCAAAAAGCAGGCTCTCATGAAACAACATATAAACACACAACTCACAGCCCCTGATGTAATTGCGCTCCGAGACTGGAAACGAGCCCACCTTACAGGGATACGTGGTTTACGAGAGTCAAAACGAAGGTAAAGCGGCCGTCCTAGTACGCAAAGCCATCACCGCCATAAGGCATGATACCCTCGCCGACACTGACATAGAGCACGCGCTTGCAGAAATTATTCCGAAAAAAAAACGAAAAGGAGGGAGCACGTTCTTGCTGAACGTGCCCAGCCCGCCGCGACAAAGAAAAGCCAAATTCTTCGAACCGTTTCATAGAGCGCACAAGCTGGCCAAAGAAATGCACTCATCATTGTAGGAGATTCAACTCCATGGACAGGAGTTGGGGATACCAGAAACAATACATCAAGGAAGGAACATTAGTGGAGGTAGTGGTATACTTTGGCGAAGAGAATCGTCAACGCCCTGATTCGCAGCCTAAGCGATGACCTCATACAATGTTAACAAACATTGTCATGCGGAGACGGTTCCCGAAGACTGGAAACACGCCGAAGTAATAACGATACCTAAACCTGGTAAAAATCTCCATATTGAAAATATCCGGCCCATATCGCGCACGTCGTGCCTTGGCAAGCTTTACGAACGGGTGGTTACTCTAAGACTGCAAAATTATATGTAAGATTACGAGAGTGTCCCCCATACCATGTTCGGCTTCAGAGCAAAACTCTCGACGCAGGACGTTCTCCTCCGAACATAAGATGTGCCCCAAACGGGTAAAAATGTCCTAATGGCCCTGGACATCAAGGGGCATTCGATAACGTCAGCCACGAAGCAATCCTTACTGGCCTAGTCGACCTGGACTGCGGACGCAGAATCCATGGCTTCGTCAAAGCCTTCCTGTCTGATAGAACTGCCACCATCGGCATAGGAGACCTTCGATCGGACAAAATTCGTACTGCAAACAAGAGAACACCCCAAGGGCCAGTTGTCTCACCCGTACTCTTCAACATAGTTATGATACGCCTAGCTCGAAAACTAGAGAAGACCGAAGGCATCAGGCATGCCATGTATGCCGACGACATAACAGTCTGGACGAACACGGGCTCCCTCGGAGAGAAGGAAGAAAGACTACAGGAAGCGGCCCCTTGTGTAGAGTAATAATACCTGGGAGAAAGAGAACTGCTGCAAGTCTAGAGAGGCAAGCGAAACCCGACCGTCCCAACCAACATGCACCTGGAACTGAATATCTACCTGGAAGGGACGCCCATACCCGAAAGGACAACAATAATGATCTTAGGCATGTGGGTTCAATCCAAACGGCGCACTACTCGCAATTTCAGCCTGTTCAAAGCAGCAACGCTACAAGTCGCACGCATGATCACCCGCATCACCAACAGGCGACATTAAATGCGTGAAGAGGACACACTAAAACTACTCAGAAACCTAGTAGTTCGCCCAATCACGTACAGCCTACCCTACCAGCGCCTCAACCAAAGCGAAATACAACAAGCGGATGCCCTGCTACGCAAAGCGTATACGACAGCACTCCGACTACCGCGCAACACGTCTACTGAAAATCTCATGGCCCTGGGATTGCATAAAACCTTTGAGGAGTTACGAGAGGCGCAGCTTGAGTCGCGAAAACTCATGCTGTTGCAGACAACGACTGGAAGAGCGCTCCTACAGAGGCTCGGATACCGCGAGCAGATGCGAGATATGACGAGGACGGGAACGATCCCCGACGAGCTTCACAAGTCCCTGAAGGTTGCGCCAATACTATGGACTCCAACCTCCATCGAGGCAGAAGAGAAGCGAGGGCCGAATTCATCGAGAAGACATACGCTCCTCAAGACACGACCGTTTCTGCCGAGAAGGAGACACCAAAATCGCAGTGGTGGCGGTGGTCGGTTCGTCTCTACGCGAAATGATCAGCGCGTCTATGCGAGACTGCACAGGTGCAGAGGCCGAGGGAGTAGCCGTTGCTCTAGCGGTGGCAGAGAACTCTTTAACCAGGCGGTCCCGAGCAATACTCACGGACTCGCAAACAGTCTGTCGAAATTAGACGAATGGCAGGATAGGTCGGCAATCACTCCGTATACTCCTCGCAGCGGGAGACAGAATTAAAACCACGAAGAGGAAAATGACAAGACCACACACAAAATTGTGCGGGTAATGAGGCACACGAGGGTGGCAGGTAACCAAGAGACCGACAGGATAGCTCGAGGCTTCATTACTTTCCGAGCCTCCGACGAGACCGCGGAACTCGCACCAGCTGTCGCCCAGACTTCGCGCGCTTTTAGCGTGAGAAGCTCCCAGACACCCTTAGAGCGTGTGGGGGTAGCGGTCTCGGACTCGAAGGAGATGCCCTCGACTCAGCGTGGCAAACTCAGCGGAGACCAGCTACCAAGTGACAAGAGGTTTTTGGGCGTTCGGTGCCCAGCTTTCGCTGGTCGCAAGCCAGAGAATGGGTCGGAGCCAAAGGTTCACAAAACAAAACAAAGTTTATACAGCAATTGAGACGATACAGAGGATTACACAATCACTAGTACAAACACATACAAAGTGATTAACAGAACAATGCAATTCGTGCAAAGTTAAACTCGAGAGAGAATACAATACAAAGGCAATATTGCACCTAAAGTGCACTTACACAAGAGAGAGAGTTAACAAACAAAACACAATTTGTTCACCGGGCACTGCGGCAGTCCGACGACCCGAGTTCCACGACGATGCCGTCCCGCAGACTGGCGACCGTTGCCTCGTTGGTCCGATGCTGGCCGAGTGGTGTTTTCCCGGGAGTCGAACGGGCGCGCTTCGATGAAGCTTAAACGGCGGTCCGGACTGACTGATAGCGGTCAACGTCCTTCTTTATAGGCTCGCTCTCCCGTCTGTTTGTTGTTCGCGCCCGAGTAGGCGCGCACATACACGTAGCATTGGCAGCGCTGTCTCCCTTTCCTCTTCTCACCGGCCGGGCGTCCCCATTGGTCAGAGGTCGGGGGTCGCATCTCGAAGTTTCGAGCGTGTTCTTGAGCGGCGCCGACGCCTACGGGCGAGGGGGACGTGTCTTAGTGCACGCAAGGCTACGCCCTTCCCCCCCCCGTCAGCTGTAGAACCGACTCGTCTGTTCCAGAGAATTCGGTGGGGATGACTCATTTCCTCGGCGCACGCCGCGGTGGTGGAGAGAGAGGCACGCGCTCGGCGGGGGCTTTCCCTCTCCCCCGTCGGGCTCGCGCCGGCGAGACGCCGTGCGCGCGGCTGTTTTTCTTTGTTCCTAAAATGCGCCGAATTTTGTGACACTGCCCCTTCCTTTAAGAATATTGTGTAACAATATTCACAAACCACAAAATTCGCGCGCACATGCATGCGCTCACAAAGTCAGTGGCGAATGCCAAAATACATACATCAATACTTGATGCTTTAAGATACATAATACAGTACAATAGACAGAGTGCACTCCAAAACTTCACAACACTTCAAAACACGCCGCGTTTCGGCGGTACAATTCGCGCGCACATGCATGCGCTCACAAACTGCATGTGAAAATACATACATCAATACCATGATGTTTGTACATGCACAACAAAATGCAGTGTTCCCAATGCGTGCTTTGAAAAGTACGCCGCGATACGGGCAGTACATTGACACAACATTACAAACAGGAGGCACACAAGTATGAGGCATATACTTTCGCCTATACTTCCAAATTCGGCCTACACAGCGGGCTCGGAACAGGGTTGTTTCGCTCAAGGTTTCAGTCGCGCTTTTAGTTCTCTTACGCACGCGACTCTGACCTTTCTTTCTGTCGCGAGCTCTGCTCTTCTTTCGCCTTGTGTTGAGGCTTCTCTTCCGAACGCGGTTATGGCTCCGCTTCCTACTCGTACTCCTGTCTGGTTTCGTGCCCAGACTTCGAGTCCTTCTTTCTTTCCTGTGGTTAGCGCGTCTGATCCGAAAAAATTTAACGCCAGTTCGCTTACGACGGCTGCGCTTCAGGTGTTTGCTCTCTTTTCCGTGTGCGCTCTTCTGTTTCCGTTTGCGCCTCCACACTGAGTCCTTGCTGTAGGCTGGGCTCGTTCCTCTGAGCTTCTTTCGCACTTTGCTGCGATGTTCCCGCAGTTCAGTTGGACTTGACTCAGCTGTCTTCAGCTTAGTTCGGTCTCTGCTCATTTTCTTCCTGAATTTCCTCCAGGGCTTCTGGTTTTCGGCTTCAGCTGCTTTGGTGGTGTACAACTCATTTCTCTTTCTTTTTTCCTTCTTCCAAGCTCTTCTACGGAGCACACCTGCTTCAATGTTAGTTGCGTCATCCGAGTTCTTATCTCGCGATGAAGCCATTGGTCCAGCTCTCTCTTCTTCTTCGTGGACTGAACTATCCTCTCTTTCCAAGTCCTTTTTCTTCTTTCGGAGCCTTTCTTGTGAGGGGCATTCAGAGCATGGCTCATTAGCCCTTGATGACTTATTCTCCTCGCTTTCGCTCAGGGTTGCTTCCTCAGCTTTCTCCGATACTCTTCTGAGCTCCTCAGTTTCAGTGCAGTGGTGCTCCATTCCTTGTACTGCACTTTCTCCTTCCTCAGCGGGAAGAATTTCCTCGTCTTCCTCATAGGCAGAAATATCCTCGCCTTCCTCATCGGGAAAGCTCTCCTCGCTGCTCGAGGGTTCACTCGGAACGGTTTCCGTCTTTTCTCTGAGTGCGCTCTCCTCAGCTAAGACTATGTCGGAGCATTCGTTCTCTACGACATTTGACCGCTCTTCCTCACGGTCCCTACTTCCACCCTCAGGAGTGCAGCTCAGTGATTTGTCGCTAGAGCTCGAACTTCTTTCGTCGTCTTCAGGCGACTTCTTTAAGGTGCACTCCGAATGAAGCGTCAGAATGGCCTTGTCCTCAGTGCTTACTACCTCGGTAGTAGCTACACATTCAGTTTCCTGGGGAAGCGACACTCCGGCCTGTTCTTCACTCTCGGTAGTTTCAGTTGCAGGAACAGGCTGTTCCACAACCTCACTGTCCCTAGTGGAGCTAGTTACAACCTCTTCCGTGGTTGCCAACAAATTAGACTCGTTAGTCTTCCACCCGGCCTCTCCGGGGTTAGGCTCCACTGGATCCCTGACGTTCCTCAAACGCCGAATTGCGCAATCTTCCCCTGAATGATTGCCATCTCTCTTTCAAAAGGCCTTTCGGCCTCTTCCTCTCTCTTTTTACGTTCTCTCTGTTCCTCTTCTCGTTTCTTTTGCCTCTCTTTCTCAGCGGCTTCTCTAGCGCGCTGTCTTTCTTCTTGTTGTTTCTGCCATTCTCTCTCTCGTTCCAAAGAGAGCTTCTCCGCCGCTTCTTGTCTCTTCTGCCATTCTCTCTCTTTCTCTTCCTCTCTCCTTTGCCATTCTCTTTCTCTTTCTCTCTCTTCTCGAGCTCTCTCTCTTTCTTTCTCAGCTCTGTCTCTTTCCTGGTCCACCCATTCTCGCAGTTCGGCTCCAGTCATCCCCATCTGGAGACCGGCCTCTACTAGCTCCTTTAGCTCCTTGAAGCTCATGTTTGGAGACCGAACTCTACATTCAAGGCAATGAATACCTCTCCACGGTGAACCTCACTAACCGCTTCGGCGCGGCACCTCAGAATATCGCTCTGCTGCTAACACTCGTTTACGATTCGTAAACTCCTTCTGACTCTTTCTCCGTTCTCTGTGCTTGCAACACCAAACGTCCTGTGGCGGACGCCAGAATATATTGTCACCCAGACTTCGCGCACTTTTAGCGTGAGAAGCTCCCAGACACCCTTAGAGCGTGTGGGGGTAGCGGTCTCGGACTCGAACGAGATGCCCTCGACTCAGCGTGGCAAACTCAGCGGAGACCAGCTACCAAGTGACAAGAGGTTTTTGGGCGTTCGGTGCCCAGCTTTCGCTGGTCGCAAGCCAGAGAATGGGTCAGAGCCAAAGGTTCACAAAACAAAACAAAGTTTATACAGCAATTGAGACGATACAGAGGATTACACAATCACTAGTACAAACACATACAAAGTGATTAACAGAACAATGCAATTCGTGCAAAGTTAAACTCGAGAGAGAATACAATACAAAGGCAATATTGCACCTAAAGTGCACTTACACAAGAGAGAGAGTTAACAAACAAAACACAATTTGTTCACCGGGCACTCCGGCAGTCCGACGACCCGAGTTCCACGACGATGCCGTCCCGCAGACTGGCGACCGTTGCCTCGTTGGTCCGATGCTGGCCGAGTGGTGTTTTCCCGGGAGTCGAACGGGCGCGCTTCGATGAAGCTTAAACGGCGGTCCGGACTGACTGATAGCGGTCAACGTCCTTCTTTATAGGCTCGCTCTCCCGTCTGTTTGTTGTTCGCGCCCGAGTAGGCGCGCACATACACGTAGCATTGGCAGCGCTGTCTCCCTTTCCTCTTCTCACCGGCCGCGCGTCCCCATTGGTCAGAGGTCGGGGGTCGCATCTCGAAGTTTCGAGCGTGTTCTTGAGCGGCGCCGACGCCTACGGGCGAGGGGGACGTGTCTTAGTGCACGCAAGGCTACGCCCTTCCCCCCCCCCCCCGTCAGCTGTAGAACCGACTCGTCTGTTCCAGAGAATTCGGTGGGGATGACTCATTTCCTCGGCGCACGCCGCGGCGGTGGAGAGAGAGGCACGCGCTCGGCGGGGGCTTTCCCTCTCCCCCGTCGGGCTCGCGCCGGCGAGACGCCGTGCGCGCGGCTGTATTTCTTTGTTTGTTCCTAAAATGCGCCGAATTTTGTGACACCAGCACCCAAGGAATACTCGGCCATACTAGAAAACTATAGAGGCAGAAGAATGCGATATCCCCCGCCACACAAATCTCTATGTGGAGAGGAAGCTGTCACTTGGAAACAATTACAAGCAGGCTTTTACCCAAACCTATATATACTAAACAAAATGCACCCTACGATATACGCGGACAAATGTCACTGGTGCGCCGAAAAACCCACTCTATACCACGTCGCATGGGCTTGCCAAAACATAGACGTGGACCCCAAACTACAATACCCGTGTACGGAGCAATGGGAGGCTCTGCTGTCCAGCGACCGCTGTGAAGACCCAGAAGGTCTGGTACAGCGAACTCAATGGGAGGCAGTGGCCAGCATAACCCTGGGCTGAGGGCAACCGACCACTGATTAGAGGTGGACGACGTCGACAGAGAAGACCCCTGGGGGTCGAACCAAGGAGAGCACGTCTCTGAAGATGCTCCTAAGCCGCAGGAAAAATCACTAGAGTAAACTAAAATTTTCCTTTCACCAATGGATAAAAAAAAAACCCGCGAGTCGATGGAATTCTGCAGCCACCGCGTTCCCTTACCTCAGTGCGATTTGCCCACTATTGTGCAGTACTTGGCCACAACTTTCCGTATGATTACATCAACTATCCTCTGCGCTCTTTTCCCGGCGGCTGTGGAGCAAAAGACCGTGGCGGTGGTTGGACCTATGACGCAGCGGTTGCACTAGTGACGCAGCGGAGGGTCCTTACAATCTTGGGCTCCGGAGAGGCTGCCGTCGGAAATAGGACCTGGCAGCGTTTAATGCCACAACCTTACCCAGTGTGGCTTGTCTGGCAGTGTTATGCGAGGAACTAGCGGGTAATGATTGGGACATTATAAGGATTAGCAGGTTGCGAGGACAAATGAAGGGTGTACAGTGCTGAAAGGTTGACACGTACTATGCTATTCCCATTAACGAACCGTCGAGAAGTAGGTGAGGGGTTCCTTACCAATAATATAAAGATGGCAACATAGAGGAATTCAATTCATTCAACCATAGAATAGTGTGATAAAGATGAAGTGTGGCATGTGCGCTGCACGCACTCGCGCGCACGGCAGAAGACGAGGAAGTGGAGAGAATACAGAGCGGCTTGACCGTATGCTGCGTGTACTTTTTAATTTCTAATTAACCACTCTTACGATGCAACATATTTTGGCGACTAGGGTGCTGTTTTAATTCATGACCTTGACCTGGACCGCTCAAAGTCTGTCATGAGCTTTTCTCGGCTTCAGCCGCCGCCACCCTTCCTGCCGACTCCTGGTAGTGCAGCCCTTCCATGGGAGCAATGGGAGCTGGCGTTCCGGAATTACATGCTGGCCTCTGGTGCCTCTACTCTGGGCGCGGACAGGCGGAAGGCTATCCTGCTGAACTGCATCGGGCTGGTAGGTCAGAGCATTTTTTATACATTGGCGCCGCCGTCGTACACTCCAGCTCCTACAGCTGCTGCATCGCACTCCGCTGACGAGGTGCGCCGCCTTGACGAATTTGATGCGGCGATGTCAATCCTGGCGGAGCATTACAAATCGTTCGTGATTGTAATCGCCGCAGGTCATTGCTTTCGCCGTCGAGCAAAGGCTCCAGGAGAGACAACCGATGAGTACGTCGCTGTCCTTCGCAGCCTTGTCGGCTACTGCGGGTTTGGGAACATGGCGGACGATATGATCAGGGACCAGCTGGTGGAGAAGACCACGAGGTGCCGTCTGCGTAAGCGCCTACTCATAAAAGGCTCCTTCTTGACTTTGTCGCGCGCCGTGCTCCTTGCTCGACAGTGCGAGCAAGCTTCCCGTGAAGCCAGGGAATTCAATGAGGAGGCCGCCCCAATACAGCGTGATCAAGTGCCAGAGTCACCCATCGCAACCTTCTTTTGTAATAGCAGAGCGAATGTGCTATCCTTGCGGGTCGACGGCACACGTGGCGATCAACCCCGCGTGCCGTGCCCGCAACCGCGATTGTCGCCGGTGCGGTAAGATTGGCCATTTAGACTCTATCTGCAAGTCGTCGGACCGTCCCGTTCAAGTTCAGCAAGTCGCAGATACTGCTGACACATCGTCGATGCCGGATGACTCCAGCAGATCGTCTATTCTCAATGTTGAAGGTTTAAAAAAACGGAATTTTTGCCTCGGTCTTCATTGAAAGCAAGTCCATCTGCTTCCTGATTGACACTTGCTCATCCGTGTCTATTCTTTCTGAAGACCTATACCACCGATTCTTCGCTAATATTTTTCCGCTTAAATCAACCGCAGTTCAACTCTTGGACTATTCTAAGCCTCGAATTATAGTGCAAGGGTGTTTTGTTGCCAGAGCAAAGTTCCACGACCGTATCGCCTGCATCCTGTTGTACGTTGTCTCTGGAGGAACAACGCTGCTGGATCTGGATTCCATTGCAGCTCTACAAATGAAGATCAAAGGCGCATTGTTGGAATGTCTTTCCATGACACCTCATACACCTCTGTTACCTCCTGAGCTACGCCCACACTTCGAACATCTCTTTTCCAAGGAACTCGGAGTTGCCCGCGGCTACGTGCACAAAGTCAGAGTGCAGGATTCCATTTCTCCTGTTGCTTGCAAGCTCCGACGGTTGCCGTTAGCCATTCGACAGCAAGTGACCGAGGAACTCCAGAAGCTTGAGTCTCAAGACATCACTGAATGGGTCGACGCTCCCAAGTGACTTTCTCCGATAGTCGTTGCTCGGAACAAGGACGGCTCCATCCAAATATGCGTCGATTTGCGTGAGCCAAACAAGGCTATTGTGGTTGACAGTTTTCCCTTGCCTCAAACGGAAAAACTTCTACCTAACTTGGCCGGGTCACAGAGCTTTTCGAATTTGGACCTCGCCTCGGCTTACCATCAAGCACCGCTCAGCCCTGTGAGTCGGGAATTGACCCCATTCATTACCCATGATGGCCTCTGCCGCTTCAAGCGAGTTCGTTTCGGCCTTGCTTCGGCGCCTTGGGCTTTTCAGAAGATGATAAACTTAATTCTATAAAGGTGCAGGGGTGTTCTCTTCTACACCGACGACATCATAGTCCATGGCACCACCCGGCAGGAGCACCTGACCTACCTTCGTGCTGTTCTCGAGCGCCTGTCCAAAGCCGGAGCCAAGCTCAACCACAAATCTATCTTCGATGTTCCGAAGCTCACATTCTTGGGGCACGTTGTAAGCTGTGAAGGACTTTTTCCACTTTCTTCTGCCATCCAGGCGATTACGAAGGCTCCGGCTTCATCTAGCATCGGTGAGCTTCGCTCCGTCCTTGGTTTATACTCCAAGTTTATCCTGCATTACTCCGACGTCGTTTAGCCTATGCGCGCCCTACTTCGTGGAAGCGACTCATCCTTCGCTTGGACCGCTGCTGCGAATTCAAGGTTCAAACTGCTGAAGTCCATGTTGACGTCATGCGACATGTTGCATTTTTTTACCCGGCCCTTCTCGTGGTTCTAACGACTGACGCTTCCGGATATGGCCTAGGGGCAGTGCTTCAAGAAGACAATCGCTATTCCCTGCAAACTGTTGCGTTCGCCCCCCATACCTTGACACCCCAAGAAAGAAAGTACTCTCTGTATTTGTGGGGCCGGCCTTTTGTTCTACGGAGCGAGCACAGTGCACTGGTGAATTTGCTGTCGACGAAAGGAACAGGACATCAGCCGTTGCGAATTTCCCGTTGGTTGGCTCGCCTGTGGTGCTGCAATTATACTGTAGAGTACCGCGTAGACAATGACAACTCTGTTGCGGATGCTCTGTCTCGCCTTCCCTAACCGACCACCTCATGCAGTGGGCCAAGTGCGTTCGACGCAAGTGACAACGTTTTCGTCTGCCTGCTATCACAAGCTGCGACTTTAGAAGACCTACAAGAGGCAACCATCAGCGACGCGGCAGTTACTCATGCCATTCACATTACATCTGCGACATGGCCGGACAAGAAATCCCTTCCGGAGATTCTCAGGCTGTACTAACTCCTCCGCTCGGAGTTGTCCGTCGTGCAAGGCGTCTTTTACCGAGGTGACAGACTCGTCCTTCCCGAAAGTTTCCGACGACGCTTCATGGACATCGCGCACGAGTCACACCCCGGAATCAGTCGCACGAAGAGTCGGCTGAGAGTGCTCTGCTGGTGGCCGCGAATGGACAAGCACATCGAAGAATTAGGACGGACATGCGTCGTGTGCCAGTCCTGTGATAAGTCGGCTTAGACTCGAAGAGGAAACGAAACTGACTAATGAGTCAGAAGCCCTTCAAGGAGTTAGAGGTAATACGGAAAGTAAAGGAATTCAAGATCTTGCCGCATAACTGGTATTGAGTCTGAAAATAGGACAACGACCTTAATGTTGAAGCACTGACGGATCATCTCACAGGCGTCGTTACGGAGTATAGAGTAGAAGTTGGCGGAAGGATGGCTGGACAGGATACTTGCACTCTCTCTCATGAGACGAAATATCAAATTAAGAAACACGAAAGCATGAGGCTCTAACCACACAGACATCACAGAACTCGGAGAGCCATCAAAGCTAATCAATAAGCTCAAGTTAACCGAGCTAAGGAAACTTAAAATGAGGGCAATCGAGCATGAGCTACTGATTGGAGTTAGTCTGAAAGCGGTGAAACGGAAAATAGGCATAGGCAAAAGTGAAATGCATGAGCTAATATGTAAGGAGGGAAATGTCGTTAACATTATGAGTATGCAAGCTAAAGTAGGCGAAGAGTACTATTCAGATCTATACAGTAGTAAACGTAATCAGGGCGTTAAATACAGCATTGAACAGCAATTCATCCTCCGGGCAGTAACGAAAGAGGAAGTAAATAAAGCCTTAGGAGCCATGCAAATGGGTAGAGCAGCTGGTTAGGTTCAGGTAGCAGCAGATCTATTGAGGACGGTCGGGAGAATGCGCTTGAATAACTAACCACCCTGCATACGAAATATCCTATGACCTCGAGCATACTGGAATTCTGGAGAACGCTAACATCATCTTCATTCAAAAGAAAGGAGACGTAAAACACTTGAAAAAGTACAGACCGACTAGCTGCAAAGTGTTTACTAAAGTAAACGCTCATGGATTCAGGACATTAAAGTTCAATCAACCAAATGTCTAGGCAGGATTTTGTAAAGGCTTCTCGGAAGCAGACCATATTAACACCATCAATGAGGTGATAGAGAAATGCGTAGAATATAAACAACCTCTATATATATACCAGGTGTCCCAGCTAAATGTAACCAAGCTTTTATAAAACACGGGATGTCCTAGCCGTCTCAAACCAAATGAGGGTTGTTAAGAGTCGCGTGACCTAGTCTCCAGCATTCCTTTCCTTCTTCAAGGTTGAATAGTTAGTAAAGCTTAATTAGCTAACTTTTTAATTATTGACTTGAGGAACAAAGTGTCAATGGAAAAGTTGTAGATCACTTTGAGAAGCAGCTTACTGAGACATTTGCAGCAATATAATATTTACGTAAATTAGTTTTTTTACCGGCCTTTAACCCTAACCCGCACAATAAGAAAAAGCTTCCACATGACAACTGAGCCACTTCAACGTCCTAAGACGCGCCTTAAAGAATAAAATATGTTTTTTTCTGAAGTCCTCTCCTCGATGAGACTTTGGGTGCATATTGGGGCAGAGAAGTGAGCGAGCAGCTGGTCACGTGATAACTTTCTTTTAATGCCAATAAATGAAGCTACGTTAATCGTAACTTGACGGAAACAGCTCTACTAGCGGTTTTTCGAGGCGATATAAAACTTTTTCATTGACACTTTCTTCCTGAAGTCAGTAATTAAAAAGTTAGCTAATTAAACTAAACTAATTAATTAACTTTGTAGAGCGAAAAAAAATACTCAAGAACAGAACCAATTGTTACAAGCGCAAGTTAAGGCGCTGCAGGAACAGGTTAGGGCGATAGGCACGGCTTCGCAGCCGATGAATAGCGAAACGCCGCCGGCGGCGGCGCCGCAGAGGGAACACGCAGAGATCTCTAGGGAAAATCCTCCTGCAACAAAAAAGAAAAGAGGTCCCGAGCAGGACCTTGAAACCCGCATGCAAGGTTTCGAAAGACGATTCAATAAGAAGGAACAGGACGATAAAAGTTTCCAGCAGCAAGTTATGGCCGCTTTAGAACACCTGAACGTTGCTATGGAAGAGAGGCGCGCCGAAATGGCGAGGAGAGATGAGAGAATTCAGTGGGTGTATCAAGAGATTCATAACCTTCAAAATGGCTCTGCGTCCCAGTAGAAATACTATTTGGCAGTGGAACTGTAGGGGCTTCGGTCGCAAACGCGCGGTACTCCAAACGTTTCTGACGAACATCGACAAACCCGAAGTAATCGCGTTGCAGGAGTGCGGTAAGAACGCCAAGCTAGCGAGTTACAAATCGTACGCGGGGCGAGGTGACAACACGCGAGTGGTCACCCTTGTCAAAAGAAATTTAACAGTGCTGCAGCACGATACCGGGACTACAAATCTAGACCATATATTCATCGAGATAATCCCGCAAAAGAAAAAATTCAGAAGTCTATTCGTTCTTAATGTATACGAGGTCTGTTAGAAAAATATCCGACTTTTTTTTTTGCGAACACCTGATGGATATGAAACAAGCGCGCTTACAGCAGCCGACCTTGAACCCTCGTGCGCATGCACGAATTTTTTCCCGCCTGCCGATAGCGTCAGTCGCTGGGAAGCAGCGTTTGAGTGAGGCAGTGCGTAGTGCTCTCGTCGGTTTTTTGTTGCAAGGAAAATGGCGGCGCGAGAGGAGCAGCGCTACTACCTCAAATTTGGCCAGAAACATGGCGATAGCCAAGTGTAAACCATTCGGCTTTCGGTGATGATGCTATGAGCAGCACACAGATTAAGCAGTGGTGCAACTGGTTTAAAGACGGCCGCACATCCGTGGAGAGAGAGCCACGCTCCGGTCGGCCATCAAGATGCCGAAATGACCAGGTAATTGCCGAAGTGAACGCTGTGGTGATGCGGGAATGTTGTGTGACTATCCGAGAAATTGCGGAAGAGGTGGACATCAGCAATATTTCTGCACATTCCATTATCACCGAAGATTTGGCCATGGAGAGAGTTGCGGCGAAGTTCGTGCCGAAGCTGCTGACGGTGGAGAAAAAGCAGCTTCGTGTTGAAGTCTCACAGGAGATGCTGGATTTCACAAACAGTTACCTTGACTTTACCGACGCCGTAATCACTAAGGACGAGTCTTGGGTGTACGGGTACGACCCGGAAACCAAATCCCAGTCGTGACAGAGGACGCATTCCACGTCACCAAGACCAAACAAGGCCCGCCAAGTGCGCAGCAATGTCAAAGTGATGCTGAATGCTTTTTTGACTCCCTCTGTGTGGCACACCACGAGTACGCACCCCACAGGGTCAAAGAATGACTAAAGAGTACTACAGGAATGTCCTCCATCGCCTACGAGGTGCTGTGCGGCGCAAGAGACCGGAATTGAGGTCAACAAGAAATTGGCGCATCCCTCGCGGCATTGCTCCTGCACATTCCTTGCATTTGATTCAGACTTTTATGACGAAAAACCTGACTCCTGTAGTTCAACAGGCTCCTTACTCTCCTGATATGTCCCCCTACGACTTCTGGCTGTTTCCTAAAATCAAGATGCCATTGAAAGGAGCGCGATTTCAGAAAAGAATGGACATTATGGCTGCAATGACAGCAGAACTAAATTCCATTACAAAAAGGGCCTTTTCGGAATACTTCCAACAATGGCAGCACCGCTGGGAGATATATATGGAGCACCAAGGAGACTACTTTGATGGTTATTAGGTTTTTAATGCTCCAGATATGCCAGTTTTTTTTCTTCGGGCAAAGGTCGGATACTTTTCTAACAGACCTCGTATAGCCCGCCACGCCAAAAGCGTCAATGCGGCTTCGATGAGCTCTTTGCAAAAGCGCGAGTGATCGCGAAGGGAGGACCCCTATTGATAGTCGGGGACTTTAACGTGCATCACTCGGCATGGGGGTACAGATACACGCAGGTAAAAGGACGCGAACTATGGACCAGTATTCAACACAATGGCCTAGTGCTTCTGACGGATCCCCTGAAACCAACCCAGGATAACAGAGTTTGGATGGACACTTCTCCGGACTTAACTCTCACCGGAGGCCGCATCTCCGCCACATGGTGCAACACGGGCGAAGACTTGGGCAGCGAGCATAAGATTATTGAAATTGTAGTAGACAACGGCCCACCGGTCGTTCGCTACAAGAAGCTAGCGTCGGTGAACTGGGAGGATTTCCGAAATGGCCGCACGGGTCAGGAGGAGGGCATCAGTAACATTGACGATTGGAGTAAAAATGTCATTCAATCGGTCCGCGAAGCAACGGAGGAGGTGGAGGTTGACGAGGACGTCGAAGGAGTAGATAGTCACATGGTCAGTCTCTGGCGTAAGAAGAAGGATCTCGAAAAACGACTCACGCAGAAAAGAGGGCACAGGAACTTGCGAAGGCAATTGGCCGTGCTTAACAAAGAAATCGAAGAGTACGCACTCGCTTTAACGAGGCAAAACTGGGGCAACATATGTGACAAACTGGACCGAAACATCGGGAAGGCACGTACATGGCACTTGCTTCGGCATCTTCTAGATCCGGACAATTCCAAACTGGAGGCCAGACAACAACTTCATAAGCTAGTACATACATTTGACGGGACCACGGCTACTCTCATATCTCAAGTTCGGGACCGGTATTTGAGCTGCGCAAACGTTACAGGACAGCCACTACCGGATTACGGGGGCCAGGAAAACCCGGACCTAGATAGCCCGATAACGGTTGCTGAAGTCCGAGCACAAATAAACAGATTGAGAACACAAGACTGCAGCGGATTGTCACAAAATTCGGCGCATTTTAGAAACAAACAAAGAAAAACCGCCGCGCGCACGGCGTCTCGCCGGCGCAAGCCCAACAGGAGAGAGGGAAAGCCCCCGCCGAGCGCGTGCCTCTCTCTCCACCGCCACAGCGTGCGCCGAAGGAATGAGTCATCCACGCCGAATTCTCTGGAGCATAGAGTTGCTTCTGCAGCTGACGGGGGGAAAGGGCGTAGCCTTGCGTGCACTAAGACACGTCACCCTCGCCCGTCGGCGACGGCGCCACTCAAGAACACGCTCGAAACTTCGAGATGCGACCCCCGACCTCTGACCAATGGGGACGCGCGGCCAGTGAGAAGAGGGAAGGGAGACAGCACTGCAAATGCTGCGTGTATGTGCGCGCTTATTTTGGCGCCTAGAACAAACAGACGTGGAAGCGAGCCTATAAAAGAAGGGCGTTGACCGCTGTCAAGTCAGTCCGGACCGCCGTTTAAGCTTCATCGAAGCGCGCCCGTTCGACTCCCGGGAAAACACCACTCGGCCAGCATCGGACCAACGAGGCAACGTTCGCCAGTCTGCGGGACGGCGTCGTCGTGGAACTCTGGTCGTCGGACTGCCGCAGTGCCCGGTGAACAAATTGTGTTTTGTTTGTTTACCTCTCTCTCTTGTGTTAGTGCACTTTAGGTGCAATATTGCCTCTGTATTGTATTCTCTCTCGAGTTTAACATTGCACGAGTTGCATTGTTTCGTTAATCACTTTCTATGTGTTTGTACTAGTGATTGTGTAATCCTCTGTATCGTCTCAATTGCTGTATAAACTTTGTTTTGTTTTGTGAACCTTTGGCTCCGACCCATTCTCTGGCTTGCGACCAGCGAAAGCTGGGCACCGAACGCCCAAAAACCTCTTGTCACTTGGTGGCTGGTCTCCGCTGAGCTTGCCACGCTGAGTCGAGGGCAGCTCCTTCGAGTCCGAGACCGCTACCCCCACACGCTCTAAGGGTGTCTGGGAGCTTCCCACTAAAAGTGCGCGAAGTCTGGGTGACACGGGTCCAGACGGGACCAGCAACCGAATTCTAAGAAACCTGGATGACGCGTCGATCCAACATCTCGCAGCCTACATGCAGGAGTGTTGGGAGGCCGGTCGGCTGCCGGCGGCATGGAAGGACGCAAACCTCGTGTTCATCCCGAAGCCGGGGAAACGGCCCGGTTTCGAGCACTTGCGTCCCATCTCTCTCACGTCGTGTGTGGGCAAGCTGATGGAGCATGTGATTCAGGCCCGGCTGAACCGGTTTTTGGAGGACAATAGTATCTATCCGAATACCATGATCGGATTTAGACCGCATTTGTCTGCATGCGATGTCATGTTGCATCTAAAAGAACACATCATATACAATACAGCAGTAGACACCAGGGTGGTCGTTGGTCTAGATGTGGCGAAAGCTTTCGATAACGTGAAGCACTCGGCCATTCTGGAGAATCTGGGTGCGTTAGACGTAGGAGTTCGCACCTACAACTACATACGTGATTTCCTCACAGACAGAACGGCAACTATCAGTATGGGGGGACACACAGTGGAGGGTATTCGACTGGGCAACAAAGCTACACCGCAGGGATCGGTGTTATCCCCGACCTTGTTTAATATCGCATGCTTGGCCTCCCCGCACAACTCAACGAAATCCCGGGGCTGAACCACACATTATACGCAGATGATCTGACTCTGTGGATGTGCAGGGGCATTGACGGCCAAATTGAACAGACGCTCCAGCGAGCAGTCGATGTTACAGAAGGGTACTTAGAACCGATCGGGCTAAGGTGTTCAGCCGAAAAATCGGAAGCGCTCTTCCTCCCCCAATGCGATCGCCCCAACGTCCGCGTATAAAGCAGGACGGACCATATAACCCGGGAATCACACTCAGGGTCAACGGTAACATTATACCAACGATGGCAAGCATTAGAGTTCTTGGACTACGAATTCAGGCCAACGGCAGGAACTCGGAAACTATTCAGAGGCTAGAGGCCAGCACAAGTCAAACTTGTAGACTCCTGAAACGGATTGCAAACAAACATGCAGGCATGAAAGAAGCTAACCTCCTCAGGCTAGTCGAATCTTTCGTAATCAGTAGGATAGTCTACGTGGAGCCATATCTGCGGCTTCACAAGGCAGAAAAAGACAAACTCGACATTCTCATTTGTAAAGGGATAAAAACGGCACTAGGTTTACCACCCAATACATCGACGAACAGGATTATGAGACTGGGTGTTTCCAATACCCTCGAAGAGCTCATTGAGGCTGCAACAACCTCGCAATACCAGAGACTGTTGCGCAGCCGTACCGGTCGCACCATTCTGGAGAAGCTAGGGCATGAGCCACGAGCATGCTCCAGACGTACTGAAAAGGTTCCTACACAGCTTAGAGACAAATTAAAGATACCTCCACTCCCAAAAAACATGCATCCCATCTACCATGAGAGCCGGAGGAGGGATAGAGCAGTAGCTTTGCAAGCCCGATTTGATGGCAGACAGGACGTCTTGTATACAGATGCCGCAGAAGGTACCAGGTGCGTTTCGGTAACAACCAGGGAAAACGAGGGCCCGGTAGCGTGCTGCAGCACCCGAAACTCGACCGCAACGAAGGCGGAAGAGCTGGCCATTGCGCTGGCTCTAACTCAAAAACAGGTCAAAATTATTGTCAGTGACTCAAAGTCAGCCATCAGAAACTTTGACGCGGGCTGCATATCAGCTGTAGCAGCACGAGTGCTGGCCGCTGCTCCACCACCGGCAGAACAGGCCGCGCTCATTTGGACACCGGCGCACCAGGGGTTGAGGGGGAACGAGAAAGCGCACACACTGGCCCGAGGATTAGCTACCTTCCGGGATCCCAGGAGCGACTCATACGCAACACCATCCCCCTCGCGAGATGAAGAGCCCCTACGGTTCGATAAGATTCTTAATACATACCAAGAAATTCTAAATCATTACAAATTAGGCAGAGCGACATTTCCGAAACCGAATAGACAACTCACTAAAAGCGTAGAGGTCGTGCGGCGCAAGCTTCAAACTGTAGTTTTCATGAATCCGCAGCTCTATAGCAAGTGGCACCCGGAGATTTTCAGCCCCAGGTGCAAGCGTTGCGAGGGCATAGCGGACATGGTCCATATGAATGGACATGTCCTAGCTTTGGAGAGCCTTACAGAACTACTGAGTCCTGGGAGGCACTGCTTCTGAAAGAGGACGAAAAAGAACAACGCACTGTCATCCGTCTCGCCCTGGCCGCTGCCGAGATCCAGGAGATTCCGGTCGACGGTTAAGGGGGAGGACATGGCTGGGACCGTGCTGCGACTCGGATCCGGGTCAACCTTTTGACGGGTGTCAATAAATGTTATTTCTCTCTCTCTCTCTCTCAAGACTAGGCCACGCAACTATGAACAACCCTCAGTTGGTTTCACTGGACTAGGACACTTCGCCTTTTTTAAAAGTTTCGTTACATTTAGCTGGGACACCCGGTATGTATGTGTGTATCTATATGTATATATATATATATATATATATATATATATATATATATATATATATATATATATATATATATATATATATATGTACACAGGATAGCAACAAACCCGACTTTTTTTAACGTTCATTTTGCCAGGAGATTCAGGACTGGTATTCCCTTCGTCAACGCAGGCTTACCATGAATCGGTTTCGCCAACATAAGGACACAGAACACGCGAGGAGGTATAATATCCGCCAATGAAACAAACTTGAGAATGAGGGCAAGGGACCGTATAATAGACAGCACGACAGGTCTCACACGGGCCGCGGCTGAACAACAACAACCAAAAAACAAACGGGGAGGCGGAAATGGTAAAGTACTAGCAAAGAACGAGTTTGAACAGCACAGAGATAGAAGGGGCAAAACAGCGCTAAGCTTGGCTCACGGCGCACATGGGAGAACGTGCCGAACTTGTAATTGAAGTATGATTCCCTTTGTTCCCAGTAATAGGTTTTGGGGATCTCGGACTGGAGAAGGAATACACGGATATTTTCGAAACTGTGGAGTGGCAGACTCAGGTGCCTGTAAAGGGGTAAATTGGGTAAGGATGACACATGGGCTTTGTGGTTGTTGAAGCGGAAACGAATTGGTCGTACTAATGTACTCCTCCCCACACACCTCGCACTAAAGTTTGTAAATAACATGGCTTGAATCGCAGTCGAGGTCTTCATTTATGTGAAACAGAAAGCAATTGGACTTGAATGTTGCCAGTTTGGTATCTGAAATGTGTGGACATACCTTGCAACGGGGTTTTCCGCATGGGTGGAATACACATCGGGTAGCATTTTTCTTTGTTTTCGCATTGACAAGCTAGTCTCTCAAGTTCTTGACCCTGCGGTACACCACTCGGGGTGGTTCCTTGAATATTAGTGACGACCTATTACTCTGTGCGATTAAACTAAAATGACGGCTTAGAATGTTGTTTACCCTGGGAGCCGTTGCGGAGTAGGTGAGGATTAGGTTTGTTTTGCTGTCTTTTTTTCCTTGTTCTCTGCCAATATGGAAGAACGGTCTAGGTTGCGAGCGCGTTGAGTCGCGTCATCGACTATTTCTCCCGGGTATTTCTGTCGTGACAAAGCGGCCTTGAAAGTACGCGTATGGTGGTCAAATTCCTGTGTTGTTGAACATATTCTTCGGTATCTCTGCGCCCGAGAATATGGAATCCTTGTATTGCAGTGCCTCAGGTGGCTACTGTGAAAATGGAGATACTGCTGTCTGTATGTGGGCTTTTTTGTGGCTTTTTTGGCTGTTCCTCAAGGAAGGGAATTTCTAGTGACGCCATAAAGGTGCTGGCATAGCTAGGTGCCATTTTTGTGCCCATCGCAGTACCGCTTATTTGGAGGTAGTGCTCGCCATCAAACCCAAAATTGTTCGAATATAGGACCAGTTCAAGAGGGACGGAGAGGGTTCCACCGTCCAAATCAACCGAAGAGGTTGAGCTTTCGAAGGCTGCTAGCGTTGCTGCTATGTCGTCTGCGTGTGGGATATTTGTATACAGGGAGCAAACATCCACGGTCGCCAAGAAGGCCTCCTGTGGGGATGGTCAAATTTGAAATCTCCCGAAGAAAATGTCTTCTGTCTTCGATGTACGAAGGAAAACGGGGAGGGAGGTCCTTCATGAGAAAATCAATAAAATTAGAAATGTTCTTCGTCACTGCCCCGTTGCTGGACACAATTGGATTGCCAGGATGGTTAGCATTATGTGTTTTAGGGAGGAGATAAAACCGGCCTGGAGCTAGATTGTTCGGCGACATTCATTTTAACATTGCCTCAGTTATTCTACCGCCCTTAGCGAGTCCAGCAAGAAAGTCCTCTATTTGTGTCACTAATTGACGTGTGGGGTCGTTCGGAAGCTTTCCGTAAAAGTGAGGATCATTAAGCTGGCGGTGGCCTTCTTTTGAAATATTCGGATTTGTCCAGGATTAGTGTAGCTTCGCCCTTAACAGCCGGTTTTATTACGATGTTTTGTTCTTTACGCAATGTTTTCAAAGCCTGCCGTTCTTCATTTTGGTTTGGTTTGTGGGGTTCAACATCCCAAAGGGACTCAGGCTATGAGAGATACTGTAGTGGAGGACTCCGGAAATTTCGACCGCCTGGGGTTCCTTAACGTGCACTCACATCGCACAGTACACGGGCCACTAAAATTTCGCCTCCATCGAAATTTTACAGTCGTTCTTCGTTCAAAAGGTTGTTGCGGACCGGAAGTTCTTTTCAGTATGCCCTAATTATATGCCTCCTGCACCGCAGATATATACATATCAAGGTGTCTATCACGTTGTTCGTTCGGTGTCCACAACTTCTCTGACAGGGGGGTATCGGTTGTTGACTGTCGCTGGTGTGTTCGTGGAAATACTCCCTAAGGCGGTGGTTTCGCGCAAAATTGTCCAGATCTTCAAAAGATTTGAAACCCATTGAACCTACCAGAAGCTGGACAAAAGAGTCAAATCTTTGGAACGGAGGCCTAGCTCGGCAGGTGTGAGAATCTTTTGTGGAAAATTTACCAAGTTTGTGTTTCCACCAGCTGTTTCATAGTTCTCAGGTGCGGACCTCGTATTGACAACACCGCGAGAAATACGAGCAGTTGTGTCATTCTCTGGAGCTGGGACAACCGCATCACGGCCGAGAGCTGCCAACCAAGTATTTTACCCGACGGATGCTGCTTTTTCACGGGAAGCGCACTGCGGGATACGGGTTGAGACAGCCTAGTATAAATAGGGGACGAAGGGCGCCAAGTTGTCTCGTAGAAAAGCCCGACAGGAGAGCAAAGCGAAGAAATGAAGCAAAAATACGCAGATGGCACAGTCGCAGGTTGCCGTTGCGGCGGTTAACAGGTGAGTGTTGGCCGTCTCTCGAACGCGTCCCGTGCAAGCGTCCCAGGATACCTGGTATGAACCGCCCGCTCGGACCCGGCGGTGTCTTGCGGAGGTGCGTGCGTGTGTGTGTGTGCGTGTGCGGGGGGGGGGGGGGTGGAGCGGTATCCGTGTGCGCCGTGAGCCAGGCTTAACGCTCTTTTGCCCCTTCTATCTCTGTGCTGTTCAAACTCGTTCTTTGCTACTGCTTTACCATTTTCGGCTCCCCGTTTGTTCTTCTGGTTGTTGTTGTTCAGCCGCGTCCCGTATGAGACCTGTCGTGCTGTCTGTTATACGGTCCCTTGCCCTCATTCTCAAGTTTGTTTCGAGGGCGGAGATTATACCTCCTCCCTTGTTCTGTGTCCTCATTTTGACGAAACCGATTCATTGCAAGCCTGCCATGACGAAGGGAATACCATTCTCGAAACTGGTGGCAAAACTGCTGGCAAAAGAACAGTCGCGTTTGTCGTTAACCGTACTTAAACTAGTAACCTGGGCCATTGGACCCATACAGAATTATATATATATATATATATATATATATATATATATATATATTGTATTCAGTAGGGGTTCCAATGGCCCAGTTTACTAGTTTAGGCACAGTATTACGACAAACGCGACTGTTCTTTTAACGTTTATTTTGCCAACAGTTTCGGGAATGGTATTCCCTTCGTCAGGGCAGGCTTACAGTGAATCCGTTTCGTCAATATAAGGACACAGAACAAGCGAGGAGGTATAATCTCCGCCCTCTAAACAAACTTGAGAATGAGGGCAGGGGACCGTATAATAGGCAGCACGACAAGTCTCAAACGGGCCGCGGCTGAACAACAACCAGAAAAAACAAACGGGGAGGTGGAAATGGTAAAGTAGTAGCAAAGAACGAGCCTGAACAGCACAGCGATAGAAGGGGCAAAAGAGCGTTAGACCCGGCTCTCGGCGCACACGGAAGCCGCTACCCCCCCCCCCCCCCCCCCCTCCAAATACGCGCACACCCCCGCAAGACGCCGCCGGGTCCGAGCGGGCGGCCCGTATCAGGTATCCTGAGACGCTTGCAAGGGACGCGTTCGAGAGACGGCCAACACACACTTGTTAACCGCTGCAACGGCAACTGAGGGCACAGTAGCAAGTTGCCGTTACAGCGGTTAACAAGTGAGTGTTGGCCGTCTCTCGAACGCGACCCTTGCAAGCGTCTCAGGATACCTGATACGGGCCGCCCGCTCGGACCCGGCGGCGTCTTGCGGGGGTGTGCGCGTATTTGGAGGGGGGGGGGGGGTAGCGGCTTCCGTGTGCGCCGAGAGCCGGGTCTAACGCTCTTTTGCCCCTTCTATCGCTGTGCTGTTCAGGCTCGTTCTTTGCTACTACTTTACCATTTCCACCTCCCCGTTTGTTTTTTCTGGTTGTTGTTCAGCCGCGGCCCGTTTGAGACTTGTCGTGCTGCCTATTATACGGTCCCCTGCCCTCATTCTCAAGTTTGTTTAGAGGGCGGAGATTATACCTCCTCGCTTGTTCTGTGTCCTTATATTGACGAAACGGATTCATTGTAAGCCTGCCCTGACGAAGGGAATACCATTCCCGAAACTGTTGGCAAAATAAACGTTAAAAGAACAGTCGCGTTTGTCGGAATACTGTGCCTATATATATATATATATATATATATGGTTGGTTTGGTTTGGTTGGTTTATGGCGTTTAACGTCCCAAAGCGACTAAGGCTATGAGAGACGCCGTAGTGGAGGGCTCCGGAAATTTCGACTACCTGGAGTTCTTTTATGTGCACTGACATCGCGCAATACACGGGCCTCTAGAATTTCTCCTGCAAAGAAATTCAACCGCCGCGGCCGGGATCGAACCCGCGTCTTTTGGGTCAGCAGCCGGGCTATATATATATCAGAGAAGTCAACTTATAACGAGCCCCTCATTCCTCTTCCCCTCACACACACACACACACACACACACACACACACACACACACACACACACACACACACACACACACACACACACACACACACACACACACACACACACACACACACACACACACACACACACATATAGCCTTCATAGATTACAAGAAACCAAATGATTTAGTACAACCCTCAACAGCCATGCAGCCATTACGGAATATGAGTGTAGATGGAATTATATTGAGTTAATTTTAAAGTGCGTTTTAGGAAAGGATGGCGCATGGTCCTGGGAGAGTGTTAGAAGAGCAGGCAGAGTGATCAATGTTTGCACAGTCGTCAGTCACATCACATTCCTCTGATCAGGCTTCTAGTAAAGGTATATCATGCAAACACGGCTTCGGCATTAGAGTCAGTTGCTAGAAGGGAGCGGTAGTTTAGTGAGCCTTATGTGAAAATTCTGGAATGTCTATGAAGGCTGCATGGCAACCATAGCACTACAGAAAATCAGCGAAAATTTGGTAACGAAGAGTGTCAGGCAGAGAATTACGATCTCTGCAATGCTATTCACCGCCTATTTACTGAGCGTACTAAGGGGTCTTGATTGGGAACTGTTGGCGACAAGAGTTTGTAAAGAATACTTTAGTACTCCACGATTCACTGATGACATTGCCTTGCTATGGTGTTATGGGTATGAATTACAAACCATCATCAATGTCTAAGGCAGGCAGGTCAGAGCGTTGGGACAAAAAATAAGTATGCAGAAAACCAAACTAATGCTCTACAAACTCTGAAAGGAGCAGCAGTTTAGGATTGCTAGAGAGGTTGAGAGGACGTGTATGGACCACAGATCCGCACCACGAGAGTGAAATCTCTAGAAAGCTCAGAATGGGTTGGAGGGAATTTTTGGTAAGTTCAATCAGATTACGAATGGCAGTTTACCAATCTTCCTGAAGAGAAATGTATACAACACCTGTATATTCGGGGTACTCCTTTATGGGGAAGAAACAGGTAGGCTAACGAAAAGTGTTAAACTTAAACTGAAGACAACACAGCGACCTAGGGAAGTGGAAATGATAGCTGTAGCGTTAAGGGAGAGGAGTAGGGCAGAGTAGGACAGGAAACATACGCTGGTTAATGACAGCCTACTCGAAATCAAGAAGAAATGAGCTACGGCACGACTTGTAATGCGAAGGAAAGATAACCGATGTTCGTTTAGGATAACGGACTGGATACCAAGAGAAGGAAAGTGTGGTAGTGAGCGGCAATAAGTTAGGCGGGCTGATCAGATTAAGAAGTTTTCTGGTGTAAGGTTGGCCGCATCATGCACAGGACAGGGTTATTTGGAGATATATGGGATAGTCATTTGCATCACAAACAAAGCGATAAAAGAGCGTGCCGGAAGCTTTGAAGATTAAACAAACAAACGAACACTACAAGATTCGCGTCATTGCTCCCCTTTCAAGGAAGCATCACCCGGCTATTTAAAAACAGGATGACTACAAACAAATAACACGGATTTCGCAAAAAATGAACACTGAGTGTGGAAACACAGCGTCCCTTAGCGCTCATAATTTGGCTTTAGACGAACGACGTGGACAACTCCTGGTAGCATGCAGCGTCGCTGAGATGCAGTCATTTCGTCAGGGATGGCTTCGTAGACCAGTTCACCTAGCCGACCACCTGTAATCCGCGGCCGCGTATAGGTGCCCAAACCCAAACACGGTCTCCTGGCTTGTATTCCGCGTTGAGTCTTCGTAGGCTGTAGCGTCTGGCGTCGGTACGCTTCTGGTCTATGGTCCATAATCGGGCACGTTGAACATAGGCGGCGGCGTCGACCCTATCTTCTTCGGTAACGTTGGGGAGCATGGCGTCTAGCGTGGTCGTCGCCTCCCTGGCATGGATGAGCGTAAATGGCGTCATTTGGGTGGTCTCCTCCACTGCGCTGCTGTAGGCGAAGGCGATGCAAGACAAGATGTTCGAGGTCTTGAGTTCGGCATCGACATACATAGTGTGCACATGGGCGATAGTTTTGTTCAGGCGCTCGGTCCGTCCATTGGTGTGCGGGTGGCATGCAGTTCACCTCCGGTGGCTAGTTTGGTTGTAGCGCAGGACGCCTTGCGTCAGTTCCGCCGTGAATACTGTTTCTCTGTCAGTGATGAGCAGATCAGGTACGCCGTGTAGCAGAAAAATGCACTCCACAAAAAATTTGGCGACTTCTGCAGCTGTTCCGTTCGGCAGGGCGTTTGGCTACGCGCAGTGGGTCAGGCAGTCGGTCACTGTGATGATCCACTTATTTCCAGACGTTCACCTCGGGAAAGGGCCAAGCGAGCTCGTGCCGAGCTCCTGAAGCGGCCTTGAGAGGGGAAGGGGGTCAATGGGTTTTAGTAATCCTGCTGGCCTGGTGGGAGGGGTCGTTCGTCGATGACAATGTCTGCAGGTTTTCACTTAATGTGCGACATCGGCAGACAGTCGAGGCCAGTAGTAATACTTGTCTTAAATGTGGTGGAGGGTGTCGAGAAAACTCGAGATGTCCAGCTGTCGGCTCGTCGTGCGAAGCCTGCAGAGCTTGTTTGCGCAGACCTTCCGCAGACATCTAGGAGGTAGGCTGTTTTGTTCGCAGCGAAGTTCTTCACGAGGGCATAATTCTGTTCACCGAACGAAGAAAATCCTCGCTTGAACGAGGCGGCGGGGTGAAGAAACCTTCGTTTCCAAGTATTCAGTGAGCGGTCTTAGGTCGGGGTCTGGACGATGCTACTGTGCAAAGAGCTAGAGCTGATGGGTCCGAGGCGGCTGGAGGGGTCCTTCAAACTCGCAAGCCAGCACAGTTCGTGGAGATCGCTGTCCACCTTGCACGGTCGTTCGTACAGATAGGAGAGAAATTTCGACGAAGCCCACATGATGGCAAGGCACTCCTTCTCAGTTGTCGAATAGTTAGCCTCGGCCTTGGACAATAAACGGCTAGCGCATGTGATTACTTTCTCCAGTCCATCGGTGTTTTGATCGAGGACGCCGCCTAGACTAAAGCTGCTTGCGACGGTGTGAATTTCAGTCTCGGCTTTTTCATCGAAGTCCCCAAGGATCAGTGGGGACTATAAACAACGCTGAAGTTCTTTGAAGCTTCCACTAGCGGCGCTTTCCTTTTAAACAGCACGTCTGCCTTTCTCAGTTGGGTCAGAGGCTCGGCGATGCGCGAAAAGTTCTTCACAAATCGTCGGTAATACACGCTCAGCCCGATAAATATGCGTACAGCTTTCTTATCTGCCGGTGGTGGAAACAGTGCGATAGCTGGCGTTTTCTGCGGGTCTGGGCGTAGTCCCCCTTTGCTAACGATTTGACCTAGAAACAGCAGCTCTTCACAGGCAAAGTGGCACTTCTCTGCTATCAAGGTTAGGCCGGAAAACTTCATTGTGGCTAGTACTGTTCGGAGGCAAGACAACGACATCACCTAAATATACTAAATTTACCACTGCAGGCCTGCCAGCACTCTATCCATCACTCGCTGAAACTTCGCTGGTGCGGAACAAAGACCAGGTGGCATCATCCGTAACTCTAAGAGGCCATCCAGAGTGATGAATGCGTTCTTATCGTGATCCATTTCATTGACCACAGTTTGCGAATAGTCGCTCTTGAGGTCGATCGATGCGAAATACTTGGCGTTACAGAGCCGGTGTAGTGTCTTGCCGATGCGGGGGAGGAGGGCGTAGAGGACCTTCTTAGTTGTGTTGTTCAAGCGGCGGTAACCAGCGAAGAACCGATGTGCGCCGTCTTTCTTTCTCACTAAAAGAACTGGTGCCACCAAAGGGCTCTTTGAAGGCTGGGAGACGTCGTCGGGAATTTATTTCTTCCACATGGTTTTGGATGGCTTCTTGTTCTCGCGTTGACACTCGGTAGGGGCTCTGGCGGAGTAGTCTGGCGTGCTGGTCGGTTATGATGCGATGCTTTGCTAGCGGCATTTGCCGGACCTACGGCGATGACGAGAATCACTCGCTATGGCTTCAAAGCAGATTGCAGTTCAGGCCTTGTCTGTTTCGGGGGAGGGCTGGGTTGTTATCGAAAGTGCGCGAGTTCTCTTGGTCGGCGAATCTTCTGCGGATGAGCTGACGAGGGCGAAAAAATCTCGTACGTCGGATATTTCGCCGAAGAAAGCTTTTGTCGTTACTCTGTTACGGGTCGGTATTCTTCGCTGAAGTTATTCAGCAGTGCAACAGTTGGCCATTGCTGAAATATGCGATGCCTGTTGCGATGCCAATTCCTCGGTCTAGGAGCAACTGCATGTTCCATTCAATATTGGCTTTAGTCTTATTGGCTTTCTTAACGCCAGTTATGACGATGACGCTTGAGCGGGGTGGGACACTCACGTGTTCCTCCAGGACATTCAGGGAAACGTGATGTTCCTTAATTCTCATAGCAGGGATGACCTCACCTGTCGAAAGCATGATCAGCTTGGATCGTATGTCGATGATCACCTGATTCTCATTAAGAAAATTTAGGCCGAAGATCACTTCGCGGGAAGACTGCCGCAGCACAACGAAGTTTGCTGGATAGAGCCACTCGCGCTCTGCGTCACCCTGATGGCATTATGAGGTCGCCCCTTGCAGTGCGAATTTGTGCGCCGTCCCAACCAGTCGTGTCTTTCTTCAGCTGCGCAGCGAATGTTTCATTCATCAGCGAGTAATGTGCTCCTGCGTCGACTACAGCGGCAAATTTCCGGCCATTGTTAACCACTTCTAAGTCGGATGTCCTTGCTCTTGCGCTGCACGTCGTTACCGACATTGTGTCATGCCTTTGTCGTGTAGGCTTTTTGGGTGGCGGCGCGGTTCTGAAGATTGTTAGTGTCGTGGTCGAGGTAGTCATTGCATGCGGCGTCGGCATGCCGGGGTCTGCGTATTCATGCGGTATGGTCGTTGGAGGAACTGCGGCTTTTCGCTCGTGAACAACCTCACCTGCAGAAATGGCTGTCTTTAGTTGTCCCTGCGGGGGCTGAGAGACCTTCCTCTTATCGCGGCTGCGTAGCTGCGGTGTGGCGACGCGAAACGCGAGTCTTATGGCGATGGTGAGCACGAAAGACGGTTCCGCGCGTACTCTTCTCGACGCAGGTACTCGTCGATTTCTTGCGGATGTTGGCCTAAGCGTGGTCCTGGTGCGTCAGTGGCAAAGCCACGAAGACCGATACGGCGGTATGGGCAGTCATGGAGTATATGGCCGGCTCCACCGTAATGGAAGAAGAGGGGGCGGTTGTCTGATGTACTCCAGGCGTGGAATTTTCTGGAGCTTGGGCGTCATTCATAGGGAGGGCAGGCCAGGGCAGGGGGCGGGTTTCGGGAACGGCTTGGTCACGTCGAAAAGGTGGGCTTAGGGTATGTCGCTGGGACTCAGGACTGCGCACTGGAGCGGCGTAGGTCAAGGCTGGAGCTTCAGCTGGAGGCGTCGATGACGGGGAGTCAAGCGCATGCTGCACTTATCTGCGCACGATTTCTTCGAGCGTCGCTACTTGAGGCTGAATGGAAGATGGTAACAGGCAGCGCAGCTCTTTGCGTACAATTTCGCGAATGACATCCTTCAGGCTTCCTTCGAAGGCTGTGCCATCCGAGAGGGTTGTTGAAGTCACTTGGAGCTATCGAGGGAAATGGGGGTCTCGTGCTTCCAAAGTTTTGTCAATGATGGCTGCTTCGCTGGTGAATTCAGTGATGGTCTTCGGGGGAATACGGATCAGACCAACGAAAAGTATCTCTTTGGCGCCACGCATCGAAAGCTCCTCCTTCTTATCTTCCGTCATGTCAGGATCGGCACGTCGAAAAAGGCGCTTCATGTTTTCTACGTACTCGGTACTGTCTCATTACAGAGCTGGATGCGTGACTGTAGGAGGAGCTGAGCCCTTTCTTTACTGATGATGCTTATCAATGCCAAGGAAGACAGCAAAATAGGCTTCTAAACAAAACTTTTTATTTGGGGTGACTTGCGGTTGCAATGAACTGAATGAGTCGGCGGCGGCGTAGTAATAAGCGTGCTCGGCGGTCGTAGAACTGAATCTCCGCCACTCTCGGCCGCGTTCTTTTTAAATGTGATGCGAAGTTTCGAGCTAGAACGTAGAAAGTTACTAGAAGATTTTGGAAGAACGTTGAATCGGCTCCGCATGTATCCGATCAGTCGAGATAAATATGGGCGTGTCTTAAATCGCAAACAAAGCGGTAAAGCGGCGTGCCGGAAGCTTTGAAGAGTGAACGAACACAAGAAAGATTCGGTGCAATATGAATGTTTGTGCGGGCACCAAGGGATCGTTCATGTCCTCATTTATTTTCGCTGCCCTCTAGTGCTATAAATTACCTTATGCGAGCAATGATCCCTCACTGTTGAATTTTTGTTGTCCGTCATTGAGTGATGAAAGAAAAAAGAATAAAAAGTGAGGCAATACCTGCATAACCACGCTGTCACAGGCCAAAACCAATTAAAATAAATGCTGAATCTTTATGGCCCAAGGGCATCAGTCGCCAAAGAGAGCCATGACAAAAAGTTTTTTCTTCTACTCAAGGGGAGGTCAAAGGCCCATTTCTCAATGATTTCACCCTGAAGACGCCGAGCACCATTGAGGAGAAAGCGTGTACCTCTGAAGGTGACCGAGAAGGTGACCGCGGCCACATTGATTTGAGGGCTGCCTTAAAGGAGATAGCGGCGGAGCGGCGGCATCAGCATCCGGCCGGGGCCAAGGTCCCAGGGTATTCTCTAGCGCATGCCTCGACACTCGTCCTCTTTAGCATTTTGCCACTGCCGGCCGCGCGGGACGCTGCAGAGCTCCCCCCCCCCCTTTTAGTCGATACGTGGAGCAGGAATGGGCATCAGCGCTGCACAAAGTGGTTGCCACAAATCGCTGGCCAGTTTGTCAAAAGAATCGTGCCAGGCGTCCGGGGTCCGGAGTGGTTCAGGCGGGCGACACTGGCTGTGGCGCTGTGGCTGATCTTTGAGTGGGGGTCAAGAGACGCGCAGTGGCAGGTGAGGGATGTGGATCAGCGGGCTATGTGGACCCAGTACTGGAGGTTCTGTTGCAGTAGTGGTTGCTAGGCGTGTTGCAGGCCGCGAGATTCGCGCAAGGGTCGCTGGCTCGAGCTGCCCGGTAACCCGGCAGGCGGCTACTGGCGTCGAGCCGTTCATAAAGAAAGACACCGACGAGGTAGTGGCAATCGGGAGCGGCCTCGGCACCGTGGCAGCAGCTGGGGGAACGCCCGCGGGATTAGTGAGCCTGGGGATCTTGCTAGACGACTGTTGATGAAGGTATAGCGGTGTCCGAACCTGAATCTGCTGTGCGCGAGAGGTGCTGGGCGGTGGTCTCCCTTGGAAAGCGCGTTTGGTGGCGGCTAAGCCACCAGTGTCAGGCTTCTTTGAAGATGCTAACACTGGTGGGCAGTAAGAAGGGCCCAAATCAGTGAAGTGGTTGGGCTTGAGAGCAGGAGCTGGCACCGGTTCAGGACCCGCTTCAGGAAAAGTAGGACGGGTGACAATAAAAGACCTTGTTTTGCAGGGCTCCCTGGACTACGACGTCATGGCTCTCCAGGAGACCCGGATCCCTGCAGAATCCTCCCGTCTCCCAGGGTACACTGGGTACTCGGGCTGCTCCTGCTGCTCCCTCCAGGACTGCAGTGACGCCCCCTGCCTGGACGACGCCCACCCCCAGGAGAGACCCCGCACGGCCATCTATGCCAGGAATGGGATCCCCCATACTGTCCTGGCAGCCAGTGACCCTGACCTGGGTCACCTGGAGATCTGTGCTGTGCGCGTCCGCATGGGCAGCACGGACACCACAGTGGCCTCAGTCTACCTCCCACCCAGTGTGCCTTGGGACCCTTCCTGCCTCACGGCCCTTCATGCACGACTTGGTAAGGACGTTCTAATCTGTGGAGATTTTAATTCCCACCACAGGGATTGGGACAGCCGTACCACGTCCGCCAGAGGCAGGAAGCTTCTGGATGCCATCACTGCAGCCAGTCTCCGGGTCCTGCAGCCCAGGGCCCCTACCTTCATCCGACCGGGCCGTTCGTCCATCATCGACCTAGCCTTGCTGTCGGATGCCTGCCACTACACCTGGGATAGAGCTCCGGATTCCCTGGGCTCGGACCACTTCCCCATCCTTCTGAACCCTTCCTCCCGAAGGCGCAGGAAGAAAAAAGTGTACAAAATCACTAAGTGGCCCGTGTTCAGGGACAAAGGACATCCCCCATGCAGAGGACTTCCTGACCCTGCTGGGCAAGTGTGCACAAAGTGCTACTGTGTCATGCTCTACCTCAGTGCAGGCCCCTGTCCCCGACCTTCGCCTCCTGGGACTCCGAGCTGCCAGGAGACGAGCCGAGCGGAAGGCGGAGAGCACGTCGCTCCCAGAGGACTGGACGGCCTAACGGCGGATTGATGCTGTCTGCCGTCGCCAGGCGAACCGCCGGGGTAGGGAGGGCTGGGCTGGCGTCTGCCAGTCAATCCGCTCGGCACGGCAGTCGGCGACAGCCTGGCGACTCCTGCGGTCCCTCCTCCAGGTCGCAGCAAACCGACACCCAGTCCTCGGTGCCGCCATTGCCCGGGGGGTGTCGTACCAGGCACTGGCGGAGCAGCTGGCCGACCACCTCACCAAGGCTGCCCACCCGAGTCTAGCCCCACTGGGACCTCCATCCCAGTGTCCAACCCAACTTCCGCCTGTCCTTGCAGGTACTGTTGGCGTGGCCTCCCTCTGCACTGATCCGATCACCCCACACGAGCTGCACAGGGCCCTCCATCGGTCCAAAAAGAAGAGCGCTCCTGGGGCAGACGGGCTCACATTGCAGATGCTGCGGAACTTGGATGCCCCGGAAAAGGCCCGCCTGCTGACCGTGTTTAACGACATCTGGTCGAGCGGCATCCTCCCGGAGAGCTGGACCACGGCCATCGTGGTCCCTATCCTCAAACCCCGCAAGCCCTCCAAGGAGCTGTCGTCCTACCGACCCGTCTCGCTGACCTCAGCTGCCTGTAAGACCATGGAGTCGGTGGCACTCCAACGCCTCACCTGGATTTCTGAGGCTACTAACTTTCTCCCCGAGAACTTGACAGGTTTTCGCAGGCACCGCTGTACCGCAGACTCCATCGCGGACGTGGTGTCATCCCTCGAGGAAACGAAGTTCCACGGAGACGTTGCCATCCTTGTCCTCCTGGACGTCCAGTCGGCCTTCGACGGTCTACCCCATAGCACCATCGAGATGGCCTTGGACGAGCTGGGGGTGACAGGTAACCTCCGGCGGTTTATAACCTCCTTCCTGTCCAACCGTTCTATGCAGGTTCGGGTTGGCCGCACTCTGAGCAGTCCTCGCCCCATCACCACCGGGGTCCCTCAGGGGTCTGTCCTCAGCCCTTTCCTCTTCAACCTGGTCATGGCAGGCCTCCCTCGCTCCATCCAGCAGGACCGCCGCCACAGAGTTCTCTGCTCTGTATACGCGGACGATGTCGCCCTCTGGGTCCGAGCTCCGAGGAGGCAGATCACCTCTGCCAGACAGGCCCTCCAGCGTGCCCTCAACGGGGTGCAGCAGTTCCTGGCGACCAAGGGGCGGTCTCTCTCAGCCACGAAATCTGAGGCTTTGTTTATTCATCCGAGGGGAGCACGAGCCACGGCTCAGATTGCTACCCTCAAGATTGACGGCACTAAGCTCCCTTCGAAATCGCAGGTGAAGTACCTTGGTCTCACCATCGACCACCGGCTCTCCTGGATTCCTGCTGACAAGGCCCTCCTGTCCCACATGGAGCGAGTCGGCCGAGCAGTACTTTCCATCGTCGCCCGAGGCAACGGCTGCACCCCCACCTGGGCCATCCGACTCTTCGAGGCAGCGGCGACATCAGCCATCCTTTACGCCCTCCCCTAGGTACGCTCCGGAGCACCCGCCTTAATCGCATGGAACTCTCTCGCAGGAAATGGATCCGCCGCTTCCTGGGGGTTCCACCGCGATCGCAGGTCCCGGCCACGCTGGCAGAGGCGGGCATCTTCCCGCTGGACCTTTTGCTCCTGCAGATGGGCCTGACCCACACGGACCGGCTCGCCCACGTTCGTGATGGTGGTGCCCTCCGTGCTCGCCTGCAGGCCAATGCCAACTCTAGGATGGGGAAGCTCCACGCACTCTACGTGGAGACACTTGGCCCTCCCCAGGGCCTCCCAGTCCTCCCCCCCCTTCCAACCCGACCTCCTCTGCAGGTCACCCTGGACCTTGACGGTGTGACCAAGCGCCACTCCCCTGCTGCAGCACTCCGCCAGACCCCTGCTGCCTTCCTGGAAGAGTGCAAAGGGACCACCCTCCTCTTCACCAATGGCTCGGTCCTGCCAGCCACAGGGCAAGCAGCAGCGGCTCTGGCAGTGCCTCAACTGCAGCAGACCCGGTCCTGCAGACTTTCCTTCCAGGGCAGCTCCACGGCAGCTGAGCTGGCAGGTCTCCACCTGGCAGCAGAATTCATCGGGTCCACCACACCACATGGCCCTGTCGCTGTGCTGTGTGACTCCCGGCCTGCCCTCCAGCTCCTGAGCAGGCCCCACATCTCGCAGACATCGGCGAGTGTTCTGCGTGCCCACCTGCATGCACTTGAGGATGCAGGCTACCAGGTGTCCCTTCACTGGGTACCCTGGCCACACCGGCGTTCAGGGCAACGAGGACGCCGACTCCCTCGCCAAGGCTGCCCACAACGATGGGTCGCCAGTGACAACCAAAGTGGCCCCGCATGACTTTGCCCGGCTGCTACTAAAGCGAGCGGTAAGGGCAAAGCACCCTGACAGGCGTATCTCTGCGTGCAGGCCCTTCCACCGGCTCCCAGACAAGATCCCCCGCAGAGAACGTGCCCTCCTGCTCCGACTTCGGATCGGATGCTCATGGACGCCGACACGCAAGTTCGTAGTTGGTATGGCCTCCTCCCCTGCCTGTACATCGTGCGGGGATACAGGCACCCTGGGTCACCTGTTGGGTGCATGTCCTACTTTTGCTCTGCCTCGTAGCCGTCTCTTTGCAGGCTACCGTGCCCTCGGCCTGCCAGCAGACACGGAGGACCAGCTGCTGTTCCCGGCCCGGAACCCCCTGCCCGCCTGCCTGCTCCTGCTGGCCTACATCAAGGAGACCGGCCTGGACATCCTTCTGTAGCCCGAGGAGCCTGGACCTGCAGCCCAAGGACTGCGGCCTCCTGGACCTGCAGCCTTGGACCTGGACCCTTCTAGACCTTCGGCTCCTCCCAGCCACATGAAAGTCTAGGAATCTGCCTCCCCAGCCCGGTGCTTGCACACTATCCCAGTGCGCCGAGGCTTCCCCCGCGAGCTGTTGTTGCGGCGGCGGCGCTACTCCAAGATCCCTCCCCCTGCACGGACATGGACCGCTCCCGTCGCGGCGACGACCATACCCCCTCCCCTCTCCCCTCCCTACATCCCCCTACCCCTTCCCCTGGTCCCCAAGAGTGGTGCCACCAACTGGCCAACATACGTCGGGACCAGTATCCCCTCCCAAGAATACCCCAAAGTAATCAATCAATCAATTACCGTGCTTAGAACTGCTGTCACCGGTTTGGCCTTCTTATCTTGCTCAGTGGGACTTGCAGTGCGGTTGCGACCTTTGCAGGGGCTGGAGTTGTGGCTAGCAGGCTAGCCGGAGAGTTCTGTAGCATAAGCCAAAGCAATACGTGTGGCAAACTCCTACTGAGCTTACCTGGTGCATCGTGGAGAAGGACGGGCGGGCAGGATACGCTGGGCAGGAGTGGCGGGGAGGCGGCCAGAGGCCATAGAGTTTCTTACTATTACCTAGAGGCGAAAGCTGGCGGCGCTGCACTTCAGCCAACATGGACGCTCAAAGCATCATGGGGCGGTGAGCTACTTGTTGCGGCACAGTCGTAGTTTTTCGGGAACACGGAGTGGCACTACTGAGACGTTTCATTCCGAAAACGCTGTTCATGTGTGCGCAGACGACTTTCGCGCGAACGCAGTGTGCAAAAAACAGTAGTAAAAACGCATAGACACACGACGCCAATAAAAAGTTTCACTTTTCCTTAATGCCATTAAAAACTTTTTTAAAGTATCTAAGCAACAACATTTTTTTAAGAAACATATTTACTTTTAAAAATGCGTTTGTTAATTACGAAATATTAGTTTTTATAGTGTTCATTACTTGGCCAATAGGAGAGCGAGTAGTCTCTTATTTTGGGCAAACTTCGCAGTTAAATGCTTTTCTGCTTGTTTGTTGCAATCATTAGACAAGATATTGAATGTTAGGACGTTTGTAGTTATCAAACAGCCTTATTTTTCTATTATTTTTTGGCCAAAAGTTGCAGTTCCGCAACAAGTAGCTCACCGCCCCATGATGCTTCGAGCGCCCATGGTGGCTGAAGTGGTCACGAGGGGTCTCCATGCAAACTCCCATAGACGGGCTGCCAGCTTTCCCTCTAGGTAATAGTAAGAGACTCTATGCCAGAGGCGGCCGAGGCCAACATTGTGCTGACAAAGGGTGCGTTGGCGAGGGTGAGGCTGGTGCGGGGCCGGATGCTTGCGGCGGCGAAAGTGGGTTTGCAGTGTCGTTGTGCAGTAGCGCGACGTAGCAGGAGGTCCGCGAAAACAACCGCGCGAGCTCATCATACGGCCGACAACCCAAGGCATAGCAGGTGAGTCGACGCAGAAGGGCGGGCGAGAGGATATCGCAGACGAATGCGCGTTTGAACATGTACAGCGCACATGTAACATGTACATTCATGTACAGCGCTGCCTCGAACTGAGCGGACCATCCGGGGATGCCTTGGGGCCGGAACGCCGGAAACGGCGGGTCGAAGTCGTAGTCCTGCTAGCCCGTCATCCTGGAACGCCGCTGAGGGAGAAGATGCGGCTCGTCGGGGCACCAGGATATGGAGGTCGCCTAGAAGACGACCGTGGCGACATTTATTAGACGGCTGCCGTAAAGGAGTTAGCGGCAGCGGCAGTGTCCAGCTAGGCCAAAGTTGTTAATGGCGCGCACCCACTGCGGAGGTTTGGCCAAGACACAGGCGGCGACTGACAGGTGTTCAGAAGTTTAAAAAATGAAATTAAATGAAATAAAAAATAATAAATGGATAATGAAAACAACAATAATGATAAGTAATTAAGTAAAAAGAATTCAATTTGTTAATTTAAATGACCAAATCAAACACTGAGATCTGTGGCTGAAAGAGGTAACGGGGCTTAACGTGTCGTCTTCGAGAAGCTTTGGATAGAGACAAATTTGAAACATGAGAAAGAGTTTAGGACAGCAGCCGTTTTGTGTCTAAAATGAAGTTCGAATGGCGGAGAGCACATTCCAGTTACTGTGCCCAAGGCAGGCATCTTCAAACACAATCTGAATAGATGTATAATTTGCACACAGCGGAAAGATGTCCGAAAGGCGGATGTTTAAGAGGTCAAGGAGCGGTTGCACAAAGGAAATCAGTGGAGTATGAAAACGAGACCAGCTGTCGTTGAAAAGTGGCCTAGGCTGACGAAGGAAGATCAAATTTGAGGCATGAAGCGATGAATCGCACATTTTTGCAAATATTTGGACTGTTAAGAGCCGAAATCTTGAAGGCAATGATTGAATACGCGCTTCCAGGTACAAAACTGAATTGGCTACAAATTTTGGAAGGCCCAGACAAGGGCGCAACGCAGCCCGCTCCAGAAGAAGGGGGCGAAGTTCATACGCAGGAGCTCCAGAGAATAAGACAGAGCTGAACTCTAATACTGGACGGACATATATTCTATAAATCATCGGAAGCGAGTGTTTCCTTATGCCGGAACGAACGTTGCTCAGTCTGCGCAGCATACCGACTGCTCGGACTCCTTTCGCACTGACCTGATCTATATGGGCCCGACAGGAAAGTGTAGGATCGTAAATTGCTCCGAGGTGCTTGATAGTTTGAACTTGAGGACTAACAGGGTTCCGATGGACAACATAGATATTACCTGGATAAGAGAGCGAAAACATCAATAAAGCGCATTTGCTGACAATAAGACACAGGTCAGTGTCCCTGACCATTGGTCCAGGACAATGAGTTAAGACTGTAAGGACTGATACATAGAGTATATGTCATTCTCGGGAGCAAAAAAGGCGATGTCATCAGCATACAAAACGCCCCACGACGTTCTCTAGCCCGTGCCAGTGACACCTCGTCCTCTTCGGCATTTCGCCCCTGCCGGCCGCGCGGGTCGCTACATACCAATTTCCCTCACCGGTGTCCCCCCGACGGCACTGGGTATTGTTAAAGATGAGGTAGCATGGCCGTGCGCCGGAGAGGGAATGAAGGACGTCGGAGACGAGGATGCGGGAAAAGACATGGAGAGAAGACTTTATACAAGAGAATTTACACTATTTACAAGTGAGCTCGGTAACGAGACGCTCACTGCTGGAACGCTGCATGGGGACAGCACATGTTGAGACCATCAGATGAAAAAGAGCCCGATGAAAAAGCCCCTCGGCCGTACCGCTGCCGAGGTTTTAAAGAGTTCCCTTTCTCTCGGTTCCCTACATGGGGGCCGGCCTGCCGAGGAAGGACGTTCTCAGTGGCACCAATCACAAACACACACACACACTCCCGAGGGATAACCGCCGTCACGCGCTGGGAGAGGGGGAACGATGCCATCCACGTAGTACAGACGCCGGAATGTCCACGAGCGGCGTTCCCGCGCATTTCATGCCTCCGAACGTGCGTTCGCAGTCGGTGTAAGGGAAACGCTCGCTCAACCAGGCAGACGGACGCGGCTTCCGTGGCAATCCAGGCGCTCACCCAACGCGCGTCTCGGGGTTAGTCGGCGTTCCGCTGCAGCCATGCCGTTTGCTTCCCCACGACGAAAGCGAAACGTAAGACTGCCCCGCCGGGGGAAGGAGAATCCTATGGACAGAGGACAGCATCCGCGGTCCGGAGGGATGTCACCTGAGGCTGGTCTTAACCGGAGTCGGTGGTCTCTCGGCGGTTCTCGAGCTCAGCGCACCCTGAAGGCTTCCTTTGGACGTGCAGGCTCACAAAGGGCACTGCAAAGTGACTCGTGCTCCGCTAGCGTTAGAACCTCGCCGAAAACCCAACCGCTCAGTCAGCAAGCACGACACAATCCCCACTAAGCAATGCCAGGCTCATTCCCTCTCACAAAGCCAATTAATCCCTGGGAGTAGTCCAGCAGCACTTAGGAAGTGTCCACAAATTTGCACATTGCACAAGAAAGCGCATCTCAATTTAAAACAATAAACAAAACCAATAGGTTCAAAATCCTACATCAGGAAAAAAATCACCAGCAAACAGCAACTATGATGCTGACTCTTGCGTTAGGGACCTCAACTTAAGCTATCGGCATTACCTTTGAGGCTCCCCTTTTTGTGATGTCTTCCGATTCGTAATGACCACGACAATTACGAACGCGCTTGTTTCCACTTCATTCTGCATGGCAGGATACTGCCGTCACCTTGCATAACCGTGCAAAGCTTAGCTCAACATCGGAGCCATTCCCCACGACGAAGGCGAAACGTAACAATATTGAACCACGCATCTACCGCATGCGAAGCTGATGCTCAAACGTCTGGGCTACCGCTGCTATCAATGAATCTAAACAAGAACGGCTAAAGAAAAAATAAAAGAGAATTTGAAATCAAATGCCCCTTAGAAAATGAGGCACGACATGCCTTGGGCGGACATCCAAAGCGTGGGCCAGGAGAAGAGCACAATATGTTGGCTAATGCGAGGAATGAAAGCTATGGGTGGCAGGTGGCAGGCACACAAAAAAAATGAGATGACAGGTTAAGTTGTGAAAATGCAAGAACAACTCAAGCCACGCGAAAAACGAAATTACCAAAGAGGGCAGGAGAAGGAACGGAGGGAGGAAGGAAAGAACAAGGATGGAAAACAGCGAATATAGGCAGTGAGCCATTCTGTTTCACGAAAAAACTAGCTTTAAGCCCCCCCCCCCCCCCCCCCTCCTCATTTTGTCGGCGCCGGCCACAGGACCAATAACCTTACAGAGTTGTGAAGGAAGCAAATGAATCAGAGAAAAAAAGTGACTGCCAAATATGAAGTAGGAGCGCTAGCAGTTTGGTTTCGACTTCGTTTCCGGTGTTCGGATCTTTTGCTCACGCGTGCAAGCTCGAAGTTGTTCGAATGCGGGAAATAGAAGCGAGCAAGGACAGGTAGTCAAAGGATAGAAAAACGCAAAAAGATGGACGAAGATGCAGAATGTATTGGAATGCCGAGAGCTGCTTGGTCGCGACATATGAGGGTGCCAGGCATCTGTTTCACATTGTGACTCGGGGATTGGATCGGGAGACTGCAGCGGGCCTGCGGCATGTCGCACGTTGATTTTGACGGACTGGATGGCGCAACCCGCTAGCATGGTCTGAACCCGTCCCTGCCAGCGGCCGCTCCGCATACTATGTCACGTCAATCTAATTGATCGCCTACAATTTTCCCGTGCCGGCCTCTTCCCCGGCTTAACGAGATATACTCGCGCAGCAACCGTCTCCGGGCCATGCCTTTCGCTTTGACTGCTCCCGATAACTCTGTTGTGCTAACGCGATCCCACGAATCCTTCACATTCTGCCACTTCACCACCAGTCACAATCTTGAGAGACGTTTGAACACCTGCTATATGCTGTTTCTGTAGAACAGATACAGGCTGAAAGCATGTTGTGCACTTATTGGATAACATTTTGGTCACCCAAATTTCTGTGAATAAGCCGCCCTGAGTAAGTTGAAGCCAGTCGTCCTGTCTAAGCTTTCGCTACTCTCAGCCTGATCATATTGACCAATGCGAATATTTCTAGCGTATAACGGGGGTATATAATGAAGTTGAGCAATTTAAAATGCTGCAGAAATGTAGGCCACTAGATTGCATCTCTACTGAACTTGAACTTGATTCCTATGGTTCTACTAAAGATACCGTACACTTGAGCCTTTCATAGAAAGCTGAAGAGTTTCTGTGCTTCGTTTTTTAACTGAATTTTGTCTGAATAATTATGTTGCTCCAGAAAGGCAGTCAAAAAGTGCCCACTGCCGCCAGAAGTATTTCAAAATTTCTATTTTCTTGGGAGAGAAAGAAACCGGTCCACTCTTTTCTCCAAAGCAGCGTCTTACGAGGCTATAACGCGAGAATACAACATCATTAAGTTGGGGTAGTTAATCACACATCGTACTAAGAAAACAGCGCGGTGACATCACTTAGGAGGAGAGTGAAGTACTCTCATTAGTATTCGCCACACAATTATCAAGAAAGGAGGTTGAAGAGAAAATAAAGCCATAATGGATTACGCACCGCTGCTTCTTCAACTATTTTCATTTGCTCAATGGGGACCATCTTTGTTCCAAGCTGAAATAAAGAAAATACCATTCATTCTGTAGCAAAAACTGCACGCTGTCAATGTAATTTTCTTAATTTTATTCTACTCAAGTCTAAATTGACCTTTGAAAGTGATAGTGTAGTGAGCGTGAGAAAAGAAGCGTTCATGGCTTGGGTTGTCAACGCCATTACTAACCGAGAACTGTTAATAATTTTCAGAATTGCGCACCAGATTTCGGCGAGCAGACTGCTATTCAGCTTCTCAAAAATCAAGAGCATATACATCAGGAGATAACATTCATATAAAAAGCGTAAGTTCGGAATGCACAATAGGCTCAAATTTATACAATAAGGTTTTCGCGCTCCAGGCAGAGTGTTGTTTGGACGCGCCGGGATTCGGGGCAGATTGTTCAATTTGACAGGCTAGCTTTTTCCAGATTATAGGTGGCAGGGTTTGCTTAATGCCCCAAAGATTTAAGTACCACCACGGGGGTTTCCAGTCTGTCCCGATATACAACCGCGATACACTTTTGGCGCAGGAGAGGCATTATCCATGTTTCCTTAGCGACTAAATTAGAATCCGTCATGCGGCACAAGTGGTGTTGGTGAGGCTTCCATCTATGAGCCAAAATCTACGCTCTCTCGCTCATTATTCGCACAGCCCTTCATTTTAGACTTTTATTTTTTACGGAATTGGGAAAGTAAAAGTCAGACAATATTTTCTTGGGTGAAATGCCGGTATAAATTGAGTTATTGAGCAAACAGTATCCTTATCACGAGTTTTTCGTGTCCTTTTTGCTGCAGAAAGCTATGTATTGAGAGCTATTTTCAGTACAAGATCAATGCCGCATGTTTTGCTAAAACCTCATCAAACAATGGAAATGACAAGTTGAGAAAAAACTGTTTACTAATATATATTTTAACTCATATATGGCAATTATTTCATCGTGTACATTACCAGTGTCCTACATTGCTCTTAGACTACACTGCAATCTCCTACAGTGCTCTGCCTTTACACTGTGAAAATATGCATACAGGACCACAGCGGCCGCTTTAAATGAACAAAAGCATCGGAGAAGGACGACTTTAGCCGGGATAGCGCTTGATGCAGAGAGACTGTCGGTATATGCTAATAGGCTTCGCCCGCATCAGCAACGCCAGGTCAGTCTCTCTGTCTTGATCTCACGTCTCCAAAACTCACCTTTAGAACTTATCTCCAAATTAAGCGAAGACTCAGATAAAAAGCATTAAAAGAAGCTTACAATCACCAGTTGCCCGAAAATACCGCTCCTAATTAAGTACAAGATATCGGATCATTTTTGTGCGATGCCTGCCGCGTTATGAAAAAAAAAAATGTGCGTTCTCTAGATGTCGCATTTTCGGCTAGAATGCAGATTTGGCCAGATTTTTAGGAAACCTCTCATGGATGGAAGAATCAGGCGATATGGGGCGTCACCAGAAAACAAACGCCCCTAATTAAAGAGGAGCGCGCGTACTTCTTAGAGCTCACATTATAATTTTTGATGACTGAGCCTCTGACGATTTTGTTTCGCTTCGGGGTGCTACAACGAGTTCTTTATGGTATAATAAAGCTATAGGTATTTATTTGAGCACCTTGTGTGCAGCTGCTTTGCGGGCAGCGTCTCAAAAGTGTTCTTCCTGTCTTTCACCCGTTGCAAGTTTTTAGCCGCGGCTTTGTGCTTACATGCTGCGCTCAAAATCACGAGGCTCCACCGGGGAGCATCTCTGGCCCTGCCGTAATGCGAGTAATACTCGGCGTCACCGCTGGCGGCCGGTTCATAACAGCGGCGGCTGATAATGCGCCGGCCAGTAGTTGCACCCTACACCGATCACTGCAGGCTGTTTTCATAACAAGCGTTTAAAGGAATTTAAGCGGTGTCCTTCTTCTAGAACACATACCTTTGGGCTAGTGTGTTCATAGCAGAGACGTAGAAGTGCAAAAAAACACGGACAGAGAAGGAGACTTGGACCGCATGAGCGCTCGTGTTGTTCAAGTCTCTTTCTCTGTCCGTGTTTTTATGCGCTTGTTCGTGTCTCCTTCTACTTTGACGAAATGTCTCGAGCCGCAGGCTGTGGGCACGAGGTGGTAAGGTGATCGGAGACACATGATAGTGGGTGTCGATAAAATTGGTTTAGCACCTCACATTGCCAATGCTGATGGGAGATTCAGTCTTGCTTTTGTTGTCTGAGTCGCCTGAGTCACTTTGGGACTTTAAACCCCCCCCAAACCATAAACCGTATGGCAAATAATCGTGTGGCGAATTTTGGTCGGGGTCATGTGCAAACGGTTTGATCACACGACCGATCATGATGGGCCACGGCACCTTTCTTTGTTACCACTTCGTGCGGATGACTACCACTAAGTAAGATATAGGGATTATTGTGAAAACAGCTCAAGCTGCAAACCGCACCTTCACCTATCTCTGCAGGTATATCGAAATGCTGTATTGAATCTGGACTTACCAGAAAATAGTTCCAAAATACACTGGTGGCAAGTAAACCCTCAATTTCAAGTAAAAAAAAAACATAACCATAGCATAAAATAACATAAATAACATAAACATATGCCAACTACAGTAGCATGGTGTTATGGGCCAGTTTGTTGCTATCCATGGTATGAAAAACGTTTTCACCACCAATTAAATGCACACACAAGACCAGAAACAAACAAAAGAGGACAGGGTAGCACTTTCAACTCATTTTATCTGAAAAGATTAGATGTTTAAATACATCGGTAAGAATGTTGTGCTCTGTGTGTGCGTTTTATTTCTGCTGCCAAATTTTCCAACAGCGTGAATGTACAAACTGCTAGACATCACATTTAGGTAAACGGCGGGCACATGTTGGATAGTGCCGCTGCCTTTTATTGCGTGGTTGTCCTAGATGAGAAAGCCCTTTCATGCAGCGCGTAACCGAGGAGTCCAGCGTTCTCTTAATTTGGGGATTTCATCTGCGTTATAATGTCACTTTAAAATAATCCCACTGTCGTGGTGCTTCGCTTTTAACGCGGTAACTTTAGAGGTCCCGTCGCATAAAAAATCCGGTGGTGTCAAGAAATTCTCAATGGTACACAGTGTCGTGGTGGCCCGGGTAAGTTCAACGTCCCACAACTATAACACAGTACTACGGGTATGACGTGAACAAACAATTCATCATTGCTCAGCAGGGTCGTGACATCATGCAATCACAATTTTTTACTGCCTCCATGGAAAGAAAAGAAACTGTGTTGAAGAGGAATACGGTCGAGCCTGGACTCTAATAGCTCTCTAGTGAATCGTGAGCCGGAAGCGCTACCCCATGACCACCGAGGAACTTTTTCTTTCTGTACTTCACGGAAGTACACCCACCCTAACAGGCTTCAAGTCCGACTTAACAAGGTCGCATCTCGCAACACGTCATATGCAATCACACCAGCATCCTGGTCTCACTCTGCCCGCACTTCAAAATTCCGGGAGACACACACGTGCATCGAGTAAAAGCAACTAGACAGGATGTCGACTCTGCACAGCATATACCCCCCGCACCATAGCATGCTGTGCTCTGAATGCAGACTTTGATGAACGTGGCGGTTCTGAGTGGCGATCTGTCATGCAGCTCTTCCACAATCTAAACAGCACCATGAGCACTAAAAGACCACATGGAACCTAAGAACCTTCCACTCTGAGCAAAAATCTGATCGTATACGGTGTAATCTTTTGGGGCTACCTTTTGACAGGTAAGGTTGACTTGTGATGTTTAAAAAACGTTCCTCGCTGGTCGATCGGCCGTAACGGCCACTGAGGAACGTTCGTTCAGTACGGTAGTTGAGCGGCTTTATTCGAACACCTCATACCGCATAACAATGCTATAGCGCTATACTGTTAAGGCTGCTTAAACGCACACAGAAATTTTATTTCTCGCTTCCATAGAGATGTACAATTCTAAACCTTGCGGTCTGGAATGAGATAAGCTGCGCAAAATGAACGGCAGGTTCCCCCATGGAACTCAAGGACTATTTTCAGAGATTTTGGCAACTTACCCATCGTGCCCACAGCCACTGCCGTGCGCAGGGTATGATGGTCTGATGAGAAGAAAAATATTTTTGATATTTTCATTCAAAGTGCAGAGAAGACGCAGTGCCGCTTCGGTGCAGCTTACTTAAAACAGATTGCACTGTAGAGAGACAACGATATTATATCTGAGTTCATCAAATTAAACTTTTTTAAAAGCACAAACAATTTCTGAGGAGGTTGGTGGCACGGCCATGCCAGACTTTATGCACAATACCAGCGAATGCACATCAACATATTAAGCCGCAATTCAGGTACCCCTTCCCCACTGCCACTAGATTCCCACTCTTATACTGCGATTGCAAAGCTTCACTGAAAACATCTACAGCAACAGCAATTATTTTGTCTATTCTATCCACGGGCGGGAAAGTACAAAATATAACGATCCGATTCATTTTCTACAAGGTGTCATCGACTTAAGTCCTCACTCCGAGAAGTAAGGCTGAGGCTATGAGCTTTCATGAACTGACTGTGCAGACTCTTTATAGCGAGCAAGCTACGGCAGCGTGAAGTCCTGCTCGCGCTTATGCGGAGGTATATCGCTTGTTTGGCTTTCGGCAAGCAGCGAACAGCCATTTTGGGCATTTCTCAGTGTGACAGCTTCAGTAGCAGAGTGCCTAACACTTCTTTCTTGTCTGTGTGTTTTTGTTTTTCTACAGATTACCTTTAGGTGTTAGGAAAGTCGAGTTCCTCTGCCAGTCCGCATGTCATCGTCCGTCCATCGTCTGACTACCCGCTATGACTCCAACGCCAAATAAACGAGCACCTCGAAAAGTGAGGTGTGCAGAAGGAAGAACTTAACATCTTTACTGACGGGCTATGTTCGTTTTCGTCTCAGTCGCCTTCTTTAGTGAAGCTTATTTTGCATTATTATACACCTGGCTTAAATGCGTCTTGAAATCTGAACTCCATGCAGCGGGCATTCAGAACATTCTCCTTGGGTAATATTTGATAATAAACAGCTTTGATATGGCAGAGGCTAGCGGAATAAAATGAGAGCAGAGGGAAAAAGGCGACCGCGTCAAATGAGGAGAACAATACCCATGTGGCAGCGATGACAACAAAAGGTTCCATGCGCTTACGAAGGACGACACCAGTTGAGTGGAACCAAGGAATGCCTAAAGGAATGTTATATTTTTTATTGTGTTGTCGACTTTACTTTACAGAAGATATTAACATGTTCCAATGCCAACCGTTTAGTATGCTTTCTGCTTGTATTCGTCGGAAGTCTGTCGCTGTAAGAGAAAGGTACTTCGCTTTGCTCTTGCTTTTAATCGCGCAAGCCGATTCCATTTCCTTCTCGTTTTTACTTTTATTTGAGACTTTTTTGGCCTATTGTTATAGTTGTCGTGTTTATAATTTATAGCTGCGTTCTAATAATGGGGCTGAGTGCCCTTATTTCCCGAAGTTCGGCAACCTGGAAACGAACATCAAAACGTGCACCCCCCCCCCCCAATAACGGGAAAGCAAAGACAAAAAGTAGCTCCGGACATCTCGACCAGCTGGGGTTTTTAACGACGAACACTGCCTCTAGAATTTCACCTACATCGAAATTCGACCACCACGGCCGGAATCGAGACCGCGTCGGTCGGGTGTCGGTCTGTCGAAGGTGGCGCCTCTGTTGCGAAAATATTGCTGTTGGCGTGAATGTGCTGATTTTCAAGGATGCATGTTCCCCACAAAGCAACTGAGATTATTTTCTGCTATACTAAAGTGTTAAAGAAGATTTAGTACCCTCCCCCACTGTAATGCCGCTTGGCGCTGTGGGTAAATAAATATGATGTTACAATGAGGCCACGACCACTTTTCTTTGCTCTTAGAATAGCAGGGATAAAATGCTACTCTCGCATCGCTTTTTCGGGGCCACAAAATAACGACAATTTGTCCAGTGCACATGCACATGTGCCGCTTTTTGAAAAGCTTGATAACGTAACAAAAATGCCTAAAAAGAATGCCGGGTCAGAGACGAAGTAATTCCATCGTTTTGTAAAAAGCCAGCCCGATTGGTATAAATATGGGTCGAGGTGAGAGAAAAGCAACTACGTCATGCTGCCACTTAATGAGTCGGTTGCAAATAAGGTTGTGACTCACCTTAAGATCCTGGGTGTGGACAAGGGGTTCGCATACATCGATTGCATCGCATATGCTTTTCAGGAACTGAATAAAAAGAAACAACACCTCACAATATCGGGAGGATTATAAGTGGTTAAATGTGATATATGCGCCTTATTCTAAGGTCAAAATGGCAATGCACCTTTTTTTTCCTCGCCGAAACCTGAGGACTTAAATTCTCTGCAGAATGTGGTCTATCCGGCTTCTTTATTACGTGAAAGACAAAGGGCGTACCTTGACAACCAGTGGAGATGATGGGTACGGATTCATCTTGAAGAGAATATTTGCACAGGTGCTGAAAAAATGGCTGGTCCCTCGCCCAATTTCTGTCGAGACAAACAATGCTGGAAAAAAGGCTAAAGTTACCAAGAGCTCGATATAAAAACATGGTTAAGAAAACGCAAGTTATAAACAGGGCCCTTTAAGCACAATTACTTTTTTTTGCGCTGTCCTGGATTTCTTGTTAGTGAGTTTAGCCTACTTACTACCCACATAGCAGGAAAAGTATTTAGTTAAAACGCACGCGAGCTTCGGCTGAACATTGGGACTATGCACATGTCCTCAAGGTTTTAACATATAAAACACTCATTCGCCCAATCCTCGAATATGCTTCTGTTGTTTGGAGCCCCTATAAAGCTGTATGAGATAAACCAACTAGAATCTGTGCAAATGAAGGCCGTGCGCTTTGCTTGCAGGAGGTTTGATTAGGATTTTTCGCCTTCTACTTTTCCTCCTAAAATGGGTATCGCTACTCTTGCGGCACGTCATCGTCTTGAGTGCCTGAAATTCATGTACACTTTAGTCAGTTCACCTCGCTCTTCTTCGCTTAATATTTACCTGACATTTTCAAAACCTTTTTCTACAAGGAGCCACGATGTCCTAAAGATGGTGGCTTTCGCCCTTCTATGCTCGCACTAACTTCTTTAAGTAGTGTTTTTTTCCTCATAGCATTGAAGTTTGGCATTCCTTAGCAGGCAACGTACCTTCATTATCATTAGAAGAATTCTCGCAAGCCTGTTCCTAATGTTGTATGATTGCTTTCTTTACTTCTTTGTATATCCCTTTGTATTGTAGTTTCTTTGTATTTTACCCCACTCCTGCATAGCCTCACTAGAGGTTTCAGTATGCATAAATGTAACAAATAAAAAATATGAGAAGCGCCAGGAAAACAGAAACGTACTCCCTCAATCAATAAAACTGCCTTTATGAGCGAATCTCACGTTTTATTTTTCTGACTCCATGAAAATAAAGTTTAAAGAATATATTGCTGCGGGAAAGAATATGTTTACAAATATTTACAAATAGAAAAGAACAGCTGCGAGTGGCACCGAGAATACAGTCCGAACTTCGTTGTCGTCTTCTACTCTTCCCACTCGCGCCATCGCTCTTTGTCGTCGTCGTCTACCCGCTTCAGGACCCCCGGCTGCTGAAACGCCGTCTCGGCGTCAGCGCGGCGACGTATGAGCGTCGTGATAAGGTTTAAGGTGACAGACGTGGACGATGTCGGTGGTAGCGCCAGAGGACGATGGCGAGGTTTCAAGTGGAGCAATTTCATAGTTCACGTCGGTAACACGGCGCACGACACGGTAAGGGCGACGGTAGTGCGGAAGGAGCTTCTCGGAGAGACCGACGCTGCGAGAGGGCGTCCAGAGAAGGACGAGTGATCCTGGGGTATATTCGACGGCCTGGTGACGGCGGTCGTAGGCTGACTTCTGGGAAACTTGAGAGGCTTGGAGCCTACTACGTGCTATTTGGCGCGCCAGCGTGGCCTGGCAGATGGCGTCCCGAGCGTAAGCAGTGGTGGGGACTGAAGAAAGCGGCATGAGTGTGTCCAAAGGCAAGGTGGGATGCCTACCAAACAAAAGGTAGAAAGGACAATAACCTGTTCTGTCATGAAGGGAAGAGTTATATGCAAATGTCACATAAGGCAAGGCTGCGTCCCAATCTCGGTGGTCTGGCGATACGTACATGGCTAACATGTCGGTGAGCGTGCGGTTGAACCTTTCCGTAAGCCCATTGGTTTGTGGGTGGTAAGCTGTCGCGAGCTGGTGCTGCGTGTCACACGAACGAAGAATGTCGTGAACTACTCTGGATAGAAAATAACGGCCGCGGTCGGTGAGCATTTGACGAGGGGCGCAGTGGTGAAGGATGACGTCTTGCAGAAGAAAATCGGCGACATCGGTAGCGCAGCAGGACGGCAAAGCACGCGTGATGGCGTACCGAGTCGTATAATCAGTTGCGACAGCGATCCACTTGTTGCCGGAGAGGGACGTCGGAAAAGGGCCAAGAAGGTCGAGGCCAACACGGTGAAAAGGTTCCGGAGGTATGTCGATGGGTTGCAGAAGACCGGCAGGCAAAGTGGAGGGCCTTTTCCGACGTTGACACAGGTCGCAAGCGGCCACGTAACGCTTGACGGAACGATAGAGACCAGGGCAAACGAAGAGATGCCGCCCCCGAGCGTACGTGCGAGACACGCTAAGGTGACCGGCTGTCGGCAGATCGTGCAGTTCTTCAAGGACAGAAGAGCGTAGACGTTGGTGTATCACGAGGAGGAGCGGAGGGCCATCGGAGCGTACGTTGCGGCGATACAAAATGCCGTTCTGGAGCACATAAAGGTTCCGAGACGGAGATCGGTTTGCAGAACGGATGCTATCAAAGATAGGTCGTAAAGATGAGTCGTGGCGCTGTTCCTTGGCAATATCGGCAAGATCAGAGATAGCTAAGAGGCAGGGCAGGGTCTCAGCGTCCTCTAGGTCAGGTGGTTCTACAGGGTATCGGGATAAACAGTCAGCGTCCTGGTGATGGCGCCCTGACCTGTACACGACGGAGTATGAGTATTCTTGGAGGCGCAACGCCCAGCGACCAAGGTGACCGGTGGGATCTTTTAGTGAAGACAGCCAACAGAGAGCGTGGTGATTACTGACAACAGCGAATGAACGGCCGAACAGGTAGGGTCTGAATTTAGCTACTGCCCAGACAAGGGCAAGACACTCGTGCTCAGTAATGGTGTAATTTTGCTCTGCGGCTGAAAGTAGGCGGCTGGCATAAGCGATCACTCGATGTTGACCCTGTTGACGTTGGGCTAGCACGGCGCCGATTCCATATACGGAGGCGTCGGTGCGAACCTCTGTGGGAGACGACGGGTCAAAATGTGCTAAGATGGGCGGAGTGGTCAGCAAATGGACGAGGGATCAAAATGAGTTCTCTTGAGCAGTGCCCCAGGTAAAGGGGGTGTCGTTCTTAAGAAGATCAGTGAGGGGACGAGCGATGCCGGCGAAATCTTTCATAAAACGGCGAAAATACGAGCACAAGCCGGCAAAGGAGGATATAGAAGAGGAAAGGCAGGGAGGTTAACCAAAAGAATAATCGGTTTGCTACCCTGCATGGGGGGAAGGTGGTGAGGGGATAAAAAAGAAATAGAAAGGAGAGTAATAGAAAATTGAAGTCACTATAAAACGTCACTGTTCGTTAAAGTCACAGCCTATCGTGCAGGCCAGAAGTTCTCAAGAAATGGAGCAGTGCCTTTTGGCCTAGCATTTAAAACGCTGACGTAATCACCAATTTAAATTGGGACGGCCTTCAAGCTCCTCCGCAGCGTACAACGCTAAGTGGGGGACACATGATGACGTCATCGAAGGTATCGGTACATTTCCAACGCATAAACGCCTGCTTTGAAAGAAAAAAACCAACGCCACCGAAGGCAAAGCCCGCCGAACGTTGTTTGGCCGCGTCCAACGAGGCACGGCAGGGCGTGGCTGACGGCAGCGATAATTCGAAATCATACCTTCCGTGACGTCACACTAAACTTCCCCGCGCTCCTCCATTGCTTTGAGAAGTGCAAAATTTAATCGTCGATTACGTCACTATTTTAAATGGTAGTGCAAAAAAACTTGGCATGTTTTACCTACAGCCTACATAGATTTGAATCCTTGAGTATCTCGATATTCTCAAAAAGTGGCGCAGTTGCCCTTTTACGTGCACTGACATCGCGCAGCATACGGTGCCTTTTGCGCTTCGCCTCCGTCGAAACGTGTCCCCCGGGGCCGGGTTCGAACCCGGATGCACAGAATAAGTAACCAAGCGCCGTAACCACTGAGCCACCGAAGTGGGTAGTGCAACATATACTTCTGTAGGCGCTCATTGTCTAAGACAGCAGGTTCTAAATAAAACCCCTCACGATGCAGGGCAACAAAGAAAAAAAATGGTTCAATGGCTGTGGAGCTCGGCTGCTGATTCCAAAAATACAAAAACCAGCGTGACGCCGAAAATCCCCAGCTGATCTCCGTTAATTTGGAGCCCTCCACTACACCGTCTATCCTATAGCCTCAATGTCTACTCGACACGTTAAACCTGCGATATTACTACTAGTATTACCAAAAGAAGGATGTATAAATTGGTGCAGCTTCTTTTTTTTTGGAATCCGCATATTCTTGTTTGCAGCGAGGGAAATAAGCAACGAAAGGCGGGTTCTTGGCAACGGTGGATATGCACTAATAAGAAAAAAAAATTAAATACCCAATAATCAAAAGGGCAATGCGGAAATATATGCGCTCGCTGGCATGCGTTAGTGATCACGCCCAGAAAGCATAGCTGCCAGAAAGGGGTTGTTTGTAATTTTGAAGATATATGACTGAAACAAGTTGGTGGACAAATGGTGCACGCCAGATTAACCATTCTTTATCACTCTATCAAGGGCGCAAAAAATTCTGTTGACGCAAAGGTTCCCTTTGATAGCGCCCCAGGAAAAGTCTCAAACATTCAATGTAGTGCAAGTATATCTCCTTCTTCGAGCAATGCTGCACTTGCAAGAATGCTGCAGCTCAACGTCGCAACAAACATGTTGCCAATTTCTTTGTTTTGGTTTGGTTCGGTTTGGTTTGGTTTATTGGATTTTAACGTCCAAAAGCGACTCAGGCTATGAGAGACGCCGTAGTGAAGGGCTGCGGGAATTTCGACCACCTGGCATTCTTTAACGTGCACTGACATCGCACAGTACACGGGCCTCTAGAATTTCGCCTTCATCGAAATTCGTCCGCCGCGGCCTGGATTGAACCCACGTCTTTCGGGTCAGGAGCCGAGTGCCGTAACCACTGAGGCACCCCGGCGGGGCTGTTGACATTTTGTGTCCGTGCAAACACGAAGCGTTCTCAACCCATCCAAGCGTTCATTTTTTATTATACTATTTTTATCAGAAGAGAGGAGGCTGACGTCATCATAATAAGTCAATGTCGTAATTTCTTACTGTACTATATTGAGAAGCCACGATTAGCTCTGTTTTTGAAGATACTGAGCTATAGGGGTTCGGGATATATAACGTGAGTCACAAAGGTGATGTCGAATAGGTGATTTAAATAAAGTATGTTTGGTAAATTCTGCAAGTTAGGGAGAGCCTGTGCTCCCACGAGGTTCTCGTTGGGCGGCAGATGGGCGGTGGAGGGATTCTCGCACATTTTCTTACCATTTAGTAAAGGAGGGGGGACTGGCAAGTCGGTTTCGGGGCGACGGAAAGGTGTCCGTCTGTATGTAGGTACCGATACATGGCAGTTTCTTTTCTCAGTATTGCGCGGGAACGTAGAGGGCGCGTGCGGCGACAATCTTGGGGCCCCGTAATTACACTGCGTACGAGAAAGTCCCAACTGACTCAAGCTTCAAAAGAGACCTACTACTCGCGCAACGGGGTCTCCCAAATTGCTCAAGCAGGAGGGTCTTGTAGATTGAAAATCCACCGGCTTTTCGCCTTACACCTCATAAGGTGGATTATAGCGTATACATAGCCGATTTTCATCAATTACGAGTTCATTTCATTTTGCGGCTCTTGCCGTAAATTCGTCTTTGCTGCGGACAATAAGTAAAATGGGTAAAGCGAGAACATCGCATCAAACAATCTTTCGTGCTTAATTAACGCAATAAACACACGACAAAAGGAAGACGGGAGACGACACGAGTGCTGACTAACAGCTGGTTATTTTATTCTGGGAAAAGTATATAAAGGCGCAGGACTCAAGGAACAACCCTAAAAACAGAAGAACAAAGGTTAAAACTTAAAAATCATACTGCGCATGCACATCGCAGTTGAGTCATGACGTCTTTTTCAACGAAATTCGAAGACTTTCTTCCATAATAGACAGTAATCCGCTATCTCCTGGACCTCACACGATTGCCAAGAAAGCCTTACTCCTTATCTACCAAATTGATAGATGGCGAAGCAACACACTCATCAGCTTCCTTCCTGGTCATATAGGCCTCGATCAACTCCCTACTTATGCAAACAGGGTTATTAACACGACACTTGTCTTATCTACGGGGTAAGCAATCGCTGCACTCGCTGCAATGCAAAGCCAACTTGTACGACACCGCTACTTTTTCACCCATCTCTGATGTTCGAACAAATGCTCATTGCTTACCCATTTAGAAAGACAAGTCTCCTGCTTATTCACCCGTATGGAATTTGTAGGGAGATAGTGGAGGCCTTTATGATCAGGAAGGAAGCAGATGGGCGTGTTGCTTCACTATCCGTCAATTTGTACAGAAGGAGTCGGGCTTTCTTGGCAACTGTGTGAGGTCCAGAAGATAGGGAATTGCTGTCTACTATAGAATATAGTCTTTGTATTTCGTTGAAAAAGGTGCCATGACTCGACTATGCTGGGCATGCGCAGTATGGTTTTTTTGTTTTAATATTTGTTCTTCTGTTTTTTGCATTGTTCTCTGTGTCCTGCGCCTTCATACACTTTTCTTAGAATGTAACAACCAGTTGTTAGTCAGCGTCTATGTCGTCTCCAGTCTTCCTTTGTCCTGTTTATTGCGCTGCTTAAGCATGAACTCTTACCAGCTAGCCCAGTTTTATGTTCTCGTAAATAAATCTTTTCATTTTTTATTTTGTATACCGATGTGCCGGAAAAATGAAAACGCATAGCAGGGTTGACAAACACATCTGCGTTCAATTTTTTTTTGTCCTGAACCTGTTTGAACCGGTTCGAACCGGTTCGGGACGGTACAAACCGGTTCGAACCGGAACGAAATGGCCCTCTGGAGCCGAACCCGGAACTGAACCCAAAAGGCGTGAACCCGAACCCGAACCGAACCCGAAAAAATGCCGGTTCGACACCCTGTATGCAGGACTATCAGCCATACCGATTAGAATGAGTAGTGGTTGGTGAAAGCTACACCAAGCCAGAGGCGACACAGCAAAGTTTCTTCTCGTCTTGGTAGGCCTGATGGTAGCCGGAGCTTCAGATCTGGGTCCAAGGATTGTAAGCGGGAATTGCAAAATTGGCCGGAATTCCACGCGGCAAGCGTGATGTCCCGCGCAAGTGCGCGAAGCCTGCTCGCTGCATCCGATCTCGAAATGGGGATCGACACAAAATCGCCGTCGTTGTGAGCAGTTCGCGCGACCTCATCCGCGCGGTGATTACCTGCTATGCCGCTGTGCCCCGGTAGCATTGGTAGACAATGTCATGTCCTTTGTTGATGGCAGAGTGATGTAGCTGTCGAATTTCAGCGGCCAGTTGTTCATGGGCTCCACGGCGAAGAGCAGCTTGTAAGCCTTGGAGGGCAGCTTTCGAATCAGTGAAAATAGACCACCACTGAGGGCACTGCTGACTGATGTATTCAATGGCGACACGAAGAGCCGTGAGTTCTGCACCCGTCGAAGAAGTGCGGTGACCTGTCCTAACTCTAATTTCTGTAGTGCTTGCGGGTATGACGACGGAGCCAGAAGAAGAGATAGGGTTCACTGAGCCGTCGGTGTAAACGTGCACCCGGTTTGCATGGTGCTCATGTAAATATTCAAGGGTGACTTGTTGTAGTTCTGTCGGCGATAAATCTATCTTCTTCCTGATGCCAGGTATCGAAAGAAGCACACGGGGATTGTGCAGGCTCCAAAGTGGCGAGGATGGTCTAGAGGCGGGTGTAAACTGGGACGGCAGAATGGCGGGATGTGCGTCAATGATGTCTGTAAACGATGTGCGCGGCCTGGTAATAGGAAGACTGGCAAGATGGTGAGAGGGAACCCGGGAAATGTGTCGGAAATGTGCCGTCAGTGCGTCAACTGTTAAGTAGGTAGAGATTGGATGCTCCTGGGCGATAAGTACAGATGCGGCCGTAGAGGCACATTTCGGCAATCCTAGGCAAGTCCGGAGAGCTTGAGCTTGAGCGCTTTGCAGACTTCGTATGTTCGTTTTTCGAATATTTCCAAGTACAGGGATTCTGTAGCGAAGAAATCCCATGAATAAGGCGTTGTAGAGCTGCATCATCGACCGCACCGACGCTCCCCACGACTTTCCCCCAAGAAAGGCGAGAACGTGAGAAATCGCTGTGAGTCTCTTTTTCATGTATGAGATATGAGGGGTCCATGATAGATTTCGGTCGATGATAACTCCCAGAAACCGATGGCTCTTTACGTAGGGTATTGCTGTGCCGTTTATGCACACGGTATAAGGAGACATGTTCTTTCGTGTAAAGGCAACCAGCGAGCACTTTTCGGTTGAAATCTGTAGGCCTTGCTGGCGAAGGTAGGCCGCAAGAATACTTGACGCCTTTTGAAGTCTCGCTCGAACTTGTGGGCGCGTAACTCCGGATGACCAGATACAAATATCATCCGCATATATTGAGAGTTGCGCCGACTGTGGTAGTATATCGACAAGCCCGACATGTGTAAGGTTGAACAGCGTTGGGCTGAGCACTCCACCCTGCGGGACTCCACGGGAAGTGAAATGAGAAGATGTTGGGCCTTCCTCTGTCTGCACAAAGAGAGATCTGTTGGATAAATAACTACGTATCCAGCAGAATACGCGGCCACCAAGCTCGGCAGCTTCCAGAGCGTCCAAAATAGCCTGGTGGGTTACATTGTCGTATGCGCCCTTTACATCCAGGAACAATGCCGCGGTCAAGCGCTTCAAATGTTTTTGGCGCTGGACGGATGACACTAGGTCGACCACGTTGTCGATTGAAGAGCGTCCACGTGGAAACCCGGACATTATATCTGGATATATGCGGTAGCGCTCCAGGAACCACTCAATGCGTGTAAGTACCATCCTTTCCAGTACTTTGCCAACACAACTAGCCAGCGCAATTGGACGGTATGATGTCAGGTCAAGAGGTGATTTCCCTGGTTTCAGGAGCGGAACTAGACGACTGGACTTCCAATCGTCTGGATCTGTGCCCTCATTCCAGGACTTGTTATAATGCTCCAGAAGGACACGCCTAGCTTCTTGTCCAAGGTTTGCAAGTGCAGTGTATGGCACACCGTCGGGTCCCGGCGATGATGATCGTCTGCAACAAGCCAGCGCGGCGTCAAGTTCCTCCACGGAGAAGGGAAGGTCCGTCCGAGGATCCCGAGAAGCAGGAACATCGCTGCAATGCAGCGTCGCAGATGGGGCAGATGGTCCTGCTACCCTAGCGCAGAAATCCTCAGCTACCTCGACCTCGCCACGTCGTTGGAAGAGTGCAAGAGACTTGAAAGGGTGCAGCTGGTGTGGGGATGTTCGAAGGCCACGAACTACATTCCAGATGCGTGACAACGGTTTCCGTGGATCAAGCGTTTCACAGAATGACCTCCAACGTTGTGCCTGTACTGCTTGAATTCTGCGCTGAATTTTCTTTTGCATGCGCCTCGCATCTCTGAGGTCAAGGCGCGACTTTGTGCGTCGGTACATACGCTCGGCCCTACGCCGCAGTGATCGCAGGCGCTGCAATTCCATATCGAATTCCGTGTACTTTTTAATTGGGGTGAATAACCGTGTCGCGTTCTCCATGGCCTCCTTAACTTTCTCTTCAAAACTTGCGGATGAACCTTCTCTGGATGCATCTTCCATAAGTGCTTGAAACACTGTCCAATCGATGCGTCGCATGCGTGTGGCAGAGGTGCATGTGGAAAGGCCAGTAATGGTCAAATATGTAGGGATATGGTCACTGCCGCGGGTTTCAATATCCGAAAACCACCGTACATTGCTGATAAGGCATCGAGAAACGAACGCCAAGTCAAGGCAGCTGCTGTAAGTTGTCCCTCGAATATAAGTTGGGGAGCCGTCATTTAAACAATGAAGATCATGGTCAGAAGCGAAGGACACAAATTTCCGTCCCCTAATGTTCATTCTAACGCCTCCCCACATTGTGTGGCGAGCGTTAAAGTCACCCATGACGATCCAAGGGCCGGGTGCAACCGCGATCAGGTCACTCAGTCGTGCGGCGTCAAATCGACTTGATGGAGACATATACGCACCCACAAGCGTAAACGTGAGATTACGCTTCTTCACTGTTAGACAAACGTACTGGTTGTCGTTATTAGGGGGAACTGGATGAAGCACATATGTAAGTTCACGCCGAATGTAGATGATGACTTTACTGTTCCCTCGGTGCGTGGGAGATGCAAACGCCTCGTAACCTGACAGTCGCAATATCTTCGGCACATTAGGCTGACAAATGATAAGGATGGGGAAATTGTTTACGTAAACATACTGCCGAATATCTGAAATTCGGGGCTGAAGTCCGCGGGCATTCCATTGAAAAATGAAGGCTTGCCTCAGCTGCTTTTGAAATGTTAATGCTGGGGGAGCCATTGTTCCTGCTACTGTAACGCCGCTAGGACTGGTGTTAGCGCGTCTAGTACTTGCAGCGCATTCTGTGCCGCTGGCGTACGCAGGCCTGCCAGCACAGCGCGGATGGCACTCAGGATGGACTTCAGCATTGCCATAACCTGTAGTTCTTGGCCATGGCTGAGATCTTGGCCTTTCTCCGGATCAACAGTAGGCGCCGAACTTGGAGATGGCATTGACTTTCCTGACCCAGTGGATGTGGGAGGTTTCGGGAGTGACGGCCAGGTAACGGCCGATGCAGCAAGTCCGGCCTCATCAACTGTCGGGCTCCCTTGGTGTAGTACGGCAGGCGGAGGAGGAGGATAAGTTGCAGCAGTGCTAGAGGCCTCTCTGTCAAAAGTGACGGCTTTCTTAGAGGACCTTCGACGACCCGAACGACGTCGTCGCACCTTAGCAGCGGCCTCTCTGTGCGTGGAATGGTCTCGAACTATTTGTTTCAACACTGCTCGTTCATTCTTGAGGCGTGGCCAGTCTTTCGAAGAGGAATCGTGAGGGCCACGGCAGTTGGCACACTTCAGGGTAGTCGCGCGGCAAACGTCGCCGCAATGTCAATCAGAGCATCTAGAGCACACGATGTTGTTCTTGCAGACGCCACTCACGTGTCCGATCTTCATGCACTTTCTACATTGCAGTGGCTTGGGCACGAAAGGTCGAACTGGGTGGCGAAAATGCCCAACTTTCACATACGACGGTATGCAGTCGCCCTGGAATGTGAGCTTGATGGACTGAGATCTTCCAAGGCGCTGAACTGCCATTATAGAGATGCTGTTGGACGCTGGCTTGATTAAAATAGGCAAATCAGCGTCAGCGATGGAAATGTCGACGTTGTAAATGACACCTGCTGTAGTGCCGCTGTCTTGGAGGACATGGGAGCGTACGCTGATGTCGCCGAGTTTCGTAACGGCGGACAGATTTTGCAGTCTGTCCAAGCCGGCAAAGCTGCGCACATCTTTCGACGACCTTGGAAGAGGAAAGTCCTTCACAGCTTGAATTTTGACGGGATCTGGGCGTACACCAGAAGCGTCAACGAGGTGTCCGAGAATAGTGAGTTGGCGACGACCGAACTTGCATTTCGATGAGTTCCGCTGAAGTCCGGGGTTACGAAACACTGTCAGAATATTGGAGAGGCGCTCGAGGTGCGTGGCAAAAGTAGGCGAGAAAACCACAACATCGTCTAGGTAACAGAGGCAAGTGGACCATTTAAAGCCGCGAAGAAGGGAGTCCATCATTCGTTCGAGGGTAGCCGGGGCGTTACAGAGGCCGAACGGCATGACTTTAAACTGGTATAATCCATCAGGCGTCACGAAGGCGGTCTTCTCGCGGTCCTTTTCATCAACGGCAATTTGCCAGTACCCCGATCGAAGATCAATTGAAGAGAAATATTTGGCGCCGTGGAGGCAATCTAATGCATCATCGATCCTTGGGAGTGGATATACGTCTTTTTTTGTGATGCGGTTGAGGTGCCGATAATCAACGCAGAAGCGCCAGCTGCCGTCCTTCTTTTCACCAGGACGACTGGTGAAGCCCAAGGACTTCACGAGGGCTCGATGATGTCTTTTGCGAGCATCTTGTCCATCGCTTCAATATTTTTCTTGACCTCATGTCAGGACACTAGGGGTCGCAGGGTTAAGAGTTGGCCGATGCATTTTGCAGCTTTAGCTCACTCCAACACGCGCACATCTTTTTCTCGCCAAATATACTTGAGACATTGGCCGCGCATTATACTCTTATATCAGGGGAGAGTGTCAGGCTAACGGTCCTACCCTAATAAGGAGAGAAGACAATCTCTGTGCTGCCCCTCCGCCCTTCTCAATTTTATTGTTTCAACCAAATGCCTCAGCAAAAGGATACTGAAGAGAGCTCTACCCAATTATTTTTATGACTAAAAGTCAATTTTATGGTTCCTTTCTGCCATGTTGATACTCTCTTGGCAGCAACCAAATGCTCCGTCGCTGAGATAATTCGACTGGAACAATTAACATATTTTTTCCGGCTAGCCTTTTGAGACCCCTACCTATTGTCAGAGGCGAACCTCAAGTTTACTTTAGCGTTCTTTTAAATGCCGTAGAAAGTTCTGATCGCGGACATCATGTGGCCTACATAGTTACAATTATCCCTGAGTCGCAGGTGTACCTATAAGTTTTGAGGTATGGTTTTTTACCACATCGACACGCTTTATTTGCCCTAAATTATGCGGCACCGTTATCCCTGAAAAATCGAGTTAAGTATTCGCTTGCATTCATAGTGTATGAGTGGCTGGAAGGGCGTTAAGTCAAGGTATTGAGCTAGATTAGTCGTCCTTATGCCCCTTACAGTCTGCAGCATCCTTCCAGCTCTGTCTTCAGCCACTTTCACTCAGTATCTCATCTGTGAAAGGTATGCAAAAATCTGTGCAAAATGCGCGTGCCCGTGGAGCAAGCGCCAGCTAAAAAATCTCTGGAAACGAAAGCGGCGAAACACACCCAAGACATATATGTGGTAGGCCACCTGCCTTGAATGCGAAAGGCACTGGGGTTGAATTCCTGCATAACTAGATACCACAAGTTTTATACTTGTTAGAAGCAATGCTCTTAAACAGAAAGTAGGCGTTCCGACGAGTTAGGCGCCTGAGGAAGAAATTTGCACACGGGTCATGAAAACTAATGCAAGAAAGCTTGCGATGGCACTTGGTTTCGCTTAATTCGATGCTTTTACTCGACTGCTTTTACTCTAAGCGGAGGCTGCCGGTAGTGACACAATTTTTTTCGATGTTGAAGGTCGCCGGAGGTGAGTGCGAGTGGCTGACCGGAACTTCTAAAGGGTGGAGTTTCTTGGAGGTGGACCGAGGATGGTGGATGATGGGTGGCCAGCACTCTACCTAGGGCTGAGGTAGAGGGGTGACTGGTGCTTCTCGAGAGCAGCTGACTTGCCTGCTGCGCCGTTCAATTCGATGTCACAGTTGGTGTTTGTTACTGCTGCTGCGTGGGATTCTCAGTAATAGTAATAGTTAAAATTGCAACCCTATATTTTGGTTCACTACCTTGCAAGTTATATGGATTCACATGCTTGCTCCCGTCACTCGCGATTGGTATTATTATGCAGTTAGTATAGCTGTGATACCTATGCGTATGCGAATATCGAAAATTTCGAATTGCAATGAACTAATCAAAATGCCTATTTCAGAATGGTTACTCTTTCTCTGTCATAATGGCAGCTTTAGTTACACATACGTAGAGACTTTGCACATGTAAACGTGAGAACTCCAGATGGGATGCGCGTATGTCGTCTAGAGCGGTTTTCAATACATCTGCGCGACGTACGCTGCAAATGGCACTGCGGAAGTATTGAGCTCACGTGGAATTGCTCGCGTATGCTACTCCGCGCCATCTGTCTCCAAGTATGGACAATGGCACAGCCAAAATCAATCAACATACTTTATTTTCACAGAGAAGAGATACATTGAGAGAAAAGGGGACACGGAAAAAAGCTGCACAGCAGCAGCTTGACAGCGCTCCACCACCAAGGCATCAGTGACAAGGTGTTCGTTACAACTGGTCCTTTGATAACTGTTATGTACAGTACGCAAAATCAATATTACAGACTGGTTCACGGTGAAAACAAAAGATGGCACGGAAAAACTGTGTTGCAATTTTTCCAGACACGATGCTTACAGAAATATTTTGGAAATGTCGCTTTTGCTTAGTTCAATTACGGCTACTTGTGGCTTCATGAAGTTGTTAAGTGTGCTTGGGAGGGTGTGAGCAATTCGTTGACGGGCCATAGTGTGTGGGAAAGGAATTTTTCATGGTGGCTGATGGCGATGAGATTAAGCGTAGTCCTTTTTGTGCAGATTACAGAGAGTGAGAAATGAATCTAGCTTCCCTTCTGCCGTTCTAAAGTAACTTATGAGTTTGCACTTGTATATATTGTCACCTGGTGTTGTCAGGTGGGGCATGAAAGGGACGACGTTGAAGTGTAGCGCGCTGGCTAGCTCTCGTTTTCTGCCTGCCAGTGACCTGCCAGTGACCATCGTCCGTGACATATTTCGGTGGAGGTGCTGGCTAAACATCCCTCCATATGTCTCTTACTTCTCCGGATATCCTGCGCTCTTGTCCTTCGATTCTCGACACCCCTGTGCACCCTGCTAGCCGGAGAAATCAAGGCCTAACTCCCGAGCACGGGCCTTTTGAGTTTGCCAGGGCACCACCCATTGACCTGTCATGCAAGCTGTGGCCTACTGCACCTTACAGAGTCCGCGACTGCCCAAACTTTTCGACAGCAGTCAGCTCAAAGACGTCGAAGACTGTCTGGTCGAGTTTGAACGCGTCGCCTCGTCCAACCAGTGGGACGCCCCTGCCAAGCTTCAAAACGTCTTTTTAGCCTGGAGGATGGCGTACGTACCTGGTACGAGAACCGAGAAGGCGCCTAAACATTATGCCGCGAGTTCCACCGAAGCCTGCTGGAGACCTACATTAGCACGGATCGTCGAGAACGGGCGGAACGGGCTTTGCAATCTGGCATTCAGATGCGGAACCAGACTGTAACTATGTACGGGGAGGACATGACCTGGCTCTTCCGGCGAGGTGACCCACCATTCCCTAAGAGAAAAAGGTACGCCAACCCATGCGCGGCGTCAAAGAGCAACTGTTCGCTGACCTCGTGCGCAGTCTACCAGGGACTGTTGCAGAGTTCCTTACGGAAGCGATCACGATGAAGAAGATGCTCCTGCGGTGGTCTGCCACCTACGACAGGCCGGTGCTCGCCGCTTTGGATACAGATCCATTTCCCACCTTCGGGGCTAACCCTGATCGCCGCCATCTGATTCGCGCCGTTGTGAGCGAAGAGCTCCAGACGCTTTTGGGGCGCTCCCTAGCCAACGGTCGGCTCTCTCACTAGCCTCGTCGGCGATGCTGCGGAAAACAAGACCGAACTGCCTTGTCAAATGTGAAGAGGTACTGAATGCCGGTTATATTATTTGTTGCGGCATAAGAGCTTCATCGGCCACGTCTGTTACAGTACAAAATTTAGATTGAAGCAGAAGGTTTTAGATTGAAGCAGAAGGTACATTTCAAAAACGTAATTCACAAGGTTATTTTACACAACAAACTCTACACTGATGAGCTTTTTCTGGGATGTTATTCACGCCCAATTTAAGAAGTTGCTTTAAACACAAAATGAGTTGCTCGAAGCAAGGGGCCTTGCAGCCGCACGTACAGTCTTTGCCAAAAGTAGCCAGGCCGCATGGTTTGCTTCTCATTCGTATTGTAGCGCCCTGACAGCGTCCCTGAAGATCAAAAAAGTTCTTTAAAGGTGAGAACAGGGGTTCTCCTTACCATACAGAGACTTAGGACTTGAGGGCTGGCATAACAGCATTAATATACGGCTGAGAAGCAAACCGTGCAGCCTGGTTAGTTTTGCAAAGACTGTACCTTTTGCTGCCGCTCTTGCAGGTGCTTGCAGCGCCCTTTCACACGAAGGTTTCTTAGCACCTTCGTTCTGAAGGTCATGACTGCGGACGGGCAGGCGCTTAGAAGGAACGGCCGTCTTCTTGAAAGGCCTTTTGGATGGAGTCCACGTGTCTATTAACACAAGGTATATCAGTAGCATACTCCTTGTCCGAGAAATAGAAATACGCGAATTCTTTAATTGCGGTTAAAGAATGTAGTGCGAAAAGACAAGGACAATCGAAGAAGTGGACAGGACTGACGCTGACTACCAACACATTTATTCCCAGAATTGGGCAACATTTATAATGCCACCCAAGACCCACGTGACCAGATAAAGCAGCAGGCGCGATAAAACTGTGGTAAAAGTGGAAGCAAAGCAGAGTCAAAGCAGTTTCGCGGTATTGTTTTTGTTTTGGCTTTTCCTCTTCGTGTCTGCCAATTGGCTCACGCTGAGTGGACAGTAAAAGTCGATAATTCATTCTTTAATTCCTGGTTTCTTTTGATTCCTCCTGGTAATTTAGTCATTTAGTTTTTTTTTGGTTGGTACGGCCCCACCGCGGTGGCTGAGTGGTTACGGCACTCGGCCACTGACCCAAAAGACGCGGTTTCGATCCTGGCCGCGGCGGCTGAATTTTGATGAAGGCGAAATTCTAGAGGCCCGTGTACTGTGCGATGTCAGTGCACGTTAAAGATCCACAGGTGGTCGAAATTTCCGGAGCGCTTCACTACAGCATCCCTCACAGCCTGAGTTGCTTTGGGACGTTAAACCCCAATAAACCAAACTTTTTTTGGTACGGAGGTGACGTTGCGTCGCCTCGATGTCCTGTTTCTTCGATGTTCTGTGGACGATGTGTATCTGTGTTAGATAGTTTTCCCACACTTGCTGCTTTATCTGGTCACGTGGGTCTTAGACGGCATTATAAAAGCTACTCAATTCTCTAAATAAATGTGTTGGTAGTCAGCGCCAGTCCTGTCCACTTCTTCGTTTGTCCTTGTCTTTTTGCGCTGCATTCTTTAACCTTGATTACTGACCAACAAGCCCAAATAGCCACTTTAGTTCTTTAATTGCGCCAGAAGACCACACATTTTTGCTCGCCTAACATGCCAGGATCGCTCTGAATGCAACAGCGCCAAATGTCTTTGCCATCGGTCATCAATTTTTTTTCGGACATGCCTAAGTATTATAAAATTAACCGTGAAGTCTAAGACAGCACTAAGGCCGCCAAAAAAAACAACGCTGCTCCGTTTTCAATACTAGAGTTCAGTAGACTAACCTTGTTGTTAAGTATGCACCGTGTTCGCTCAGTATTCGTCTTTGCTGAGGTGCTTTCAGAACGTGCCAAAAATAAACACAAGAGTACGCTCAAGGAGATCTTAAAACGTATACTTCAAACGATACGTTGCAGCTAGCGCGCTAGCGATGTTTGCAGTACAAAGCCGATCACACATGTATAGAACGCTCGAGATGTGTTTTGTGGCGGAAATAAAAGTGAAATTCTGAAGAAGTCGCTATGATACTTGAACTCACGGTGAGGAGAATGCACTTAGTCACTATCTTCGCCATGGTTTACAGCTCTTAGCGAAGTAGCTTTAATAAAATTTGAGTGTATGTTCTCCCTAGCAACACGCTCGAGCGCTGTGTACAAGTATGGTCGGCTCTGCACGTCGTTCCTGAAGTACGGTTTCCGTTCGAAAGGCCGAAAAAGCACGCTTAGCTATTGTGATCCAGAATAGGTCACCCGGCCCGAAATGTTCACTGTATACTGTCATTGGTTCAGTAACGCATTTACCAATTCGAAGCATCGTCGCCCATGTCTTCCTCCTACGGCGGTCCGAAGGAGACGCGTGACGGCTTATCTTGCCCCTCATAGAACGATTGGTGCACTGAGGTACCGAGAACATCCTGTTGCTGTTCTATGCCATTTCGCTCATTTCTAGACACTATTATAGGTGCTAGACCAAGGAAACAAGAAGCATAAAACGCGTTAAGAGCACAAAGTCCGCGAGCGCCGCGAGCTCTGAGTTCCCGCAGTCAACACAAAGCGTTGATCACCGGCTCGAAGTTTCGAGCGATCGCCGTGTGGCGGCGACATCATCTGTGAATGTTGCGAATAACCACAGAGCAGGGCCTTATTGGCCGGGGCCTGCGCACTGACCTCCCTCTATTCCCTTATCCCACTAACCGAAGGGTCACCCTATTAAAAAAAATTAGCTGTGGCTTAGCTGTGGTTAAGCCTGAGTGATTGCGAGAGCAATAGCTACCTGGCTGCGCTAGGCTCTGCTGGTGGTTTGGCATATAGACGATTCTTCGGCATTCAAAGAGTCCATGAAACTACTCTCGCTTACTGAACTTGTAGAACGCCGCCGGGCTCGCCATTCTGCGGCATAGGCGCGTTGCTGACCCAACTGCTCTTGCCTTTCTTCATCTGTCTCCTCGGCACGGCGCCTTTCGCTGCAGCGACGCCTTGTACAACTCCACACACATGGCTAAGGGGAGCGCGCCTGCGGCGCCCCGTTTATCCTCTCCTAGCGAGCGCCATCACGCGGCGGGCCGAGGAGGCCGTCACGTGGTAGCCGCAGCGCTGAGCGAAGGAACGACTACGGCCGAAGAGACGAGTTGGGGCCCCTGCTCTCATCTGGTCGTGACGTCACGCTGTCACGTGGTCGTGCGCCGCAGCTGCGCCGGAGCGAAGGAACGACCTCCACCGACGGCAGAAAAGTGCTAGCAGTATGGCTTTCGCAATAAAAGTCTATTACAGGGAGCTCAGCCACGGCAGCCATAACACCTGATTCCCATAACACATGCAGCTTGAGCACTTCTTAATTCCTCATGCAGCTGTCACGTACGAACGAAGAAACCATTGCGCGGTGCCTAGCACTGCGGCACTATACAGCAACATTACGTATCACGGATGCGTGGCGCCATCGCTGCTCAGCGTTCGAAACTAGCAGATGAGCCCTTTGTAGCGAAAATATCTATACTCCGCGACAACGTCTGGAAAGGAAGCGGCCTCTACAGTACCGAAAAATGCCCTCTTTTTCTTCGCAGCGGAATAGCTTCCGCTTTCAGTCGTAATATTAAGGCGGAAGCCTTTTATCCCTCATCGTTGTCGACAGAAGGTTGTCAGCAGAGGTGCCACACTTTTCGGTTGGTCGAAATGGTTATTACGTCAGAGTGCGGGGATTCGAACTAATGAGCTCACCCACGGATGCCTGGGGACCCCTATTGGAGCACATTGCAACAAATAAAATAGTTGTCGTTCGCTCTGACAGTGGACGTAAGGTGTCGTTGGATGACCACATTACATACCTCATTACTGCGAACCAGGGATGTTACATATAAAGTCTTCTGGAGTGGAAGTGACGTCCAAAAAGTGAGGCCAACGTGCCGCCCCAGTCAAGCGCGCGGCCTGTTTACGGATATTTCTTTACTGCATAGCCATATTCTGCGTTATGGCCATGCAGTGACAGAGAAGCTGATGACAGAGAGGCCTCGACAGAGAAGCTGATGAACATGGGGGTGTACGGCACCTATGAGAGCACAGCGAAACCATGCTCAGATTTCAACTGGAAAGAGTTAGAAGAACAGCCGCTGGCCGCGCACTACTGGTAAAGCTAGGATAGCCGGCAGAAGACGAGGGCGAAGACAAGACAGACATTGACAGCCAAATTAGGAGCACTTTATTGGTTAAACCAGTGCCCAGAAACATGGACCAGAAGAACCACGAAGGAAGACGGGCGGCGAGATCATTGGAATTGGACGTGTTCCTAAAGAAGAAACAGATTATTTTGTATGTTGACGCGTCCAAGTACAGAACGAACGAAAATGCTAGGACGGTAGCAGTAGTGAACGCCAAAGGGAAGATAATTACTGTTGCATCAGAGCGCACAAGGACTACACAAGCAGCGGAAGAGATCGCCATAGCCATAGCCCTGACGGATTCTCAGACTGCAGCGAGGGCACGCAGAGATGGAAGGATCGGCCGAAAAGCCGCGCGGATCCTCTTCGAACAAAAACAACGCAAACATGGATCAAACAACACAAACATTCAACACACCATCATTTGGGTCCCTGACACTGGGGTTGAGAAAAATCTCATGGTAGACACCGTTGTCCGAGGGTTCACGAACCGGAGGGCGGGTTTGCCGGTCGAACCCTTCAGCACGCCAGAATCTTACGGAGAGGCAACGAAGGCGTTGTTGGGAGCGCACAGGAAGTACTCGATTCTGGCGGATATCCTCAACAGAGAGCAGGCCACCACGCTCAGACGATTACAAATAGACACCTACCGAAAAAGAGCCATGTATCATAAAATGTGGCCGGACAGATACGCGAAAGAGTGCGTGTGGTGTGGGGGCTGCGCCACAACGTAGCACGCCACCTGGCGCTGTGAAAAAAGGCCTTTATTACCAAAGATAAATAGCCCTATAGCTTTCCTATGTAGCCGTATGGCTGCGCTCAGGTGGATGTCAATGCGTAATTACTCCCTTATTATAAATAGCCCTAGTCTAGAGCAGTGGGAGGCCCTCCTGACTGACTCCGACCCGAGCACACGGCTTATGCAGGTGACGAGGGCCAAGGCAGCGTTGGAGGCAAACGGGCTCCTGGAAGAGGGAAGACCGACCACTGAAGCTCCACATGTATCTATCCCCCACACCCTTTTCCCTAAAACTTACTTTTGCAACAATTAATGTTTTTACTACTACTTTACTGCATGGCGACACCGCTTGGATTAGCGTTGGTGTATGGTGTCATGAATGGTCCCTGAGCATACTAGTAGCATTTTGACAGATCATGGTCGGTTCGTGCGTCGCATTCGGCTGTGTTAACCGTGTGAAAACACCGGGGATAACGTTTCACAAGTAAGCCGAACCTTTTCTTTGTTTGCTTTTGAGTGGAGCCTGTACGTACCTTTGCGGGTTATATACCCTTGTTCTAGTGTTTGTGGACCCTCAATCTCGCCTGCTCATGCTAAGCGAGCGCTTGCACCTTCGCTGCGCTCGTAGTATACTTATTTTCTTTACGTGTTTACGTCTATGTAGGCTTCTACGGTCACGCATTGCCGGTGTTGCCTTGATCTTATGCTCGCTGCCTTGTGAAGAACTTGATATTTTAGTGTCGGTCCCGTCGTACTAGCACTGCGCCTGGGTTCGTTTTTAACATAAGTTGCTTTCTCGGCCGGCGCGACGTCCGCTGGAGGTCGCTGGTACGATGTTTGCTTACGCAGTTTAGAGGCCGCGCTGTTCATATTCATATACGCTACATTTGATTAGCACCCGCTGTTCACTGGCAGCGAAAAATCGAAAAATGCCTGTGGATCTGATACATGTAAATTCGAACAACGCCGTCAATGCTGTTTAATGCTCGTGTCATATCTCCATCCTCTACAAATGCAAACCCTCTTTGCAACGTTTCCCCTATTACAGGTTTCCTAAAGGCGCTACTGTACGCTATTCATGGGAGCGGGCTGTTCGTCGAGAGGGTTGGAGGCCGAAAGACGCACACCGCCTTTGCTCAGTCCATTTTGATAGCAGCTCTTTTGACAGAAACTGGGCAGACAACAAGGCTGCGAGAGGGCAGCATACCTACCGTCTTCTCAACGTATCCAGCACATTTACAACAATCGGTGAGTGACTTAGTAATTTTAAGGGCTCATATTGATGGTAATGCTACTAAATAATAAGAAAGAATCAAATGACCTGTTGACAACTTTTTTCGAGGAAACTTTATAGTCAATGGAGGGAGACTTATTTTTTTTATTCATATTGCAGCGAAGAAGCACACACACACAGGGAAGGAACACGCAAAAAAACACGGAGGAACGCTGCACTCGTAACTGGTTTACTGCGAAAAGATTTCGAGCTTAAAATGGCTCACGCATCTGCTCACTACAGAAAGAAAACCATAACAAACACGTGCCAAGAAATAACATCTTATCATATTGCCACAAAAAGGTTGAATTCCGAAGCGTACAAAAAAAAAAAAACGGATGCATCACTAATGCAGCAATCTGCTTTTTCCTTTATGTGAAAGGCCTCCAGGAGTTCACGTGCCGTTTTATATTTGCTTCGGCCTAGGAGACTTATTTCGTTTATGGTTTGTCATGTGCGGCTAAAAAGAAAGCGAAATCCTCCCAAGACTCGCATGATGCCATCAGTGCCTCATGCCAGTGATGAAGAAGGAGAGGAAGTGGATCCTGCACCTGTGTCAGCAACAAAAGACTGGTACCGGCAGAAAGCTAGAGATTCTGAAGACCAGGTCGAGCAGTTAAAAAAAAAGTGAAGACACTCCAACAGTGTAAGCGAAGATTGGCAAAGCGATATAATGACACACAAGAAGCACTTACAGAACTTAAAGAGAAAAAATTGTTTTCAGAAAAAGGACAGGAATTCTTTGAAGCATCATTTTCACTTGACATCCAACAGCTTCTTTCAAGAACGACAGACAACGGGAGCCAAAAATATCCGCCTGAGTTGCGCACCTTTGTATTAACTTTGCACTTTTATTCACCTGCCGCATACGAATATGTGCGCAGAAAGTTCACTAATGCTTTGCCCGCACAGCCAACACTGCGCGATTGGTACATGTCTGTCAACGGTGAGCCTGGCTTCACAACAGAAGCATTTGATTTTCGAAAAAATGTGGATCAAGATCGAGATGAGCCTCTGTTTGCAGCACTCATGGTGAATGAAATGTCTATCAAAAAGCATGTACAGCTCGTTGGCAACAAAGTTGTCAGATACGTTGACTTTGGCACAGAGATGGCTGATGACAGCCTGCCAGGGGCAACAAATGCATGCGTTTTCATGATTGTTGCTCTAAACATGAGACTTAAGGTGCGCGTTGGGTACTTCTTTGTAGACTATCTCTCAGGGCAAGAGAGAGGAGACCTGACAAGACAGTGCCTCTGCAAGCTGGCATCAGCAGGAGTTGGTGTTGTGTCACTAACTTTTGATGGAGTGCCATAAAACATCACGATGGCGAAATCTCTTGGCACTGACCTCAACCTCCGGTCGGGCAACATCAAGACTTCCTTCAACCATCCATCAGATTCTTCAAAAGAAATATACATAATCCTTGATGCTTGCCACATGGTGAAATTAGTTAGGAACTGTTTAGGGTGAGCTGGCGAGCTCATCGATTCTAAAGGCTGTCACGTTAAGTAGTCATTTATCTAGGCACTCGAAGCATTGCAGCCAACAGAAGGACTACATCTCGTGAACAAGTTAACAAAGGTGCATCTGGAATGGCAGAAACAAAAGATGAAAGTTAAACTTGCGGTACAAACTTTGAGCTCTTCTGTCGCTGATGCACTGGACTTTTGTGAATTAACCTTGAAGTTACCTCAATTTAAAGGTGCACATGCCACAGCAAGGTTCATTCAACTTTTTGACTGGCTGTTTGACCTTTTGAATTCGAGGAACCCGCTCGCACGGTCATATTGATACAGCTCAGAAGTGGACGAAGAAGAAGTGCTTCGCCATCTCGCTTGTGACGAGGAAGAAGAAGTGGTTCGTCTTCTTGCTGGTGACCGCTCGGCAGACTGGAGCAGTTCTTGTGTCTCTGTGTGCTGTGTAATATTCGTGACAAATCTGGTGGAGGTGCGGGGTACGCTTCCAGACCCGCGTAGGCTACCGACCAATACGGATCTCACCCCAGTTCACCAGCGCCGCGGCCGCCGCCTCCGTGGAGCGTCCCCTGAATTTGGACTCCTTCCAGCTGCAACCTGGGCGACGCAACCCCGGCCTTCGGAGGCACCAGCTGCCATGGCAACTGAGACCACGCTCCCGGCGCACATCCTCTGTCATCAACCACGAACACCCCCGTCGTTTCATGGCGACGTGTTCGAGGACGCCGAGGATTGGCTCGAGATATTCGAACGGGTTGCCCGTTACAACGGCTGGAGTGACAACCGTAAGCTCCACAATGTCTATTTTGCACTTGAAGAGTCGGCTCGGACATGGTTCGAAAATCATGAAGCTTCGTTTACGTCCTGGGAAGCTTTCTGCCGCAATCTTAAAGCCACTTTTCCGAATGCAGACCGTCGAGAGCGAGCAGAAGCTGCGTTACACTCGCGCAACCAGCGCCACAACGAGAGTGTACGCATGTACTACGAGGACATGACTCGCCTTTTTAAGCGCGCGGATCCCAACATGACAGAAGACAAGAAGCTTCGCCACCTCATGCGGGGTGTCAAGCAAGAGCTCTTCGCAGGACTCGTGCGCAGCCCACCAAGCACTGTGGCAGAGTTCCTCACCGAGGCGGCAACTATGGAGAAGACGCTGGAACAGCGAGCCCGCCAGTACAATCGCGACGTCAACACCTTCGGGCCTGATCCCATCTCCATGCCTCCCGGTATCGACGCGGCCTTTCTACGCGAGCTGGTCCGATCCGTCGTCAGAGAGGAACTGCAGGCCTTCCGTACGCCGTCCGAGACGCCATCTTTCACGCCACTGAGCGAAGTCATCCGGGACGAGGTGCGCCTGGCAGCACAACAGCACCAAATTTCCGAGGTTCCTCGCCAGCCTGATGCAAGGCCCACGTATGCGTCCGTCCTGCGCCAGGCCCCTGGGTACGACGTCACTGCCGCGACTCCAGCAGTGCTCTCGTCGAGCTCCCCTCGTGGTGACGCTCCGCCAGCCTATCAGCGACCGCGAAAGAGTGAAGTGTGGCGTGCCCCGGATCGTCGGCCCCTCTGCTATCACTGTGGCGAGGCGGGTCACCTCTACAGGGCGTGCCCATACCGCCGCGTGGGCCTGCGTGGTTTCGCGCCGGACGACCCGTGCCCTCAGAACGGGGAACGACCGCAGGAGATAGCATTCCATCTGTCGTCGCGCCAGAACCACATCACGTCAGGCCACCAGGAGGCTCGATCACCGTCGCCGCGACGCTACCGTTCTCCAAGCCCCCGTCAAGCCGCAGGCTACTCCGGACGCCGTTATCCCAGTCCACGCCGGGAAAACTGATTCCAGCGGCCTCTGGAGGCAAGGCCGCTGATGCCGGGACTTGTGAAGATCCTCCTGCGCCACTACCACGCGACGATGTTTCTCCGGGAGCGAGTAGCGACAGCATCCGACGCGCTACCTCCGATTTGTGCGTCAAAATTGACGGAATCGACGTGACCGCTTTGCTGGATACTGGTGCCGACTATTCTGTCATGTGCCTGGCCCTTGCCGTACAACTGAAGAAAGTATTGACGGGGTGGTCGGGGCCTAGCATTCGCACTGCTGGGGGTCACCTGATTATCCCTGCCGGCAGGTGCACAGCTCGTGTCGATATCCGTGGTTTTGTGTACGTCGGCGAGTTTGTAGTCCTCCGTGAGTGTTCGAGGGACTTGATCCTCGGTCTTGACTTTCTCCACACGAACTGTGCTGTCATTGACCTCCACGAATCACGGGTCACGTTCTCGACGAAACGGGCCGTGGCACGCACTGACACAGACGATTCACGCTTCACTGCTCTGCGACTTGTTGACGACGACGTAATGGTGCCACCCCGGTCCAGTGTGCTAGTTCTCGTGAGGAATGATTTATTCCACGACTACGAAGGTGTCGCTGATAGTCACGTACCCCTGCTGCTCGAGAAAGGAGTAGCCATCGCTCGCGGGCTCGTCCAACTACAAGACGGTTGTGCTAGTGTGCTCCTTACAAATTTTTCCAACGAGTTGCAGCACCTCGCCAAGGGCACGGCTGTCGCCTTCCTGCATGACTTCGCTGTGGTGCCTCAAGTGTGCGCCCTGGAGACAAGCCCTGAAGACCAGGCCCCACCATGCCCTGTCCTTCCGTCCGTCAGAATCAATCCCGATTTGGCGCCTGAGCAGAAGGCTCTTCTCTCGGCGCTTCTAACCGACTTCGCGGGTTGTTTTGCCACAAGCTCCAGGGTCGGTCGTACGCCTGTCGCAAAGCATCGCATCATCACCGACGAGACTACACCACCCGTATGCCAGCGCCCATACCGCGTTTCTTCGACGGAACGCGAAGCCATTAAAAGGCAAGTGGACGAAATGCTCGCCGACGATGTCATTCAACCGTCGACAAGTCCATGGGCGTCACCGGTAGTCCTCGTGAAAAAGAAAGACAACACCCTGAGATTTTGTGTCGATTACCGCAAACTGAACAACGTGACGAAAAAGGACGTTTACCCGCTCCCCAGGATTGATGATGCACTCGACAGACTACGTGATGCCAGGTTCTTTTCCTCCTTGGATCTCAAAAGCGGCTACTGGCAGATAGAGGTGGACGAGCGAGACCGCGAGAAAACTGCTTTCGTGACGCCTGATGGTCTATACGAATTTAAGGTGCTCCCGTTTGGACTATGCTCAGCGCCGGCCACTTTCCAACGCATGATGGACACTGTCTTGTCTGGGCTCAAGTGGCATACGTGCCTCGTATACCTGGACGATGTCGTCATTTTCTCGCCCACCTTCGAGCAACACTTGGAGCGGCTGCGCACAGTGCTCCGGGCGCTCCAATGTGCGCAACTTACGATCAAGCCCGAGAAATGCTATTTCGGTTTTGAGGAGCTTCGTTTCCTCGGCCATGTTGTCAGCGCGCGCGGTGTTCTCCCAGATCCCGACAAGACCGCTGCTGTCTCCAGTTTCCCGCGTCCCACTGACAAAAAGACCCTTCGACGTTTTTTGGGACTGTGCTCTTACTATCGACGATTCGTCCAAGATTTTTCCAAAATAGCTGAACCCTTAACAGCGCTGACCAGAGACGACACACCCTTCTTGTGGGGAAGCGACCAAGAGGATGCTTTCGTGGAGCTCAGATTTGTCACGAATATTACACAGCACACAGAGACACAAGAACTGCTCCAGTCTGCCGAGCGGTCACCAGCAAGAAGACGAACCACTTCTTCTTCCTCGTCACAAGCGAGATGGCGAAGCACTTCTTCGTCCACTTCTGAGCTGTATCAATATAAGGCTGCACTGCAGAAAATGTAGCTTCATGGAAGGCATTCCTGCAGAAGGAAGAAGACTACATCATGCAATTAAGTGATTCAAGGGAGCGTTTGATAATTGAGGGGACGAAGAAAACTGGATTTGTCGGCTTGCTCGTGTGCATAAAGAGCACTGAAGCATTGTTTAATGAACTGATAGCAACGAAGAAGATGACATAGTTGTTAACACACAAGATGTCGCAAGACCACTTAGAAGACTTCTTTGGCTCGATAAGGGGAAGAGGTGGGTACTGCAATAATCCACCTGCCTGCCAGTTTAAAGCAGCTTACAAGAGCCTCCTAATTCAGACGGAGGTTCGCCCTTCTGATGTAGGGAACTGTGCTGCTGATGTTGTGCGTCAGGTTGTGTGCGTCAAAGTGCATCAAGTTGTGTGAATGTAGAAGAATCAACTGCCGTCACACAGCGGAGGTGTACTATACTGGACTCAGTTGACGAGGAACACGACTACGCAGACCGTGTGGATATTCCAAAAAGCTTGTCACCGTTTGTTCGGTTAGTAGTACCTTACGTTGCAGGATTTGTGGTGCGGAAGTTTGCTGCGAGCACATCTTCCGAAGAGTGCCTTGCTGCCCTTCAGCCCAGTAGGCTTCCAGCGCTCACCCAAGCAAAGAGCCGTGGTGGGCTTGTGGTGCTTCAAATCTGTGAGGCTGCTGAGAAGGGCTTTCGAGTATTGGTGGCAGAAACTAAGAATGCCAAGCTGCTTCATGCCAAGTCTAAGTGGCTGGTCATGGAGCTCCTGGCTATGGTGTTTGAGAGAGCATGCTTTTCACAGCTTCATGCGCACCTTTTAGATTGCAACCCCATGGACAGCCATATATACAAACTCTGAGAAAAGATTGCAGAATGCTACCTGAAGATCAGGATACATCACGGTACAAAAGAAATAAACCTAGCAAACTGTAAAGAGAAAGTGCGGTCAATGCTCTCCAGACTAATAATATTCAAAAACCAGCGATTGAGTATGTTTTTTGTTGTTCACATTCTCTTTTTTCTTTTGCTTTCTGTATTATTAGTGAATGGTTTGTAATTGAATTTTTTTATTCTAACATCTGGTGATGCACATACAATAATATGTGTGCCAAATAAATCTTTTGGCTGTTAACCTGTCTCAAATTCTTTTCTGTAGTGCCTTGTGCTGTTAAGCTTCAAAAGCTACAGGAAGTTCTAGGTTGCATATTTTAGTCAAAATACTCCGCAGGACGTGCATTGTTGGATGAGAGTGTTATGTAAGCAAGCTCACATTGTATAAATAGTTACGATGAGGAGTGTAAAGGAGGTGTAGTGCATCTATTAGTATCCCTTTTGAGTCATAAAAGAGAGAAAGGCCGCGTGTTTTCAGCTATCAATCAGCAAATTTCTGCAGTGTCATGCTAAAGAATGCGCGTATTACAAGGGAGGCTAAGAGGGTTCCTTGCATGGATTTTTCTTCTTCCTTCGGGAAATAATTATTGCATTAACACATATTTCAACCCTCGCATAGCATGCATGTCAACATAAGTCTTTCATCTGCAGATTCTTCAACTTGCGGCAAAGCGAAAGCATCCGCGTTTTCCGTGGAGACGAACCACCGCGGCCTGCTTTTGCCCCCCCATCCCCAGGATTCCGGCCCATGCGCCTCGGAAAACCGGTCGCGCCATCTCGCGACAGCCGGCGGCGCGGCGGCGCGTAACTGAATGGCGATGAAAAATAAAAAATCAATATCTCATCACGCATAACAGTTACAAGCGAGCTCTGACCCTGAGGGGTTAAATACCTCATAAAGTTTCTTTTAGTAAAGTTTCATGACTGTGGCTTAAATATTGCGTTTACCCTGCGCGATGAGATATGTTCACATGATGCCTATGACGAGGTCGCGAAAAAAACCCCACTTGTCCTCACTTGATCACTCACCGCTGCCATGATTTACAATATATCGGACTGCTCTAGGAGCTTTAGGTAGCGAAATGTCCCATCTTTTAATTGATGTAAAGTATTTTACATTTGAAAGAGGCAGAATTTTTCCCTGGCTATTTTTCTATTCATCATGCATCCTCAGCATCGGCAAGAAACGTGTGGCGCCCTCTCTTGGTGCGTTTGGCTAGGCGCACGTCTACGGTTTTTTTGCTTGCTTTAAGGAGATCAAGTCATGCCTTGTGAATGCGCGCTTTTATTAAAAGTGTCCCCATCGGATGTAGGCACACAAACATGGGCCGCTACAAGAAAGTGCTCGCCATGTATGGGTATTATAGAGGATTATAAGCAAACTCCGGAGCTTTACAGACACATTTACTATTGCAAACGCATACAGTGGCTACTTGAGGATGAGTGATAGTGGAAATGCGTGCGCATTAACTATACAAAGCCACGAAACTTAGGTATTAGCGCATTAATCGCTACATCTTAAAGCTCAATAGCGTTCAGCTCTTCGAAAGTTTAGGCGATGCGGTCAAAATGCAGCAGGGATGCGTTGAAATCAGTGTACCTCTGTAGTCTCTTTATTGAATATAAAGCTATTTCTGTAAGGGTACAAGCCCAATCAAGCCGAATTCGTTTGGCTTCTTGCTGTACTCCTGTCATCTGTACATATATAGACGCCCATAAGCTTGTACGTTGCAAGTACTGCAGGATTCTATGCAAGAAACCTGGTGCTCCGTTTCGTGCCTGTTTCACTACCTCATTAGGCAATTTGTCCAGTGTAACAATTCGTAGTGTGGTAATTCACAGCATTTCTTCTAGGTTGTTAAAGTGCCTCAAGTTATTCGATCATTCGCCGTAGCTAAGGGCTTCGCCATTGCCGTAATCGCTGCTAATTTCCGCGTTCATGTCAAAAGTGTGTGCAAACTATGAAGCGATAACGAAGAGTTCACAGAACGGCATGTTGTGAGCTATTCTGACAAATCTGCCATTTGCTGTGCAGGAAGCTACGCCTTTTCCCAAAGCTGCAACCCAGAGGCAAATCCAATTAAAATTTTATGACTATAATTTGCATTTATTTGAGAAGTAAACGCCAGCCAAATAAGTGCTTGAAGGATAACACGACGTTTCAAAGCCGGCTCTGTTTCTGCTTTAAGGCGGCAGCTGGGCGCTCCACCCGGGCCACTTGCGCAATGCGCCGCTCGCGCTGTCCAGTAGCGACAGGACGCTACGTGCACGCGGCCTAGAATATGCAGTTAATTTACGCGCGTTGTAAATGTGTACAATAATGCTTACGCACTAGCTTGCGAGCGGCGCGAACTTGATACTTTTTTGCATTTTGTGAATTGTGTACAAAGCTTCCCCGTCTTTTCTGCCGGTCGCTTTCCTCCGTACTTTTCCTCGCTATCCTCTCCCTGTGACTTCCCCGGCTCTGAATTCCGTGAATTCCACCGGCTGCAGCTGTCGTGCTTCCTTTTTGTATTTTTTTTGTCAGTAAACGATTACTACTACTTCTTGAAGGTGCGACTGCGGGCGCGTTGCGGAGCCTTTTTTAAGCCCACATAAGGTCGACCGCAGGGTCACGAAGCTTAAACCGTGGATGTAGGAAAAAGGAGTGGTTCCCAGAAAACATTCAACGTTCTCCTCCGTCATGACTCAAGTAGAAGGCTTCTGCGCAGTTTGGTTCGGTTTCCACCACAATAGTGCCGTCAAAGTCACCCCTGTGGTGGCATGGCTGGGAAGTACGGCCACTGCGCTTCTGTTCATTTGCTTGACATAAGCTTTGTGCTGCTTCACTCTTTCCGTCATATTGTTGGTGTCCCCAGCCTAAGCCTCGTTTACATGAACCGGACTGCGGTAGATCGAATCGGGGGGTCAAGTTGTGTAAGGTCAGCCCGACTCGACGATTGCATGTTTACATGAACTAGATTTTAGCGAGTCGAGACCGGTTCAACTGCAGCGATACCAAGCGTCGAGCAGCGCAGCGGGTGAGGGCAGTGGCAGCCTCCAAGATTGCGGCACGGCACCGGTGTCTCGCAGGCGCGATGGCGCAAGCGTAAAAACAGGACAAGATTGCGGCACGGCACCGGTGTCTCGCAGGCGCGATGGCGCAAGCGCAAAAACAGGATCGTAATTTATGCTCTCCACTCCCGCTAACTCGACTCTTCGTCTCTATCCGGTTTACGTGCTATCTTACGTTGGGATTGAGCGAGTCAACCCCCCCCCCCCCCCCCCCCTGCAGCGGAGTTGACTGGACTCACTTCCTCGACTCCCGGAACCGACTGTGCGGTGTTTATATGAAACCGGCTTTCAACTGAATTCCTCAACTAAACCCCTTCAAGTAAACGCCGCTCTCGACATCATGCACTCGAGCAGGGTTTTTGCGTACCACGCCTTGCATCTTTTCTGTAGGACGACGGGTCTTCGGGACAGGGGAGGAGGCGCCTGATAATGATGTCCGGCTGGTACCCAGTTTCCACCGCTTCCTTTCCGCGAATGCTGGCCAAGGTTTTGCTGACGCCTTTTACGTACAGATTGCATACGCGTTTTTACTCCTGGCGTGTACTTAGCCTACGCGTAGAATTGTTTCGTTGCGTTTTTTTTCATAAGGATGTTTTCTTTTGCTGACAAGTTTTAATGGTGCAAGGGCCGCCTTGCACCAAAGAGCGCCATGGAACAGTGTTTTCTTCTACATAAGGTTTGGTGAAAGACATTTTTCGAGTCAATTCACCTCAGAGAAACCACGAAAAAATTTGTATGCATTGGAAAGCGATAGGTACCCGGGGGCACTGGGAATCGAACAACCGAACCGCCCGCGAACCGCATGCTCAAAGCGGGAGTGGGCATCGCTTTCAACCTAAACTTGCTTGAATTTCAAGCTACCCTTCCGACACAACTCTTTGACAATATGTTCCTCTCAGAAAGGCTATGACAACGCGACACATGATTCGCAGAATTAAATGGATGACGAACACAGGGAGAAAAGGGCGTTATTTTCAAGAGGTACGTAGGTGACCGGTGGCGGGGGTAAGGGGGAGGAGAGAGCAAAGGGCAGTAGGGAGAGGGCGCTGTCTGCTGCTGTACCTTTCTGTGTGCCTTTCTCCTTTTCCCCTTTTACTTTTCCTCGAGCCGTGGACCGCAGGCCGAGCTTTCTTCTAAAGTGCGCTGTTTTTTTTACTTCCGACGCTGAAGAACGACAAAGCTGGCGTGTCTGCCAAACCGGTCCTGAAAGGTCTCATGCATGAACGCATCCTTGCCGGCTCACGTAAAAAAAAAAAAAAAAAACCCTTACAGCTGCTAATGTGCCACTCCTGACTGATGCGGTCAAACATTTCCCAAAAATCCCATCGGAGTTTTTGGAGAGAATCAGTTGCATTCTCTGACGTCCTGGTTACGCAGGACTGCCACCAGCTTTGTGAAGAGAGCAGTGCACGGCACAAAGAGTGGCACAAAAATAAATTTTGGTCCATTTGTCGTGGCTACAGCAAATGCGAATTAGGTGTGTTAGCACTGCGGTTTCGATATTCGAATCCACTGATCACGGCTGCAAGTTGATGCAGAAGATGCCCAAAGCACAGCGCGAGAGACGGGTAGTTTAGGACACGGGATGTTCGGCTGCGGTGATGTAAGAGCGAGTGCTGTGCTGCTGAGGTGTGTCGTATTACGTGTCATGTCGATCTGCTACTGCTTTCCATATGGTTTGAACATGGTTCATGTACATAGAACAAAAGGCAGTGATGTAGTGGTCTGATGCAGTGGCCAGCAAAACTAATCTAATCGCGCCGTCCGGATTCGCAACCCACTCAGTCCGTAAGGTATTTTCTTTTAGTTAATTTTATTTAAAGGGGCACCGCGATGATTTCCTCAGTACCAGTTAATATCATTAAATAGATTCGCCATGCTTTCCAGAGACCAGAGCAAAAAGAATTATTGAAATCGGAACACGCAAACGAAAGTTATTCCACTCTGAAAATTCAAAATGAAAAGCTCAGGCGAAAACGCATTCCACTTGCCCATTTAACTCACCCAGTGCCGAGATTGGGCGCTACCAATCAGAACCGCGCCTAGCGCACACGCAGCGGAAGCGTGCATGCAGTTGTTGCTTTGTCGGGGCTGTAGACAGCCGCGCATTTTGACGGCGTCTCCCCCCCCCCCCTCCCCCCTCGTATACGCGGCACCGTAGTCAGGGCAGGGGTGGCTAATAACAAAGGAAGCTCCCCGAAGTTTCTTTTTTAGTCGGACTGGAAGTCTGTCGGCAGTAGCCCCCTCCCCCCCAAACTCGACTACCGTCTCCTGTCCGGCCTTTCTCTTCACAATTTTGGGCAAGGTGTGTCGACTGGCTTTTTTTTCGCTGCCGTCTTGGTATGGTCACGGCCGGTCTCGACGCGCGCGCTTCCTGGTTTGAGCCAACGTTTTTTGAACAGCACTGGCCGCCACGAAGGTTTGAAGCGGAATGGAAAGTGTCGCCCCTAGCTGTATTCTTGTTAGTTTTCGTTCGCTTTCCCTGCTTCTTTCCAGTTTTTGTGGCATCCAAAAAGCTTTTAGTACTCAGAGACATAATATTTTGGATCTATTTCGCAAGTATAAAGGAACAATATGCAAACTGGACGCCCAACCAATGAGAACGGCAGCGCCCTATCTGGATGCCACCTCATTTCCGCTGCCACAAATGGCCGCCGCGTTGCGACGCCATCGGCTCGAAGCAAGCATTTCTGGCGAAGATTAAAATATCAAATATTATGATTTCGGTGATCTCATTGCGCGTTCAAGACTCACAATGTCCCTTACTCTGCATACAAAGAATAAAGACCCCATGCTTTATCTACGTCGCAGGGTACCTTTAAGGTCAAGAAAACTCCAGACATAAAGACGGACCTAGGCGAACACTAAGAAGCCTCGACCGGGTAAAAAAAAAAAAACTTTGATCGCATCAGGTCGCTGTTGTTCCACTGCCATGGGGAGCAAGACCTTTCTGCGGCCACGTAATTGGTGGAAGCTTCGGAAACCACGTGTCCTCAGCCTGTGTGTCAACAAAACCAGCCGTATTGCGTTTATTTTTTCTTTTCTCACCCAGCGTGTTCAAGGCGGGCTGGCTGTGCGGCTGCCCTCCGTGCTCCCTTTGTTGGCGTGCAAGAAAAGGAAAAGTCGGGTTGCGGCTAACAGGGCTCTGTGCCTTCTTCGTGCGACTTCGAGCGATGATTTGTCAAAAATTACTGCAAGTATACACATCACATAAGACCTGACTAAACGTCCCATAAGCGGCACAGAACTTTTTCGAGACAACGGGACAAGATTTTGCTGCGATAATCAGAGAGCGGAGCCCTAAAAGCCTGACAGTTGCTATCATTAACAACATGGTCGGGAAGGTATCTAAACTGTGAAGGATGAGGTAAATGGGCATAGATAGGACGAGATAAGCTCACGAGCCTGGACAGTGGTTAGATGGAGAGTGAACTGAACAAACAGCCACGAAAAAATACATTTGCGTTGAGGAGCCAGAAATTGAGGTAGCCTCGTTATTGCGTTTAGTAAACGTCCTACATAACGCTAATTGTTTTTTGTGTTACGAAAGTAATTTTTAACTCATTTTTTTTTGTCTGAAACTAGTTTCTGCACGCCAGAAACGGTTTCAGAATCAGCCGGGGCATTGTCATATCGGCTAACAAGAAACATGTGTCATAAGCTTCAATCTCAGTTACAGCACGAACACCTTAAGACACAAGCCTAGTGTACATGAGCATAAAGCGTGGAATAGGAGACTTTAGCGCTGCACCCAGCTTCTCCCCCTGGGACGGTCCGCCTTGCCATGGTAAAGGGGCTTTTGCTCTGAAGAAAAGCTGACGCACAGAGTTTTGCTTAGGGCCTATGCTTACTTCATTTTTTGGTTTGCCTGCGCGATGTCTCATAAAAGCCCTATCGCAATTGGCAGATCACGCCGTGCGCTTTCCATGCTGGAAGAATGTGCTGATCGCACTTTCAAGATTATGCTAAGAGCGGCGTCGACTGCTCACTTCCAGAAGGTGAGCGCGCACGCTTCATTCAGAACGCGCTTGGCAGCGCTACAATGCAGTAGCGCGAGAGCGCAATGAAGTGTTTTTTCTTTTTCATATTTAGCGAGCATTCCATGAAAACTCGAAAAAAGGGCCACTTACGTTGCTACAAAAAACTGGATCGGTTCTTTCGTAACGCCCCTGTACAACTTAACAAAATGCACGTTCCCTTACAGTAAACGTTAAAATTATGTATAATTGATCTTAAATAAGTAACTAATTAAGCGAAAATAAGAAATACTCTGAGGAGCGCCACACAGTGAGCAACAACATGTCGTTGGTTTCACCTAGCTACGCAGCAACCCTTTTTTTTTGTAATCTTTGGTTCAAGTTGCGTGAAACACCCTGAATAGATTTGGCCTGCAATTGCCTCTATCTGGAATGAGGCAGGGGCCCTTGTGCTTGCCTCGTCCTCTGGAATAATGACACACGCACCATATGGCGCCTCTTGGAAAGCGCTTGGGTGCTTTATTTCGTTGCTAAGGCGTTTCACTAAAAAACCTAGGGTTCCGTGTTTTCAGTATTTCTTTTTTTTCCATTTGGGGGTTATATGGTGTTTATTTTTTCTCTTTGGTTCGATGATTTTCGCTTTCTACTTTCAATGCCGGAGAGAAACCGGCGTTTATCGGGATAGGTGTTGTAAAGCGGCTGTATAGTTACTGGAGAAAATATAACGCACCTGAATTTTTTTATTAAACACATTCCAAACACCCTACCCAAAGAATTAATGCCCAAACGAGTAAAAATAAAAGAGAAATGCTATGACAGCAACGGAACGCTGCACGACATAAGGTTATTCAAAATTTTGGCGCGAATGTAGTTGGGAATATTGCCACCGCATTGAGCCTTTGCCAGTGATGGCATCGCTTGGATTGTCTGCAGTGTATGTAGTACATACACACGCAAATACTTGGAACGACGAACGCACGGCGCCGGATTTTCTCGTAATGGAACTATAAGGCTTTAAAGAGTATAAAATGTTATATTTACACGTAGTGAAAAAAAAATGGACACGTACATTGAGAGATTTGTCAGCCATCGGAGGAATGCGGTCAGAAAGCACACGTTTTACATTTGCGCTTGACGGGGGGACGGCTAGAAAATCAAGAGATGGTTTTAACAAGACCGGCCGTACTTTACAGCGCGCTCTCCATAAGCTGTGAAAGCAAACGTCAGCAGATGTAATTTTGAACAGCGATTATTCTGAGATCCTTCTTTCAAAAACGGGTGGTCTGCAGAGCTCACAGCAGGCTAAAATAATCCATTAAAGACTTCTTTGTCATCAATTCCTGCTCTATGGACGGGTCCACAACTTGCACTTGATGCCATAAGTCATCGCTATCAAGTGAGTTTTCGCGGAAGCTGCGTATATATTTCTCGCGGACTTCATAGCTTCTCGAGTAGCGAATATATCGGTCTTCGCACCAAACGCTGACCATTCAGGAAGGTATTGACCAGTGAAGGTGCAGGCTAGATGAACCAGGATTGAGTACACGCGGCAGACAAGTGCCTCCTCTGATTCCAATGATTTTATTGTTGTGTTTATTGCTTCGATGTTCTATACCACGTGATTACACTTCACAAAAACTATATATACAGTCATGTCTTCGGGGATAGCGAGTACTGCTAGCACGCTCTCGAGCTTTTCACCTTTTGTTTGATTGTTCTCCAGAAACCAAGAACATGAATGAACGCTAAAAAAAAAGTACCAGCTCTCAGGGGAACCACAGTGGCAAGTTGCCAAACTGGCAATGAGAGAGACGTGCAGGCAATGTGAAAATCCCGCCGTATTCCCCTGGAGCCTGTAAGCACTGCTGAGCGGAAAGAGCAGAAGATTTTGTCGGGTGGGGAGCTTGTCCTGGGTACTCTCGTGTCCTGTTGCGTTCCTTGTTACAGGAAACTTATGCCTGACCTACACACTTGAAAACCGTCACGCTTGTAAAGAGAAGACAAAGGAACGCGACAACAGAATTTGGTTTCGATTGAAAGGAATGGTACCAAGGACAGTTCAGTGCGGCTGTGTTCCGGGTGAACTAGAGAAAAAAAAAGTAGAGTACATTTCTTCACTTGAAACTGGCATTCTTTTCTTCAAGGACGGCTGAAAATCAGTGTTTATTGGTTTTCCAGCATTCATATCAAAATGCCGCGAGGGTCATTTTTCGGAATTTAACGGAGTTTAACGGATACCGAAAACACGACATCTCTACTTGTAACAGGGTTAGTTCGTGCGATTGCAATGTTAGAACTACGCTCACTTCAAAAAACCGGCCTACACTTATTCGTGTACTACCAGTGCGTGTGGGTCTTTGTTCTGTACAGTCCAGCCAGCGCAGCTCTAACGCAATATGTTTTCCTCTTTCCGACTTTCTCACGGGAGCCAGATCGTTTTCAGCTTAACTTCCACACTTTCACGCAGATGCGGCGCGGCTTCTAGAACGGATATGATAAAACGTTCCGCTGACAAACCACTTGCCCGAGTGCCCGGCATACCGAAGTTTACCAAACATGAACCGATGCTGCAAGCAGTACAGCGACGGCGTACGCCGAACGGGCGCCGAAAAAGGGCATGCACCTCCATGTTCTTGGTGCTGGCTGGCTCCCCCTCTGAAGCCGACGGAAGTAATTTCGAGCCGTGAAGAAAAGAGGTTGGGTGTTCTGAAGGGCAACTCGAACCGCGAAAAGTTCTGGGAACCTGATAGAGCTTCAAGCCACAAAGAAAAGAGTCGCCGAGAGCCCCGCTGTCCTCCGAATGTCGTAAACCGGACCCCGCTTCCTACGCGTGCGCGAGCGCCCGTGCGTTCCGGTGGTGGTCCGGTGACGTCTCCTATAGTGCGCATGCTTATACCGGTTCTGTGGCATTCCAAGAGCGCCCACCTTGAGCGCGTACGCCAAAGAAGGGCCCTTGGAGCACAATTTCAGCATATCGAGTGCCCTCAACAATTTTTCAACCGAACATTCTCGTTCGAAAAATGAGGGGGGAGATGTCCCGTTTTCAATATAAGACAGAAGTTGTGGAAAGGATGTGAGGAGCGGGTCGGGACAGGTACTTGTCAAGAGAACGCATCATGGTAACCTTTCGGCAACTTCTTTTTACACTATCTCGATGGCTGGAGGCGTGCGTCGAGGCTTCAGGTTCCGGCATATTAGGGAGCAGCCCCCCTCACGTTCTTCCAAGAACGATACAATGGAGGGCTACTGACTCATCCCCCTTCGCGCTAACCCCTTGAGCCAGCCGAGCAGGAAGTGGAAACGCGGTCTGTGAACGAGGGTTCTTGGTTTGAAGAGACCTTCATGTAAATAAGCTTTCCTGCAATTCTGCAAGTTGTCCATTTACTTCAGACACAATGAATGCCGGCACGTCGAGAGTATGCTAGGGTGCGTCAGCGGACATCAAGGCCGCCAAGCGACCCACAGTGAAAGCGGGTATCTTCCACGGAGCTGCCTTCGTTGTCTGCATTCTCAGTGCACGCTCTGCGACGTATTAACATCGACAGCTGTTGAGGGCATGTTTCTTGGTTGTGCATCGTCGGTGTTGGCGTTGACGTCTGAGAGGTACGAGCACAGTTACATCACGAGTGAAAGAATAGTGAGGCCATGCGTATTGAAAGCAATATGAAAATAAATGCCAATAAGAAATACGAATTTCATCACCTGAAATCTCGCGTTCTACAGTGTTAATCACGTCCTGTGATTTTTGTGTTCTACTCTGAGCGTTTTCTTTTTGTTTTTGATATAGTGACATTGGAGCCTCGACGCTTTGTCGTCGCCAGATGATCTCTGGAGAAACGGAAAGTTTGCTACATTCGACTGGTTTCTAGCCACACAAGGCGAGAACACGTGGTTTTTGAAGCTTTCACCAATTACGTGGCCGCTGAAAGGTCTCGCCCGTTCACAATGGTTTGTTTTATTTGATACTGCGCACAAGCCATAATAACACAGTGCACGCACGTTTAATGAGAAGGAACGAAGTAAAGGCTCTAGGAAAAGCCTTTCAGCATGCCGTATTTTTCAGTAAGTGAGCAGACGAGAACCACGGCCACTCGGTGTTGCGGTTCCATCGAGCGGCCGTTTTTTTATCAACCGCCACCTCCACAAACTGGTAAAACAACAGCCAGCTGACGGGGTCGCATTTTTTGGTGCGGCACTAAGGCTTGAATTCTCGATTTCGACGTGGTCTGTCTGTATGTCTGAAGCCTGCTTCACCTGAAATAAAATAATCGAAAATGTTTTACGGCCGCGAGTGGGTTTCGAACCCGGGCCAGCGCGAACAGATCAATTTTAGACAACTACATCGCCGCAACCGAGCATCCCGAATCCTAAACTACCAGTCTCTTGCGCTGTGTTTTGGATATCATTTCTTCAACAGCATCCGTGCGCAATGGATCCGAACACCGCAACCTCAGTGAAAACCGGAGTGCGGGCGCACCTGCGCATGTGGAGTAACCGCGCTAAATCGTCCGAAATTTATTTTTGTGCAACTCTTCGTACCACGCCATGACCACGCGCTCTGCTTATAACAAAGCTGGTGGAAGGCATTAAAGAATGTAACTGATCCTCTGCAAAAGCTCTGATGTCATTTTTGGGAGATTTCTTTCGCGCATGGAGTGACCCTTCGCCAGGACTGACACATTACGGGTTGTAAGATTTTTTTTTTTTTATGACAGCCTAGAGACAAGAGTGCGTTCATGTATGAGACCTTTCCGGGCCGTTTTCGGAGAGGCGCCGATTCAGTCCTGTTTCACTGTAGGGAGCAGAAAAACAGCGCACTCCAGAGGCAACCACGGTCTGCGCTCTACGACTCGAGGAAAAGTAAAAGGGGGAAAAAGAAAGGCAGGCAAAGGCACAACAGGAGGCCCCCCTACTGTCATTTTCTCTCCCGCCCCCTTACCACCCACGACCGATCCCCCGTTGCAAAATAACCGCTCTTAAAAAATAACACCAATTTCTCCCTACCTATGCAACAGCTCACATGAGTCACATCATCCTTCGCCCTTCATGGTACTACACCTCCCTCTTCTTCATCAGTTCCCTGCTGGAAAAAGTTGTATGTTGCAATAAACTCATACAGTTTGTCATACAAATATCATATACTTATCATACAAATCATAGAAAATTATCATAGAAATGACATACATTTCTGTAAAATCACACAGTCATCATAGAGATGCCACAGAATATCATACAAATTGTATGATATGTCATAAAAATTGCACGATATTCTATGATGAAGCCTCTATGAGGTTATTGCATCATAGACCTATTTTCAGTAGGGTTTGATGTTGCGAACAGTGCGTCTTGTTCTTGTAGCCTTTGTAGGAAGAACACTGCCAAAAAGTCATGTCCGAAGGGTACAGTGAAATGCAAGCAAGTTTTGATTAAGACGAAGTCAGCGAAACCTTGGCCAGTATTCTCAAAAAAGAAGGGATGTAAACTACACACAAGCCGGTCACCATTATCGGACGCCTCCTCCACCGTCCCAAAGACAGTCATCCTAAAAAAAAGGCCTAAGGCGTGGTATGTAATACCTCGCTTCAAGTGCTTGGTGTCGTAGGCTGTGAAATATGGGGGTAAGGTGAAGCAGCACAATGCTTACGTCAAACAAATGAACGTAGAGCGAAGCGTGGTGGCCTAGCCCTTCGAGGCGTCTGTCAACAGGACTGACTTCCAACAGAACCATTGTGCTCGAGTCCGAGTTAGACTTGCGCAGAAAGAAAATAGTCAGCCTAGTCGGTGACGCCGCAGTGCGATTTTCGCACAGTGCTTTCACATGCAACGCGTACCCAGCGAATTCGGTCGGAGGGACACGCAAGGTTGGTCGATGTTTGCATAGGCAACCCACGATTAAACTCGACAGAAAGGCTGCACGGAATGTGTTGACGATGTTATGACCAGCGTGTTTTTAGATGCAAGGCAATATTTCGTATGTTGTGATTAGAATAAACAGTTTTGATTACGCCGCGGGAACAGCTCCCACGTGACCCCATGCCGAGACGGCGCGTGACGTGATGTCACGTGGGAGCTGTTGCCGCGGCTACACGCGCGCCTCGAGACCGGCCGTGGCCGCGGCAACAGCTCCCACGTGACACGCGCCCTCTCCGCGCTGCCCATTGGTCAGTCGCAGAGCGAACACACCGACGCTGCGACTGAATTCCAACCGGACGGAACTTGGTCGCAGGCCGTCTGCGGCTGGACCGACGGCCCTCCCCAGTCACAGCGTCGCAGGCGAGAATCGCATGCATGTGAAACGGCCCTAAGTCATGGCACAGTTAATTTTTTTGTGTGTGTGATGGAACAGAGTAAAACACCGGAACACCGGTTTTTGCGCTGTTCCATCACAAATGCAAATGAATAACCAACATGCCCAACCTGCTGCCCTGGCTGATTTAAAAGTCGCGGGGGAATGTTAATCGTTCCCTTGAAATAGCTCCCTGTGCTTAACCCGCGTTTGTGGGCTTAAAAAGAACCTGCAACTCCCCTGCAGTCCCTCCTTGAAGAAGTAGTAGTAGTAGTAGTGGTTTGCCAGAGGCAACAACAACTGACAAAAATACAATAACGAAATTAAAAATGTTGCCGGCCGCGGTGATTGCTATCTAATACCTTTGCCCTGCAGTGGGTGTAGTCAGGCTGATGATGATGATGATGACCTCAAACATTGGAGCTGCGCCGGTGGAATTAAAGGCAAAGGGAGAGGATAGCGAGAAGTACGTAGCGAAGCGACAGAGAAAAAAGGCAGGGGTAGCTTTGCACAACATATGCAAAATGCAAAAAAAAAAAAACTATATGTTCGCGCCACTCGCGTGCGCGCGCCTAGGTATTGTTGCACGTATTCGCATCCGTGACGGGTAAATTCACTGCATATTCAGGGCCGCGCGCACGTAGCGTCCTCTCGCTAATGAATCGCGCGCGTGGCCCACTGCACAAGCGGGCTGGGTGTAGCGCCAAGCCGCCGCGCTTGAGAAACCCAGTCAGCTTTTAAACGTCGTGTTATCTAAAATAACTTCTCTTCATTTCTCAAGAAATTTAAATCATAATCAACAACATTTAACTAAGGTTTGACTCTTGAGTGCTGCTCTGGGTAAAGGCGTAGTTTCTTGCCGAACAGACGGGAAACGCTTCGGAATAGTTCCCAGCATGCCGGTCTATGAAGTCTTCTTTAGCTCTTCATAGTTTGCGTACACCACTTGAATATTTTCCAAAACTTGCATCGCTTGCAGCAGTGGTAAAGCCCTTATCGACGGTGAACGAATAATCATCGGAGACACTTTACCAACCTAGAAAAAATGTGAACTACCACACTACTAATTGTCACATTGGATAAATCACGTACCGCGCACAATGAGTCAGTGAAACAAGCATGAAGCGCAGCATCAGGTGTTGCCGCTTATTATACTGCAGCACTTGCTCACTCAACGCATTCGTACTGCATTTGCACCACATCGACAGAAGTTTCGAAGAGCTGACTGCTATCGAGGCCAATAACATGAGTGTTGAAATGCAGTGATTAATACACGATTTTAATATGTTTAATGCACAGAGTAAGAGCCACATACAAGTATTCGTGAGTGAGCTCTAAGTATGAGCGTCGGGAATTACGCATTTCACTGCTTGAACGAGTGTCCCTGGAAGTTTCATTGCTTTCGTATTGTTAATGCGTACGCAATATCAGTGTCACTTATGCCCATGTGGTCACTGTACGCGCTTAATAAAAAATGTACCTATCACGCAAAATAGTCCTTGTAATCTCCTCTATCCACCCCGGGCGCGCTCTCTAGTCGCAATTTATGCAGCAGCCCATGGTATAGCCTCACTGCGATGGGAGCACTTTTGATTAAAGTATGCATTCATGTGGCACGACTCAACCTCTCAAAGCAAACAACCAAAGCATAGCACGGCCGGTCTCGACGCGCTCGCTCACGAGCGAGCGCGTCGGGACCACATAAAAAACTTGCTTTCGAAAAATATTTCGTAGTTAGCAGGGCTAAACCGCCCCCAAATTTTTTGACGAAGTTGGCATGCGTACACCGCACTAGCCACGGTCCGGCTTCTTTTCTTTCACCCCAGCAAAGAAGGGAGCGAGTAGGGGAGCGACACAATCAGCGCGCCTTGAATACGCTGGGTGACAAAAGAATAAAGGGAATCTCTGCCGGGGCCCCGAAAAGCTGGGTTCACGTGAGGGGAGCGCACACAAAGTGGAGAATGCGGGAAGGTGAAGGCATCTCTCCCCCAACCCAGGAAGGAGGAATGTAAGAGGAGAAGGAGGAGCTCAACTTCATGCGGCGCGTGGTGGCAGATTTGTGAACTAGGGGCGCATGAACCAGAATCCTGGCCATGATCCCCAATATGGCCGCCGACCGATTCTCTCGGCGTCAGCGGCTTGCATAGGTGGCTATGGGGACCTGCCACTCCAGAAGTTTCTATATATATAACCTCCTTGGTGGGTGACCACATACATACCTCATTACTGCAAACAGAGCCATGGATAGAACCGAGCTCATCAAAGCGGAGAGACAGTCGTGCTAAAGAAGCAGTCAAAGTCGGCATTCAAAATGTGTAGTTGTAAAGTGTAGTCAAATAAAGCACTAGTACAGCACAGTCTCGCAGTCAATGCCAAACAGTGCGCCAGGAAAGGCCTTCGCCTTGCAGCACTTTAGAGAGCCAAAGTGGCCCCTGATTTTTTTTCTTCTAAAATACATATGTTGTGAGAGTTCGTTATTTAAACAATATTTTTAATATGACTGTGGAATTGTGACGATAAAAAGAATAGGAGGAAACAGTTTTCTTGACTACAACGATTTTTCTAGGCATGCCTTTTACAAGATGATTTCATTCATTGCAACACCTACTGGATTGACGGATAGAAGTCCTATGGAGAGCGCAATGCCTGAATCAACCAAGCGCACCATCATACGGCTCAACTATACAGCGAAATGGCGCAGTTACGGACGCTCCGCCTCTGTGGCTTTCCATTCAATGACAAGAAAAGCTGTTGCCGAGTGTAGCGACGGGGTCTAGCGCTGGAGGCGCGCTCCTTCAATTTGCTATATAGTTAGCTTCTCGTCCAAACTTAATGAAGTTAATTTAGACCACATTATGGGCACATTATCAATGAAACTCTTAAAGCACGGCTCATTTCATTCGATGACTACGATCTGCATGCCCCAACTGAGCGTGTCTGAGGGACAAGTACAATTGAATGCCGGTCATTTAATCAGCCCGCGTCTGGTACATAGAATAGCAATTGCTGCCGTAGCTAGACTCTTAGTTAACGCTGTGAAGGCAAACTACAATGCGGAGAGCAAGGTGGTAAGGACGCGTAGTTCATATTAGGCGGTTACTGGAAGATGAGGCAAAACACCTCCGTTAATGAAACTAGCAATGAATGCAGGCAATTACGAGTATGCGATATCGCGCCTATTTTGTGAACACGCATGGTATGACAAATCAAAGCAGATCGTACAAACACCAGAAGCAGCGAGCCAACCAGCAATCCCTTTGCATGTGTAGAAATCGGCGCTGATTCTACGTGTTTGGGCTAGAGGAAATCAGAACATTCGTTCACACTGCATACATTGACTCTTGCTCGCTGACACGAGCACACACGCATCTTCGCTTCTCAAGACACTCTGAGCAACCTGGACGCGCGATGAAAATTGGAAAAGAGGTGTCATTCTGCTACAGAGTGTTCTGAGGTCCTATCCTACCTTTGGGGCGTCCTAGATGCTGAACAGCCAGACGTGAACGATAGGGCATCATTGTCGCAATAACCGACTAAGGCTTCAGCCTCAAATTAAGAGCAGTCGTGGGATCGACAAGGTATTCGTTTCAGGATACCACCCTCGTTCCCCTAAACACCCCCCCCCCTCTCCTTCCCCATCGGTGGCTGGCATGTTTTCGTGTCGGAACACTCCCTCTTCTTCCCTTGGCCAGTATCCCCGGAAATGGTGATTGGGGAGGAGAAGGAAGTCTCGACGAACAGGAGCGTTCAGCGCGGGTGTTCTGCGGCTGCTACTGTCCGAACAGTAGTTGCCTCGCCGACGGCGCTGCGCCTCGGCTTTTTCAAACAGGCCACTCCTATACTCCGCAGCCCAGGAGAAAGCGGGGCAAGGAACAAGAGAGGGTGCTTCTAGGGCTGCTTTTCGCTGAATGGTTCGCGCTCAGCAATATGATCTAATGCTTTCACAGGATATTGATATCTGAACTATATTGGTACTGGACTTAAATATTCGCGCATAGTGCACAATTTTCCGATAACCGGGAGTATATTACCTCACACTGTGCCCAGTGAATCAGTATACTGATGCACACGACTTAGGTACTTTGACAGAAAATAAATGTGTCAATTTTCGAGAGCCCGTGTTCGCTTATCACGTGTCGCTGGGCCTTTTAATGCTGCACTTTTAGACGTAGCCTACGAAGTATAAATCTAGAGAGAAGACTGCGTCATATATAAATAAAAAAAACGAAGTTCGCAATTTAAAATTACATACCATCCATAGGGTCTGATTTGCAGCACTTGCCAAGAGTGTTCATGGCGAATAGAAGCGTAAATGTAGACCAGTTCAGTTTGGCTCCCATGGCGCCGTCCAAACCAAAGACACTTTTAAATGCACGCCAGTTGAGCTACAAGCACTTCTTCGGACGGCAGCCACGAATAATGCTTCCACTGGAAGCCAGGCCCTCCGCTACGCAAAACATGTCTGACTAAACAACACAAGCGCGATACATTCATGTCTGCTTTATGTACTGCTAGCTTTTCTCATGGCTACGCTCCCGCTGAAACGCACCGATAATTAACGAGGAAGCCAGCAGCGTGGCACGCGACGAGGCGACGGCAGTAGAATCAGCTGACAAGCCATTAATTTTTCGGACAGTTGGACAGTACTACGCTTGCCTTGATAGTGCAGCTGCGGCTGTAAGGAAAGGGAGATGGACTGTGGTCGCAAAATTTCACAATTAGTTAACGTGCGTTGCCTGATATATAAAGCATGTTTGGGTTGATTGTGCAGGAAGCTCATCATAGTACGAAAAAAAAAGTGCTTGAACAGCACGAGCAAAGGGAAAAAACACCTTATTCAGTGCCATCACTATCTGGTTTCCCCTCACAAGTCCCGGCCCTGGCGATCTGCTTAGTAGTTTTAATCTTGTACTACCCTGTGCGTCGGGCGCGAATTCTACCTTAGCGCAGGTAGCAGTGCCTATGGATTTACGTCTGGAGCGTGCATTAAGGCAACGAGTGCGCTTTACCCACAAGGGTTTGCCACTTCATCCTCCGCCGTCGGCAGCCAACGCCACGAACTTGGTTTCTCTATAAGGACAGCCATTGGGACATTGTGGCGCAGCATTTTCGCAATCGGGGCTCATGGTACGAGATGTAAGACTGTCCACTCCTGGACTGGTTGTTGCCTTTTCACAGGGGAAGACTGGTGCGCCATCATAGGCAACTCTGTTTGTTGGCACTGTCTACCCTCCCGCTTTCGCCATTTCCAAGTATTAATGCATGGAAATTCTTATACAGTTCAATTTCATTTTTTGGTATCCTGTCTCAGGGTGTCTGTTCTATTTGTCCTCTCCCCACTGCCTTTCAGTCCATTTCTCTCTCTTTCTCTTAATGTACGGTCTACCATGCCGGCTGATTGATAGTCCGTCCATTGGCACAGATGCTGAGATGCGACTGAGCAGGGATGAATCGACCTGTGTTTAGGTAGATGAAACCGGTGGCCAGGATAAGTATTCTTCTCTACACCTTTCCGTGCGCCGAACGTCGAGAAATGGGTAAATGTAAATTGTGAAGATAGTGAGGTAATGCATGGGCTTCAGCGGGGTCCACATCACCGACTTAACTGTAAGCTGATCTTGATAGTAGAGAACGGCCTGTGTATTTTCAAGCATAGATGGCAACCTAAAAAAAAAACTATCACTTATCGAGCGCTCATTGTGGGACCTTGCACGCCAGGTCGATGACCTCGAAAACAGAAGTAGGCGATCGAACCTAATTGTTTATGGCGTAAAGGAGGACGAGGATGAATCAATAGACAGCCTGGAAAAGCAAGTGATAGAAGATGTAATAAAAAAACTGTGCCTCTCCCGTAACCGAGAGTAGAGTAAGCATGAAATGTTTACGGGCATAATGCGAAGCGCACGCGGACACGACGAGACGCAGGCCTGACAAGAATGTATATGCAGCGCGTTCGAAACTGTCCGAAGTGCGTAGAGGCGAAAGCGTTTTGAGCACCACTTTGCGTATGTGACACTGGTGATGTTACCACTGGATTACGTCACACATAATTCATGACGAAGTAATGACAAATTACTGATTAGTGTGTAATGACTGATTAATGACTAAATACTAATAAACTGCTAATTAATGACGCTTAAGCTTCGCCTTTAGGAGTGGAACGCGACAGCGTGTTATAGCGCTGCCAGGCAGTCCGCGGAACGCCACCACCCGTTCGGCGTGATGCCTCGTCCTTTGAACGCGATGCTTTTTGAGGAAAGGAAATTACGCAGTAATTTTCTGCAATCTCGGTGGACACCCGAGCCGCACCTTACAGGAAGGTAGGAACGCCACCACCCGTTCGGCGCGATGCCTTGTCCTTTGAACGCAACGTTTTTTGAGGACAGGAAATGGAGCAGTAATTCTCTGTCATCGCGGTGGACACCCGAACCGCACCGTAAAGCATTTCATGCTCAAATATTGTGGCATGTATGTGCTTTTTGCACGCGTTATTAGAAATCGGAAATTATAATTCCGTGCATTATCAAACGCACAGCTCGACTGATATCTTGATAAACATTGAGAAGGCACTGGCAGCAGTATTTTTTGTGACTCGTTTGGAGACCAACCGGCGCTTGCATGCCGGTCGCGTAGAAGGGCTTAGAGAGTCTCGTTAAATCTCGTTAAGTCTCGTACGGTGCCCGGATGTTCTCGTTTCAGAGCCCGGATGATGGCTCTCGGTCTCGGCGTGACGTCACCACACTGCCGACAACGGGAGCTAAAAGCATTTCATGCTTAAAAATACGTTACCCTTTTTAACAGATTTGAAGGCATGACTGTTTATTTCCGCACCAAGGCATTGCCAGAAAAGACATGGAAAAAGCTGTACTCTTTCTGTACTTAGCTGTACTTAGCTTTCCCTTTACATAGCAGCATTGATGGTAGCGGGAGCAAGATATGGAAGAAAAAAATTATAAAAAGCGCATGTATGCTAAGCATAGAGAAACATGAGCGTACGCGCGTTATTTATTAAATCTGTGGTAAGAAAAGAACTAAATTAAAAAGAGCATGAAATCATAAGAGTAGGAATGGTACGGTCGTATTAAGAAATACTACAGGCAGGAGGAAAGAAGTAAAAGTTGTGTGACTGACATGAATCAGCAAAATGACAGAAGCGAGAAATCTATTACGCGAATATTTGGAGCAATTTTTTCAGAGAAGTATGCGACAGGGAAGGGTTGTCACGAGAATACTTCCGATACAGTAGTGTACGAAACGCATGTCGCATCATTTGTCAGCCGTAATTTGCATGGATTTCTCAACATATCAAAACACTAGGCTGCCGGTGTCATACATTGGTTTGTTTTCCTCTAACTCAGAAAGTGTAATCAAGGTCTCATTGTTTTTCATTATTGCTAGTTTATGTTTATGACAGAGCCTAGAGATTATATTGACTAGATAACAGCTCTGTTAATACAACCACTACGAAAAGATAGTCGATGCATCGAAATGTGCTCCATGAAATGCACTCGGATTATCCAGGCAATGCGTGGATTAGCTTCCAAGAATTTTGTTCTTTCATGGCAGTGGCTTTCGAAACCATATTCTTATACGGAGACTACATAAATAGAGAATAAATCCCCAAAGAAGGACGCTGAAGGGGCGATGAAAATATTTCAAAAACAATGAAGAAGCAAATGTGAGAACAAGCACCTTCTTCGCTCTTTAGCCTGCATCTTACGCACGGTAGCCACTCCCTCACTGCCGCGCTCCCATCTTTTGTTTCTTCGGTCTTTCTCCGTGCAGAAAGGCAGAATATTGCCGGCCGCCACGTGATATTCTACGTTAGGGTACTTCAGGTTCAAGCGGATATTGCTACCACTAGCAGCAGCGGCAATGTTCTTAAGTCCGTCGACTATAGCATTGTTACCACTGCAATAACGTAGACGCCTATGCGGAAGAAAAGAGAGATCGCTCCACCGTCGCTCGTTGAATCCCAAGCGACATGCACTAACGTCCCCTCCTCGACGGCTTTTGCATTTTCTGCCCTTGATGTCCCCGGTTGGAGGAGCTTGGAGGTTCACGCGAAGTAGCTCACAACAAAAGAATTGTGAGCCACTCTCTTTAGCGGATGCACCTAATGTAGGCGTGCACGAGTGGATGACCCACTGCAAACGGGCTTGCCGATGCAACAAGTCGGACGCATACAGCAAGCTCATAAGCATAGTACTCTCGCTCACTGAGAAGGGGGTAAACATAGTGTAAAAGTCACGAAGGTGCCTATAAGAGCTGGCAGTGCCATTAGTATTCATTCACGAGGTGGTGTGTAAGTACTACACCAGGGCTTAAGAGGTAAGAGGACGTGTTGTCAGCTCGCGTCGGCAGGGTCAGACCGCACTCCTGGAGTTATGAAAGATTTAAGGCGCGGCACGTATCACGCATAGAGCCCGCGAACCCGCAACTCACCACTCCCCGGTAGAACCATAAAAGGATCGACACTCGGATTATGTTTAACGCGTTGGAGAATTGTGCGGCATCAGAACTCGACCCGCGACCTTCTTGCGCATCAGACGGACACTCTTCGCCATCGCGTTTAGAAAAAGTTTGAAATAGATGTTAATAAATTTCTCAGTAATCTCTTATTTGTTGCTGACACTGTGTTTCTAAATTATTCCGGTGACAACTTCCAAAGCGTAATTGAGGGCCAAGGCAGCCGAATCAGAAAGGTGAGTATAAAATATTATAAAGAAATCTAAACTGCTGTTCTTACGTCACAAAATGGCGCAACAGTTTACGATTTGAAGAAAAGCATGGAACATAGATACTAAATGTATCCCCTTGGAGAAAAAGAAAGAGCTGGCCTGCACCAATTTGTGAAATAGCTAAGGCAATAAGATTGGGCTGAGGTGCATTTCGGAAGCACTGCCCGGTAATAAATGCCATGTTACCCGTACCCCTCTGTAAGAAAGTATAAAACTGCTGCATCTTGCCAGTATAGCCTACGCGGCGGAAACTTGGAGGCCAGCGAAAAGTCTTGAAATTAATTTGAGGACAGCGCAGTGAGCCATGGACTAGAAAATTATGGGGGTAATGTTAGGAGACCAGGTAAGAGCAGAAAGGGTCTGGGAAAGAAGCGCTAGCCATTGACATCGTTGTTAAAATCACGAAAAAATGGGCAGTTTCTGGGCATGTGATGACAAGGTAGCCCAGCCGATGATCTCTTTTGGTAACGGAATATATTTCAAGCATAGGCCAGTGTAGCAGGGGTCAGCAGAAAGTTAGGTGGGTGGTTGACATTCTGAAATTTGCGGCCATCGGTTGGCCAGAGCAGGGAGATAACTTGAGGAATAATTTGTCGAAGTGGACTGCAGGCCACTTCCTGCAGTGCACGTACTTATGCCGATGATGATCATCAGGACGAATGCTTTGGGGAATGGAAAAGTGGCTACTGGTTTAGCGACTTATGCGCGAAAATTTCAGTCAATAATCCACTGGCTCTAAGGGCTGAGCATAGCGGCGAGGCATGCCGTAGTACATAGATCAAGTACTTCAGCGAGGCAAGACTGCCACTGACGTGAGTATCAAGCATTGGTGCTCGGACATCTCGCAAATCGGAAGGACTCGGACTTATCTGCCACTCTGAATATAATCTGCCCCAGTTTTCAGTAAAGCATGCATTTTAAGGCCATAAATGGCTTTTGCAATGTCAAAAGATGCAGGCGTAATGCAAATGGAGTATGGCGCTGAGGGCAGATTGCGTTACCTCTCAGTGACGTGACAATGGTACAGCCGAGATCGGGTGCACTAAAAGAGGCACAAAACATTTCGCTGCTCCCAGAACGTTGGAATTGCTGAAAGAGCACATTTTCGTACCCCCGAATAACTGGTCTAATAAAAATATCGCATAAATTCTCCCTGAGCAGATGATCACGATACCATTTAGATCAAAGTGACCTGAGAGTTGTTCTGCAAAAACTCGTTCGCCCTGTATTTCGCCTGTAGAGCAACGGCTGGCGATTAATAGGCGTTGACAAAATGACTACCAACATGGTCAGCAAGATTGAGAGAGGGTGTAGAGTGATGCTTAAGCCCTAGCCAAGGAGCAGGGAAGCTTCATTAGTAAATGTCCAACGACGTGAAAAAGGCTCTCCGAACCCCCGGCCCCCAATCTTCAGCGGCTGCGGTAAGAGTAACCGAAGTGAGGGTCACAACCTATGACATAGAAGAGGATACTAAGAATCGGTGGAATTGGATGAGCCACCTTTGGAAGCTGAACCTGGCAAGGTTTCCCGCAAGTACTTTAACTTATCAACTGAGGTCAGCCTGTAAAGACTAGTCTCAGTCGGTGCAGTTCGAGATGTCAGACATTAAATATTATGTAGCAGGATTTCCGGGGAAATAGGTTAAGGACAGCTAGTCAAAATGCCTGTCCGAGCTTCGGTCATCAACCCAGCGATCCCACGCCACGCGTTGGCAATGCGGCTGCCGCCGCTGCTCATCTTCCTCTTTACAATCACCCCCGGCTGAAGGCGAAGCCATCCTGGCGAGTCAGGGAGACAATAATACACACGGGTCATAGTACGGCTTCAGGCGTGACACATTAATAGTCTAGCGGCTACATCTGCGATGATCTGTGGCGCGTGTCACGGGGTCGATAGTGTAGGTGAACGAGGAAGTGCGCTCTACGATGCGGTAAGGTCCGCGGTACTTGGGGAGAAGTTTGGAGGAAAGGCCGGGTGTGGTAGACGGCACGCGAAGCGGGACGAGAGAGCCGGACAGAAAACTGTCAGCAGTGTGGCTTGTGTCGAAACGGAATTTTTGACGCCCCTGCTCGCCGGATGTTCACGACCGAGCGAGCTGACGGCACTCCTCGGCATGCACTCTTAGAACTAAAGGAGTGCAGAGGAGTGCCCAGAACACACTTTGAAGGAGTATTCGCTTGTCCCATATTCCACTCCTTTTTCCAGAATAAAATTACTCCCTCTGGACAAAGAGTGATCCAACACCTACTCAAGGAGTACTGTACTACTCCTGCAATAGAGTACAGGCACTCCTCCGAGGGAGTAAAGCTACCACATTGAAACAGCATCCTACTACTCTTTCAGGTAGAGTTCCAGGACTCCGTTTGTTAGAGTGACTATACTCCTTCAAGGAGTATCAGCCCAGATCTTATTTTACTCCTTCAAAAGGAGTTTCACGTGTTTTGAATGTATCGTACTAATTTTCTTATTTCACATATTCTTCAGAGCAAGTTGGTCATATGTTTTGCAGGATCCACCTGCGCTACATCTACAAAAGAGTAATGAGCAAAAGGGATTATAATCTTTGAGTAGAATAATTTTTGCTCATACAACTACTTTATGGCTACACTACAGTTTGCACATTAGTATGGTGCTCTGTCTGCGTTGGGAATAACAATGGTTCAAGAAATAATGACACAAATGTACAACACTGATAACTTTTATTTCTCAAGTCATTGCTGTGATTGCTGTGGCTGCCCAAAACACGCTCGGGAGGCGCTCGCTAGGATCAAGCCCCATTAGTGTCTCAAGCAGCAGACAAGCCCGCTTTGTTTTTGGGGTGTACTTGACATTAAATGCCAAGAACACTGCCAGAAGCAAAGTAAACCCATCTACCAAATCCACCGCAGTGAGCTGTAAGCGCTCAAAAGAAACTAAGATGCTGGATGATGCCGTAGCTTGCTCGGCTGAGTGAAGGAGCTTTGGCTATGAGTGCATTTCACCGGGTGCCTGCAAACATGAATGAAAATAATGCAAGTAAGAGTCAATTCCAATGCCCTTTTCATACTATCCTGCATATAACCCCATGAAAAAAAAGAAAGAATACAACTAGAATGTACTGATCGTGTGTGTCATGTCGCCACTAGTGTGTACCTATATTGTGACCAAGTGCAGACACCTTTCATTGGAAACCTTCATTCAGAGCTACAATTTTATGAAGCCCAATACAATTATCCCTATGCTAGTCCTTTCAAAAGCTGTGTGCATGTAAAACAAGCACATATTTACTAAATGAAAATTTTAACATGAGCAAGCTCTTCTGCAAGTATCATGATCAGCCTGACTACGCCCACTGCAAGGCAAAGGCCTCTCTCATGTTCTCCAATTAACTCTGTCCTTCGCCAGCTATGTCCACCGTGTTCCTGCAAACCTTCGCCCATGGAACATTTTGCTGCTTCCTGCTACGCCTGCCTTCTCTTGGAATCCACTCCGTTACCCTTATCTTGCCTTCGTCTTACATGCCCTGCCCAAGCACCCTTCTTTCTCCTGATTTCGACTAGGATGTCTTCAACCCGCGTTTGTTCCCTCACCCACTCCGCCCGCTTCCGATCTCTTAACGTTACGCCTATCATTTCTATTTCCATAGCTCGTTGCGTTGTCCTCAACTTAAGCTGAACCCTCTTCGTTAGCCTCCACGTTTCTGCCCCATAGGTGAATACCGGTAGGATACAGCTGTTGTATACTTTTCTCTTGAGGGGTATTGAAAAACTGCCATTCATGATCTGAGAGAACCTGCCATATGCACTCCACCCCATTCATATTCCTCTAGTTATTACTCTTCATGATCCGGATCAGCGGTCACTACCTGCTCTAAGTAAATGTATTCCCTTATCACTTGCAGTCATTTCTAAAACCACACCTATTGTGTTTGACGATATCTTGTCACATAATACATTGTGCAGTTTAAAATATAGGGTAACCTTGAATCGGGAAAACACTTAAACCAATGACAGTTTTCTTGCTGTTTCTCAGATACCATTAACTGAATTTCATGCTCTAAAATAGTGAAGGAAAAATTCAAAATTTTTCATCTCAAACAGGCAGACAACAAATTTCAGTTTGGTTTGGGTTGGTTTTTGGGGTTTAACGTCCCAAAGCGACCCAGGCTATGAGAGACGCCGTAGTGAAGGGCTCCGGAAATTCCGACCACCTGGGGTTCTTTAACGTGCACTGACATCGCACAGTACACGGGCCTCTAGAATTTCTCCTCCAAAGAAATTCCAGCCGCCGCGGCCGGGATCGAACCCGCGTCTTTTGGGTCAGCAGCCGAGCAAATTTCAGTTGCGCATTTTTTTTTGTTTTTAATGATGCATAAGGCGTTACTATGCACGGATAACCACACAGTATTCGCCTATGACTGCTAAATAATTTGTAATTAAATATCTTCTTTCTCCTGCTTCACTTTTAAAAACTGAGCAATGGCAATGGCATCAAAGGTCAGTATAAGCCAGGGGAGGCATGAGGAAAACTGTAATATAATTGCGGCTTCGTCATTCATTGTGATTCCGACTCTTAAGGCAGGCTGGCTTTAGCATTGTAACTAATTAAAACGATGAAGTAGCGATATCGTAGCTTTTTTGTGCCTTCCATAACCTATACTGAACATTGATGTCATAGCAATTGCTATGCTATTGAAACAGGGAAGAAAAGAAATCTGGTTGTAATTATTTAGCGATTGGAGACGAATACTATGCAACAATTCTATGTATACGAATGCCCAGCACGTCACTACAAAGAACACACATAACCAAAAATTTGGTGTTTATACTCATTTAAGGTAATACTACTTCCCACGCAAGAACACGACAGCCATGTGTAAACTTTTTAATTTCATAGTAATAAAATCTATCCAACGACAAGTTAGGCGCAGCATGCCTGCTCTTTATAAATATGCAATACTGACAATGTTTGACACTAGCATTTGGCATGAACGAGATAACTGTGATTACTTCGCACATTACGTGCCAGTCCATACTATTATGCACAATTTAGATTTGCAAATGTAATGTGTAATTCTCTATGACTGCCCCGTTAGTGCACTGCAAACCAATGAAGTTGTCTTGCATTTGCAATGTTCTCACTACTTTTATGCAACACTGATCACTTCAGTATATCTGCATTGTTCTGTTAGACGGCCACGGGATAGCTAGAATTAAGGCTATTTTATGTGATGGAAACCATTAACTAGACAACAAAGAAGAAAAGCCTCAACTACTGTCCTGGTGCTGGGACTAGTGCACTGCACGGGCTCGGGCCGGCCCGAAAGCCCGGGCCCGGCCCGGCCCGCGGGCCGGGCCGGGCCGGGACATGATTTGTTTTGCCGGGCCTGGGCCGGGCCCTGGCCTGAAGTTGCGGGCCCGGGCCGGGCTCGGGCTTAAAGCTGTGGACCCGAGTCGAGCTTGGGTCCGTACAGAAACGGCAGGTGTCCGACTATTCATTCACTATTGCAGAGTGAAGTATACAACTGGTGCATTGAAGCAGCGTCACGGTTGAGGTATGGGTTATAGTACGCGCTGAGAAAAAAGTAAGCTTTATTCATTGACTTATTTATTTCCTTATTTCCACGCCGCGGTGGCTTAGTGGTCAAGGCGCTCAATTACTGAGCCGGGGAACCAGGGTTTGCTCCTATAGCCTCGGCGGCCGCATTTCTATTTAGGCGGCAAGCGTGACAGCCATGTACTTTGCAGTATCATTGCTCGTTGAAGAAACCCAGGTGGTCGAAATGATCCGGAGCCCTCTGCTTCGGTGTCTCTCAAAGCCTGACTCCCCTTGGGCCCTTTAGCACCCAAAACATAGCTTTTATGTTATAGCTATATTTTTCTCATGCGAGAAAATTCACAAACTAAAGCGCGTTTGGTTTTCTTTTTGATCAGCTGACCGAAACGTCTCGTATAGTCTCGTAAATGAAATAGCCACAAAAGCTCGCGAGAGTTTATAAATCTCATCTCATAACCACATCTATTCCTCCTCGCTTCTTCAGCCTGGTTGTCATGACAAGTGTTTTGCCCTCTAAGTTACCACGTGGTTCACGCGTTATCTTCTGCTCCACCAGTAAGAGTAAAATTCAACCGGTCTTGATTGGCCATTAATCGTTCGTCATCCCGAAACATACCCATACACTATTAAAAATGCATTCGCGAAGAAAATATTAGTTTAGGACGCTTATAGTCTACAAAACGCACACCTTAAAATACTCAAGCCTTTTAGCTTTTCGTTTCTGCTGAAAGGCGACCAGTTAGGCTATGAATTCAACCTGTGAGATCGCGTTCACTAGAAAAATGTCATCCCACTGCTTGCTAGGCAGCTTTAATGTTTATACTTCGCAGGTGGCAAAATATAACTGATTAAAACCATGGGGGAATGCAAAGTAATCTATTACGCGCGTATGCAGCCCTTTTTATTTGGCTCTCGGAACTTCCGAGTTTATCTTTGCGCACCTACACGAGATCACTGTCCAAAAGAGGGCCTGGCGAGCACTGCTATTAATCACTTCCTTCTTGGTTAAAAAAGAACCATCTTTCTGCAAGCCAAACTGTGGTTTCAGAACCTTTGTCGGCCAGTTTCTTATCGGTCTAGTAGCAGTCTGTTTACTCAGAGTGAGCAGTAAATCTCAAGCGTTACTGCGAAACGAGCCGGGCCGGGCCCGGGCTGGGCTTCACTCCGGGATTCACGGGCCGGGCCGGGCTCGCTAGAGCGATAATTTAGCGGGCCTGGGCCGGGCCCGGGCTTGAAGCCGCGGGCCTGGGCCGGGCTCGGGCTACAGGTCTCGGGCCCGGGCCGGGCTTGGGCCTCAGATTGAGGCCCGTGCAGCGCTCTAGCTGGGACGTCTAATAAGAGCTCAGAAAGACTCTGTTTCAATACGCCAAACCCTCCGCATAACATTACCCTGTGCGAAAATACCCCACCCCACCCTAGCTTAATTTCTGTCCACATGCACCAAGGCTCACTGCACCTGTTATAAATATTGCCCTAAATATTGCAATCAAGCTGCCCGTGTATGCATAGGCTATCTGTGCATCGAGAAAGAAAGAAGTTGTTAGGAATGTTTCACACCAAAAACAGAAAAAAAGGCAGCCTGTTTCTCAGAAACAGCTAAGAGCATGAAATGGTGTGTCCAAAAAGATTAGGCTGCTTTGTACTTATTTATGACAACGAGAACTGTCAGAGCTGCGCTTTCAAAAATTCAGGAGCTTTGTGCACAAACGTAGCTTCCGTATGCACGTCTTGCAGCACCAACGCTTCCGAATTGAAACGACCGATGAATATGCACAGGAAAAAGCAAATAGAGAGCGCTTGAATTTAAAAGAAAAGCTACCTTGCACAATCAGAAATTTCACGACAGAACCTTCCAAACAGTGACGTGTACTGGTTGCGGTATACCGAATATATACCTAGCAAATAAGTGTGCGCTTTGTTAACGAGCGGGATTCTGTGGCGGCAATGCTACAGCTCCAATTCCGAAAACCTAATGCTGCAAAAATTGAGTTTGCAAAATACGTGCGAATGCACGATACACTTTTGCACACATTTAGAACTTTCAGTTGTGAAACACAGACAACGAATCTTGTATATGAGTCTTCCTTGGCTGGTAAAAAAATTCTATAAGTCTCCAGTTTGCCTGTGTACTCCACAAATTCTAGGATCCCTGTCCGCTACATGTCAAATTTCACTGAAGCGAAAGTAATACAACCGACAGCTGATGATCTGCTAGGGCAACAGAATTTCAAAAGTTTGAGAAGGGCAGTGGGAGTCCAATCCAGGTGGAGTAGTGAAATTTGACTAGTAACAGACAGGGATCCTCCAATCTGTGGAGGACACCGGCAAATTGGAGACTTACGGAGGAATTTTTTTACCCGCCAAGGAACACGCATACACAAGAAGAACCACAGAGGACTTCGGCTTTTACCAGCCCTTGTCCTGTGCGGTTCTCTCTTGTGTATGCGTCTTTTTTGGCTGGTAAAAAAATTCTTCCATAAGTCTCCAATTTGCCTGTGTACTCAACAAACCGCAGGATCCCTGTCCACTACTAGTCAAATATTTCAACTCCACCTGGCTTGGACTCCCACCGCCCTTCTCTGTGGAGAAAGGGTGACAGCAGCTGGCAAAGGACAAGGTTAACTGCAGATCAACTGGGGAAGCATTATCCTGCACTGATTTTGACGGCAGGTTCACAAGACAAACAAAATCAACTCGAGGAGCGGGGTGCACATCATGCGACTGAATGTCAATGGCCAGTGAAAATGGCACCAGCACTGTGGAATGCACATGCAGAAAACGAGACGCATTTTTTTGTCAACTTTGAGTAGCAGTCTACTGCAATTTTAAAGAGCAAAGCTCTCAAGTATGGCAACACTGGCACTTTTTGTTTTACTGAAAATAGGAAATCAGGAAAATAGGAAAGGCAGGAGTCCAGTGGATGATGGAGGTAAATAAGAAAGATAGGAATGCTGCAAAGAGGTTTTGGGAGCACATAAGGCTACAAGGGAAGAGAACAGAGGGCATCCAACACACTCTGTCCACACAGGATGGAAAAAGGGTAGAGGGAGAGGAAGCACAGGAATTTATCAGACAAACAATTGAAGCAGCATTTGCAGAGCCTGTGGCGGATGGTCTAGGGGAGAGCAGGGACAGCAATGGGGTAGAGGAGGAAGAGCCTAGGGAGAGAACAGCAGGGGACTGGGACAGAATAGAAGGCAAGGTTCCCATCGGAACAGCGACAGGACCAGACGGCATACCTATGAGATTAATTACCATACTAGGCAAGAAAAGCAAACCGAAATTACGACAGATCATTGAAAAAGTGGTAGAGGGAGGAGACGTTCCAAAAGACTGGAAAGTGAGCAGGATGAGACTAATATACAAAGGCAAGGGAAACAGGGACAACATTAAATCCTACCGACCAATTACGGTCACATCAGTTATTTACAGGCTAGCAATGCAGATGGTGAAAATGAGAATGGAAGAATGGGCAGAGCGTGAGGAGATCTTGGGAGAGTTGCAGAACGGTTTCCGAAGGGACAGACGGTTGGAGGACAATCTATTTGTCATAACGCAGTGTATAGAGATAGCTGAGGCAAGTCGGAGGCCTCTATGGATGGCATTTTTAGACATTAAGGGGGCATATGACAATGTGAATCAGGAAAAACTTTGGGACCAATTGAAGGGATATGGCGCTGATAGAAATCTGGTTGAATATCTACAACGTATATATTCAGACAATGAGGTCGTGGTAACCTGGGAGGGAGAAACCACAAAACCAGCTAAAATTAAGAGAGGGTTAAGGCAGGGCTGCCCACTGTCACCTCTACTTTTCATGGTATATGTGAGCCAAATGGAAAAGAGGTTGGAAGAGTGTAGGGTAGGAGTTGATGTGAGCTATATGCAGGATGGTCAGAGGGTAAACCAAGTGTTGGCTGGACTAATGTATGCGGATGACATTGTTCTACTAGCAGACAAGCGAGATAAGCTGCAGGAACTAGTTAAAATCTGTGGTGAGGAGGGCAGCAAGCTAGGACTCCAGTTCAGTAGAGAGAAGTCAGGGATAATGGTCTATAATGATGAGAAGGGAGACCCACTAGAAATACAAGACACTATGATAGACCATGTGAGTACGTATAAGTATCTAGGTGTATGGCTAAGTGAAGGAAAAAAATATCTGGAAGAGCATGAGAGGATTCTGAAGGATAAAGGAAAAAGGAATTCAGACATTATGAAGCATAGAGCACTATGGAACTATAATAGGTATGAGGTGGTTAGAGGGGTATGGAAGGGAATCATGGTACCGGGCCTCACATTTGGAAATGCAGTCCTGTGCATGAAATCAGAAGTACAGTCAGGGCTAGAGGTCAGACAAAGAAGTGTAGGAAGGCTAGCCTTGGGAGCCCATGGGAACACTCCGAATGAGGGAGTCCAGGGAGATATGGGTTGGGCGTCGTTCGAGGTTCGGGAGGCCATCAGCAAACTGAAATATGATCAGACACTAACTCAAATGGAGGAAACAAGGTGGGCAAAAAAGGTGTACAAGTATCTGTACATGAAAAGTATTAACACAAAATGGACTAATAGAACCCGAAAGCTAAGAACGAAGTATTTACGGGTGAGGGATGGGACGCAACAAAAGACTAACGTGAAAGTGGAGGTAAAGGAGTCGGAAAGAAAGATGTGGAAAGACAGAATGCAGGAAAAATCGGCACTAGGCATATATAGGACACGAAAACAGGACATCAAAAAAGAGCGATTATTCGATAATTCGCGGGGCAGTTCACTGCTTTTTGAGGCTAGGACAGGGACTCTGAGAACAAAAACATATAGGTCCAAATTTGAAGAAGTGGATATTTTGTGCTCTGCATGTAAAACGGAAACGGAGACCATAGAACACTTGGTTCTGAGGTGCGCAGAACTCCGCCCAGCCCTCCCAGAGGGGACAGCAACGACCATAGAGATAGCGCTGGAATTTACTGGGGAGGACGGGCGAGTGGATGGGAAAAGCGTGACATTGACGAAGGGGAGGTTGGAGGATTGGTGGCGGAAATCAAGGGAGGCGTGAATTTCGAGGGTAAAAGGATAGACAGATTAGATATTGTAAGAGCGAAAGGGAAAAGAAAATTAAATTAACAATGGGGGAAGTATAGGCTAGGTGGCGAAAGCTACCGCCCGGTACAAAGGGTAAAGCCATTATCATCCATCCACTGGGGTGAGGGTCGTCGTGAGGGTTGAAGTCCATATTTCTTTTCCATCCACTGTGTTAATTGCGAGCTATGTTTACCTAATAGGGGCTGGGCATCTAACATCACCGTTATTTCTTTGCAGCAGTTAAAACAATACAGCATACATTTTATAACATGCTTAACGAATTTTTGGGAGCAGCATGCTTTTACCCTTCTACTATTTGTTGCTACTGAATCAGTTTGGCGTTGACAAAAGATCTGTAATAAGGAGTAATTACTCATTGACATCCACTCGAGCACAGCCAAATGGCTACAAAGGAAAGCTATACAGCTTTCACAGAAACTTCGTAGTTAAAGAAAGATTCGTCCTGGTCCGGTGTTCGAACTCAGAACCACCACTTCACTGGAGCAGTCGCTCTATCAATTTGTCCAACCTGGACGGCAAGCTTATGGTAGGGCGAGAGCGAAGTGATCAATAACTCGAGTGGGAACTGTGTTGGTCCAATGTTTTAGGACCCCAAAAACATTGAACAAACTCAGTTCCCGCTTCATGTTACCTCTAAAACATTGGACAAACTGAGTTCCCGCTTCATGTTACAATACTGAGTCACATTTTGGTCTATACACCAGAAATACCGGTAAAGCATCATGACAGAACACAATGTTTTTTAAAGGGATAAAGGAATATGTTCGCCCTTTCAGAGGGCACATATGCATAAGAGGCAACATGTGTGAAATAGTCTCTGCACCTGAAGCAGTGTAAATTCCATTATGTTAACAGCAGCAGTCAAAAGCTTCATGAGCGACTATTTCATACAGATCATGTAATTACATTCATGTAATTCAGGATCAGATTCATGTGATTATACAGGGAGGTACTGCTGCTAAGTGCACGTAGAGCTCTGCATGCATTTCTAAACCCGGCTGTGAGCCTATGTCTACGAAATTTTTCTAAATAGGCAGGTAAGGTATGCATCACTGGAAAACAATACCTACCACAAACAGCTGAGGAGAGATAGCACAGCCAAAAGCTGGAAGCACGAATGGCCCAGTAGATACTGGCAGCTGGCAACTGCAAATAAATGTCAGAGCAACTGTTGTCAGTGGCCGTAGCAATGTCATGAATGACAAGAGAAGAAATTGTCTACTGCTTCATAAATTAGAATAAGGTAGTAACATACCAACACAAAAAGCAATGAGAGGGCCCATGACAAAAGAAATGAACAGATTGTATGTGATGCACCAATATACATTTTTTCAGTAGATTTACATGACTGTCACACCCGCATAGAAAGATGAGCAGGCTGGAATACCACTATTTTTATGCATGATGAAAAGAGCGTAACTATTCGAATATAGCATGCACAGGATTTTATTACTACTAGGGTGCTTTGCAGCAGCACCGAAGGTATTTTTAAATTGAACGTAGCGACCAGTAGACCCGTCTGCTTTGCACAAATGATGAGAGGATGGAAAAGGCATGCATTCATTAGCAAGAAGCACGATATCTCACATCACAGCATGAAACGAAAATTGGTATTGCATTTAACAAATCTGCCCAGAAATAAAAACTGCCTAGTGGCAATGCAAGTAAGAGCAAGGGAAAAAAATACCGAAGAAAACTGGTGAGTGTGGTGCAGGGAGGTCTGTGGGTAGGGTCTCGTGCCTGGGAATAGTTCCGAGCGCGGAGAATCGCCGGCAGCACAGCTGGTGGCATTCAACCAAGAATAAATAAGAGAAAGTGAAAATCAATAACAAACCATCACCCATATAGCGAACGACTTGAAAGCGGGCCGCACAAACGAGGGATATAGCAAGAAGCTTGAAATCCTAAATAAGTGCGCAGTTGCATCCCTAACAGTTCTCAAAATCTGAAGGCGAGGAAGCATCGACACCTACACCTCAGGGCAGACGCAAGAACGATCTAACTTTGACATAATACTGTGTCAAATTCTGTTCAATGGGGAAGCACAGATAAAAATTTACAAATGACTAGGCAAGGGATATGCCCCAGCCTTTTACACGCGATCATTGTCCCCGAAAAAATTGTATGACAAATATTAAGGCGTAAGCACTAATCCCACGAGTACACACACTGAGCACTGTCTGTTGGCAGCTGGCCTAGCGCGAGTGCTCTGTCGCGCGGCACTGCCGCTCATCGTCATCTTCTAAGTAGCACAAATCAATCCGACGGGCACCAGCCGCGAGGCAACTCGGCCGTTGTCAGTTCCCTTGTCTGTCCGCAGCTGGCCTAGCAAGAGCGCTCTCTAACGTGGCACTGCACGCTCATCATCCTCTCCTATGTAGCACAAATCTATGCTATTGGAATGTAGTAAACATTGTCTGTTGTTTTTCGCAGCGCTAGCAAGCGATCGCATAACTCTGTTGTGATAACTGGTGGCATTTTTATTTACCGCGGCACCCGAGTACTAAACGCAGATAGAGACTATGGAGCAACAGTTGCCATGCGGCCTATACGCCCGTTCTTTTCTGGTAAAGGCCGATTCACACGATTTTCCGTTCGCCCGCTGCCGCGGCCGACAGCGCGCCTCTTAATGTGGTGACGCATGAATACGTAGTGCGCGGGCCGCGGGCGAACGGACCGTCGTGTGAATCGGCGTTAACGCATTATAGCTGAGGCAACCGCACGCAGACTGCCTGCACTGCCATCCCTATATAGGCGCACACTAATAACGCGTGCGAATAGAGATCAGAAGTAAAGAAACGTACACGGGACTCACCGTTCAGACGGCTCATCAAGGCTTAGCAAAACCGCACATTCTTCTTCGTTGCCTCTCCAGATGACAAGAAGTCGTAGCGCTACCTTTCTTCAGGGCTTTACCCGTTCAAAATCACCAGTGTTGACAGGGCGTAATTCTCGTCGTTGGTTTCCAAAACACACTTGTGTTCTTCATACACGTCCACCGCACGAGCACTCAAACAATGCTACGAAAACCCAAATAACACAAAACGTGACGACGGCTGCAGTTTTGCTTCGTTGAAAAAACCTACAAATGCGCTTTTTTTATTACTAATATTTGAATTCTGTTGGCAACAAAAACAAATTATATTTTTTCATTTTATTTCTTTATTAAATGCGAATACCAAAGCGCTTTTAGATACTTTTGCTGACATGTCGTTTGTAGAAGCTGCGATCCTGTGATCCCATCCCCGGGTGTCCTAGCAGACGACGGCGCAGACGACGCTGTTGACGGAATGCAATTTCGATTGACGGCAGCGAAAGTCCCTTAAATGCGACAAAAAAGGCAAAGAAACGCACCGTATCGCAAACTGGTCCATATCAAGGATATGTTCGACGCGAGCGGTAGGACAAAGAGCAGCTGCGATGCATTACTCTACGCGACACTGGCATGGTCGACGGAGATCTACATGAAACAGAGCTTAAATGTGACCCGTACAAGCGGATTACTGTGATATCAACTGCGTTACGGAACTACGACGATACTTGCTTCACACTTTAGCTTATATGCAACAGCGGCCCGCACTCGCCGCATCCTGTTCGAGTGTACTTTCACTAGCAAGAGCCCACATGCATGGAAGCCGACAGAAGCAACTGTCTTTTCGAGTTCAGATTGTTCCGAGAAATACGAGCAGCTTACTTTAGCACGTACTCGAATTCAAGTTCTCAGCCTGTGTGTCACGTACGGTGACGATGGCGTCGAGGACGAGCTTAAGAATCGCCTTAACGTGGCCGCAACGCAGCCGGTATCCCAAGCATTCGTGCGCTAATTGTTGTTCATCTGTACTGCGAACGTGCGCTCAGTCGCAGGCCAGCCGCTAGCTGCTCGATTTGCCAGCCTTGCGAGTACAATTCGCAAGTTTCTGAGCTAATCTTTGAGCGAGCCGAGCTTTCAGCTATGACGCTGCTCGCGAGCGCGCCGCGCGACGAGCTTCGGCCTGCTCCCTGGCTGCCGTATTCGTAGCTAAGCCTAGGAGGTTTCACTTCGATGCCAGAGCTGAGAGCGCTTTGAAACTGGCTAGCGCTGAGGTGCTACTCTTTGCATTGTAAGTACGTTTTATTGTGAACTATGTCTCGTAGTGAAATAAAGATATGTTCGGGTCCACCCGAACGGTGATGATGGCGTCGAGGACGAGCTTAAGAATCGCCGCAACGCCGCCGATATTCCATGCATACATGTGTGCTAAATTTGTTCACCTGTGCTGCAAACGTGGGCATAAAGGCTCGCTCAATCGCAGGCCAGTCGCTGCTCGATTTTCCAGCCTTGCGTGCGCGATTCGCAAGCTACGGAGCGAATCATTGAGCGAGCCGAGCTTTCGGCAACGACGGCGCCCGCGATCGCGCCGGGCGACGAACTGTGCGCTGCTCGCTGGCTGCCCTTGTCGTCGCTAAACCTAGCCGATTTCACATAGATGCTGTAGCTGAATGCGCTTCGAAACTGGCCAGCACTTAGGTGCTACCCTCGGCACCGTTTTACTCTGAACCCCGCGTCATAGGGAAATAAATATATGCTCGGTTTCCGCGACCCCTTCAGGAGCGGAGCTATAGCAGAGGCCAGGCGAACTCCAGAGCAGCAGCAAAGCGGCTATGGGAGGAAATTTGTATGGCTGTTATCGCTTCTACCAACAACTCGACATTGGCTAATGATACTCTATCCCAGAGCTTTGGTCGTGAACAAACAATACCAGTGCATTTTTCTGACGCCGGCATCCAGGCTGGCAGGCCGGCCCCGAGAAGCTAGCGCGCCCTTACGATTGTATGGCCGTAAGGGCGGAGGAGTAAAACAAGCACTGAACTCCCTAGGGGTATGCAGGAGTGGAAATGCCATATTACTCTTTTGTCAAGAGGAGTGAACAGGACCTTTCACTCTTTCTCGTGTGTAGAGAGAGTAGATTGAGGCCTGCAGGAGTAGCGAGGCTCTTTTACTCTTAATGCAGGAGTAGCAGTTCTTAGAGTGTGTTTGGAAGCCTCCGAAATAGTGGTGCACTCAGACTCGTCGGGCCGGTAAGGAAGTACTGTCGAGCGGTGAGGAATGTTTTCGCCCGTAGAGGAGAAAAAACGGCGAGAAGCCGGTGGTGGCCTGCGTGGCGGTGTTGTAGGCGTACGTGATGAAAGGCAGGATCCGGTCCCAGTCGGAGTAGTCGTTAGACACGCACATCGAGAGGATATCGCCTAAGGTGCGGTTAAACCACTCCGTCAAACCGTTAGTCTGAGGATGGTAGGCCGTGGCAGTATGGTGAGTGATCTTACACTGTTTGAGAAGGGATTCCACGACCGCGAACAGAAAGACGCGCCCACGGTCGCTCAGCAGTTGCCGGGGCGCTCCATGGCGAAGAATGAAGTGATGCAAGATGAAAGAGGCAATGTGTGGTGCCGTAGCAGAAGGAAGAGTCGCGGTTTCTGCGTAACGCTTGAGGTGGTCGACGGCCACAATAACCCAGCGGTTGCCAGCAGCAGTGTAAGGAAGGAGGCCGTAGAGGTCAGTCCCAACTCTGTAAAAAGGACGGGAAGGGCAAGGGAGAGGCTGCATCAGGCCGACTGAGTGGTGAGGAGCCGGCTTGCGACGTTGACAGCCAGGACAGGAGCGGACGTATTTGTGGACGTAGGTGAACATACCGCGCCAATAATAGCGCAGACGGAGTCGCTGTATGTTTTAAAGGCACCGGCATGAGCAGACTGCAGTTCATTGTGAAACAGGGCGCAGAATGTCGACCGCAGATGCGCAGGGTAGACCACTTCCTGCCGGTAGAGACGTGGTTGCGGCGGTACAGGAGACCATCACGAATGGCGAAGTGAGCAGCCTGGCGGCGTAGGGCACGAGGCGTGGGTGCCACCGATTAATTGGAGAGAAAACGCACAAGCCAAGATATCCACGGGTCCTTTTGTTGCTTGCTGCCCAGGCATCTGTTGGAAACGACAGCGAAGGGCAACCGACTGGCAAGTGGCAGACAACGTCTGGCGGCAATGGAGAGCGGGACAAAGCGTCGGGGTCGTTATTTTTTCGGCCGGAGCGATAGACGACAAGGATATCATATTCTTCTAGGCGTAGGGCCCAGCGAGCGAGGCGGCCTGTAGGGTCTTTCAAGGAGGCCAGCCAGCACAGGGAATAATGGTCCGAGACGATATCGAAAGGGCGGCTGTAAACGTAAGGGCGAAACTTTCCGAGCATTCCTTCTCGGTTATTGAGTAGTTAGATTCCGGTTTTGTCAGTGCGCGGCTCGCGTAGGTAACGACATACTCGGGAAATCCGGGTTTACGTTGCGTAAAGACAGCACCGAGGCCAACGCCACTGGCATCGCTGTGAATTTCAGTGGGAGCAGTGGGGTCGAAGTATCGTAAAATGGGAGGCGCTGTGAGCAGCCGGCGTAAGGTGATGAAGGCGTCATCGCAGTCAGGTGACCAACCGGACAGGTCGTTGGCGCCCCGATGAAGATTCGTAAGTGGCGCGATAATAGAGGCAAAATTTCGGACGAAGCGTCGGAAGTAAGAACACAGGCCGAGAAAGCTGCGAAGTTCCTTCAGAGTCGACGGCTTGGGGAACTCTACGACGGCCCTAAGTTTGGCTCGGTCAGGAAGCACGCCGTACTTATAGACGACGTGATCTAAAATTGCTAGTTGGCGGGTGTCAAAGCGACACTTTTTGAGAGCACGTTGGAGCCCCGCGGCCGTTAAACATGTCAACACCTGCTCCAAGCGGTGAAGGTGCGTCTCAAAATCACGCGCGAAGACGGCAATGTCGTCTAAGTAGCACAGACATGTTGTCCACTTCAGGCCGCGTAAAATGGAGTCCATCATTCGCTCGAAAGTCGCGGGGGCATTATAGAGGCTGAAAGGCATGACGGTAAATTCAAACAGGCTATCTGGCGTAACAAAAGCCGTACTGGCACGGTCAGCCTCCGGCACAGGGACCTGCCAATACCCCGAACGCAGGTCTAAAGAAGAAAAGAACTCCGCTCCTTGGAGGCAGTCAAGGACGTCATCGATGCGCAGCAGCGGGTAAACGTCTTTGCGGGTGATCTTGTTAAGGCGCCGATAATCGATGCAAAACCGTATTGTGCCATGTTTTTTCTTCTCTAGAACGACACGAAAGGCCCACGGACTACTGGAAGGTTGAATGACACCTCGCTGAAGCATGTCGTCCACCTGACTGTTGATAATCTGGCGTTCGGCTGCCGAAACTCGGTACGGGCCTTGACGAAGCGGCAAGTGGGCTCCGGTTTTGATCTTGTGGGTCACGGTAGACGTGCGAACGAGTCGGTTTTGAGCTATGTCGAAAGAAGAGCGAAACTGGTTCAGAAGGTGAAGAAGTCGGGTGCGTTGCGGTGTGGCAAGGCTGGCGTCGACGGAATCAGCAAAGGCATAGTCTGTGGGCAATGCGGGAGATGCGGGCAAAGTAAGAGAATTAGTAGGAAGAGAATATGATTCGGCGCAACATTCGGGATTAAGCAAAGAGTCGACGGGCTGAATATAGCCAAGGCATTCGCCACGAAGAAATTAGAAGGGGCTCAAAAAAGGGTTCGAGATCGGGATGAGGCTGCAGCCGTCTTGAACAGTGAGCACAGCGAATGGCAGAGGCAGACCGTGTCGAGAGATGAAGGCGTCAGATGGTGTAAAGACGACGGCGCCGTTAGACGCAGTGAGGCAGGAGACAGGGAAAGGAAGAGATGAGCATGGAGGAATCTAGATGTCGTCAGCCACAGACAGTTTGCTCCTCCAAGATGACATATCAAGTGAGGTAGCACTGCACGGAAGAAGTTCGAGCTCGGCAAGAGCGCAGTCGATGAGGGCCTCATGCTGGGAGAGAAAGTCCAAACCTAAAATAATACCATGCGAGCACGGTGAGAGAACGACGAATTCAAATGTATATAAAGAACCGTGAACGATGACCCTAGCTGTGCAGCCATCTAAAGGCGAGAGTCGCTGCGCATTAGCTGTATAAAGCGAAAATCCGGATAACGGCGTCGTCACTTTGCGAAGTTTGCGGCACACTTTCTCATTCATCACAGAAATAGCAGCGCCAGTATCGACAAGCGCCAAGGCGGTGAGGTTCTCTGCAGTGCAATTTGCAAATATAGTAATTTCATTACCTTTTGTGTGCTGATTCTTTCAGTTTGTTTCCGTCCCCATCGCGCAGCCCATTGTTTGTAGAACTGCTAACTAGCACTTATTTTTATCTCTGTTTTGAAGAATATTTTCGTCCCTTCAAGAAAGAAAGTGGTGGGCTTTTAACATATTAAAACTGATTAGACGTGCGAAACTAAGGAGAGCAACCCTTTCTTGAAAGATGCGAAAGCAAGGAACGTTGAGGGTGCCAAGGACACCAAAAACACAAATATAAAAAATTACTAGGAACTGATGTGGCGAAAGGCGAAAGCCTGAGTGCTGCATTTTGCTACGCGATTGTTCAATTCGCATTCTGTTGGTGCATTAATTACCTGTCAATTAATGACGCTCAATCTTTGCCTTTAGGAGTGGAACGCGACAGCGTGTTGTAGCGCTACTAGGGAGTCCACGGAACGCCACCATCCGTTCGGCGCGATGCGTTGGCCTTTGAACGCAACGCTTTTTGAGGAAAGGAAATGGCGCTGTAATTCTCTGTCATCTCGGTGGACACCTGAACCGCACCGTATAGGAAGGGATGAAGGGTAGTAAAAGACGGAAGATAAAGAGGGGCTGTAATGAAGAAAATGAAATTTGTATTTGAGGAAAGGAAATTACGCAATAACTCTCTCACATACATGTATCTCTGTGGTCACCAGCATGAAGGAGCGCGACCTATGTCGCCTCATTCATGCCTTTGTCCTCAGCCGTGTATTGTACACTACCCCATATTTACAACTATCCAAACATGACATAGTCGCTTTGGATGCTTTGATTCGCAAGGCATTCAAGGTAGCACTTCATCTTTCCTCAACACACCCAGAGACAGATCACTAGGCCTGGGCCTCCACAACACGATCGGGGAACTGGTGGAGGCCCACCGACAGGCCCAATACATCAGGCTCACAAAAACTTCCACAGGTCGGTATATCCTGGACTCCCTGGGAATCAAAATACCGGCCAACGACCCAACCCTCCTCGCCATCCCACGATCCCTTCACCGAGAGCCTCTCATCAGGCCACTCCCGAGGAATATGCACCCGTCCCACCATGAGCAGCGCCGCAGAGCCCGAGCGAAGGCACTCCATCGAGCGTACGGCCCCGAGCCGGACGCCGTATGGGTGGACGCTGCCTGCACGGGTGATGAAGCGGCAGCAGCTGTGGTCGACTCCTCTTACCCTCCTCACACTACCTCTCCTTCCAGACACGTCCCCAAAGGCTGCAGAGGAAGCCGCCATTGCACTTGCTATAACCCTCACGGAAGCCCGGTATATTTTAACTGCCTCTAAAACTGCGATTATAAATTTTGCTCGGGGCCGAGTTCATGTCCCTGCTTTTGACATACTGGACTCGCCCGATGCACCCCCGCCCCGCCAAGTGGAGCTGATATGGGTGCCTGCGCACTCCGGGAATCCCGGAAACGAGGCCGCCAACCTTTTAGCCCGAGGTTCTTTAAACCGGGCTCAGGTGGCCTCGGATCGGGGATTTACGAAGGATCGCATGCACTCATTCAGTGAGCTGACCCAGGCATACAGAGCCTCTCGCCAGCTCTACCCCCCGCCTCACCCCTCCCTAGATAACAGACACGCAACACTCTGGCGCCGATTACAAACACATACTCTCCCCTCGCCCCTTACCCTAACCCACTATCACCCCTCCTTCCCCACTCCTGCTTGCGCCCTATGCCCAGAACCCTTCGCTTCTTCCCTCCACATCCTTTCCCTCTGCCCGGCGGACCCTCCCCCACGGGACCTAGAGAACCTCAAGACCTGGGAGGACTGGGAGACCCTGCTGCGCTCGGAGGACCCGGCCGTGCAGACCATCGCCACCGGCCGTGCTGCCAGTGTTATGAACCTTAGGAACATAAACACTTGAGTGCAGTGGGGTCGTGCGGGGACCCTGGGGCGTGCCCCGAATTCCTGTTAAATTAAAGTTTTTCTCTCTCTCTCTCTCTCGAAAATTGTATTTGAGGAAACGAAATTGCGCAGGAACTGCCCCATATATCGGTGGACACCCGTCATAATTCGCGCGCAGGGACGTCACGACCATTTCGACCAACGCTACCCAGCCCCACACAAAAGGCTCACCAAAGAGGAGGCGGTAGACTGGCACAGACTACAAGCCGCTACCTACCCACACCTGCACAAACTATACAAGATTTTCCCTACACAATATGCAGACGAATGTCCGTGGTGTCAGGGTAAACCTACACTAGAACATGTCACATGGACCTGCCCTAAGGCAGACTTAGAGCCAAGAATAAACCCGAGTGTGATGCAGTGGGAGCACATGCTGGCGAGCGAGGACGAGGAAGCGCAACGATTTCTCGTGCGCCGAGCCACGATGGCAGCAGTCAAGTGCGGTATCCTGGACCAAGGATCAACCACGGCGCCCAGTGACCCGTAAGGGTCAAGAACACCAGTTTATTAACAATAAAGTTTTTTACATCCATCCATCCACCAATCTGAAACACGGACAAATTTGCTAACACGTCTTGGTCACGACAGTACGAGCCATTAAAGCCTTTCGCCTTAATACAAGGCACATTACGTACAACACGGGCAAGATACGGACAAACTACGGTATGCAAAAGCAATCTTTCCTAATTCCAGATTTTCTAATTCATCATCCTACCTTTCGCACTATGGTAAACAAATCGTCATCTCTAGGAAACTTGAAAAAAAAGTTTGGTTTGGTTTGGTTTATGGGGTTTAACGTCCCAAAGCGACTAAGGCTATGAGAGACGCCGTAGTGGAGGGCTCCGGAAATTTCGACCACCTGGGGTTCTTTAACGTGCACTGACATCGCACAGTACACGGGCCTCTAGAATTTCTCCTCCAAAGAAATTCCAGCCGCCGCGGCCGGGATCGAATCCACGTCTTTCGGGTCAGTAGCCGAGCACCATAGCCACTGAGCCACCGCGGCGGCTGAAAAAAAAAGTGAACTTCTACTTGTTATCGATTCAGACATGGCTGTGTACCATGAAAGTGCAACATGCTTTCACTGTTTCTGTTATTTGTTTGTACCTTCCATTTTAAGTGCATGTACATGCTTTATGTAGTTTGATTACCCTGTGTTGCTTGAGTGTTTTGTGCATTTAGAAAGGGGACTGACACTTAGGCATTCGTTGCCTTTTTGTCAGCCTCCAGACAGACTTTCTTTGTATTTCTTTCAAAATAAACATTCATTCATACATTTATTCATTCATCAAGCTCACTCTCCCATTGGCTACTGCTGCGCGACGCTCCTCCGAACTTACCTGAGGTTCCTCCCATTGACTGCAAATTGCGTGATGCACTTCCTAACTAACCCGAGCTTACGCGAGTCCCTCTGAGCGTTTACACAAGATTTTTGGTTGCAACCATGTTAACTAGTGTTTTCAGATTTAAAAGCATCTGGTCCATTACAGGCACCTGACTTTCGTAATACATGCGCATTCGAGTGATTCGGTGTGCAGGTACGGAGATAGTTAAGGCTCAATTCTGATTGAGAGTATAGGACTTTATGGTATCTAATGGTTCACCCTTGAAGGTTATGATTAACATTTACCTTCGGTGATGACGCGAAACACTCGCTGTAGTTTCGAAACAGGCTACGGATCTAGTCTTGTCTCTTCCAGGGCAGGGCTGGTTTGAAGTCGGAGATGTGCTTGTGATCTTAGGTGAATATTCTGGAAATCGATCGGAGAGGGCGAAGGCGCCGCCAACATCGGATAGTTCGTCCAAGAAAAGAATTGTCGTTCCTTTGCTAACATGTCAGTATTATTCGATGAAGTTCATCAGCAGCATTTCAGCTTGTCCATTGCGGGAGTGAGCAATGCCTCTTGCGATGCCGGTTCCTCGCTTTAAAAACGACTCCCTGTTCCCATCGATGAGAGCTTACATGTTATTGGCATCCGTAGCTCCTACGGTGAACATAACTCTTGATAGGGATGGGATGATGATGATGATTATGAAAACGTTTATTTAAAGCCACAATGTCTTAGCAGAAGGGAAGGCTGATCGGGTCCCCAGTCCGGGACGCCGTTAGTAAAAGCCGCAGCCCATGCTCTGGCAACGAGGGCTCGTTGTTCCTCGAGGTCCGAGCTGGACAGGGCCGCCTCCCAGCCCTCCCTCGTTTGCTGATTTGTGATGCCAATACTGTCATTTTTCTGACAAGCCTATACCATATGGTATAGGTTTGCCTTCTGGCCACAAAATTTGCACTGTGCCGAAAATGACTCGGGCTCAATGGCGTGAAACGTACCTGGATTATTGAAAGACATAGTTTGTAGGCTGCCAAGGTGACATTCTTCTCATTTACTAAGAACCTTGGCGGGCCTCGGGAGTGTCTGCCTTTCAAGACGCAAATGTTGTAATATTTCTGAATATGTTGTTAACGGAGAGGGGTAGCCTCAATCAGTAAGGGAGGACGTAGAAGGATTCCGGGGAAGAAAAGCTCAAGCCGAAAAGCTCGGGATGGGACGTTCAGTTCTTCACCCAGGACACTCAGGGAACCATGCTGCTCCATGATTGTCATTGAAGGGATCAACTCTGGTCGCCGGTCGATTATCCTTTGATGCTCAATACGGAACTCCATGCCCACGATCACATCGCGGGCACAACGCTGTAGCACAACGAAGCTCGCAGGATACGTATGTCCGTTGACGTTCACTCAGGCTGTCATCGTCCCAATAGCATAATGAGGTGGACTCCTCCGGTGCGGATTTTTGGCCGTCTCAAGCAGTTGTGACCTTTCTTAACTGCGCGGAGATTGTTCGGCTCATCAGCGAATAATTGGCTCCTGTCTCGACTAGAGCGCTAACTGCACAACCATTGACAGCTACTCCCAAGCCGGATGTTCGTGCTGTTGCGTTGGACGTTGTCCTCGGCGTCTGGTCATGGCTTTGTTGGGTATGTGTTGGGTATGGCGGCTTCATTGTGAAGTGGGACCGCGTCGTGGTTGAGCTCCTGTTTACATGCGGCATAAGCGTCTTCCTACGGCAAGGTCGCTGGAGGATTTTCATCGTTTCCTCGCCAAGCAACGTGGCCTCCACAGGTTGCTCTGTTTAGTTTTTCTTCCGCTGGCTAGGGGCTTTCCTTGTACAGCCGCGGCGTAGCTGCGGCATGGTGACGCAAAACGGGTCGTGGACGGCGATGGGGAGCGGGACCGATGGCTTGACAACACGTAGGCCCCTCTGCGCAGGTGGTCGTCGATTTCCTTTGGTCACCTGCCGGGGAGCGGTCGTGGGGACTCGATAGCAAAACCCCGCAGGCCGATAGGTCTGCACGGGCAGTGGCGAAGTATGCGCCCTGCATAGCCGCAACGAAGACACAGTGGGCGGTTGTCGCGAGTCCTATAATCGTCGCATTTCCTACAGCCGTTGCGTCACTTGTGAGGTGGGCGTGCAGGAGCTACGGGCTGTCGTTCTTGTAGATCTGGTTCCCTTCAAAGAGGGCTTCGGGGGTCTTGTTGGAGCGCAAGACTGCATTGTGGTGGCGAAGGTCATGGCTACAGCTTTCGTTGGCGTCGGCGGTGACGGGGAGCCAGGCGAATGTTGTATTACATGAATGATATCTGTGAGCGACGCCACGTCTGCGGCCTCTGCTGTGTTGGGAATTGCAGAAGTCGGCGGAGTTCTTCCAGAGCAGTTTCGCGTATTAGATCTCGCAGGTTATCCCTGCTTGCACAGGTATCATCAAGCATGGCTTGCCGTCAGCACTTGAAGTGGTAATGACGGTTCCGGGCGTGAAGGATCTTCTTTATATTAGAGTCTTCGACCACGAACTCGGCAATGGTTTTTGAAAGATTGCGGATCAGGTAGGAAAACAGTTTATTGATTTATTTATTTACATAGAGGACGGTGAGGTTCCTTTCTTCAGCCATGTCAGGATTGGCGTGCCTGAAAAGAAGTTTCAGTTCTTCAACATACGCAGTCACGGTCTCGTTTGGGGGCTGAATTCGTGATTGCAGCAGAACGTCCGCTCTTTGTTTCCATCCGCCACTAGTGAACGTTCCCAGTAGTTGCTTCTTGGAGGTCGCCCAGGTAGTGAGGGAAGATTCGTGGTTTTCAAACCAGGTTCTTGCAGGGCGGTACAATAGAAAATTGACGTTGTAAAGCTTGGCCCCCTCGTCTCAGGCGTTCAGCGCCGTCTCACGTCCGTACACGTCCAGCCAGCCTTCTACATCTTCGCGCGGTTGAACATGAAAAGTCGATGGCTTACGGGACAGGCGAAGCACGACGGGCATTGGCTGTGCAGCAGGGTCTATTGTGGGTGGCTTAGCAGGATTGCAGGTCAGCATCTCCACCAGATGTCACGTAGTGATATATGCAGTCCAGAGAGCAGCAAGATTGCAGATATGACTTATAAGATCACAAGATCACGGCACGCTCTATTAACCGCCCCACTACGAACGTCCTCCCGGCTTAGTCACGGTAACCCAGTAGCACGCATCAGTGGCCACACGTCTGCTTACAACAACTCATTTTTCCCCAACGCAATAGCACTATGGAATTCACTGCCTAACGACATCGCTGCATGCACTGATCACAAAACATTCCGCGAGAAAATAAAAATTCACCTCACATAGATCTTGATCACTTCCGCGCTCTTTGTAGCGAGTATTGCTTGACATATCTTTAATAAATGATGTATAACCTGCTGGGAAACCCTGATATGACTACAACCCCTTTTATGTTTGTTTGTATGTTTGTTCTTTTATTGTTATTCATGTTCCCATCATCGCCGTTGTAAACAGATATATGCCCCCCCCCTTATGTAATGCCTTCGGGCCTTTAAGGGATCAATAAATGAAATAAGCAGAAGACTTGATTTGGGCGGACTTGCGTCCACAAAGGACATAATGACTCGGCGGGGCTAGATACAAGCGCGTGGCCGGTCGTCGACAGAATGCCCGCCGCTCTCGGGCGTGCTCAATTTAAAGCTGACAGAGAACATTCGAGATAGGGCGTGAAAAGCTACGACAACATTCTGGCACAGCGCAAAATCGCCTTCGCCATTTTAAGATCAAACGAGATAAACCTGGTCGCGTCTTGAATCACACACGAAGCGATAAAGCCCAAGTTCTTGGCGTTAGATGCCGATAACAGAGTCTGAAGTGACTAATTCCTCTGGGTGTCGCGACGTAAGTGCACGTTAAAGAACTTGAGAGCGTTGAAATCATTACGCAGGCCTTCACTAGACCACCCTCGTTGCCCAAATGCAGGCTAGAGGCATAAGTCCACAGGCACCGCTGCCTGCACCTAGGCAGAATTCGCAGTAAACAGCGCGCCTGACGCTAACGTGCACTGAGTAGTTTATGAATGAAACTACTATGGCAGAGCGCTAGGGCCGGGACTTGTGAGAGGATGCAAGGCAGCGATGGTTCTGAATCAAGTGTGTTGTTTTCTTTGCTCATAATGTTTATACTTCTTTTCTACGCACTATCATGACCTTTTTGTGCGTTCTAGCCAAACATACTCAATACATTACGCAACGCACGGTAACTTGTGAATTTTCGCGACCACTGTACTTTTACCTTTTCTTTCAGCCGCAGGTGCACCATCCAGGCAGGCGTAGCATTATCCTACGCTACGGAAAATAATGACTGGGCAGCTGATTCCTCTCGCGCCGGCACGTCGCATGCCGTTGTCGCGTGTCATAGTAGTTAATTGTCAATGCTCCTCAGCTCGAGCGTACTCCTGAGCAAAGCTAATGGTTCAGGAAGCATGCATGAATATATGGGGTTTGTGTTGTTTAGTCCCATATACTGCGCACAATGCATAGACCGCCCTCCGGTGACAAATTACTCACGGCGGCTATCTAAAACCGTGCTTGAGCTGAACAGTCAGGCATTTGAAACTCGCTCCGATTTGGCCGCCGCAATGGCAGCCAAACTGATCTCGTCTACACTTCTTCTATTCGCCACGATCCCATTGGGAAAGTGTTGCAAATCAGACCCCAAGGATGGTACGTAATTTTAAAACGCTAATTTTCCGGTCCTGAATTTATTGATGGTGAAGTTTTCTCCACCGAATCGTACTTGTTAGGCAAAGTCCACAGGTTTTGTATTCAAGGACACAATTACAACTGATATGAGAGAACACGGGCTCTCGAAAATTGACACTTGCCATTTATACCCTGTCAACGTTCATAAGGTATCAAGAACAGAAGAGTACTAAATCACTGTGTACTTTGACCGTAATATTATCCCCGTGACTGCAAAATTGTTTACTTCGTGCCAATTTTGAAGTCCAACACTGCATTCTCGCATGGCATGAAATCTATTTGAGAGATCAATATCCTGCGAAAGTATTCATTCACCTAGGCTGTTGTGCCTCTCTATGCTTCCTTCTGGGCAGCTCTTTATAGGAACGTCGTACTTGAAGTCGGCCGGCAGCGGCGTCGGGAAGCCGACCACTATTGGACCAGTAGCAGCCGCAGAGCGAAGGGCACCGATTTCTCCTGCTCGCCGAGGTTTCCTTTTCCTCTCGAACGGACACATCCGGGGATTATGGGCAGGGCAGGAAGTTAGAGTGGCCCGTAACGAAAACAGAAAGATGTACCAGCCACCCACGGAGGAAGGAAGGGGGTGGTAGTTTTGAAACGAAGACCACGTCGAAGCCACGACTCCTCCAGACGTGCCTCAGAGGTTGTACCAGAATTAAATGGATGGCAAATGGATGGCGAATTAAATGGATGGCATTCGCTATACAAGTCGCTCAGACGCGCTTATCTGCTGCAAAGTGATCGTGTTTATGGAACGAAATACGGGCTGTAAATAAACGAGACGTGATGAAAACTAAACATTTAGACAGGATTGGCTGTCTGGTTTGGTTTTATATATTGCCACCTAGCATTGCCAGGTGGCGCATAGCTGCTGACGACGAAGAAGTAGGGCTCGCGCCGTGTGGAGTCTGTCGCCGTGGCCTTGTCTGTCTTCGCTCTTGTTATTAAAGCCCCCGTCGTCAACAAGTACGTTACAGTCTGGTGGAGGTGCGGGGTAACCGTGAGCCCATGCAAGAGACCCCTCCAGGAAGCCGTCGCGCCAGCCCTGTACCACTTGACACCCCGGTACATCGCTTCAGTCGGAGGATCCAGGGACTGCCTTCGGAGGTAGGACTAGCCGAGAGCGGCGCCATGGAGACAGCCACTCGTCCTCCTCTGCAAACTGCTGCTGCCGCGCCATCCCACTACACCTTGCAGTCTCCGCGGATTCTCAAGACGTTCCGTGGGGAACTTTTTGAGGATGTGGAGGACTGGCTCCTTCATTTTGAGCGCGTAGCTGCGTTTAACCAATGGGACGACGCAGCCAAACTCCGGAACGTTTACTTCAGCCTCGAGGATGGCGCTAGCACCTGGTTTGACAACCGAGAGGACGTTTTAATCACGTAGCATGAGTTCCGTCGTCGGGTGCTGGAGGCCTACACAAGCGTGGATCGTCGTGAACGAGCTGAGCGTGCACTACAATCTCGCATCCAGTTGCCGAACGAAAGTGTCCAGATGTACGTCGAGGACATGACGCGCCTCTTCAGAAGAGCTGACCCGGCCATGCCGGAAGAAAAGAAACTCCGACATTTGATGCGTGGCGTCAAAGAGCAGCTTTTCGCAGGCCTCGTGCGCAGCCCACCATCGACCGTTGCAGCATTCCTTACAGAGGCCACAACGATGGAAAAGGTGCTGCAACAACGTTCTGCGACCTACGACCGGCCCGTGCATGCTGCTGCTGTCACCGCATCGTTTGCTACCTCCGGGAGCCACCCTGACTATCTGCGTGAACTGATTCGCACCATCGTGCGTGAAGAGGTCCTGAAATTTTGCAGCCCTTCGCAGCCAGCGCTAGGTTCGATTTCTGCTCTTGTTCGCGAGGAGGTGCAACAGGCGTTCAGAGCTCCTGCTGTCGAAACACCTCCTCTACCAGGAGACTGCCACCGCCCCACCTATGCTGAAATTGTGAGGCGCCCGGCTGCGGTTTCGCCGCCACCATTTCCGGTAACGCCTCCTGAGCCGCGGCCCTCAGTTCCACCAGTGCAGTATTTCGACGATCGCCGAGCGCCCTTGCGGAAGGCCGATGTCTGGCGCACACCTGATAACCGGCCACTCTGCTTTCACTGCGGAGAACCAGGACATCTCTACCGTAACTGCTCTTATCGGCGCCTCGGTCTGCAGGGCTTTCGAGCCGATTCGCCCAGACCCCGGTTTGGCCATCGGCCCCCTGCCATTGAAGACTTCCTAACGGAACAGCGAATTTCAGCCCGCACGCCGCATCAGCCGCGCTCATCGTCTCCGAGGCGCTCTTCCCCGAACCCCCACAGCCCCTCGCGAGCAGCACAGGGTCGCTCGCCCAGCCCTCGCCGGGAAAACTGAGACCAGCGACCTTCGGGGGCGAGGTCGCTGGGAGTCGCTGCGCTGAAGACCTCCCGTCGCCGCCGCTACGTTCCGACCGTGAACAGATGGCACCGTCATCCGACCTAGACAGCCCCGTTTCTTTGGACATACCTGTTCTTCTCGACGGTCACAGAGTCAGTGCATTAGTGGACACCGGGGCCGACTATTCAATTATGAGTGATAAATTGGCGACTCTTCTGAAAAAAGTGCTTACTCCATGTTCTGTGGTGCATCTTCGTACAGCCGGTGGTCATCTCGTTACTCCAAAGGGCATTTGCACGGCTCGCGTTCAGATTCACGGATCTACATTCGTCATCAGTTGTGTAGTTCTGTGCAATTGCTCCCGCGATCTCATTATCTGCATTGACTTTCTGCGGGAGTATGGTGCTGTTATCGACCTCCGGCAACGAATCATCACCTTTTCGACCAGTCAAGCCACCCACCTCACCGACTCTTGCCACCGCAGTGCCGCCCTTCGTGTTTCTGCTGACAGTGTCACGTTGCCGCCACGGAGCAGTGTTTTGGTTGAAGTCACCTGCAACGACTTGCATGACGCAAAAGCAGTCGCCGAGGCTAACTGTTCACTCCTGCTTGCTCAAGGCATCTGTGCCGCTCGCACTCTACTGACGCTTCGTGGTGGCCGGTCTGCGGTCCTGGTCACTAATTTTTGTAATGAATACCGACACCTTTTTCAAGGAACCTCTATTGCTTCTGCCGAACCTGTTATCGATACTCCTGTTTGTTTTGCGTTCGCGGCAGCCGGCACTGACGAGCCCTCCCTTGAAAACGTCGACATAAACTGCCACCTGCCTCGGGAACAACGACTGGCTTTGGAGCAGCTGCTGAAGGAATACAAGCCGTGCTTCGCTTCTTGCTCGAAGGTTCGTCAAACATCCATCACGCAGCACCGCATCATCACCTATGACGACGCTCGCCCTATACAACAGCAGCCTTACCGTGTTTCTGCTAAAGAACGGGCAGTTATTCAAACCCAGGTTCAGGAAATGCTTGATGATGGCGTTGTTCAACCTTCCCAAAGCCCGTGGTCTTCGCCTGTCGTACTCGTTAGGAAGAAGGACGGTACTCTCCGGTTTTGTGTCGACTATCGCAAACTGAACAGTGTGACCAAAAAGGACGTCTACCCGTTGCCGCGTATTGACGATTCGCTGGATAGATTACGGCGCGCTAAGTACTTCTCATCTATTGACTTGAAGAGCGGCTATTGGCAAATTGAAGTAGATGAACGGGACCGCGAAAAAACCGCTTTTGTGACTCCAGATGGCCTCTATGAATTCAAAGTGCTTCCTTTCGGTTTGTGCTCCGCCCGGCTACGTTTCAAAGGATGATGGACACCGTCCTCACAGGCCTCAAGTGGCAAAGCTGTCTTGTGTACTTGGACGACGTCGTCGTTTTTTCGGAAACGTTTGATCAACATCTCCAGCGCCTGCGGGCTGTCCTCGACGCTCTCCGCTCGGCTGACCTTACCCTGAAGCCCCAGAAGTGTCATTTCGGTTACGAAGAGCTCAAATTTCTGGGCCACGTTGTGAGCGCTGAGGGAGTGCGGCCGGATCCCGAAAAGACTGCGCCGTCGCGCGGTTTCCCGTTCCAACCGACAAGAAAGCTGTCCAGCGCTTCCTGGGTCTCTGTGCGTACTATCGGCGCTTTATTGCGGACTTTTCCACGATTGCCGAGCCGTTGACGAGTCTCACCAGGAATACCACCTCCTTTGTCTGGACCTCTGAGCAACAGACCGCTTTCTCTACGCTCCGCCAGCAGCTTCAAACACCTCCCGTTCTTGCGCACTTCGACGAAGATGCCGATACCGAGGTCCACACCGACGCCAGTAACATCGGTCTTGGCGCTGTCCTTGTTCAATACCAAGAGGGCCTTGAGAGGGTTATCGCCTATGCTAGCCGTACTCTCTCCCGGGCCGAGAGCAATTACTCCACGTCTGAAAAAGAATGTCTTGCGGTCGTGTGGGCCACTATGAAGTTTCGCCCTTATCTATACGGCCGCCCATTCAAAGTCGTAACCGATCACCACTGCCTATGCTGGCTGGCGAATTTGCGAGACCCATCTGGACGCCTGGCACGCTGGAGCTTAGGGCTCCAGGAATTTGACATCACTATTGTGTACAAGTCTGGCCGCAGACACGAAGACGCCGACACACTGTAGCGTGCACCGGTTGACACTGGCGACGCAGCGCCCGATGACGACAGCGGCTTCCTTGGTACGCTCACCGCCTTCGACCTACTGACCCGGCAGAGGGCGGACTCGGAACTTCGCCCTCTCATTGACGCCCTTGAAGGTAGCGATACGGCTATACCTCGCCACTTCTCTCGACGTCTTGGCTCCTTCTGTTTGCGGCAAGGCCTCTTGTACAAGAAGAACTCGAGAGGCAACGATAGACCTTACCTTCTGGTCATTCCAGCTGATCTCCGAGCTGACGTTCTTTTCGCCTGCCACGATGAGCCCACATCTGGCCACTTGGGCTTTTCACGTACGCTCGCCAGAGTGCGGAACATGTACTACTGGCCTGGACTTCCTGCTGATGTCAAACGCTACGTTAAAAGCTGCCGAGAATGCCAGCGCCGGAAAACGCCACCACTTAAGCCGGCGGGTTTTCTCAAGCCCGTTACAGCCCCTCGCGCTCCGTTCGACCAGATCGGCCTGGACCTCCTCGGCCCTTTCCCTTTGTCGCAGGCCGGCAATAAGTGGATCATAGTTGCTACCGACTATTTGACTCGCTACGCCGAGACCAAGGCGATCCCTCGTGGCACAGCTTCCGAAGTCGCGGAGTTTTTCATGCACAACATCGTCTTGCGACACGGCGCCCCATCGCACGTCATTACAGACAGAGGGACGGCGTTTACAGCGCAGCTAATCGACCACATCTTTCGGCTGAGCTGCACAACGCACCGCAAGACCACGGCCTACCATCCGCAAAGCAATGGCTTGACCGAACGATTGAACAGGGCCCTTTCGGACATGTTGTCCATGTACGTAGATGTCCAGCACAAAACTTGGGATGAGGTCCTGCCGTATGTCACCTTCGCCTATAACACCGCCCTGCAGGAAACTACGCGCTTTACACCGTTCCGCCTTGTGTACGGACGTGAAGTTCAGAGCATGCTTGATGCCATGCTCCCGTGCCCAGAGGATGACCAACTCGACGCAGACGCTCAACAATTTGCCCAACGTGCTGAAGAAGCCCGTCAGCTGGCCCGCGTGCACATCGGGCAACAGCAGAGCACCGATGCGCGCCGTTACAACCTTCGCCACCGACAGGTTGACTACAAACCCGGTGACCAAGTCTGGGTATGGACTCCTGTCCGTCGCCAAGGCTTGTGCGAGAAACTGCTCTGCCGCTATTTTGGCCCTTACAGAGTGATCCGGCGTGTGAGTGACGTAAACTATGAAGTTGTTCCGGACGGTGTTGCGCAACCCCGACGCCGACAGCCCAGCTCTGACATTGTGCACGTTGTACGGCTTAAACCGTACTATACTCGGTGACGCAGACGTGTTGATGTCTTGGAACGCTTCAGTTGCGGAACTTTTCTCGTGTTTTGTTTATTTTTTGTTACGTTGTCAGCGCTCTTTTTTTCTCCATAAGGGGGGAATAATGCCACCTAGCATTGCCAGGTGGCGCATAGCTGCTGACGACGAAGAAGTAGGGCTCGCGCCGTGTGGAGTCTGTCGCCGTGGCCTTGTCTGTCTTCGCTCTTGTTATTAAAGCCCCCGTCGTCAACAAGCACGTTACAATATCATAATGAGCTATGACACGTGTTCAAGCAAAAAGTTTCTGATTTTAAAACGCAACGTTTCGTAGCCGACTCGGCTCCTTCTACAAGGCTGACTGGAGGCTTTGGTTAGTGTCTTTAAGTACACATTGGGGGGGGCAGCAAGGGGCCGAAAGAGGAATGCATCGATTTGAAGGATGCGGGAGATTGAGAGGACGTTGACGCTGTGGTTTAAGGCTGTGAGCCACATTGCCGCTCGGCTGTGTGGTGATGGTCGCTTGCTTCGTTACTTCTTTTGTGGGCTGTAGAGTGACTTTTCAGCGTATATCCAGTGGGAAGGTTTCTTTTTGTGCGGTCTACATTTCTTTGGGGCAGTTTAAAAACACCTAGGTTCTAGTAAGAGGCTTTTTTTTAATAATGCATGTGTTTCGGTTCCGAGCGTACTGGTTCCATCGAATCTGATCCTAAGCTATACGTCTTCGAAATGTTCGGCGCCCTGATTGCGCTCTCTTGCGAAGTGGCGGGTGTTATTTTTGTCTTGTCGCATTCGTTCTTAATTTTAAGTTTTTTGTTTCCCCGATGTAGCTTACATCGCCGTCGGCGCAAGGAAATTTGTACACAATGCCTTGGGCTCTTTCTCTACGTGACCGGTCTTTGGGAAACGTTATACAAAGTGCCACAATGGTCGTAGGCTTGTGTTACGTATTTACGTATTTTCGAGGTTGGGTTCATTGCTGTTGATTGATTTCTTGGTGCATGTTTATTTTCTGGAAGCATTGATTTCTTTTCATGCTGATTTCCTTCAATATCGCGCGTCGTTCTTTTGTTCTGTATAGTTCTGAGCTGCAATATGTTTCAACTCTTCATGTGACTTCTTCACTACTTCTTCCTTACAGATTGTAACAGTTTCAGAATGTGCGAAAACGAACAAATTCAGCTTAAACAAGAAGCAAGGATATTTATTAAATTCATAGAGAACGGCTACTACACTACATTGCTACAGCTGTACTGAGCCACGGCTTCTTTTGGCGATTAATCAAAGGCAGTGAAGTTGGAATTTGTGCTAGAAAAATGTATGAACTAATGAAATGTCCGCATAGAGTTTGCTTGAGGATAAAACGTAACTCTCTGCAGAGACTGTGCTCAACTGCGCCAGAATAGAGTGCGTGTGTCGGCTTCGCAGCATCCGCTCCATTTCCAGAAAAAGTTTTCTGCCGAGTACACATATTTTCGCTAAAAACGGCACATGCCCTAGTTCCAACCACTAAGAAATGAGGGCACCTGGCATCCGTCATTTATAACGGCCCTCTATAGTGTCTCGGTGCTATTTTTTGCCAGTACCTTCAAGCTGGGTAAGAATTAGAGGTCCGCAAGCTACCAGTGTGACAGGATTCAATTGTCATGGCAGCCGCAAGTGGGCTGCCAGTATTACCTTTCCGCTACCATAACCAACCTGGGTCCCAAAAAGGGCAATCCTGTTAGACGCAGCTATTTGAACTCACTCTTCACTTCAATAGTTACGCTCACAAACTTGAAGAAATTGGTATTATTTTTAAAGAACTCGTGGCGACCTTCGCGTACCACAGAGGCGTATGGTATCGTCAGCCACAAATGCCTTCTTGAGATCAAGATACATTTTAATTGTTTGTATGCCTGCTAGCGCGGGGCGCTAAACATGAAAATGTGGCCATGCCTCAAAGTCAGCTCCACCGCCACCCATAAAACTTTCATCTTTGCGTCATTTCACCTCCTCTCAAAAAACGTTTACCTCATACCTGAAGCACAGCCAGGAGAAGAGTTGATGCACGTATGTGAACAGATTACGACTGAAAGGGGCAGGAGGATATAAAAAAATGCTTTTCGTACCACAGTGCATACCCAGAAGGTGGTTAACTAGCGTCACAGTCCACATGCCGGCGATATGAATAACATGCACGGGGCGCCGGTAGTCGGTGCTCTACCCTCTGAAAGGACTTCGTATACACTGTCGCTCAGGCAGCTCAGCCCCATGTAGGGGCTGAAATAACGACGTAAAATGCATTCCGTACAACGCTGAAGGCATCAAAAAGCCGCCCAGTAGGGTAAAACCTAAAATCAGTGCACGTGTCAAGCCACAAGCAAGAAAAAATATTCAAGAGTTAAGCATACAGTAGACAGGTGACCAAGACCGCAAAAAGAAGAAAGATTACAAGAAGCAGCGACAAGAAATTCTTTCAAATTCTTTTTTTCTGCGTAACAAACATTGGGCAGAAATCGTTTTTAAAAGTGGTAAAAGCACAAATCGCGGTAACTAAGCATGATGATAACCGAGGCGAAAAACATCTGAAGTGCATGAGAGCCAACAACTAACACGGCTAAAAAAGTGGTGGCAAATGAGATGTAAAAAGTGCTAACACGAAGACTAAAAGAGATAAAACAGAGGTACAAAAAGGAGAGTAAAAGCAAAAGTAAAAACGAAGGAAGAACTACCGGAAAAAACCAGGTCAAGATCACATAAAACCAGACAGGAACTTGCACTGGCAAGTTCCTGAGTGATGAACCAGATAGATCCCTACGATGCTCCATTAATCTTTCATTAATACATGGAGCATCGTAGGGATCTATCTGGTTCATCACTCAGGAGCTTGCCAGTGCACTGTAAGAATTGCAAACTTAACAAACTAGGTTCTAATGAACAATGCACCCCTATGTTGAAAGTTGAAAAGAACAACCATCCTGAAGAAATTCCCCTACCAGCTGACTCGCGAAATAATAGAAGCAGCCAAGATTTGTAACCTCAAGAGTGAATGCGTTTATACACCTTATATTTCACTTTCAAACAAAGAGATAGCGTTCCTGTCTGGTTTTATGTGATTTTGGCCTGGTTTTTTCCGGTAGTTCTTCCTTCGTTTTTACTTTTGCTTTTACTCTCCTTTTTGTACCTCTGTTTTATCTCTTTTAGTCTTCGTGTTAGCACTTTTTACATCTCATTTGCCACCACTTTTTTAGCTGTGTTAGTTGTTGGCTCTCATGCACTTCAGATGTTTTTCGCCTCGGTCATCATCATGCTTAGTTACCGCGATTTGTGCTTTTACCACTTTTAAAAACGATTTCTGCCCAATGTTTGTTACGAAGAAAAAAAGGGCAAGTGAAAGAATTTCTTGTCGCTGCTTCTTGTAATCTTTTTTCTTTTTTCGGTCTTGGTCACCTGTCGACTGTATGCTTAACTCTTGAATATTTTTTCTTGCTTATGGCTTGACACGTGCAGTGATTTTAGGTTTTACCCTAGTGGGCGGCTCTTTGAGGGTATATATGTAGAGGTTGGCGCCTTTTCTCAAATAAAGCTGAAGACATGTTCGCCCACATATTCACCCTTATTGCCTGGCTTGTAAATGACCTAACGGTAGACGTCACTGTACCACAGACATGCTTGGCACGCTAACATAACGTTTGCCCCGTTCATGCTCTGTGCAGTCTCAGCCCGACTGATGAACAAATGCGGCGCGCCGTTGTTTAAGGTCGTGTGTTCATACCGCAGGAACTTGTTATTTAACTGGAGTATAGAAACAGGAATGAAACACGTTGTTTCCTAAACAGTGGTAATCAAAGAAATCCGCGGTGGCAGTATGTCGTTCTACTTACTACAGCCATTCAAAGATTAACTAAAATCCTGCCTGCCAACGCCGTGCTGAGCCACTCAGTGCGTGCATTAGGTTTAGATAGCTGCAGTGGTTTTACATGGTTCGTCCCGATCATGTTCAGAGCATTCAGTGCAAACAGGCCAAAAAATTGTGCGCTGTATTGTTTTAAATGACCTCTGGTGAACTGTAAAAAAGAAGGTTAAGGAGATAAAGGTCTCGATTCTGCAGCGGCAACTTGGGGCTGAAAGTTTTGCTTACGAAGAAACGTATCGGCTTTGGAGTTTGCCGACACATCAGTACCAATTTTTTCACTCAATCGACCCACATCTTAGATCAAGACTCTGACCCAGAATTCCTCAACATCCGGAAACACTTTATCACCGACTTCGACTGAATGCTGCATATACAAATGGCTTGAGATACCGATTTGGACAAATGAACAGTCCGCATTGCGACAACTGTGCCTCGATAGAAACTGTGGAACATATCCTGCTTGAGTGTCCTGCGTATGCTAACGAGCGTGCGTACTATGAACATTGCATGCAGAAGCTCTGCCCAGTGCCCCTAACAATGGACAAAGTTTTAGGTCCCTTAGACTGCACCAGGCAACAGATACTTGTAATGAACTTTTTATTTACATATTTAAAAGACATTGGACATCTCGATAAGCTTTATATCCACTTGCACGTTACCTTCATGCATTCTTCATGCAGTGAATTTCGTCAGCCCATTTGTCAGACTATGCACTCCATCATTCCATAGGTTACATCAGTACTCGCCATTGCATCCTTAGTACCTATTTCATGGCCGCATTTTATCTTCGTTTTTTTAACCTCTTCCACGCTGCTCTCCTTCTGTCTTTATCTCCCAAATTCCCCTCCCTACGCAGAGTAGCATGCCAGCGATATTCAAACGCCGGCTAAATTCTCTGTATTTCATTAAAGAGGTCTCTCTCTCTCTCTCCACCGTTTCCAGTCGGGGCGGGCAGGCTCTTACATATAGCGGCGGACAACTGTAGCCAGCTTGGCCTAATCATAGTTCTGACAAATTCTAGACAATATTTGTGAAAAAGCAACACGGCCGGAGGAAGAATCTTGGTGGCTTGAACGGAGAACATGGTCACCCAGCGCTGTTTGCGAAATCAGTAACTGCAGTTTCCGTACAACCGTACTTTGCCCACGTAGAGCTCTGAGGTAAGTTCTCTTGAGACCTCAGGAAGCGAGAGAGCGCCAACTGCAAGACTGCTAGCAGCCAAACCTTTCACAACGTGAGTGAGGCAGCTCCGCGGCTTCGTTTTTCGAAAAGCGGTGATCGTTACATTTGTTGCGCGATGTAAGAGAATGCAACCGGTTTGTGGACTACAGGGGACATGCAGTGCGGTACACTGCAATCGCCCTGCGCCTGTGGGTGGCTCAAAACAACTACCGGCGATTAAACTCGGTTAATCACTGATAATGGCGCCCTAGCACTTCGTGTTTACATGGTTTTGCTTGTTTTGTCTCAGTGACTAAACACTGGTGTCACAGTGTCTAAGTCACGTTGTTGGCAAAGCCTGCCACGCAGAGCGGAGGTAATCCCAAACGGCTTTTCCGCAAACTCATGCATGGAGATTTTTATAGCTACAGCATTTTCAGCCAGACGTTCAACAGATTATCGACTTCGGCAAGCAGCGAAGGCATCCACCCGCAGCTGCCGTTCTTCATCGCTTTCTTCCTGGAGTCTTTTCTGCAGATACTGACTCTGTGTTCCAATTCTTTGCCTTTTAGTCATTACATCGATCTCGCTTGATTCCTTCTTCTGCTGCCCTCCTGACCGGTGTTGTTCCCGCCGTCTAAAACGAGGACACTCTTCAGCAGAAAACCCGGACGTCCCTGTGTCAGACTCCATGCTCACCCCACAAGAGCCAGAAGAGAACATGTTCAAACATGTTTAGTGGCGAATGCGAAGCGAGATTCTTATTCTTCTTTTGTTGCTTTAGGATATTCCAGGATGCCCTTCTACCCTAGTTCTGCGGCTGTGGCGGTGCAGCTAGTTTCGTCACCTCTTCAGCGAGCGCTTTCTGATCGTCTGCGCTGTCTTTGACGTCCCATATGGCAGGCGCCTTTGTCTGGGTCCACCATGTCGCAGCTGTGCTCCCTCTCATTATTTCCTCGGTGGGCGCGCGCAAAGGTCGGCTTTAGACATTGGGTTTTTCCAAGGATGTGGGAAGTAGTTCTATTGCACTAAAACGCGTTCAGCGCCCGCACTCTGCGTGACCGCACCGCCCAATTCCTCGCGTCATCCAGAGAGCCCTTCAAAAGCTGCCGCTATGTCGCTATCATCAGGATGTCGTTTTCATGTCACGACAGCGTTGACAGTGGAAAATAATTACAGAAGTCTTTTCGAGCATTTTGATGCCCAATAGGCGTAGGCATGAACTGCGCCTTTTGCACGATAACGCAGCCACACTTGTTTGACCTAAAGACTCGTCTTAGATGACATGATCATAGGCATATGCCACTTCACAAAGTAAGAAGTTCGGGCGATAAAACATGTACCGTTTTATGAGGATACCACCAGAATCCAATTGTAAAACATGATAGTATATACGAGTACAAACTCGCAAGAAGTTACTCTAGAGAGGTACAAGGCGAGCTAGATTCCTTTCGCACACTTGCAATTTACACAAACAGGACTACGCCTACCCTAATGGCCATGATCCACATTCGAAAATTCTATTTTCAAGCATTAATACGGCCACCAACAAAATCCTCACACACTCCGAAGCACATTTAACGACTTCACAAACAGCTCATACCCGTAATAGAACTAAACAAAGAAGGATATCTAAGAAATATTTCTGTAAAGAACCGTATCTCAAAAGACTACAATGCAGTATAGTATTTCTATTAAATATTCTTGATAGCGCTTTCGTTGCGAACGAGCCTGTAATATTCGTTTTACGCATTGCAGACAACAATTATCAAAAGAAAAATTTCTAACGGACACCGTGCCATTGTTGGCTAGGGGGGGGGGGAGGGGCAGAGCCTTGTGAAGCTGCTGCTGAGTACCTTTTTCTCCTGTCCCTTTTATTTGTCATTTATTGCTTCTTTGGTGAAAATATGAAGCATTGATTGATATTGGCTACAACAGTGCCACACTTAGCGATAGATGGCGCGAAGAAGCATTCAGGAGTACTTCCAGGTTAGCGCAATACGGCCACACAGCCGCTTGCAGCGTATCGAGTACATGTAAATAAAATTGTTTCATACGACGTGCACGTAACCACATAGAGTTTCTACGCTTGCGGGCGCGAAGTCTGTATGGTCGTGTAGCTAAAGTTCTCTAATGGGAAGAAAGCGTCACCTGTATGAACGAGGACACTTAAGTATCAATCTATAGCCTATCGTTGATTCGTATTCCAAGTTTTGAATATTCGCAGACCCACAGTTCGGAAAGGTGTCCATATGCCTTTAGCTGCATAATAAGAGCAGTGGCAAGGGGCCTCAACAAGCATATGAATGTTTATAACTTGCAAGATATGAATTAAACCTAAAATTGCAATTTTCATCGTTTGTGTCAGGCGCCTGGATGTAATTGGAGATTTAGTGATTTCCGTTTTGTATAACGACATTTGTCTTTTAAATTTTGGACACCTGGCCATCTGGTTAGTCAAACTAAATCCGCCTGGCTCTAGGTCGCACGCAGCCACACCGCCAACACACCTTAGTGCCCAGCGCACGTCTAACGTGACCGATGTCACGGCCCGGCTGCCAGGAGACAGCGGCAAGCAGGGTGAATGACAGAATTTCAAGGGACAGCACGTACTCCGTCCAGTGACATTTACCCGTCAGCGTGGCTCTCAAGCGCAAAACAGCCGCACAGTTCACGCCCAGCGATTATGGAAGAAAGCATTTTTCAACAGGAAATAATGTATGACTGCAATTTTAATATATAGTAGGATTTAACTATAGCAGTCAATATATCCGCAGAACTTCCCTGGATGATTTGCATTCTTCTTTATTAACCTCACCATCTACTATCCCTCCAGCCACCATCTACCCAGCCTCCCGGCAGCCTCCCGATAGGGGGCTCCCACCCACCTGTACCCATCCTCGACCCACCCAAAGCACCTCCACCCACTCACCTCTGCCGACTCTCACCATCCATAAAAATCTTTGGCGTGTGGGCAGCCTTGTCTGAAGTAAAAACAGTCTTTTCACTGAAAGCATCACATTAAACTCAATGAGTGAAGCCGACTGCTATCGCAGCTATCTGGCATATATTTTCGTGATCCTGCTCAAAATTTCTTCCTCAGGCGTTCGGCACTTGTGAACGCCTACTTACTAATTTATAGTATACGCAGACAAGTGCGTGACCAGCTGAAAAAAACTTAGCTTCAAAGCTTTCCATGCGAGAGTTTTGTTCTATAAGCTGCAGTTATGCTGCGGCTGACGAAAGCACTACTCTTGCTCCGTGAAAATATTCATGCGCCTGGAGACATGAATCAAACATCAAGTGCCGAGTGCATGCCTACTGCGAGTACTAGGTCACGGATTACCTCGTATGAGGATACGGTCCCAATGTTCAGCTGTATAGCATGTGCGCGATATGTTTATAGTGAGGGTGGTAAAAAAGCTAAGCTGTAAAAGAAGTTAGTACTGTACAAAGAAGAAATAGGGCTGAAAGGGTTCAGATGCGATATTTGGGTTTTGCAACCCGGTTTTAATATCGACCTTTTGTTAAATCTACGCTTTTTTTCAGCATTGTTTGTCTCGACAGAAATTGGCCGAGCGACCAACTATTTCTTCAAAAAATGCTCAAATATTACCTTGAAGATGCACCCTTATCCGTCCTCTTCACTAATTACCAAGGTAAGGTCTTTGTGTGTCACGTATTAAAGCAGTGGCATCGACCGCATGCTGCAGCGCGTTTAAGTGATCCGGTTTCGTTAAGTGAAAAGAGGCGCAATTTGATTGCCACCTGGACATAGGGCGCATATATTACATTGAAGCCCTTTAATTCTGTCCCTATTAGGAGGTGTTGTTTCTTTTGTTTCAGTTCCTGAAAACCGTATGCGATGCAATCGATATATGCGAGCAGCTTTTACAGACAAAGGAAGCTCAGGTGAGGCACAAACTTATTTGAAACCGACCCACTGAGTGGCAGAATGACGTAGTTTCTTACTCCTTAAGTCAAGCCATAATTACTGCAACGGGGGGGGGGGGGGGGGGGGGGGGTAATCAAACGATGGTATTATTTTGTCGTTGAACGTGCACTCATTTTAGACATTTTTGTGACGTCATCGTTCTTTTACAAATATCTCACGTGTGGTTTGGCACCGGACGCATCCTTACGCATTTACGGTGCCAAAAACGCAGTGCAGCGATGCCTTTTAATACAGCTATTCTAAAAGCAAAGAAAACTGTCAATGAGGTCATTGGAACATTACACGAGCGCCCATCTATGCGCTTACCAATATGTAATTTTTGATATAAAAAACTGAGAAGCACTAAATGTTTTCTTAATCTAGTAGATCAGAGAATACTCTCCGTTGCAATGCGCAGGTCTTGCATTCTCGTGTAACAGCCGATCTATGCCAGCAGCAATAACTCGGGTCCTAGAGAGCGGAATAAATTCGATGAGACGTCAGTTTGAGCTTTGTCAACGGTCATACTGTCACTTAGTGGGCTCAGTGCCGGAATGAAAGACAGGATCTGTTTCTCTTGGGCTAATTTTCGCTGCAAAGGAAGATGTTTTGGTAGGGGTTCGTTTAGTCACTTGTGAGCGCCAGCGCTGATTTATTCTTCCAAAGGAACGTCTTGTGGATGAACCTATATCTTGTCATATGCAGAGAAGTCAGGAACGATTCTATATTTGTACCGCCAAAACTTCCCTGCATTTACTCCCGCCTTTGAGCACAGATTCGCCTTTAGTCATTTGTAGTCAGGAGGCACTCAAGGTATAGCCTTCCTGTCTCGTGCTGCCCTTTCCATTGAGTTTTTCTGCAATGACGCCCGTTCAGTTTACACAATACCGGTTCCCTAGTATACTGATAGGCGGGGCTTAAAGTCAGTGGGGTCTTCGGGGGTCTCAGGTACCCACCATTAGTGACAAGAGATATGAGACCCTCGCGCTAGATTGCATGGTCTGCATGGATCTGACGCAGGTAATCATTTTTAAGGTTCATGTCAGTAATAGTGGAAACATTTCTTCTGTATTGTTTCCAGAATTTCACCGTGGCTTTTAATTATGATCATTAACGTTTCTAAAACTCCTGACAGTCGGCACCACTGTACAAACACCCGACGTAAAAGTGAAACCTATGCCCTAACACCACGAGTTAGTCAGGAGCTGGCCACTCAGATGCAAGCCCACACAACAAGCACACTAGCAGAGCAAGGGCATCCCATGTTACAGGTCTCTGTCACAAATTGAACAAACACCTATGTTTAAAAATAATTTCTTCATTTGGTATAAATTGGTGTGTGAAAGAAACCGTCAGCCCCCTTCTCTCGATATTTATTTCCCTCCCCATCTGTGCTCGTGTCTACTAGAGACCCCATTTTAATTAAGCCAGCCATTAAGCACTCTGTATAACCCCACTTTTTGTTTAGCCTGAAATGTAACCCTACTGCTCACAGGAACGGAGAGGTGGCAAGTAACGGCGCATTTAAATGTGAATGCATGCATACACAGCAGAACACAAATATAAAACAAATAACAAGGTGATACAGCCGCCTGCATAGGTCAACAGCCAGTGCCCTGCATGCGTCATGCGGAATTCATGGATTCCGATTGCATCGGCTGCATGTCGACGCATTTCCTTCAAATGGGTGAAGGCTCCTTCGTAATAGACTGGCCATCATTATCAGTCCTCTCTCAATATCTTCCAATTGCGCGGTCCTGCATCAGCTTTCGGCATCTTTTCTCCTCAAACTTCCTAACCTCTTCCGCCCCACTGACTTCCTGCCGCCCCCTTCTAGCTTGCCTTGCCGTACAGTCCCCTCCGTTACCCTCAACAACTCTCTCTAAATTTGCACATGCATTAAATGAACTGCGCACTGCTGCTCGATTAGGACTAGGATTTCACTGAGTCGTGTTTGTTCCCAGAGGATCTCTGCTCTTTTTCTGTTTCTGAAGTTTACACTTACCAATTGTTCTTCCATAGCTAGCTGCGCTGTCCTTAATTTAAGTTCCACCTTTTTCGTTACCCTCCACTTTTTTGAGGCAAAAGTCTTTTATGGCTCATACTCTGGGTCAACCAAACGGATCGCGGGTGTCCACCGAGATATGTCAGACAGTTAGCGCGTGATTTCCTTTCGAAATACAATTCTGATTTTCTTCATTACGGCACCTCTTTCTCTTTCATCTTTCACTCCCACTCCCTCCCTTCCTTTAAGGTGCGGTTGGAGTGTCTACCGATATGACAGAGAATTACTGCGCCATTTCCTTTCCTCAAAGATGCGTTGCGTTCAAAGGTGTTTCCAACGGGCAAGGCATCGCGCCGAACGGGCTATGGCGTTCCGAGGACTCCATGGCAGCGCTGCAACCCACTGTCCCGTTCCACTCTTAATGGCGAAGCTTAAGCGTAATTAAATAATAAATATTCGTTAGTTAGTGATTATTCATTACTTAGCAATTAGTCATTATCATGTGTGACATCATCCAGTGGTGACGTCACCAGTGCCACAGAGGCAGTCAAAGTGATGCGGAAAAAGATTCGCCTCTACACACATCAGACAGCCAAAACGACCCCCGAATTTTTGCCCTAAAGTGAGCATATCTGAGCGTGAGCTGCAAGATTTTCCCTTCTTCAGGGATATTGCTAAGCTAATCTTCATCACCTGAAAGCGACTGCGAGTAGCACTAACCCATTCTTATTCTCGTAAATATTTAATTCTCGTGGCCTGGATCTGCGGTCGGTGTCTGGCCTGAGTAGGTATATTGCCTTACCATTTACAACGGTTCGCCGCCTATAGTAAACTGCTGTTCCCTTCCGATACTTCTGAAGTCTACTTTTGTTCTCGTTATATTAATTTTAGACCCACTATTAAACGTTACCAATCTCGTTCCTAGACAATGACTTGAATTTGTTCTTCAACGTGCGCCGATATTCAGCTAATGCGCACGGCTGTATTTAGGCCATTTCTAAAATTTGTTCTCTGAAATTTGTTATGAATCTTTTAATTGCTGTCAACGGTATGTACAGGGTCCGTCAAAAGTTCCAAGGCCACAGGGTTTGCTTTTGAGCAGCATAGTCGGGCTGTTGAGATACCCTCGAAGCTCAAAATATCTGTAGAGAATAGAAGAAGGATCGTTCTACCATCTCAGAACCTCGATAGCTCTATCGGAATCATAAGTGCCAGGATATACCGATGAAAAGCGGACCATGTGGCCTCGGAACTTTTGACGGACCCTGTACCACAGGAACACAAAGTGTTGCAAATATAAGAGAATTTTCAGACAGGGTACATTGTGTTTTTGTTTCAATGAAAGCCACCTAAGCAACACTGGGTCTTATGTGCATGTTCATGAAAAATATAACAGATCTCTTTTCTCCCCGTCAGACGAACCTACCCTGCGTACTGCAGTGGCTGTGGGCACGATGGGTGAGTTTCAAATTCTCCGCAAATTGCACTTCCTTGAGTTTCTTACGGAAAATTTTCACGCGTTTTCAGGAAACCAACGCACTCTCTCCGCAAGATCTAAATTTGTGCTTCTTAACAGAAGCGAGAAATAAAAGTTCTGGTGACGTCAAAGTAGCCGTAAAAGAGTAATGCGATAGCGTAGTTATGCATTATGAGGTGGTAGCACAAGGCCCCTGCGCTATACAAATGTTCCCCAGTGGCCTTGGGGTAGCGGTACCAGCATGTCACCCAAGGGGTAGAGTTGTTCGAGTCCCGAAATTTCTGTTAAGCCTAATTGCTTTTATTTCTTCAGAGGCACTACATAACGGTGGTATGCTTACGTCACGACCCTGCAATAAGGAGTTGTGTCGTTAAAACATCCCTGTTGTTCTCTGTGACCGTTGCGCGGTGTTTGAATTACACGCGCCAGGTCATGCCTTTCTTGGGACACTGCTCCGCTTCTTGCGAACTTCAGGCCTGCATGATAGGCTGTGAGTTCAACGAACACTGAGCTTTTAGGTGATCTCAATTTTCTGCTCCTCTTCTTTTCCTTTCTCTTTTTTATCCCCTCACCTCTTCCCCCCCCCCCCCCCCCCGTGTAGGGTAGCAAACCGATTAATATTCCGGTTAACCTCCCTGCCTTTGCTCTTCCACTTCTTCCTCCTCCTCCCAGCGGCGGGTAGACCAAGAGAGAGAACAAGCGCGAAGGGCAGCGGATCTGCTCCTTCCTCCACTGTCCCCAACCCGCAAGGGGGGGGGGGGGGGGTGCAGCAGCAGTGCGCGGAAAGTGGCGGTGGGGAGGGGGGTGTGCCGGTTCCCTGCAATGAAGGGGCAGCTGTGCAAGGTCTCCGCCGGCGTTAAAGGTCAAGGGTTGAAGCTCCCCACGTACCTCGGGTTCTTCAGCTTTGGAAGTGAAGAAGAGCTCTAGCGCCAAAGAAGACCGCGATTTGTTCACCGGCCTCTGCGACAGCCTGACAACCGAACGATTAGGACGGGGCCATACCGAAGACTGACGCGCCCTGCCTCGCTCGTATGTGGCTTTGCGAGTTGTGCCGCCCCGGGAATCGTGCGGGAGCGCTCCTCCGAAGCTTAGAGTATGGGGACGAGCTCATGGTCGGCGTTCAACGTTCTTTATACACCAGGTGGTTCAGGGAAAACTAAAACATTTTCAAAGACTGGGTTTTTCGGTTAAAAATATAGATTTGAGGCACAGTAATACCACTCTTAGCGGACACCAGTAAGCATGCGAATCGTCCTAAGTAGCCTGGTTAACTCGTTTTTAATAATGCACTCTTCATTTAGTTGAGTTGCGCAGATGCTTTCAATTTGTACTCGGTAGTTAGTAATAGCCATATCAGCTTTTAGAATTACGAAAACGCGATTATCTTCGGCAGTGTTGCTTGAAAAAAATTGAACTTTTTTAACTAGTTACGTGCACTGGAAAGGCTGCTTTGCCTGCATACTTTTCGAAAGCGCATGTATTCTGGCACGATGCAGCCAAATTTCGCTGAGCCACAGCATCGAGGATAATAACGTTTTCGAAATTCTAAAAAAACTAATAGGGATATTTATTATCAACTACCGGCTACAAATCTCCGATTGCAACTAGGCGCCTAACTCTAATAGTTAATTATTACAAATTAGTTAACCGACTTACTACTTAAGACGATTCATCGGTTTTCTAGTGTTCGCCAACAGTAGTAATACTATGCCACAAAAGCTGTATTTTTACACCAAAAAGTCTATTTTGGAAACTTTTGAGCATTCCCTGAGAAACCTGGCATAGGGCGTGTCGCGTTTGTTTGTTACTTCTCGCCAAGCGAGACTCGAATATGAAGTTTACGTCCACTGTACATCGCTCTCTTCCCCATTCGGCGAGGCACGCGTCGCCATTGGCCAGCCCTGCAGTGCAGATTCCAGAATCTTTGAGTTGATTTTTTCCGACCAGGCGCCGGCGCACCAGTGAAGCGAAGAAGGGCGTCACTCAGTACTCCCGAGGTTACGCGTCCTCTGTCGGCGAAGAGCGAAATCCTCCAGGCTTCTCGAATTGTCGACGGCGCACGCGGGCGATTCCTTTCGCTCCGCGCCGGCTCTCCAAACGTGCGACGACTTTTGTACATGCACTTGATGGTCGGGCCTGGTATGCACCGGCGCCGAGATCGAGCTCATGTGCGAAACTAGCGCTAAAAATGTGCATTGGTTGAAACGAAGAAGAAAGCCTACGGTAGGCTTCCCGCAAACAAGCTGGATAACAACATGGTTGAAAAACAGCGCACAAAAGACTAGAGACAAGAGTAAAGGCGACGACAGGACAAGCGCTGAACTCACAACTAAGGCTTTATTGCGAAAACCTGGGTATATAAGGAAGGCATGATACATGAAAACAAAATTGAACAAACAAAACTATGACAATGATAAAACTAGCGTGCGCCCGAAGCCCAAAATCTTCCAAGAAACGTGATCTCGTTATCACTTAAAGCAACCGAAGATTTGCTAACGCAGTCCCGTTGCTCCGTTGCGATGAAGTATGCTTCTGCTACTTCCCGCGTGGTTTGATCTGTGTGAGAATACAAAACCTTTGCTTGACTTAACGAAGCAGTGCACTTTTTCTTCTTGTTTTTCATCACTGCGCACCTCTTACAATGAGTAACAAGATAAGATTGGTCATTGGGCCGTTATCTAAATTGTTGCTGTGTTCTTGCAAACACTTGTTCAAGCAACGGCCGGTCTGTCCGGTCATGCCTTCCTTATATACCCAGGTTTTCGCAATAAAGCCTTAGTTGTGAGTTCAGCGCTTGTCCTGTCGTCGCCTTTACGCTTGTCTCTAGTCCTTTGTGCACTGTTTTTCAACCATGAACCTATACCAACTCGCCCAACTTAACGTCCTACTAACTCCATAGCAAGATGCTGAAGCCAATTTTCTTATTATTACCAGGTCATAGACACTCGTTGTAACCATCCCAAAACAGAAACACCATCGTCACAGGCTTAGGCGTCAGTTAGTGTAACGTGACCTCTTAGAAGGAAAACCGCTGCCACATAAGGAGTGGGAGAGTGTTCAAGAGCCCTGGACAGTGGCCCACTGCACATTGTGTTTGTCAGCCGGCCAGTCGTACCAGGGTCGAATCCACGTTGCGAAAGCTGCATTTTTATGGAAGAGAGTAAAAAAAGAGCATGTGTTGTGCGATGACACTGCATGTCGAAAAAACCCAGTCGTGGTTTCTTTAAAGCGCCAATAACATGCAGTGTCGGAGAAATTTGTCGACATCAATAATGTGGCGCCAATCACGGCGTCTCGAAACAATTGTGTACGTGCGGCTTATTGTGTCTTCCGAATATTAACTTCGTACGCAAGCCCACAATTTAGATGCAAAAATAAATTCCTATAGTAGTTTCCTCTGCTGAAGTGCATTTGTGCAGTTTGTATGAAGCAAAAATAGTGGCCTTCTTCTCCACATTTCGTACACGAGTATGCAGTCAGATTCTTCATGACACTGGGAAACCCGTTTATCTGCGTACGCTTATCGCTGCACAGGGTTGAAAGGTGAAATATGACCTGAGATTTTAATATGTAAATGAACATTGAATTTGCATGGTTCTTCCAAAGAATGAATGGTAATTTTTTCTTTCAGCTTGGAACAAACATCATGTCCGTTGAGCAAATGAAAATAGTTGAAGACACAATGGTGCGTAGTGCATTAAGGCTTTACTTCCTTTTTCACCTCCCTTCCTGACACCGCGGAGAAATGAGCGATTAGAAGGCTTCAGTGGCCTCCTAAGGCATGTCTGCGAGCTGTATTCGCCACATTGTGTGTAATTAACTACCCTAACATAGTCATGTAGTTTCATTCCGCCTTATGAACACGTCGTAAAATGCTATGCAGAAATCACCTCACCTGTTTGTTTATTTTGATGAGAGTACAGAAAATTTAGCCATACTCTTGGTGCAGTGCGAATCTTCTGGCTTTTTGGAGAAAGGTCATTCTTAGCTAACACTGAAGTTAACACCGAAAAAAAAAAAGCTTTTGAGCTTTCTGCGCAAGCCGCAGGTGTTCACCAATGTCGTATAACTCTTTGAGCTGATGACTGCGGTATCTTTAGTAAAACCGCAGGGATGAAGTCCAGGTTTACTAGATATGCGAAGAAGCGCCCTATATTTCAACATCAATTAAAATCCCTCAAGTACAGCACACCCCTGCCAGACGTATAAAATTTCGGTACTCTTCAGAGCTGAAAATTTCGATTGGGCGACTGCTTTCCACTGCCTGACGGCGGTAGGGGTGTCAGGTTCCTTATTCACAGACATTTCGAAGAGCAAAAATGAAAAAAAAAGCACGTCTTCACCGAGGCAGTTTAAAATTACAGGTACCTGTCCCACATAAACTCATATAGCAGGTTTTCTAACGTCTCTGAAGAGTGCGGCTGGAGGTGAAGCACCAGAATGTACAGGGTCTGTCCTAAAGGTAAGGAGGCATGCCGTGGTATGGCGCCCGCATGCGCTAGATTGAGAAACCTGTTAAGGTGGAAGGAGGGGGAACCTTTAGCTTCACAATGCGACGAGCTCAGTTGGCTTCGAGCAGGCGAAGCGAGTGAACGTCTTTGAGCGTGTACTTCTGTTTCACCGCTGCGACGAGGAAACCATGGAGCGAACGTTGAAACAGCGCTACGCAGTGAAGCGTTGCATTGAACTGAGTAAGTCACCTACCGAGACATTTGAAATGATCCGGACAGCATGTGAGAATGATGCAATGGCCAAGTCCTAAATATTCCACTGGCACAAAGCATCTACAAGCGGCCGTGAAGATGTTCACGACGACACAATCAACATTACCGCCTGTAATCCCGGACCGTTGCTCGCCGGGAACGTGTTCACAGCCGTTTGTAAATGCTTTGTGCAATTTGCAACACTTGCGTTCTGGACATTGCATCAATCCCACATGCTGTCTAGACGATGTCGAATGTCTCGGCGGGTGACTAACTCAGGTTAATGCAAAGAAAGCTTCACCGCGTAGCGCTGTTTCAAGGATCGCTCGATGGTTTCCTCGACGCAACGACGAAACAGGGGTACACTCTCAAACATGTCCACTCGCTTCACCTGCTCGAAGCCAACTGAGCACGTCGCACTGCGAAGCTGAAGGTTTCTCCTCTGTCCTGGAAAAGCGGTTTCCAAATCTAGCACATGTGCGAGCCACGCCCCGACTTTTCTCATTACTTTCAGGACACACACTGTAAGATTCATGCGATCGTGACGAAGCAACATTGTTATCGGGAGCAATCATAGGGTAGGCCATGACAAGCTGAAGGTTTCCGCATTGGCAAGCACTCTTTAAGTCGGGTAAGAGGCGAGCCCGAAAAAAAAAAGCACGATGAATGCGATTGATGTGGCAGAGTAGGCGTTAGCATGAATGCACCATTGTACGTAGCAGCCGTTGGTCCGTCAAGTACGAGGTGACATGCCGTACCCTCTGCAGTCTCCCGATCGCTACGGTGTATCGATCCACGCCGGCCGTCGCCCCGCACCCTCCCTTCGTCTTCCCCCTGTCTTTTCCTTCATCAACGAATGTGGAGAGGGGAATGTCCCTTTCCCAACTCTGCCTGCAGTTAACCGAGGCTTCATATGAACGGACGGACGAATTTATCTTTCCAACTTAGCGGTTCTGATGCCAACGCATTAATACCTAATAATGAGCAGAGCTGCGCATTAGCGGTCCCAGGCAGCCTTCGTGGCGTTCCAGATAAGGAGGCGACAGCGTATGTCTTTGAGCGTCTCGGCTCCCAAGGTCTCCACTGGACACGCTAAGGGTCGCCAAATTCTGGGTTCGGCCTACTGGCACCCGTCCTAGGTGTTTCTCTGTTCGTCCAAAATATTGTCCTCTTGAATGCGGCCCAATTCGACTTGTATTGCAAACTTGCCCCAATTTTTGGTATAATGTCTTGGTAGTAGTTCTAGAGCGTAGCTCTTAGGTGCCTGTTCCTTCGTTTCGCGGCGTCGCCGTTGCCGTCACCGTTGTCCGTTGTAACCAGCAGCGGATACTCTTTAAGCTGCTAAAGCAATTGAGCGGGAGCTTGGAAAGGAGAAAGTAAAAGCGCAACCTCCTCCCCGCGTTTAGCAACCGGCACGTAGTGGGGGGCGCAGCTGTGCATAGCAACCGTGACGTCACACGGTAGTGGCAGAAGAAGCGCGGACGCGTCGGTGGTGGCAGCTACACCACCGCTCCTTCCCCAGACATGGCGCCAAAGCGGCCCAGTGATTCCGCGCCAAGCGGATCGGGAAAGCGGCAGTGGGCTGACCCGGAAGATGCGGGTTCGACCCCGGCCGCGGCGGTCGCATTTCGATGCAGCCGAAATGCCACAGGCCCGTGTACTGTGCCATGGCAGTGCACATAAAGAACACCAGGTGGTTCAAATTATCCGGAGCCCTCCACTACGGCATTTCTGATAGACTCACTTTGGCACGTTAAACAAGAAAAAAAACATCGCATACACACGAAATGCCACACTTTCAGCATCTTTTCTAGGTGAAGTGTAATCAGTGTTCAGAAGCACCCGACAGACAAAAGCGAGCACCATATGGGCACTATCCCCAGACATACTTTGACCGATCAGGCTACTTTGGCTTTCAGTCGCTAAAGCCATAAGATCTCAGCCATTGCAAGCCATTGCTTTATGTCACATGCAATGGATTATATGTAAGAGAAAAGAATCGTCTCCGAAGTGCTGCGGTTTTATTCTAATTTCTTCTGCAGCTGTGCGGAGTTCCGGCGGTGACCACGACCAGAATTTGGAAGCACACGCTGGCATACGGCTTGAAGATCGCCGGTTGACGGAAGCTATTTCCGTTCAGTATCGACAGTCGATGATCGCTTAAAATATGTATTCTTTTTCAATGGGACCCTTTCCAGAATTCAATAAACAAAAGTGAAAGAGGTTCTTAGATACATATCAGATAGTAATAAAGAGACCTCCTTCTCGAGGAAAGCGTGGTGAGAGCGCTAGGCAGCATGACGGACCGTCTATTGTGGCATGCAATTTTGTGGCGCAATTGTGGCAATTGTGGCCACAATACTGTCACGTAGTGGTGACTGCAGTCCGGCGAACAGGAAAGCAACGAGGATGTCTTCGAAATGGAACTCTTTATTTGGGTTGACTTGCGCCCGCAAAGAACTGAATCACTCGGCGGCGGCGTAGCAACAAGCGTGCTCGGCGGTCGTCGAACAGAATGCCCGCCGCTGTCGGCCGTGCTCTTTTTAAAGCTGATAGCGAACATTCGAGATAAAGCTTGGGAAGTTACTAGAACATTCTGGCACAAAGTCGAATCGGCTCCGCCCGGATGCGATAAATCGAGATAATTCTAGGTGCGTCTTGCGTCACAAACGAAGCGATAAAGCGGCGAGCCGGCCGCCTTGAAGCGTGAACAAATAAACACAACGAACAAACGCTACAAAGATTCGCGGCATTGCTCCTCTCTCAAAGAAGCATCGACACGATGCTTTAGAACGTAATGCGGCTATCAACAATCAAAAACGGATTGTGCAAAAATAAACACCGATTGTGGAAACGGCGTCCTTTAGCGTGTATGATTGGGCTTCAGGCGTACGAGTATTCGGAGTATTCGATAAGGCATTTTATGTCGGGGTCCGCGCGTTGCCGCTGTACAAAAGAGCTGGAGCTGATGGGTCCCAGGAAGGCGCCCTCTTCGTCGTCCGGCAGCGGTGCATCTACAGAGGCTCGTGACAGGCAGTCGGCGTCAGAGTGCTTGCGTCCGGACTTGTAAACAACGGTTATATCTAACTCCTGGAGCCGCAGGCTCCATCGAGCGAGGGGTCCGCAGGGGTCCTTCAAACTGGCGAGCCAGCACAGTGCGTGGTGATCGCTGACCACCTTGAACGGTCGTCCATACAGGTAGGGGCGGAATTTCGACGTAGCCCAGATGATGGCAAGGCACTCCTTCTCAGTTGTCGAATAATTAGCTTCGGCTTTGGACAGGGAACGGCTAGCGTACGCGATGACCTTCTCCACTCCGTCAAGTTTATGAGCGAGGACAGCGCCTAGGCCCACACTACTTGCGTCGGTGTGAATTTCAGTCTTGGCGTTTTCATCGAAGTGCGCGAGGTTCGGTGGGGACTGTAAACGACGCTAAAGTTCCTTGAAGGCTTCCACTTGCGGCGCTTCCCATTTAAATGGCACGTCTGCTTTTGTCAAGTGGGTCAGTGGCTCAGTGATGCGCGAAAAAGTCTTCACAAATCGTCGGTAGTACGCGCACAGTCCTAGGAATCTGCGCACAGCTTTCTGATCGGCCGGTGGGGGAAGCATTGCGATAGCAGCGGTTTTTTGCGGGTCTGGTCGCACTCCCTCCTTGCTAACGATGTGGCCTAGAAACAGCAGTTCTTCATAGGCAAAGTGGCACTTCTCTGCTTTCAAAGTTAGGCCGGACAATCTGATTGCGTCTAGTACTGTTCGAAGCCTTTTTATGTGTTCCTCAGAGTTCGAGGCGAAGACAACGACGCTATCTAAATATTCCAGACAAATATGCCACTTCAGGCCTGCCAGCACTGCATCCATTACTCGCTGAAATGTGGCTGGTGCGGAACAGAGACCAAATAGCATCACCTTGAACTCGAAGAGACCATCTGGAGTGATGAATTCGGTCTTCTCGCGATCTCTTTCATCGACCTCAATTTGCCAGTAGTCGCTCTTGCGGTCCATCGATGAGAAATATATGGCGTTGCAGAGCCGGGGCAGTGTGTCGACGATGCGAGGGAGCGGGTAGACGTCCTTCTTTGTGATGTTGTTCAAGCGCCGGTAATCAATGCAGAATCGAAGTGCACCGTCTTTCTTTCTCACTAGAACAATAGGTGCCGCCCAGAGGCTCTTTGAAGGCTTAATAACGTCGTCGCGCATCATTTCTTCCACTTGGTCCCGGATGGCTTGTCGTTCTCGCGGCGACACTCGGTAGGGGCTCTGGCGGAGAGGTCGGGCGTGCTATTCGGTTATAATGCGATGCTTGGCCATCGGCGTTTGTCGGACCTTCGGTGATTACGAGAAGCACTCGCTGTAGCTTCGATGGAGATTGCGGATCTGCTCTTGTCTGTTCCGGGGCAGGGCTGGGTTTATGTCCAAAGCGGGCGAGTTCTCTTGGTCAGGCGAATCTTCTACGGATCGGTCGGAGAGGGCGAAGGAGTCTCATGCGTCGGATATTTCGTTGAGGAATGCAATCGTCGTTCCTCTGTTAACGTGCCGGTATTCTTCGCTGAAGATAGTGAGCAGTACTTCGGCTTGTCCTTTGCGGAAATGTGCGATGCCTCTTGCGATGCCGATTCCTCGGTCGAGAAGCAACTGCATGTTCCCCTCGATAATGGGTTCAGTGTTATTCGCTTCTGTGGCGCCTACCGTGATGATGACGCTTGAGCGAGGTGGGACGCTCGCTTGTTCCTCCAGGACACTAAGCGCAACGTGATGTTCCGGAGTTCTCATCGATGGGATGGCCTCGTCCGTGGAAAGTGTGATCATCTTGGATCGCAGGTCGATGATCGCCTGATGCTCATTGAGAAATCCATGCCCAAAATTACTTCGCGGGAACATTGCCGTATCACTACGAAATTAGCAGGATAGGTATGTCCCTTGGGAGTCACTCGCCCTGTGCACCGTCCTGATGGCGTAATGAGGTGGCCCCCTGCGGTGCGAATTTGTGGGCCGTCCCAAGCGATCGTTACTTTCCTCAGCTGCGCAGCGAATGGTCCATTCATCACCGAATAATCGGCTCCTGTGTCGACTAGAGCGGTAACTTTTCGGCCGTCGATAACGACTTCTAAGTCAGATGTCCTGGCTCGGGCGTTGCATGTCGTCTTCGGCGTCGGGTAATGGCTTTGTCGGATATGTGAATTGTGGGCGGGGCGTGTGGTCGAAGTTTTTCCTGATGACGGCGTCGTTTTGAAGGTGGTTCGCGTCGTGCTCGAGGCTTTTGTTGCATGCGTCGTCGGCCTATTAGGTGCGGCGTCTATGTACGGCGTGGTCGCGGCAGGATCTTCGTCGTTTCCTCGGCAAGAAACCTGACCTCCACAGGTTGCTTTGTTTAGTTTCCCCCACGGGGGCTAGGGGACCTTCCTCGGACAGCCGCGGCATAGCTGCGGCCCGGTGATGCAAAACGTGCGGTGGACGGCAACGGCGAGCGGGAAAGACGGCTTGACGACACGTACTCCCCTCCGTGCAGATAGTCGTCGATTTCCCGTGGTCGATGGCCACAGAATGGTCGTGGGGCGTCGATGGCGAAACCACGCAGGCCGATGCGTCTGTACGGGCAGTGGCGAAGTACATGACCGGCTTCGCCGCAATGAAAGCACAGCGGGCGGTTGCTGGAAGTCCACCAGGCGTCGCACTTCCTGGGGCTTGGGCGTCGGTTGTAGGCTGGGCGGGCGGGGGCAGGTGGACGGCGTTCGGGGACAGCTGGTTCACGTCGAAGAGGCGGAATGCGGCTCTCGCGTTGGTGCTGAGGACTGCGTAGTGCAGCAGCGTAGGTTAAGGCTGGAGCTTAGCTGGAGGCGAAGATGACGCAGTGCCAAGCGCATGCTGCACTTCTTGGCATACAATTTCCTCAAGGGTCGCTACTTGAGCCTGGTTGGAAGATGGTAGCAGGCGACGCAGCTATTCTCGTACAATTTCGCGGATAACATCCCGCAGGTTGCCTCCGAATGCTGTGCCATCCGAGAGGGCAGTCGAGATCACTTGGGGCTGTCGAGGAAGATGACGGGCTCGTGCTTCCAAGGTTCTCTCAATGGCGGCTGCTTCACTGGTGAATTCCGCGACCGTCTTCGGTGGGTTGCGGGTCAGACCGCCGAAAAATGCCTCTTTAGCACCACACATCAAAAGCTCCACCTTCTTCTCCTCCGCCATGTCAGGATGGGCTTCGAAAAAGGCGCTTCATATCTTTTACATATGCGGTCACTGACTCGTTCGGGTGTTGGATGCATGACTGTAGGAGCAGCTGAGCTCTTTCTTTCCTGATGATGCTCGTGAAGGCCTTCAGGAACTGCCGTTTGAATAATTCCTACGTCGCTAGAGAAGCTTCGTTGTTTTCGAACCAAATTCTCGCTGGTCCTTCCAAGGCGAAGAAAACATGGCTCATCTTAGTCTGGTCGTTCCACCTGTTGAACACGGCGACCCGCTCAAACTGTTCCAACCATTCCTCGGGATCCTCGCCCGGAGAAGCGTTGAACGTGGGCGGCAGTCGGGGCTGGTGTAAAATAATGGGGGCTGGTGTCGTAGCCATGGCTGAAGTCGGAATTGAGGGGTCCTTCTTCGTTCGCGTGCTGTCCGGTAGCAGTCCGAATTCTGGTGGACGCCTCTGGAGACGACGGCAGCTTCGCCCTTCGCCGGAGGGGGGACGGCTTCTGCGGCTTTCGCGGGATCTTCTTCGAGACGGCTCGGGCTGCTCTGACGGCTCCCAGGGGTTGAGGGCGACAAGGACATCCGGCAGCACCTCCACCAGATGTCACGTATTGGTGACTCCAGTCCGGCGAACAGGAAAACAACGAGGATGTCTTCGAAACGGAACTCTTTACTTGGGTTCTCTTGCGCCCGCAAAGAACTGAATCACTCGGCGGCGGCGTAGCAACAAGCGTGCTCGGCGGTCGTCGAACAGAATGCCCGCCGCTGTCGGCCCTGCTCTTTTTTAAAGCTGATAGCGAACGTTCGATATGGCCGCCGCGGTGGCTCAGTGGCTATGGTGCTCGGCTGCTGACCCAAAAGACGCGGGTTCGATCCCGGCCGCGGCGGCTAGAATTTCTTTGGAGGAGAAATTCTTGAGGCCCGTGTACTGTGCGATGTCAGTGCACGTTAAAGAACCCCAGGTGGTCGAAATTTCCGTAGCCCTCCACTACGGCGTCTCTCATAGCCTTAGTCGCTTTGGGACGTTAAACCCCATAAACCAAACCAAACCAAACCGAACGTTCGATATAAAGCTTTGGAAGTTAATAGAACATTCTGGCACAAAGTAGAATCGGCTCCGCCCGGATGCGATAAATCGAGATAAATCGAGGCACGTCTTGCGTCACAAAGGAAGCGATAAAGCGGCGTGCGGGCAGCCTTGAAGCATGAGCAAATAAACACAACACACAAACGCTACAAAGATTCGCGGCAATATTGTGACGCAATTTTTGGAATGCAGTCCGCGGACTACATATGTTTAAAAGTTCTTTTTTTCTCTCCTTTCGTCCACTATCAACTGGTGTAAATTTTACAGGTTCGGCGTTTTTTAAATTGTCCATTATAATATGTTCTGTCCCGCACAATTAACAATATAGTGACAATTTTATTTAGTTTTCTAGGCTCCAACTTTCACTACGCTTCCGTCGCCATCGTGCAACAAATTGTTTGTATGCCTTTTAACTGGCACTTATTCGCATTTTGGTTTTGAAGAATATCTCCCCGCGCCCCCTTATAGTCTTTGTAGGAAAAAAAAACTCATCTCGCCCATCACAGGCAATTGTATTTCGTAATTCGTGTGCAACTACAAGTTTTTTCTGCAATAAAGATAGTTATATTTAGCTATCTAATTGAGAGATTAAGATTTATTGATGGCGATTGATGCGCCCTTCAAGAACTAAGAAATATAGTTACAGACACTGCTCTGCGACCGTCAGAAAAGTATGACTGGCCAACCGTGGTTCTGGGTACCAAAAGCGGGTGCCAAGCTGGCTAAGCATGGAGCTCTCTAGTTCTCAGAAACCTAAGTACAGCGGCACACATTCAACCACCCTGTATAATTTACATTGTCCACAGTGATTTCAACCATCTCCGCGTTAGTATGGTCAAAGGCGCACAGCTTGCATGCAGTAATAAATGAAGGAAGAGTAAGCGCGGAATTTCAGTTTTTTATTGAAAATGTTGGTTGAGTAACTTTCTTGTGCTCATTAGAAACATTCCCATATGGTCAGCGTCAGATCGACAATAATGCAGAGACGACTTTTCGCATAAAGCACGAAATGTCAATGAATCAACGTGACCGAAACTGGGCATGCACCACGAATTTCCTGACTGCCTACCCAGTGATGATAGAACCCAAGAAGTAACAGGGTATTGGGATGTTAAAGATCGAGAGCTCCGCTTTTCGCTGTGATGTGGCTCGTACAGAAGCTTACGATCACGCGACTCAGTTGCTACAGCGTAGGTATGCGAAGCGCAGTGCCAGCCGCCCGAAGTGCCACGAAAACATCTGCCAGGTAGAAGCGCACATTCTTCCAACCTTGGTCGCGCGTTTCGGGTGGGAGCTGGGATATGTAAAAGAGGAGATCCGCGAAGACCGGAAACCCAGTAATACGGTGTCTGTCGAACTCCGACGGTGCCCAGAGTAGGTGACGGGTAAGTGGCCGTCCAGGTAGGCCCGTTGTCTTCAGGAACGCCTGCTCCGCGAGCATCATTTGGTCGTTGAGAAAACGAATATCCGTCGCCCTGCGCAAGTAGGTGTTCATAGATATTCAACTGCGATTCGCCAACAGGTGCGGTACAAGCAGCCTCGAAGCTAACATTTCAAAAACGAGAAGGAACAGGAACACTCCAGCTTCACATTAAGGATGAAGGTGAAGTGTTACCTCCAGTTTTCCTCTAGTTTAGAAAGCCTTAATGGAGTAAAGCCTATATATGCTGAATTGGTCATTTCGACTTTACATTCATGTATCCTGGGGGTCCTCAGACCACACATGGATTAGTGGTGCAGTGGTTCAGCGATTACCCACTGTCCCGTGATGGCAGGTGCTGCTACCACTGGGGTTTCCGCGACCCATGTTGCTCCTTCTAGGCAGCCTGTCGCGACCATCATTAATTTAACTGCCACCTGTCATGGTGGTCAGTTCGCTCACAATCCGGTAGGCAGGTTGAGATTAAGCCACAAGGTCAAGTGACCTAGGCGACCAACCTATGTTTTCTACGGAAGGGGAGCCTTAAAGCTTCGCGTTAAATGTAAGTTCACTCTTTTCTGACGTGGAAATGCTAATACTGCAGAGGGCTGTTCAGATGCAGGCCGTGTCCGATACGACGCGAAAAAACGCGGTGGCATTTTCAAATTGAAGCTCTGCAAATTTTTAGGCTTCCGTGCTTAACAATTTCGACAAAGAATATTTTGTTTTTGCATAAAAATGGCATAAGTTGAGCCCTTGATGCTTGCCGGCCTTTAATTAGATCCAACGTTATTGCTTTATGTCACCATGTTTTACTATTTTTCAGAAAATTTGAATTTCCTGCCCAATGACATCGCAACTAACGCCACCTTCATTAGCGATAATGGCAATCATTTCTCTCACCTGGTTTCGTTCAGTTGAGCCATGTATTCTGTCCACTGATCGGCAACCGTCCGGAAGCGTTGTATCGCCAGTCGAAGAGGGTCTGTAAATTGTGCGTTTTCCAAGAGTGTGTAGTTGGGCTAATCAGACTAGATTCGAGAGCATAATGAGAGAACAGGCGTTTGCACTCAAGACAAAAGGCGGCACAACACAGGTGTGTTTGTGTAAATCCGAAAGTTAAACATGCACATGGCAAGATGGGCATGAAATGCGATATGAATATAATGAATAAGTGCGTGAACACTTCACTTTCGCCTGCTTTCTTCGAAAAGCTTGCGCCTGGTCAGAAAGATGGTGGGAGAACCTGTGAGCACCATAACAGACTCGTCCAGAGCACGTAAAGCTTGTGCCAGTCGATGAATGGCCCAAATTACATTGATGACCACATTCGTTCCATGTTAGCGAAATGTTCTGTAAGCACAAGCACAAAGCGACGCAACTTTTTCAACACTGCAGCTGCAAAGCAAAAAACAAAACAAAATACAAATATTCAACGAACACCGGAAATTTTAATCATTTTGTTAAGGTACGCTTTCAATAAATCTCACTGCTACTGGTTTGACTCCAGTGAAATTACGGCAGAGGTAAACAGATCCCGCTGCGAAAATTCGTCGCACTGCCACCGTTACCTTTTTTTTTGCCAGCAATATATAAGCACCGGTAAAGCTCACGAAAGCGTGTCAAACGTGCTGTCCTATTTTACCATTCAGCGGCGCGGGCGCGAGACGCGTTTATGCAGCTGCCACCTTGGGTTCGTTTCTGCCACGGCCAGAGTGACGTTTTTTTCCATGGCCTACGTCACTAGGAGCAGCGACCAGCGGCAGAGGAGCAAATTAAATGGGAAGTGAACAGAAAGTTCGAAAACTGGCGCTAGGCTTTCAGGCCCTAGTGAAAAATATCGTTTTAGTAGACGTCAGAATATGTCCTCGCTCATGACGTAACTGCGTTGCGTTATGACCTATTGTCACATTGCACTTATGGGGTTCCGACAAGCTGTTGCTTTTTATGTATCCTGAGGTCAACATCCGGAGCAGCATATGCCGGCTTGCATGCCAGCGCATGCAATGCAATGTGCATAGAAGGGTCAGGGTTCGGGCTAGTGGGTAGTCAACATGAGTAATGTGTTTTTGCATGGTGTTTTTTTCTCATTCCTTAACACATCGTGAACATGACAAGATAATCGTTGTTACTCATCTATACCTGTACTTTACGTGATCTTTGTAAGGTCCGCGCCAAATAAATATCGTTTAGTGGAATTTTAGCGCTTGTGTTGTGCCCCTTCAATTTTGTGCTCTATGTATCCTCACAATGTGCGTAGTCTTGGGCGTACAATTCCTTTGCGTTAACAACTTACCAAGAGACACCCCATTCAGTTCCAGCTGCAGCGCAGTGGGTGATGACTGGAGCACATTCAGCGACTCCTCCAGACGTCGGCCGAGGGCTGAAAAGTTTGTAGGCACGAGAGCCGCATTCGCTGCAAGCCATGTCGCTGCCCCGTGGAGCCGAGCGCACACAGGTGCCAGCTGAGGATCAGTCCAGTTGTGGTAAAGGAGAAACGTGTCATATGCCGTGTGGTAAGCAGCGTAGGTCTCCTCGCCATTGTCCGCAGTGCTCTGCTTACGGTGAAAGGAAAAAAAGAAGAGTGGATACAACAGGTCGGCTACTTGTCAGTGGCATGGTATATATATATATATAAGTCTTAACATTCACAGGCGTTTGTAACTCCGTGTTTTGATATATATTGCATTCTCAGATTTCACTTTTGGTATTTCAAAACATGAAATATCTTTGTGCGCCAACAGAATGCCCGAACTAAAGACCCACTAGCGATAGTTTGGATTTGTTGCTGCGAGCGTCGATAGGTAGACATTGCGTGACTATACTGTAAATGTGAGTTAGTGAAAGTCATCTCGCACCCTTTGACAGCAGCGAAGAGAAGGTGACAATCTAAATTTTGCGCTGGCTGCAGAAGATTTATTTGAGTGCATTAGTGAACAAAGATAGGCTGGGCTTGCTACGCTCACGACACTACCTATAGGACCGACGTTTAGTTCTCGCTGATGTTGTACAGCTGTCGAACTGTGGTTTCTTTGGACTTTTCATATATTTCGTGAAACAAATAATTAGACTCGACGCTTCTATAAACGTTTTTTTTTCATAAACTTAATTCTGCGTCTATATTTCTAGTGAAGTTATACTTAGGCACGCAGAGGAAACTAGCCTTTTAAATCTGTTCCCTAGGACTGATGCGGACCTAATATAGCGTGTTGTACTAGCATTCACACAGGGAATGCTATTTTGCCGCGTTTTACGCAATCTCAAATTTTTATTGAAATGCAAATTTACAGAATGCTAGCCATCCATTCCACTCCCCACTTTCTTTGGTCATGACGTCAGCTGTGAAGATAGCTACAGGATGTAGGCGAGAAAACAACCTATCACATGCACGGCCAGTGCGGTTACGGTGCCGACGCTACCCGCCCTCCTGCCACCACATCCAGTCCGGCTGAGTCACGTCGAACACGCTGCCAGAAATCGTCGCACAAACGACTCTATGTTTATTTATCCACATACGCCTCTTCTGAGAGTGCCCGCGCAACAGGCGCGCTCTACAGGCCAGCCGTTGCTGAGATTACATTTGCGGCGAAAAAGCTCCTCACGGGTTCCAAACACGTCATTGTTCTCGGCGTCGGTGCCAGTGCGCCAGTGCCGCATGTCCGTCGGACGCGTTTGTGCAGGTAACGAAGTTCTGAAGAATCGACTGGTAGGCTAGTTGATTCAGGATTAGTTGAGACAGAGCGCACAAGACGGACAAAGGAAGAAGAAAAATAAAGGAACACGGACACATTTCTTCGTCATTCGTCCATCTCATCCGCTCTGTTTCAACTTGTCCAAGTAAGTGTCAGCATGGGTGCGTTTCTGCCACAAAAAGCGAAACGCCCTCCGCGACAGCCTGAGTCGCTAATAGCAGCGCCCAATGGCATAGGACGAGAATAACGAAAAATAGAATGGATCATTTTGTCGATTTCACAATATACCTTCGTTGTTTCATGCTGTTCAATGTCTACGTTATTTAGTGTTTATGGTTTGATTATGGGGCTTTAACGTCACAATGTGACTCAGGCTATGAGGGACTCCGTAGGGAAGGGTTACGGAAACTTCAATCTTTTGGGGCTCCTTAACGTGCATTAAAATCGCAAAGTACACGGGCCTCTAGAATTTCGCCTCCATCAAAATTCGATCGCCTTGGCCGGGATCGAACGCGCCTATTTCACCTGAACAGTTATTTTGTGTAATGTGATGTTGTACGGTATGGTAAGGCTCCGTTAGGTATGGTGTGATGCAGTATGATACAGCCGGCCAAATATTTAGCTGGCGTATGCGACGGCCGCTTTTTCTGCGCTCTTGCAGTTTGCGACGAAGCAAACTTGCCGAAAGCTCAATATTAAGCACGGGCTTAGTGAACCTGTGCTTAGATTTGTTATTTTCGTAAGTTTACTCCGTCATAAGCTGCAGGAGCACCGAAAACGCGGCCGTCGCGCACTCCAGCTAAAGATTTGGCCGGCTGCGCATGCTATAAAATTTAACGCTCCGAAACTGCAACCCTTCTATAATACATAACGCATCTGAGGGCAATAAATAAAATGAAGTGTTGATAGTGTGATAACATGTTCCCCGAGAACAATTTTGGGACAGTACATTTGTACAATTTAGTACGCTCATATTAGTTGAAAGGTTCTATGAGGATGTGGAAGCGGCAATGACCAAAGTAAAATCATAGTTCACTGTACTGATGGGCGTCTTTAATGCGAAGGTAGGCAAAAGGCAGGCTGGGGCCCAGGCTGTAGGTGACTATGGCGTAAGTTCTAGGAATAGAAGGGGAGATTTATTAGTAGAGTTCGAAGATAGAAATAATTTACATATCATGAATACCTTCTTCCGCAAACGAGCAAACAGGAAGTGGACGTGGAAGAGCCCCAATGGTGAGACTAAAAATGAAATAGACTTCATACTGTGCGTTCACCCTGGCATCGCCGATGATTTGGAGGCCCTCGGTAAGGTCTGTTGTAGCGACCACCACAGAATGGTAAGGTCCCATATTAGCTTAGATTTCACGAGAAAACGAAGGAAACTAGTGCCGCGGAAGGCTATTAAGGAGTTAGAATTAAGAGGGAAGGTAGAGGAATTCAGAATGTCGCTGCAGAACAGATTTTCCACTTTAACTGAAGAAGAAGTCCGTAGTGTTGAAACAATGAATGATAATCTCACAACTATCGTTACAGAGTGCGCCGCAGAAGTAGGTGGCAGGATGGTTCGACAGGATACCAGCAAGCTTTCTCAGGAGTCTAAAGATGTGATTGAGAAACGCCAAAGCATGAGGACATCTAACTCCACAGACAGGATAGAACTAGCAGAGCTATCGAAGTTAATAAATAACCGCAAGGTAGCCGACATAGGAAACTTTAGCATGGAGAATATCGAGCATGCTCTAAGGAACGGAGGTAGCCTAAAATCAGTGAGGAGAAAACTGGGCATAGGTAAAAACCAGAAGTATGCGCTAAAAGACAAAGAGGGCAGTGTCATCAGCAATATGGATAAGATAGTTGAATTAGCCGAAGAGTTCTACACAAATCTATACAGTAGCGAATGTAATCATCACGTTACTGAGGGAGGCAGTCGAGCACCGCAATGGGAGATCCCGCCAGTAACGCAGGAGGAAGCAAAGAAAGCCTTAGGAGCAATGCAGAGAGGGAAAGCAGCTGGTGAGGATCAGGTAACAGCAGATTTGTTGAAGGACGGAGGAGAGATTGTGCTACGAAAACTAGTCACCCTGTACACGCCATGCCTTGTGACCTGGAGAGTACCAGAAGCTTGGAAGAACGCTAACATTGTCTTAATTCATAAGAAAGGAGACGTCACGGGCTTGAAGAATTACAGACCGATCAGCTTATTGTCCGTTGTCTACAAGGTATTTACTAAGGTAATCGCTAATAGAGTCAGGACAACCTTAGACTTCAGTCAACCAAATGATCAGGCAGGCTTTCGTAAGGGTACTCGACGAGAGACCACATTCGCACTATCAATCAGGTTATAGAGAAATGCGTAGAATATAACCAACCCCTATACATAGCCTTCATTGAATACGAGAAAGCATTTTACTCAGTGCAAACCTCAGCTGTCATGCAGGCATTGCGGAATCACGGTGTGGAAGAGTGTTAAGTGAAATTATTGGAAGATATTTTTAACGATTGCACAGCTACTATAGTTCTCCGTAAAGTCATCAATAAAATTCCCATACGGAAAGGTGTCAGGCAGGGAGAGACAATCTCGCCAATTCTATTCACCGCCTGCTTACAGGAGGTATTCCGTGGCCTGAAATGGGAAGAGTAGGGGATAAGAGTTACTGGAGAAGACCTGAGTAATTTGCGATTCGCTGATGACATTGCCTTGCTAAGCCACTCAAGACTTGATCAATGAGTTAGACGGGCAGAGCAGAACGGTGGTGCTAAAAATTAACATGCAGAAAACCAAAGTAATGTTCAACAGCCTTGCAAGGGAACAGCCGTTCGCATTTGGTAGCGAGATGCTGCAAGTAGTAAGAAAATATGTCTACTTAGGGCAGGTAGTGACAGCTGATCCGGATCATGAGAAAGAAATAATTAGAATGGGGGGAGCGCATATTGCAGGTTCTCTCAGATCATGAATGGCAGTTTGCCAATATCCCTCCGTAGAAAAGTATACAACAGCTGTAGCTTACCGGTACTCAACTAAGGGGCACAAACGTGGAGGCTAACAAAGAGGGTTCAGCTTAAGTTAAGAACAACGCAGCGAGCTATGGAAAGAGAAATGATAGGTGTAACGTTAAGAGATCGGAAGAGGGCGGAGTGGGTGAGGGAACAAACGCAGGTTAATGACATTATAGTTGAAATCAAGAGGAAGAACTGGGCTTGGGCAGGGTATGTAATGCGAAGGCAAGATAACCGCTGGTCCTTAAGTGTAACGGAGTGGGTTTCAAGAGAAGGCGAACGTAGCAGGAGACGGCAGAAAGTTAGGTAGGCGGATGAGATTAATAAATTTGCGGTTATACAGTGGCCGCCGCTGGCAAAGGACAGGGTTAATTGGAGAGACATGGTAAAGGCCTTTGCCCTGCACTGGGTGTCCTCAGACTAATGATGATGATGATAATGAAAATTTGGTAGAACCATTACGAAATCAGAGAATCATTCTTACTCGTACTGATGGCGTGCTAATGCAACGCCAGCCAATTTACAGTAATTTTTCAGTGGAGAGCGACTTGCAGAAGCAGCAGGTACCTAGTGTTAAGTTTTACACTTCAATAAGAGCAACTGTACGCATTAAGCATCAATATTCATTGTCCCGATAGCCAACGCTAACCTGAGCATTGCCTTTCGCACTCCCATTGTTGTGGACATTTAAACGTGTCAGTTATGAAACATCTTATGAACAGCACGGATTTTAGCACACGTCTTCAGTTTAAGTGTTTAGCACCCGCTGAAGGGTACATTCGATTATGGAGCATCATTACAGAAAGAGAGCTCCAGCACAGTCTTCCAATTTGTTACAAAAAATTGATGCGTTTTAGCGGCTCACAGCAAATTCGCTAAGCTTAAATCCTATAAAAGTGGAATGCCACGGTTGTCGTTCGAGTTCATCTACAATGTGGATGAGAATTGTATGTCCTATCGTCACTGGGAAATTGTCCTGAAAACAGCGCTTTTCCTCTTCACGCTGCCGTATTTGGATGGGATTCTATTGCTACTAGCGCACATTGTGGGCAATATTTTTGTCTTTTCTCATGGTCTTTATTTCAAAGGCAGATTGTTCATATTCTTTGAGGGGGAAATTAACATTGCGGGTTGACACAACTGAGATCATTCTGTCTGCTGCAGATTGTGTTTCCGTAGGAGGAAATTATAGTTAAACTCACAGAAAATTGCGTAACTATGGATGCCATACACCTGGCGCCCGTTAAGCGGTTGCACCGCCAACAAGACAGGTAGAAGAGACGGAGCGGACAGTAGGACGAATCGAATGCAAAAGAGCGCCACGACACATGAGGTGTAGCTGACTATGTTCTGCCTGGAGCAGCCTTCTTGCCCGGTCGCAAGCAATGGATATGGCGATACTACTTAGTAATCGTGATATTGGGAGCAGTCTAAACGCAAATCATGGTATTCCCGCCAAGCCTGATTTGGAAACCAAACATCCCCTTAGGATTAGCGACTTAGAAATTACGTTCTACTCAGTCACAACGCATAACTCCATTGAATTACAGTAAGTCATGCCTGCATTGTTTGCCACATGAAATACCTAAGACCCTTTATTGTGACTGGTAGTGATGCCAGAATTCAATCTGCACTAACATTTAGGAATTACTTTGTTTAAAATTTATTCCTCCAGTTCATTGCAATTACGAAATGTGCGCAAATTTAGCCTAAACCTTTTAAAGTGAAATTCACAATAAAATTTTTGCTTTGTGGTAGGTAAGCTTTCTTAGTACTCCCAACGCCCTTGACTGATTTAAAGGATCTCAGAGACAGGCTAATCTCAGTGGCCGAACACTCGGAACTGATGGGCGCACATACTGTGGATATATCCGGATTATTCCCGGAAAATGTGATCTAATTAGACATAGCAACCGACAGTGCACTCAAGTGGAACGTTACGAATATTCCTGAGCAAACAAGAGCACATTCAGCTCCAATTACTTTGATCCCAATTTCAATGAAGATAAAAATCGGGGGATCAAAACAATTGCTTAAGTGAAAATAGTGATGTAGAAAGTCCCAAACTGGTAGTTTCCCCATCTCCAATGATTTCATTTGAAAACAAAACCCTTGGCGCAATGGTAAGAAATTACTGCTATAATGAAATTCTCTGGCAACCGCGGGAAGCATAGAATTAGCAAAACACCGCGACTCCACACGCGACTGATCGCTGCTAGAGCGGCACGAATTGAGGTGCGCCATATGAAAACGCAGCAGAAAGGCGTGCTTTGGAGACGATAAATAGTGTCACGTTGTACTGACGGCAGTCGAGTGGTGAGGAAGACGGGAACAAGACTTGCAAACAAAGCTCTTTATTTGGGCTGACTGGCGCCCCTAAAAATATTGAAAAGCACGGTGGTGGCGTAAGCAACAAATGGCTCGTCAGTCGTCGAACTACAAATGCCCGTTGCTAGCGGCATCGTTCAATTTAAAGCCGGCAAGCAAACTTCGAGATAGCAGGTCAGGATCATCTACAGTAATCTGGAAAAACGTGGATGCAGCTCTTCATGGCTGTAATCAATCGAGATTAGTCTGGCCGCTTCTCGCATCAGGAACAAAAATGACAACACCCCTTTCCTCCGGTCTTGAGCCCGAACGAAAGGACACTACAACGATACGTGCCATTATCCGCTCCCAAAGAAGCGTCGCCTCGATGCCTCAAAAATGAAAATAAACAAGGAGAATGCAAACTTATAGTAATTTAGCGTTCATAGTACTGTGACGTTGTAGTGACGGCAGTCCAGCGGTCAGGAAGACAGCAACAAGACTTGCAAACGAAGATATATTTCGGGCTGACTTGCGCCCGCAAAAGATCTGAATCACTGGGCGACGGCGTAAGCAGCACACGTGCTCGTCAGTCGTCGAACTACGAATGCCGGGCGCTCGGGGCGTCGCTAAATTTAAAGCCGACAAGGAAACTTCGAGATATCAGGTCAAGATCATCTACAGTAGTCTGAAAAAACGTAGACGCAGCTCTTCATGGCTGTGGTCAATCGAGATTAGTCCGGTCACTTCTCGCGTCACGAACAAAAATGATAACACCCCTTTCCTGCGGACTTTACTCCTTTAGCCTTTATAAAATGGTTTAAGGCGTGCTACATGTACGACTTGCATGTGTGTGCGTCGTCGCTGAGATGCTGTCGGGCCGTCAGGGATGACTTCATAGTAGAGGTCACCGATGCGTCGGAGAACCCTGTACGGGCGAAAGAAGCGTCGCAGCAACTCTTCACTCAATCCACTGCAGCGAATTGGCGTCCATATCCAAACACGATCACCTGGCTTGTAATGCGTGTCTCGTAGGCGCAGATTGTAGCGTCCGGCGTCGGAGTGCTGCTGGTCTTTAGTGCGAAGCCGCGCAAGTTTTCGGGCTTCCTCGGCGCGATGAATGTAGGCGGCGACGTCGAAGCTGTCTGCGTCTGAAAGGTGCGGGAGCATTGCATCGAGAGTTGAAGTGGGCTTCCTGCCGTATACAGCCTGGAATGGGGTAAACCTGGTTGTCTCCTGGACGGATGTGTTATACGCAAAGATTACGTGGGGCAGAATGGTGTCCCACGTATTGTGTTCGGCGTCGGTGTACATAAAGAGCATGTCTGCGATGGTTTTGTTCAGGCGCTCTGTAAGCCTCCTGGTTTGGGATGACAGGCAGTTGTCCTCCGATGGCTTGTCTGAGCGTAATGGCTTGCGTCAGCTCCGCTGTATACGCCGTTCCTCTGTCTGTGATGAGCACTTAGGTGCGCTGTGTCGCTCGAGAATTCGTTCGACACAAAATTTTGCGACCTCTGTTGCGGTACCATTAGGCAACTCTTTTGCTTCGGCGTAACGGGTCATGTAGTCGGTGGCCACTTGTTACCTGATGATGAAGTCGGAAAAGGGCCGAGCAGGTCCATCCCTATTTGCTGAAAGGGCTTTGTTGGAGGTGGTACGGGGTTCAGGAGTCCGGCTGGTCTAATCGGAGGCGTTTGGCGTCGCTGACACTCACGGCACGTTTTCACGTAATGGGAAACTTCGGCAGCTAGCCGCGGCCACTAGTACTTCTCCTCGATGCGGTGCAACGTGCGAGCAATCCCGAGATGTCCTGCAGTCGGCTCATCATGACTTGCCTGCATAATTTCTTGCCTGAGATTTTTGGGCACGACAAGAAGATGCACTGTCCAGTCGGGCGCGAAGTTCTAAAGGAGGTCATTATTGTGAAAGACGAACGACAGTGAACGGCTAGCGTACCGACAATTTTCCCCCGTCTACCATTTTTCTGACCGAGGACCGCTCCTAAGCCCACACCGCTTGCATCGTTATGAATTTTGGCTTCAGCGTTTTCATCGAAGTGCCCGAGCACAGGGGGGGACTGTAAGCGGCGCTTCAGCTCTTTGAAAGCTTCTACTTGCGGCGTTTCCCATTTAAAAGGCACGTCAGCATTGGTAAATTGGATCAAAGGTTCAGCGATGCGCGAAAAGTTATTGACGAACCATCAGTAATAAGCGCATAATCCAAGGAATCTGCGTATAGCTTTCTTGTCATTAGGCTTTGGAAACTCTGCGATCGCAGCTGTCTTTTGAGGGTCTGGGCGAACTCCATCCTTGCTTACGACGTGACCAAGGAACAGAAGCTCCTCGGAGGTGAAGTGGCACTACTCTAATTGCAGTTCTAGGCCTGAAGACTTGATTGTTTCCAGAGCTATCTGAAGCCTTTTGAGATGGTCTTCAAAACATGAAGAGAAGCGAACAACGTCATCTATGTAGACTAGACAAATTTGCGACTTCAAGCCTGCGAGCACCGTATCCATTACTCGCTGGAACGTCGCTGAGCCAGAGCAGAGGCCGAATGGCATCACCATAAACTCGAAGAGTCCGTCTGGTGAGACGAACGCGGTCTTCTCGCGATCTCTTTCGTCGACTTTAATTTGCAAGCAGCCGCGCTTCAGGTCCATCGATGAGAAGTACTTAGCGTTGCACAGCCGATCCAATGTGTCGTCGATGCGGAGGAGGGGGTTGACATCCTTCTTGGTAATGTTATTCAAGCGGCGGTAATTGAAGCAAAAGCGAAGGGTGCCGTCTTTCTTTTTCACTGGGACGACTGGTGCTGCCCAGGGGCTCCTCGATGGATGGATGACGTTGTCACGAAGCATTTCCTCAAATTGCTTGCGGATAGCTTGGCGTTCTAGCGGCGATACGCGGTAGGGGCTCTACAACACTGGTCGCCCATCTTCGTCTGTGACAATGCGGTGCTTGGCAAGCCGGGTTCGACGCACATTCGATGTTGATGAGAAGCAATCGCTGTACCTTTCAAGAAGACTGCGTAGTTGGTCTTGTGTTCTCCAGGGTAATGCTGGGTTGATATCAAACGTGGGTTGTTGGCATCGGTCAGATGGTTCTACGGGTTGGTAGGGGAGGGCCAATAAATCTCTGATATCTGCCAGCTCCTCGAGAAAGGCAATCATCGTACCTTTGTTAAGATGCCGTTATTCTTCAGTGAAGTCGGTTAGCAGCACCTGGGCTTGGCCATTTCGGATTTGGGCGACTCTCCTTGCGACGCCTAGTCCTCGATTCAGGAGTACCTATGCAGGCGACGACACTCGATCGGGCGGTACGCTCAATGCTTCATCGAGAACGTTTAAGGCGACGTGATGAGTTGCGCTTGTCGCAGCAGGTATGGCTTTGTCCGTGGAAGGCTTGGTAGACTTAGATTGAAGGTAAATGATCGCCACATGTTCATTCAGCAAGTTGATTCTCAAAATCACGTCACAAGAGTATTTCTGTAGGACCAGGAAGGTTGTAGCTTAGGTTCGCCCATTTACTGTAATTCTCGCGGTGCAGCGTCCTCATGGCATAATAAGGTTACACCCTGCGGTGCTGATCAGCGGGCCATCCCAAGTTGTTGATACTTTGCTGAGTCGAACAGCGAGTGGCCCACTCATGACGAAGTAGTCAGCTCCCGTGTTGACCGTGTTTACCATTGACCGCAACTTCAAGGTCACATGTTCGCGTTCTCGTATTGCACGTTGTCTTCGGTGTCCGATCTAGGCTTCGTCGAGTAGTGAGGCTGCGGTGGGCGTAATCCGATGTTACTTCTCTGGGCAGCGGTGAAAGCTTCAAGCCTGGCCGCGTCGTCGTCGTCGGTGTTGTCTTCGTAGTTGAGGCATGGTCTTGCGTTTTCTTTGATGGAGGATCTGTTCTTGCGCTTAGAAGCAACCTCACCTCCAGAGGCTGCTTTATTCAGTTTAACCTTCGGGGGCTGGGGGAGCGTCCACGCACGGCGTAACCTCGGCTAGGAGATACAAAGCGCGGCGACGATGGCGACGGGGACCGTGATAGGCGGCTCGGCGACGAGCATTCTTCCCCATGCAAAAACTGCGGTTTCGACTGGTCGCTGGCAGAATCGGGGTCGTGGGGCGTCGTAAGAGAACCCTCGGATGCCCTTTATTCTGTATGGGCAGTACAGGAAAATGCGGCCGGCTTCGCCACAGTGGAAGCATAGTGGGCGGCGCTGGTCGGGAGTTCTCCACTCGTCGCATTTCCTCGGCCGTATGCGGCGCTCCTAGGACGGGCGGGTTGGGGCTAGAGGGCGGCGGTCCAGCGTAGCGGGCTCAGGGCGATAGGGGCTTGGGTACCGTCGTCGAGGTGCAGGACGGCGCACTGCTGCGGCATAAGTCATGGCGGGGGGCTGCAGAGGTGAATGCCTCTTCTACGAATTCCACGACGGTTTTCGGTGGGTTGCGGACGAGGCCGGCAGAGTTCCTCTTTAATTCCTCACGTAAGCAGATTTACCTTTTTTTCTTTCTTCATGTCCGCGTCGGCACGCCGGAAGAGACGCTTCATTTAATCAGTGAACACGGCAACGGTCTCGTTTGGGTGTTGTATGCGAGCCTGTAGCAGCTGCTGGGCTGTCTTCTTTGTCACGACGTTTGTAAAGCTCTTCAGAAGTTGCTCCTTGAAGGGTTCCCAGTTCGTAAGGCTAGCTTCCTCATTCTCAAACCAGATTCATGCTGGTCCCTCCAAGGCGAAGAAGACGTACCTAAATTTCATTTCATCATCCCAGTTATTAAAGATATCTACACGGCCGAACTATTCCAGCCATTCTTTGGGGCCGGCATCAGGCGAAGCCTCGAAGGATGGTGGCACTCGAGGGTGCTGCAGTATAATTGGAGTCGACGTCTAGGGGCAAGCTCATGGTAGACGTTGGTGTTTGCTTTCGCTTCCGGGCAGGTTCCGGCAGAGTCCCGAACTCAGGTACGTTCCCTAGCAGACGTAGGCTTGAGCGGTGGGCTGGACTCACGACTGAGAGGGCTGGTGTCACGACTTGCAGGAGGTGCCCAGAACATGGAAGAGACCCAGCACCTCCACCAGATGTCCCTTTGTAGTGACGCAGTCCAGTCAGGAAGTCCAGTCCAGTCCAGGAAGTCCAGGTAGTCCAGTCAGGTTGTCAGGAAGACAGCAACAAGAGTTGCAAACGAAGCTCTTTATTTAGGCTGGCTTGCACCCGCAAAAGAACTAAACAGCACGGCAGTGACGTAAGCAACATATGTGCTCGTCAGTCGTCGAACTATGTGTGCCTGTCGCTCGCGGCACCGCTCAATTTAAAGCCGGCAAGGAAACTTCGAGATAACAGGTCAAGATCATCTACAGTAGTCTGAAAAAATGTAGACGCAGCTCTTCATGGCTGTGATCAATCGAAATTAGTCCAGGCGCTTCTCCCGTCGGGAACAGAAATGATAACACCCCTTTCCTGCCGCCTTGAGTGCGAACGAGCGGACACTACAATGATACGTGGCAATAGAATCACACACTCGTGCTCTCGAACATTTCGGAATTTGTGAATATATTCGGTGCTGAAAGGCGGAAAGATCATATGGAGAGCAAAAAACCGCCCTTGTGCTGCATTCAGGCACTGATATTCGGTACAATAACCTCACAAACTGTTCAATTTCCACGAACCGACTGTCCCGTGTGTTCTTGGTGGTCGCCAAATAAACTCTCAGTTTCAACCTGTCGGCGCGCTGAATTACAACACACTTGAGTGCTTCAGTGCACAAGAATCAGCTGTTTCTCGTTTACTGTAGACTTTCTATAGGCTTCTTGGAGACTCTAGTACATTTCTATAGATGTTTCTTTTGGTCTATTCATACTATATTGAAACCCGTGTACTAAACGTTTAAGGCTATAGGTTGTTGATTGAACGTGTATAAAATTTGTTTTCCTATAGACTGTCTATAGGATTTGTCGACAGAAATCTATGGACTGTCTATACGCTGCATAAATACATTTTTTAAAGCGAGAATTCAGGTCTTTGTGAGCAGCTGACATCAAGCAGTCGTACTGTGAATTGTTTAAATGAGGAAAATTAATTAATTCAGTTATCAGACCACTCGAGATGCTTGATAGTTTTTGTTTTGAAGGGTTAGAATGTGAAAAATGATTATTTCAGGCTGCATTCGTTGATGACTGCGAGCATTTTCTGTTGTTAGGGCAGGTAGCTTAAGAGAAAATATTAGCTGTCTGATTACGCGTAATGCGGCTATATCGGATGATCGAAAAGAAGTGTATTTCTAAGCAAAACCTGCGTTAGAATCAGAGCAGCAGTATTTTCAGAGATGCGTACTGTGTAGAGGCGCAGTGATAGGGCTCGGCTACGGACCGGAAACAGGTGTCTACATCTCAAGAGAGCCGTATGGAACTGAGCAACTGTCCATTTTACCAATGTGGTAACTTGAACTCCTCACTTGGCCCTTTCTGCAAAAAAAAAACAACCCACTCTACAGTTGTCAGGTCAGAAGTAAGTAGATGTACGGGACACATGAAAAATATTACCACAAGTGGCTAACTACCCGAATGAGGACGATACCCGGCGCTGGGACATGACGAAAACAGCAGTCCCTCAGCGAAAGGCTCCATGCTGAAAATAAACTTAGTCTTGTAGAAACATTGATCGAATATGACTGCTAAAGACTTCTGCGTCGATTGCAATTGCTATAGAAACAAGTACAATTTTCTGTCTACCAAAGCTCTATTAGCCTAACCAGTCAGCAGTTAATAAAAGAGTCCTAATTGTACAGGGCGTCACATATGTGCAAGGATTCATTCTGCAGTTTCTGGAAATTTCACGCTGCTTCCCAGCTTGTCATTTGCACCCGTGTTCCTACTGTTCTCTTTTACCCACCTTGCTGGACATTCTAATTTACCTTGTCTGGCTTGAACAGAAAACTTAGGGAAGGCACGCCAGCGTACAGGCTGAAGGGCGCGGTGTCTGATGCGGCATCCATTTGTTCAGGCCTGCGCAGAAGAGAAAGACCGCTGTGTTACAGCACCGAGATAATAGTGCTTCAGAGTCTGGCCAGTGTTGCAAATTTATTTGCAATGTTCAAAACCCCAAATCAGAGTAAACGATGGCACAAAACTCTAGTGAAAGGAGTAAAGGCCGATGCTTACCTAAATTTAAGAAAAACGAAATCAAGACATTTTCTTTCAGCCTTCACACAGAGTATAAGCCAGGCGGCAAGGTCCGTAATTTTTTTTTACGCTTCGGGCTGTTACTATCGAAACTGCCTTTCACAGTCGGCGTATTTCATTGCCAAACCTCTTGCAGGCAGTGTAGCTAGCGATTGCCGTGCCTCAGGAGTTGTTTTCTGTGAAAATAAGTGTGATTTGTAACCACACAAAAGCTTTACGTTAATCACTGCCATTAGAGTGTGGAGACCACAACGGTTCATTTGCACGACCGCAAAGAATTTCTCTTCAGGTCAAGAGTGATCATGCGGAATAAATGCTTATTTCAATGCCATTTTGCTTTGACAGCTGTTATTGTTGCTTATCGGTACAAGGCTGTCGCATATGTACTTCACAACATCTTTTCAGCACGCTACACTGGTTAAGCGACTGCGAGGGATAAAATCACAAGACGTGTATCTGGCCGCAGAAGAATCGACGCCTCTGGAGAAAAATATCTCTGCATATGTACATACAAGTGACATTTTGCGATGACGTCACAAGGTCATGTGGCCTAGATGGCAGGTGAAAAACAATGGCTGCAAAGCGCTAGGGCACTTAGTTCGGATTTGGCCTAATTACGAAAACTGACGTCATTATGCGCGTGTGCTTTTTCTCCGAATCATAAACAGGACAACCATAATTTCTATTATGTTGATGACCTCTTCACACATGTGCATCGTAGTGCCGTCTCTGGCCTCCGCATATCTAATTGCAAAAAGTTCGTAGAGCCTTCCAGTCTGTTAACGTGCAGCTGTTTAGCATGAGCCCTATAGGGTGACATCGAGCAGGATACGTCTCGCTCATGCATGCGCTCCTCAGCAACTGCATGGGATTCAGTGAAAGCACATTGTTGGCAACAGTGTGGATATTCGGTCGCCTCGCCGGCAGATGCTAAAAATTCCATTGCGAGGACGCGATCTGAGTAGACGCACCGCCCGAGCACCGCGCGAGCAGAAAAATCATCTACAGCCTTTGACACAAATATACCGCTCAGAGTTTGCTGCTAAGCAAGCTTCTTCCATGTACTTTGGAAGTGTAGCCCTCGTATGAGCCTTAAAGGGAAGCTGAAACGGTTTTTTGAGAATTCGAGGTTATTCAAGAATTCGAATCTATCAAGCTTCTGGATAAAGCATGAAAAGTATTTTTGCACTAGCATTTAAAATGATGTCATAATCATCGATTAAAACCGCGACAATGTTTAGGCTTCTTCTCACTACGTTGGAGGAGTGCGGGGAAACTCGGCAGTGACGTCATTGTTGCCGAAATTTCAGATGTCCGCTGCTTACGCCTGCAGCTGCTGTGCGTCGTCAGATGGCGCCAAACAATGCATCGTAAGCTTCACCTTCGATGGCGTCGGTTTTCTTCCATGGAATAACCGTTTTTTCGCTGGAAACGTAGGGCCGTCATACGTGACGTCATTATCGGGGCCTCTCCTCGTCGCTGTGCACTTCAGAGAAGCCTGAATGCGACAACGACTTTATTCGGCGATTACGCCACCATTTTAAACGCTAGAGCAAAACGATTTCGCAGGCTTTACGTGCACGTTTCGCACATTCGTCAACCTTAAACTCATCGAATTCTAAAACCGCTTCAGTAGCCCTTTAAGCTCAGAGGACCAAATAAAAGAGGCCCTCACACGTTCTGGTCAATCCGAACAAGGACAATGCATAATTTACGGCACAGCTCGGTAAACAAACAAATGCAGTGGGTTGTAGGATGATGCCAGAGGGTGTACCTAATGGCTTTGTGGGTTCCCAATAATATGTGCATTCGTGTAGAGTACCGCCGGTTACAAGATAGTTCCCTATTAATATGCCATCACTGTTGTATAAAATAGGGCCCAATGTGTCCACACTGCTAGCACAGATAGAGGCTGCTTGGATCACAGCCGTCGTGATAACGGTTTTCTCAGAGGCCCTGATGCCTGTTTAAAAGTGCTAGGTCATTTTAACTCGTCGCTAAAAAAATGTGTTAGCGTCGGTGGCGCCGGCCGTATCAAGGCGGCCTTGACATCTCAAAACGCGGCCCAACAAGCCTATTCTGCTACTAATTAGGTCGTGTGTGACGGGATTCTATGCAGACGTGTCAATGCGCACAAAAAGAGAAGAAAGCACAAGTGCTGTCAAAATGAACAACGTCTAACCCCCAGCCGTCTCACAGCAACTGATTTGTTTTTGATGCTCGCGTGCTGATGCTAGAAGCCCGTGTACTATGCGATATCGGTGTCCGTTAAAGAACCCCAGGTGGGTAATATTATCCACAGCCCTCCATTACGTCGTCCCGCTTTGTGACGTTAAACCAATTTAAACCGAGGCCGATTTGTCATTAAATGAAATATCCCAACAAAATATGCTTTTTAACGCTTCTGAGCATCTGGAAATCACCCCTTGTGTGGTGGCTAGTCCACTGAAAATGGTGCGCTATATATCCCTCGTGGAGAACGGCACTATCTCGCTCAACAACTCATCAAAGAGTACAGTCCTTTTGATGACTCTTGTTGAAATATTATGGACGAAGCAAGAATTTCTGACCCAGATGAGCGATCCGCGGAGCTCCATGTCGTGAGCGGATTGATTGTAAAACATATTATTCGCCGGAAAGAGCTTGGCAAGAGGTCGCGTTAAATGGTCGAGAGTACATAGCCCTTGACGACTTTGTCAGCCCACTCCACCGCCAAAACTTGCGTTCTGGGGTCAGAGCTAGCCAGCACGGTCTACCACCGCTCGAGAGAAGGAGCTGTAACTAGATCTCCTGGAGGTGGCTCTATTTTGCAGTCCCACAGGATGTGATCGTAGGTAGCACGTTGGCCACAGTGTTTGCAGTTTGGGTTGTAAAGCGGAAACTCCTCGCCCGCTTAACCAATCCTTTCTGATGTTGATGGCGTTTTTTGGGCGCTTGCTTTACGAAGAAAAAAGAAAACACAAGAGGCGTCAATGCTTCGTATTTAAGTATCCGTTTCCTTTCCACTGAAGTAATTGTGGGTACGGCGCGTGTCCTGTGCCTTTTCACTTCGGCTTCG